>NC_086177.1:91370000-91995000 GCF_023053635.1 Elgaria multicarinata webbii
TCCAGTCTTACTTTTTGATAAGTAGGTTGCTGTAGTAACTAAAAGCATTTTACAGACCCTGTCCCTTCTAAGACAAGGAGAATCCTGCAATCCACGCTTTCATAACCTCCAGGCTTGACAACTGTATTGTCTTCTATATGGGGCTGCACTTAAAAACAACCCAGAAGTTTCAGCTAGTGCAAATTCTGTTGTGTGTCTCCTTACAGATATGGGATGATCCAATTCAGCCAACTTCTTTCAGCTGCACTGGCTGCTTATATACTTCTGGGCTCGTGACAAGGTTCTGAAGCTCACCTATAAAGCCTTTCATAGCCTGGCTCCCACATGTCTCAAAAAGTGAGTCTCTATATAATCTGCCTGATTCCAGCTTCAGTCTTCTTCTCAGGTCCTGCTCCAGGTACCAATTCTGCGCAAAGTGAGAAAGGTCTTCCGGAGATGGTGCAAAACTCATCTCTTCCATTTGGCCTTTGGTTCAGCTGACTAATTCTTATTGGTGCTGTGCTGATGTTTTCTTCTGGAAGATGAGTTTGTCTTACTTTGTTTTATGCGTCACAGTATGCTGCCTTGAATGCTGCAAAGGCAACTAATGAACAAATTTAACAACGAAAGCAAGCAAGCAAAAGGGAGCCATGTTGGCCATAATAAAGGTTCGAAGAATCCATACTACTTTTTGAGTTTCAAGTTTTGAACTAACCTAGTGTAATGGCTTTAGGCCAACCAAAAGATGACCAAAAAAAGAAAAAGATGTGCATGCTTACAAGATCTCCAGAACTCTTTATCAGGCAAGATGTTTCAAAAAGCGGGGGCGGGGAAGGTGACTTGATGTTGAAGTTATGATGTCTGCATGATCACAGTCTTGAGGTGGATTGGGGGAGGAAGGTCTGCAGACATTCAATTTAGGTTTCAAGTTTCACCCTGAACTGCTAGAGCTTCTACTAGGGCTGCTGGGTAGAAGAAAAATTATTCCCCCATTTTTGAAAATATACAACCCAGCTGTTGCTCAGAAATATCTCCAACCTCGGCAAAGCACACAGGTGAGTGACCCCATATTTGGGGCCTCCCTACAACTGAGACTGCAAAACACTTGGAAGACAGAAGAATTACATAAGCCAGGCACTGTTGGACACAGAGGCTGCCTAAAAACAGATGGGTCTGCTTAAGTTGATGCTTTTGCTTGCAAAATGGAAGAGTCCAGTCCAGGTCACACAGAATCATCTGTTGGCAAAGCAGCCAGAGATTTGAGCTAGCCTTAAACTAAAGAAGCTGAGATTTCTCGTAACAGTGAGAGCTAAGGCTAGGCTATTAAGACTGTTGAAGTGTTTTCTTCCCAAGAAAAATCTGATTTTGGATGATCTCCAAAACCCATCAGTTTGGAACGGTTTATAGTGGTTGAAAAAACATTTAGGCAAAACCATGTTTCTTTTCAATTTATCAACACTTAATAGTTTATCTAAGCTATTTGATAAGTGGCAAAGTTATACATTTTTAAAATGTTACCTGTCCTTCCCCCACAATAGTATCTTTATTTTATTCATTGGGATCACACTGTTTTCCTCTGGGGTTTTTTGTGTGCCACCCCAAGATGCATGGGAAAAAACATTTTTAAAAGCTTGCAGAAATACATCTCTCCCCATTTCTGTGAATCTATTCAATCCCATCTCTTTCAAATGTGGCTTTATTCAGGTTCCATCTTGATAAAGATGAGGAATACTGCTATAGACAACAACAAAAACACCTAAAAAACCAACAACGTGGCTGCATATTGCTACTAAGGCATCACTGGCTGGCCTGCAGTGATGTCATGGGATGTCCATGAGCATTCCAACTACCGACGTGGAAAGGGCACTCATAAGCTATGATGGTAAAATGACAGAATTCCAAAAAATAAGTATTAGTACAGTCAGTGTAAGAGAAGGAAGAAGATGAATTGCTACATGCTGTCAGCACCAGAAACTCAAATGTCATACCCAAAAGTTGTATAGGCAAGAACTCTTTATAACTGAGTATCATGTCACTTCTCATCTCCCTAGCCTCAGGGGCTACCATTTTCTACTGATGTTAGCATTAAGTAGTGACAAGACTGCAAGACCAAAAGCACCTCTTGCCTCAGTCCCTACAAATGGGTGGAGGGCAGAAAAAGGACAGAGGAGGACCTACCACCTGTCTGACTCCAAGGTCTCCCCAAACCTTTGTTCTCTCTGCTCCCCCACCTCAGATTTGTAGTTAAAACATTGACTTCCCCCACCTTCATGTTGAGTAACATGCTGCCAATATTTATCACCTGCCCTTCTACTTCCATCCTTTGGAAATCATGAATATTGGCATAATTACTTTTAAAGGACACAGGCTTACATGAAGGTACTCCTAGAAGGGCTACAAACGTTGTCCATAGAGCTTAAGGAGCTCAGTCTAACTCACCTGACTCTAAAAGGCAAGTTATACAAAAGGTTACCAAGCAAAACGCAAAAGACATCTTAAAATGCAAAACAAGATTTCCACATGCAATAAGGAAATACCAATTAAGACAGTCAGATTCCTTACAGCAGAAATGAGCAACAAGCAGCCAGCCTCTGGATCTAATCCAGACATCTGATACATGGCTTACACATTTTCACCAGGTATCCCGTCTCTTTTTCCTCTCCCTCTAACACCTATTGACTAATATCTCTACCATTGTCCCACCATTTCTGGCATGGGTCAAGGAAACTATAGTGATACAGAGCCATGCTTGGCAATGGCCATAATCTCCCCTCTCCATGCTTGGAAGGGAATCAATTTTCTAGTGGTGTCAGAAGGTAAGGAAAGGAAAGGAAGCAGATGGAGACAGAGAATGTGTGAGGTACACTGCTTGCAAGCTACACTGAGATGGTACAGTGTCTTTACTGGGCTTTCCTCAGGATGGCCCACTAGGAAATCCAATAATTGACCACTGTATTATAATATGATATTTTAAGATGCTGCCCTCAACATTACCCGAGGAAAGAATAAATGCTAACATAAAGTCATTTTGCACTTGTAGCAGTGTTACCCTTCATAAAAGAGAAAAACGTACTATAATTGATCGTTCATATAAATAGATGAACATATATATATATATATATATATATATATATATATATGGAGAGAGAGAGAGAGAGAGAATAACATCCTAATCCACAGTTAACATACTGTATATTATTATTATTATTATTATTATTATTATTATTATTTATTTATATAGCACCATCAATGTATATGGTGCTGTACAGAGTAAAACAGTAAATAGCAAGACTCTGCCGCATAGGCTTACAATCTAATAAAATCATAGTAAAACAATAAGGAGGGGAAGAGAATGCAAACAGGTACAGGGTAGGGTAAGCAGGCACAGGGTAGGGTAAAACTAACAGTAGAAAGTAACAGTAGAAGTCTGCACAACATCAAGTGTTAAAAGCTTTAGGAAAAAGAAAAGTTTTTAGTTGAGCTTTAAAAGCTGCGGTTGAACTTGTAGTTCTCAAATGTTCTGGAAGAGAACATTAACATCAATAACATCCCAATCCACAGTTTAAGCATGGATGTAAAAGCACAATGCTAGGCCCATTCCTCCGGCATGGATCTGCAAAAGTGGCTTCAAGTGTGTTAAGGCAGACCACATAAATAGTAAAACGAAATGTAAACAAAAGGAACAGAAATAGAAAGCATATGTCAAATGCACACTCATTTGACCCTGTCCCACCAAAATATCCTTGCTTCCTGTTCTCAGTTTAATCCATCACAATCTACGACTGTCTTTGGTTATATAATCTAATAGTTATCCCACATGTTTCTGTGAATATATAGACTGAGAACATTAGAGAAGGAGATTTTATCGTCCTCATTTTTAACAGTTATTTATGGAGATTAGAGTTCTTAAAGTCACTGAATATTACTCCTTTTAGAACTTCCTGCATTTTCTCTATAGTTAACAAGATTGCCTGAAGAATGTACAATATTAGAAGGAGGCTACTTTTACAAAGTAAAATTAAATATGGTCAAACTGTAATTGACCCTGTTCAGATGACTTCTCATGTCGATGATGGTTAAGCATTTTGAGCTTACAGTGTCGTGTGAACCATTCCTAAACATGGTGGCTACATAACCACAATTGAACCATGCATACTAACCACTTGCTGCAAAAGGGTTAGCAGCCTAACCACAGCTTTGCATGTCATCTGAACAGGGTCATTAACTTCATTTTTCCATAGAAGCAGACAAAAAGCAGACACAATCTAACCCTAACCACATGGGGGCTTGGAAGCACAGGTGAATAGGTTCCCAGCACAGGTCACGTGATTCCTGCAACCCGTTGTCCCTACCGCACATGTGCATTAAAAAGCAACTTCTATGTAGGGCTCATCTACACCAAGCAGATATCCCACTATGAAAGTGGTATGAAAGCTGTATATAAAAGGCAGGAGCCACACTACTGCTTTATAGTGGTATTGAAGTGCACTGACAACTGTTGGGTCCCATTGACACATGCCATATACTACTTTCATACCACTTTCATAGTGCTATATCCTGCTTGGTGTAGATGTGTCATGGGCCCCAGCAGTTGTCAATGCACTTACTGTAAGTACCACTATAAAGCAGTAGCATAGATCCTGCAGTGCACTTCAATACCGCTATAAAGCAGTGGTGTGGCTCCTGCCTTTTATATACCGCTTTCATGGTGGAATATCCTGCTTGGTGTAGCTGAGCCCATAGGCTGCAATTCTATACACACTTGCCTGGAAGTAAGTCCTATTGAACTCAGTGGGACTTACTTATGACTATATATGTGATTTAAGGGCTGAATCTTATATTATTATAGAATGACGTTCTCTACAGCAGGATTTAATGAATTTGTTCTATACATTACACAGAGATGCAGACTTGTATTTCAGCATTTGTGTGTTCACAGAACAAGATGTTAGATGTATTCTCCGAATTCTGGAAAGCAATAGAGAGTGTTCTATGTTGCTTAAACAAGCATAGCTATAGTGAGCAGAAGAGCTCATAAAGATTTTGCATTTTGCGTGCTTACCTCCCGGACAGTGCCTCAGGGCCATTTTACATCTTCTGGACTCTGCAATAGTTGGGCAAGGTATCGTGTCCTTTGCTGGCTTTTTCACGATCTGCCTTGTTCTCGTTTCCAAACCCCACTTAAATCCACATGTCTTGTTATTTCTGCTGCAAATCCCCCACTCGCTCCATGGGCCCACTTCGCAGCCTTCTGGGGAAACCAAGAAACATGCACACACAAATGTAACTAGTTAGCAACCTCTGGCTTTTGATGTCCGCATGTTGTTCATCCAAAATACATGCCACTGGGAATTTAGTGGGAATGCAGCAGCTCGGTTGTTGTCATGTAACTCCTTTGCTGAGGTAATTAAACTGGTTGCTTATTTGCTACTGGGCAGGTTTAAGGTTTTGGTAATAGCGTGCAAAGTCCTAAACAACTTGGGACCTGAATACCTGAGAGAGAGCCTTCTCCCTTACTGACCTGCCTGGTCAGTAAGGGAGATGACTCACTGAGGTCATCTGAGGACATGTTCCTGGTGGTTCCATATGGACCCATGGCCTGATTGGAGTCCACCCGGAGAAGACCCTTCAGTGTGGTGGCCCTCTTTCTTTGGGATTCCCTGCTCCTGGAGGTCAGGCAGGTGCGAATACTGTGTTGTTTCCAGTGCCTCCTGAGAAAAGTTCTGTTCCAGGAAGCATTCCTTAAATGACCAGCCATGTTTTTTATTGGCATTCTGTTTTTAATAATTTTAATATGGTGTTTTTGTCTTTTCAGTATTATGTTTCTTATGTTCGTCATTCTGGGGGCTTTCTAAATGCACATGAAGCCCTGGGTGTGTGTGCACAGTGAAACTGCATCTATTATATGACGTAGCACCCACTGTGCACCCACCTGGGGCTTTCCAGTGAAGCTGTGGAGAAAAAAAGTCGGTGACTTATCCCAACCTTTCCCCACCCGCTGTCTATACTTGCTCTGGAATTGCAGTGGAGGCCTGGCCTGGTGGATGGAGACCCTTGATTGGCTGCCATCCACTGGACAGGAGGCGGGCCCAGTGAGCCTAATGGCCACTGGAAAGCCCGTGCTGCCTCCCTTCATTTAGATTACTTGTTGCCACCCCACACCAGTGATAACTCGGGGTTAGGTGGCAGAGCAGCACCGATTTGGTGCTGCTCTGCCACCTAACGCATGGAGCAGTATACAAATACATGGAGCAGTATACAGTATACATGGAGCAGTATACAAAGACATGGAGCAGTATACAAATACTGTACATAAAATAAATAAATCAACCCCAGAAGGCCAGATTTGGCTCTTAGGGCTGAGGCTCATCACCCCAGCTCGAATGCAATTCATCTTCCTACCATAAATAAAAAATCAAGAGAATGAGCTTATCATGACCTCATCAGATAAAATGAGGGGTAAAGAATGGGAATACCACATCCAGGAGTACACAGTGTGATGTGTCGCAAATTCATCTATACATCACAATACTTGGATCCCAAATCTAAGTATAGGAAAAATAAAATCGAGCAATGACATTACTGCGTCTAGTATTAGGTTTCAGCCTCGCTTACAGTCATGAGTCACCAAACTGCCATCGTATATTTGTTGGGATTTTATTTTTAAATGAGGAAGATAATTTCACAGCAACTTAGGCTTTTAATTTTTTTTAATATATTTTTTTATTTCAGTTGCAAAGAAAATCAAAGTAACTAAGCACAGGAGTGCTTCAGAGTATCCTTATGATTTGCTTGGAGAAAAGCCATCAGGTTTCAGAAACAGAAATTTCCCTGGGACCCATTACTCTAGATTTATTAACGGTAAGAAGATTAATTGCATTGCTCTAACTTTATTATAGCACATTAGCCATTTCCATCTAGCTGATGCACCAAACACTGGCCAACGTTTTTATGCAGTGATGTAATGTATGAACTTGTAAACCTATCTCAACATCCAGATAGTTTCAGACCATTAGAGCATTTTTTAATTTTATTTTATTTAAAAACTGCAGCTCAGATTCATCTTCTCCAATATTTTACAGATTAAAAAAAGAGAGAAATTTGTTATTCTAAGACACTGATTCTCACTGATTGTACCACTTCTGAAATGGGCTGGGTGGGAAAACCAACAACATAGTGCAAATGAAAAAAATAGTGCATAGATTGGATTAAGTGTAATTACATTTTGCAGATGGGTAAGAGGGAAAACTCAGTGGTACAGATACCAGTTTTGCCAACAGAAAAGGCTGTCCTTTTGTGTCCAAACTATATCCTGATAGGCGCTTATAAGGATGGGGTGAGGCTGAGTAGGGTGGATGGGAAGCAACACATTGGCATTTTGCATCCATGCACATGCCTTTCTGCGCATGTGCAGTAGAATAGGGATCCTGATTAATCAGGGACACTCATTGGAAGTTAAGGTATATGCAAATGGACTGCAGAACCTTTTTTTTCTTTTTTACTTAAACATACACCATTACAATTAAGAAAAAAACAACATACTACATAAATGTTGATTAACATTAATATTGTATCTATATAACATAATCAAACTTAACATATAAGTGCACCCCCCACCTCGGGATCTCATTCCTGATTCCAAAATCTCATACTTTCTTCTGCTGGTGGTTTCCCACTTCCCTTAAAAAACATGAATATTAGGAACTGTTTCCAGATTTATTTATTTATTTATTACATTTCTATACCGCCCAATAGCCGGAGCTCTCTGGGCTCCTTCAAAATCATTTGTTTTAGCTATACCTCTTCTCCATTTAATATTACAAGTCAATTTATCATTAATAGCTATATCCCATACTTCTTTGTACCATTCTTCAATACAATAATCTCCTTGAATCTTCCAGTTCCTAGCTACAATCAATCTTGCTGCAGTCAGCAAATTCGTTATCAATTCCTTAATTTCTTTTTTTTACATTCTAAATCTTCAAATAGTGACAGTAATGCAACTTTTGGTGTTCGTTCTATCTTCATTCCCACAATTTCTTCAATCTCCAAAACCTGCAGAACCTGATTGGACAAAACAGCTTTAGAAGGCACTCTGACATTATGCTAGTGCTGCAATATGGGAAGGAGAGGAAGGAAGAAAGAGTTGAGACACAGGAAGTATTCTGTAAAGGTACTTACCCACACATTCCATCATCTCGTCTAAAGGCGTGAAGCCATCCGGGCATTCTCCAAAGCAACGGCCTCGGTAGAGGTAAAACCCAGGTTTGCACTTGGTGCAAAAGTCTCGACTAAAGCAAGAATCGCAGCTCTCTATTCTGCACCCTAAGGGGTTGGGGGAAAAGAACAACAACAGGTATTTTCCCCCGCCACGGTTTTACAAATCCACTGAGTGATACAACAAAAAAGAATGGAGCAGGAGTCATCCATTTAGGTATAGATCCGCAGTTTATGGGCTCATCTATACCAAGCAGATATTCCACTATGAAAGTGGTATGAAAGAGGTATATAAAAGGCAGCCACACTACTGCTTTATGGTGGTACTGAAGTTCACTGACAACTGTTGGGACCCATGATACATACCATATACTGCTTTCATACCACTTTCAAAGTATTATATCCTGCTTGGTGTAGATGTGTCAATGGGCCCCAACAGTTGTCAGTGCACTTCAATACCACTATAAAGCAGTAGTGTAGATCCTGCCTTTTATATACCATATTCATAGCGGAATATCCTGCTTGGTGTAGATGAGCGACCTGGGCTCACTCCTCTTCCACTTTTCTGTAATGTGTCGCAGCACTTACTCCATGGTGCGCCATCATCATAGTGTCCATTTACCTGCCCCCACTTCATATTGATGGTGGTTTCTGCTTCTAGTTGGGTGGAGCATGATGGTATTAGGATATGGGGTAACTTGCAGAGCGGAAGAGAGGATACTCAAAGGGGTGTGTGCACCATTTTTTCCTGAACACAATGCCATTTATAACATCTGTTTCTGTAACCAGCATCAATTAATATTTAAGAACATCATCATCATCGGGGAGTTTCCTCTCTCCAGCACTGCCACCACCTGTGGGGGTAACTGCTCCCTCACTCGGCAATCCCACCTATGTTTCTTATTTATAGCAAATGTTTATATTTCAGGGCCTGATGAACTCTCTGCCACTATTACTCGGGGTTCACCAAGCTGGCCATTTTCTGTTGCCACCAAGTCTGTTAGAATATTTCAAAACCTCCTAGTTGCTGGTATTAAGAATCTTAGCCCTTGAGATGGGCACTAAAACTAGAGACAAAATTAACTATTAAAGGGGATTACTAATGTTTACTTTGGGGGTTTCAAAAGACTGCTTAGTGCCAATTCTTAAGGACTCGAGACACTGTTGCTGCAACAAGCCTCTTGATGATTTCTTTTACCTCAGACCGAATTCTCGAATGACTTCTTTTAGCTCGGACCAAATTCCCTAAACTTCCACCCCAGCCAAATACATTCGCAACTAGGTCGAGCTCTTTGGTACAGTTTTCCTCTGACTCCCAAAGCTCCTCTGGTTGTCTTTCTGGCTGCTTGGACCGTTTATCTGGGTTTAATGCCTGCTTGTGTGACCTTCTTCTGACAAGATCTTAGGGCAGCCTCCTTAAGGCATAATATAGTCACCTGCTCCCTACTCCTGATCTTCACCAGCCATGCATGGTTATCCCACAAAGAAATAATTTTATTTATTTATTTATTACATTTATATACTGCCCCACAGCCGAAGCTCTCTGGGTGGTTTACAACAGTTAAAAATAGTAAACATTAAAAAGAACACAAGATTTAAAAAAACATCAGAAACAAAAAAACAACAGTATAAAAACAGTATAAAAACAACAGTATCCATAACTTCATATTCAGGCCTTAGCTATTCATATATAGTTATATACAGGGCATTTATTCACACATGACTTGGCCTATTACCCACACATAAGAATTAAATATACACACATCAGAGGCAGTGCAGGCCTTGCCTTTATCTGCCAACTGAAACACATACAAAGACTCTCTTTTTTCAATTTCTCAGTCTCTTGCTGTACTTCTACTTCATTTGTCCTGAATAATTGAAAATGGACATATTGTTTTTGTTTATGTTGCTTTATTCCATACACTTTTTGAATATATATCTAACACCTTGTTGACCACAGTGTTGTGGGGAGCAGTGAAATTATATAAATAACCAGTCTTCAAGATGCTGGGGAGCTGTTGTTTCTTGATTTCAAAACCTTGCAGAGATAGAAAAGGGGTTTCCCCCCCCCAAAAAAATATTTTTGTCCATTAACACACTACAGGGAGCTTCAGCTATTGGGTGGTATAAAAATGCAATAAATAAATAAATAAATAAATACTGAAATAAAAACTCCTGTTGAAAGATACCCCCCCCCGGGCACACACACACACGCATCCAAGTGATGCAAACATCTACTCCAGGGGTGAAGAAACTCCAGCTTGTGGGCTCAATCCAGCTCACCAGTAGACCCAACCACTTAGTGTTCAGTAGTTTCCTGGTTCCTCACCACCACTGCCATTCTACAAGCTTGAAATGCTTCCCTGAAGGGTTAGTTACTGGAAGGAAGAGATTTAAGCCAAAATATGCTGTATTTTGGACCCACTGTTTTGCATTTGGCCTCACCCACCCCTGGAATGCAGTCCCTGATGGCTTCTCTGAAATTGAATTCGGCCCTTCAGCTGAAAGATGTTCAACATCTCTGATCTATGTGGCTATGTATTAGCTGTTGCTTCCAATACTGGATGGAAAAACATATTTGCAACAGACTCCCCACCCCCAATAGGAACTGTAAAAGGGAGAGAGAGAGAAACTGTAATATTCTGGTTAAAAAATCTAGGTCTTTGGTAAACAAAAAGCTGCATGTTGTTGTCTATTATTTTTCACTCAGAGCTTCTCTAAATGAGCGATTTATAGCACACTCGTGATTGGACACTCGTGGAAGTTCGCAGGTTCATTACATGACGTCTTCAGCTTCTAAGAACCCTCCCATGCTATCTTCTGGAAAGAGCGGGTTTAAAAAACCCAGAATGGTTTTTAATTTGTGTGAACCGCCCAGAGAGCTTTGGCTATTGGGCAGTATAAAAATGAAATGAAATGAAATGAAATAAATAAATAAAATAACACCTTCCCATCTTAATTGAGCGGTGAATACAGGTAGTGTTCTCCTATGTTAAATTTTCCATTTCCGTTTCTTGCTCATATTGTAGCTAGACACTCTGTGATACATCTTTTGTCTTTCCCTTTCCTGATAGGCACCTTCTGATAGTTGGACGGTTCCTAACCTTTGGGATGTTTATCATTACATATTGGGAAGTGTCAGGCATTCTTCATATAGAAAGGAAGTGAGGTTTCTGTAGCCAGGAAGTTACCTACAACTTTCACCTGCAGACGGGTGAACCTGAATGCCAAACTCCGATCACTTGAACATCTTTTGCAAGAAACAAGTATTCAAAACATGCATGTAATCTTAGATTTTGGGAGAAGGGCCTGCACGTATTACATAGAGGGGATAGGAAAAGATACAAGCAAGACCACACTATGAATACTGGTTTCATATTCTGGTTAGAAAGCAGGGTTTTAAACTGCAGTTTTCCCGGTTCTAATGCAACTGAAGACTGTGATTATAACAAGCCATCATCTCAGTGCCAAAACCAGGTATGTGGGGGAATGGAGAGGAGGATGAATAGGGAGAGTATGGGCACATGGCTCATTCCCAGGACAACAAGCCATGGTGCAGCTTTCCCAAACCTGGTGAGTTCCAGATGGTTTGGACTTCAACTCCCATAAACTCCAGCCAGTATGGCCAATAGTCAGGAATGCTAGGAGTTATTGTCTAAAACATACTTCCGGTAATTCCTCTTGAAACCAGTTAATGTGCTTAGTGGTGACGTGTCAAGTTTCACCGTTTTCCAAGTCAGGAATGATCATTCTTTCCCCAAACGACTGCAGCCTCACTTCACTTGTATCTCTACTCACACCTTGGTTATTCAGCTGTGTGTTCTAAAGTCAGACTGTAGACCCTCTAGACATGGACCACCAAATCACTCTGAGGACCTGTACAGAAGCTAGAACACGAGGGCCCTTTCCCCCCTGTGCATTCATGCACATACACTGACATACAAAGGCAAAAACGTTTTTGTTTCAGCAGGCTTTTGGAACTATACTGGACCTGTGTTAATGTATTGGATCCCCCCCCCCCCTTTTAGCCTGTTACAGTTTTTAAAATTTAGAACATGTTTTTAATTTTACTGTAGGTTTAATTCTATTTTAACTTTTGTAATTTATATGTTTTAATTGTACATGTTTTAATCTTGTAAACCGCCTTGAGTCACAGTACTGGGGAAAAGGTGGGAAATAAATAAATAAATTAATTAAAAAAAATAGCTGCTAAATTCACATATAATCTTTTCCCAGGCATTTAACAGCATGTGATGAGTTTTTAATCTATCCCAGATTTGTTTTTATGGTTTGGCTGATTGCTCAAAGTTGTTTTTAGATGCATGTTGTCTCTGTGTGTACTGTCTGTTGTGTGTTTTTGAATTTTGTATACTGTTTTTAATGTTTTCATCTTTGTAAACCATCCAGACAGCTTCAGCTATGGGGCGATATAGAAATGTAACAAATAATTCTAATATACAAAGATGGGATTGTAATGGTTCCACAGAAGCAATTGCTCCAATGCGCTTTGCTGGGTAAGACATGCTGAAGGATGGGACAGTACCCTGATTCTAACCATGTTACCTCATGCCGTTTTAGACCATCAAATGGTTCAGGTTCACAGCTTTAATTTCAGATAGACGGCAAAATATGCAGGCACGATCCTGCCCAATCACTTTGTGAGAAATGAGCCCTTACCTACATTTCAACGTGTGTATGAGCAGTTACCCATGCTCTGATAACCTCTCGTTTGGATTACTGCAATGCGTTATACGTGGGGCTGCCTTTGAAAACGGTCCGGAAGCTTCAGCTGGTACAAAACAGGGCAGCCCGTTTACTAACAGGGACTGGCTGGCGATATCACATTACGCCAGTCCTTTTAGAACTTCATTGGCTGCCAGTCCAGGTCCGGGCCCGATTCAAAGTGCTGGTATTGACATTTAAAGCCCTAAATGGTTTGGGGCCAGGTTATTTGAAGGAACGCCTCCTCCCATATGTACCTACCCGGACCTTAAGATCATCTACAGGGGCCCTTCTCCGTGAGCCCCTGCCAAAGGAAGTGAGGCAGGTGGCTACTAGGAGGAGGGCTTTCTCCGCTGTGGCACCCCGGTTGTGGAATGAGCTCCCCAGAGAGGTCCGCCTGGCGCCTACACTGTACTCCTTTCGTCGCCAGCTGAAGACCTTTTTATTCACTCAGTATTTTAACACTTAATTTTAACTTAAATTTAAATTATACTGTTTTAACTCTGTATTTTAACCTTATATCAATTTTGCTGCGTGGTTTTATCCTGGTTGTGCTTTTTATATTGTATTTTGTATTTGTGTTTTAACCTGTTGGTTGTTTTATGATGGTTTTAATTTTTGTGAACCGCCCAGAGAGCTTCGGCTATTGGGCGGTATCAAAATGTAATAAATAAATAAATAAATAAATTCAAACATACTTATTTAAAATGATTTTCAGGGCGCCTTTAAGGGTAAATTCCTCTCATATTGAGTGTATCCTGGGTCACCTCACAGAGAACTAGGCATATTTTAACCGTATATAAGGGTTATCTCAAAAATAAACACAAAGATGACTTCAGATTTTTTAAAAAAGTAGAGTTTGGTTAGTTTTATGCCAATAGTTTCCAAAGCCACTCCAGACGATTGCAGGGACAGAGAAATGTATAGAAATCAAATCAAACAAAAGCATAATCTAAAAAGGGGGGAAATGCAACTGGAAATTTTGATAGCAGAACCAAAAAATGGAACAACTTTTAGAAAACGTTATGGAGCTGTCATGGTCATAGAGTCATAGAATAGTAGCGTTGGAAGGGGCCTATAAGGCCATCGAGTCCAACCCCTTGCTCATTGCAGGAATCTACCTTAAAGCATCCTTGACAGATGGCTGTCCAGCTGCCTCTTGAATGCCTCTAGTGTGGGAGAGCCCACAGCCTCCCTAGGCAATTGATTCCATTGTCGTACTGCTCTAACAGTCAGGAAGTTTTTCCTGATGTCCAGCCAGAATCTGGCTTCCTGTAACTTGAGTCCATTATTCCGTGTCCTGAACTCTGTATTGAATTGGTCCCTCCAATCAACATATCCCATCAACAGAAGGGGGGTGATCCCCCCTTCTGCTGCAGCCCTCACCCACATGTCTAGAGGCTTGAGGGACGCTTTGGAGCAGATTTGAGGGGGGGGAGAAAAGAGGGGAGAAGTCTCGTTGAACAAGCAAAAGCCCTCCTGAACAACACTATATTTTGCCCTATGATTTTTTATATAAAATGTTGTAATAGTACTGAGGATAAAACTACAAGACATGGCATATTTTCTAAACTTCCATTGGCATGCAGGAATTACTTTGCACTTTCAAAATATAAAATTGTCTTAAATTCTCATATTAAAGTCAGAGAGATGTTCATGGGCAATTTTACTGACATGACACAGCCTAAACAGCCTATAAATCTAGAAGATTACAATAGAGCCTTAAAATCACCTTATTGGGAAAATGAAAGTAGACAAAATCTGAGGCTCAGCTGGTTTCTTAGACTGTCATCTATGCTCACTTACCTGGGAATATGTCCCATTGAACTGAATGGATAGGATTGTGCTGCCTGTAATTAATTTCCATTTCAAAACCACAAGTGCTTGTTTGGCCCAGTGTATTATCCTGGTATAATCAATTTTTAGTATTTTATAACATGCATTTTTGAGTTTAGAAGGCTGCAAAATTTGCAATTATTTTTTTTTAAAAAAAGATTAACACTTGAGTGGAGGTAGTCCAGATATTAATCTGTGAGTCACTGGTCTGGTTTACACATGCATATACTTCATTTGGTGGTGGTTGTTTTTATTTATTTAAAGGAATCTCCATGGTAAAAAAAAATTCAGAAAATATAAAATATTCAGCTATCTACTAAGACTTCGCTGGATTTCACAAAAAGGCTAGTCTAGATAATGGGGCTATTCACACTTGGGGTTATTTGTGGTTTAAACAACCAGAAGATAATCCATGCTTTGTTCTTAGGTTAACTCTGGGTTATTTAGCCCACAAATAACCCAAAGTGTCTGGGTTCAGATGTTACACTAACAACCTATGAATGGGATGATTGTTGGTTGTAGCTGCAAATGAAGTGGCTCATACACAGTGCATGTCCCAACAAATCATGGGTTAATTGTAATCAAACTGCAGTGGGGGGCTGACTTCAGGTATACCATATTCAACACTTAAACGAAGTGTGGAATAAAATTAAGCCCAGATGAAAAATGGATAATAGGGCAAAAGAAGCACAGTCACAGCTTGCACAAGTTCCAAACCCTCTCCCCACTTCCTTGCTTCTGCTGTTCCTCTTCAACTATCAGCCCACAAAGAAATTTTAAAACTCCCACACAATCCGTTCCCCCACCCATCCCCAGTAAGCTCACAACAGGCCTGAGGTTTGGACATGGAATAATTTTTACTGAAAGCTCCTCTGCAGGACTCAACAGCTTGTAATATTGACTATGCCCAATAAATCGCTCAATTCTATGCGGTCTGTCATTGTGTTGGATCAACCCTGCTATGATGATTAACAGCTTAAGAAATAATTCTTGTTGCTTGAAGGGTGGTTAGTTTACTTCAACCCAGCAATGTTTCTTTTTTTAAAAAAAAAATAGTTGTTGTTTTTATATAAAAAAAGTATGCTTTCGGGATGAAATTACATGACATCTAGAAAAACACAGATCTTTAAACAGTCCTGCAAATTTAAGATGCCTAGATCACAGCTAGTAAAGAAAATTAGTTTGAAAACACGCAATTTCCCCCCTTCATAATTTTAGAGCTGCCACGTGGCATTTACAGTGTTATATCTGGCAAGACAGGCACTGTTAAATCCATGTCCCTGTTTTCCCTAAGATATGGGTTCTAGCAGTTTTCTAGCGCAAATCAGAAAACATTCCAGAATTATTATTTTTAAAAAAGGTTGAAGATTTATTGTGCTCAAAGATATTAATAGGTTAGGCATTTTACATTGAACTTGCTTGAGCCTCCTTCTATAACCATCAGTAGGGATGTTAGCCAGAACTATTTTTAAACAGTGAAAACAATGTCTGAACAACAGACAAAAAAAAAATGTTCAGAGATAAAAAGGGCGTCCAACATCATGAAATAAAAATTTAATACTATCATTTGCGTATTTGGACAACCTATGAAAAATAGCAGGGCAGCGTTTTGTAGAAGTTGAAGCACCATATGGGATAACACAAAAACACACTTCAAGAAAAGGGATAAAGAGATTAAAGATAAACAAGACAGACAGCTATTTATTGACAGTCATTGACTATTAGACAAGAAAAAAATAATGTGCACGATTTCACCAAGTAGAGTCATCTTCGGAAGTTATTTGTGCACAGACTGAGAGTGTGAATTATTGGTGGTGCCAAGCTCTATCACACACAGGCCAACAACTGAAAGCCAGGTATGCAGCTTATGTCCACACACACAGTGACAGGAGTTGTGTGGTGTAGTGGTTAGAGGGTTGGACTGGGAGTTGGGAGATCCTTGTTCTTGTCCCCACTCGGCCATGGAAACCCACTGGGGGAGGGGGGATCTACACTACTGCTTTAAAGCGCTTTAAAGTGCTTTATAACAGTTTTGACAACTGTTGGGGCCCAGGACACACTGCATATACAGTTTTCAAAACGTTTTCAAAGTGCTTTAAAGCACTTTAAAAGCAGTAGTGCTCGGCTCCGTCCATTTTCTTCTGCTGCCCCTTACGCCTGGAACGCTCTTCCAGAACATTTGAGAACCACAAGTTCAATCGCAGCTTTTAAAGCTCAACTAAAAACTTTTCTTTTTCCTAAAGCTTTTAAAACTTGATGTTGTGCAGACTTTATACTGTTAGTTTTACCCTACCCTGTGCCTGCTTACCCTACCCTGTGCCTGTTTGCATTCTCTTCCCCTCCTTACTGTTTTACTATGATTTTATTAGATTGTAAGCCTATGCGGCAGAGTCTTGCTATTTACTTTTTTACTCTGTACAGCACCATGTACATTGATGGTGCTATATATATAAATAAATAAATAAATAAATAAATAATAATAATAATAATAATAATAATAAGTAGTGTAGATCCCCCCTGGGTGACTTTGGGCCAGTCACAGACTCTCAGCCCAGCCTACCTTTTAAAACACTAGTTTTAAAATCTCTTCACTGGCTGCCAATTAGTTTCTGGGCGAAGTATACAGTAAAGTGTTGGCTATTACCTTTAAAGCCCTACATGGTTTGGGTCCAGGCTACCTGCGGGATCGCCTTCTCCCATACAATCCACCCACACACTCAGGTCCTCTGGGAAGAATCTACTTCAATCTGCCAAAATTAGGCTGGCAAGTATTACACAGAGGACCTTCTCCTCTGCTGCTCCCAGACTGTGGAATGGCCTGCTGGAGGAGACTCATCAACCTAACAGTTTTTTAGCATTTAAGAAAGCTATAAAGACTGATCAATTCCAGCAGGCCTATCCAGTGGAATTTTAGGATGCTTTTAGGATGTTTTAATAATGTATACTATGTTTTAAAATCACTTTTATATATTTTATACTTATTGTCGTTCCCCACCTCGATCCAAATGGAGAGGTGAGTAAGAAATAAATTTATTTTTATTTTTATTTTTATTATTATTATTATCATCTCACAAGTTTGTTGTTGAGAGGATAAAATGGAGAGGAGGAGGATTATGTCCACCACCTTGGGTTCCTTGGAGATAAAAGGTGGGATATAAGTATAATAAATAAACACAACTGAGGACTTGCAAAGCAGCCTGCCATCCACAATTTCAGAGCATGTCCTGATAAACTATAAAGAAAACTACAGCTCCTGCTTTGCATGCAGAAGGTCCAGGTCCCATCCCCAGCATCTCCAGGTACGGAAGGAAAGGAATCCTGCCTGAAACCCTGGGGAGCCGCTGACAGTCAGTGTTGACAATATTGGGCTAGATGGACCAATTGTCTGACTCAGTGTAAGGCAGCTTCCCATGTTCCTATGACTAGTGTTTCAATTCGGAGCAGTCTTGTGGCATTTCTTGATTCGGACCACGTTAAGCTGCCTTATGTTATTGGTCTCTCTAGCCCAATATTGCTTTCCCTGCCTGGTAATGGCTGTTCAGAGTGTCAGGTAAAGATCTTTTCCCATCACCTCTGACGTGATCCTTTCTAACTGGAGATGCTCAGGCTGGAACCTGGCACCGTCTGCATCACTTCTTCAAATAGTGAACTCAGATGGTCAGTGCTGACATGTAAAATATACAGAGTTTGGGGAAAAGCCTGTTGTTCAGCTCGCAAACACTTTCCCCCAAACTCTGAACTCTGGGAACTTTTTTTTTTGTGTGTGCACCTTTTTATGGCAGGTTCTGCAATTTATGCTAATTGCTCAGAAATTTACGCAAATTGCAATACCTGCGGGGGGGGGGGAAATGAGCAAAACGCCTGGAAAATCCACAAACTGGCTCAACTCACTGCAGACTGACTCAGGTGCCACAGCAGGAACCAAAATGAAGTCCTGGGGTGGTGGGGGCTGAACCAAGGAAAGCCTGTTGAACTCCGGCCCTCAGACAGATTTCTCCTACATTCCTAAGTGGAGCTGCTGTATTTCAGGGCCACCTAGTGCTGAGCAAAAGCACTGCCAACGTGATGGTTTGGAGGGGCGATGGACCATAAAACGACCCCCCCTCAACAACAACAACAACAACCACCTCAAGGGTGTATTGAGTTGACTCGTTCTGTGGCTATTGTAAAAACAGGAGAAGCAAGTCCCCGCACAATAGTGGAAGACAGGATAAAAAGGAAGAGAGAGTAGCTGGATGTCCCTCCCTCTTACCCATTTCTCTTCTCCAAGTAGCAACACAGTGCAAGCACAGAGGAAAACATATAAAGCTGTCAGCTCTGCTCTGACTCCTTAGTCTAGCAATTTGTCATTTAGGTACATACGGAACTTCTCCCAACCATCTGGCTTGGCCTATTTGCCTGCTTGACTACCAATCTCAGGACAGGCGGTCTGAAGGAAATTGCGAGGAAGTCCATGCCAGCCTTCCCCAACTTGTGCCCTCCAGGTGCTTTGGACTACAACTCCCAACTGCCCCAGCCAGCATGGCCAACTGTCATCAAAGCTAGGAGTTGAATTTCAAATCATCTGGAGGGTACCAAGTTGGGGAAGGCTGGACTAAGCCTAAAGTAAATCTGACCAACACCCCAATTCCAAGTACGTCACTCAGAAATCAATGGGATTGATGGAAGTCAATGGGACCTCCACATTATGGGCAGAAGAGTTGGGATGCAAATGCCAGCACAAAAAGGCACCAAGACATTTAATCATGACTCCTTATAAAATGGTTAGAACTCCATGCCAACTTGTGATGATGTGAAATATCCAAATATTCCAATTATTTGTTTAGAAATAATGCATTTTGGAAAGATATGCTCAAATCTTTCAAAAATGCATTATTTCCAAAATTCCAAGCAAATGAAATTATCAAAACAAAGAAACAAAACTGAGAATAGCCAAGGCAAGAAAGTAAAACCAAACAGTGGGGGGGAAAGTTTAAAATGGGTAGAGTTCCTGACATCACAATTAAAGCATGTAAAGCCAAGGCCAATATCACAAAGTGCTTCGCAAATAAAATATAGAAGCTATACATACAGAGGGATCATTTTCATCTTCCAGCCGAATGTGGCCACATGGTAAATATTAAGCAATGCACAGCAACATTTGAGAACAAAAGGTAAGGATCCCACATTCAAATTGAAACAGCAGAAATCGGCAACATAAAAATTGCATGTTTGAAAATGTCCCAACTGTGCAGGCTATTTGGGAAATTAAATGACTGCATGAGTACTAGGGTTCTACAGCTTACTTGAAAAACAAGTAAGGGTTCAGCACACTCCATTATTATATTTCAATATATGCTGGACTCAAATTTACAGCAAACCAACATTGGTTCCTTCGTTACTATTTAAAGATATAGGGGGCTCATCTACACCAAGCAGATATTCCACTATGAAAGTGGTATGAAAGCGGTATATAAAAGGCAGCAGCCACACTACTGCTTTATAGTGGTACTGAAGTGCACTGATAACTGTTGGGACCCATGACACATACCATATACTGCTTTCATAGTGTTATATCCTGCTTGGTGTAGATGTGTCATGGGCCCCAACAGCTGTCAGTGCACTTCAGTACCACTATAAAGCAGTAGTGTAGACCCTGCAGTGCAGTTCAATATCACTATGAAGCAGTAGTGTGGCTCCTGCCTTTTATATACCGCTTTCATAGAGGAATATCCTGCTTGGTGTAGATGAGCCCAGGATAACACTCTGTTGAGGATTGGGATAGTTAGAATGGGGGAAAAGCCAAATGTAATGGATTGTTTGGATAAAATTTGGAATATTGGGGAGTGAAGAGAAGGGATAAATATGAAATGGATTTATTATTTAGTAGAAAAGATGTGGGCAAAATGTTGGTAAATGTTTTATTTATTAAGATTTATGATCACATGTGATTCCAAACATTTTCCACCAGCATAAGAACTGGAATGCTTTGTGTTTCAAAATGAAAAGCTTGGCAACTTTAAGAATTTCATTTTTTTCATGAGAAGTTAGTTTTCACACTTTGCAGCCTTAGAGATTTCACATTCAAGAACAAAAAAATACTGAATGTAGGCTGCAATTAAAAAACAAACACTTACAAAGGAATAAACCCCTTTGGACACAGTGGGATTTACTTCCAAGTAAACATGCAAAGGATCATGTGGTAAGTTTGCAAGTTCAGCAGGCGTGAACAAAGTTACCCAAGTTAAAGTCACACCGATGTGCATGGGTAATTGTGCAAAACTGCAAAACCATCTTGCGGGGGGGGGGAAACATGACAAAATAGCATGTTATTGCTTTTTCAAGTTTAAGAAAAAGGCTCCAGAAATAAAATAAAAAATCATTCTTCATGTCAAAATGACATTTCAAGAATGAGCATGTACACAAAATCAGAACCAAGAGAAATAAAACAGCAACATAAATCACGAGTTCCTAACAAATAATGGTGCATGCTTTCACAAAAATTAACCAATATGGTGCAGCAACAGCGCTTAATGCAGCCTTCCCCAACCTGGTGCCCTTCACATGTTTGGACTTAACTCCCATCAGCCCCAGCCAGCATGGCAATGGTCAGGAATCCTGAGAATTATAGTCCAAAACATCTGTTGGGCACCTTGTGTGGCAAGGCTGGTTTACGGTATTGTGCCCACCAGAGCAGAAAATATTACAGGTGTATCGGCTTTGTCCTGAGGGAAAGCAAGAACATATTCTGAGACCATAAATACATAAGCTCTTATAAAAACTATGTATTCCTTTATGGAACCCATGGGAGACATTTGTTTCAAAGAATTATTCCACCTAAGGGAAGGAAGACAAGAAAGATCCACAAGATTATAAATTTACAGATTATTTTGTATGAGCTAGCTGGGGATTCTTTTAGGAAAGTGTGCTTATAATGGAATTGCCTTCAAAATATCTTTTTTATGCTTTCTACTACCATTTTCAAAACGAAGTCACTGTTGAACGAATTACAAAACACAAAGTAGAGAAAACTCACTTGAACATCTGTTCATGTCTGGGGCTCGGAGACCATAGTACCCAGACGGGCAAGAATTCAAGCATTCCCCATATTGCCTCATTCCTTCTCGTCGTAGGAAGAAGAACAATTTATGCTGACATCTGAGGCATCCATTGTCTTTTGTGCAAGACAAACAACCTTTGCAAATTGGATTTGGTCCATAGTTAGCTGTGAATACAGGGGTTTTTTTGGGGGGGGGTTATAAAAGAGAGAGAGAGAGAGAGAGAGAAAGAGAGGAAGGAAACAAACAACAGTATTAATATCCCAAAGGCAGCATGTAACATTATTAATTTTCCCTATAAAAGCCACACTGTAGAAAGAAACAAATAAAGAAACCTTGGCCAGACATGAGATTGAAGTGGGAAGCCACTTTCAGAAGCCACGCCCGAGTGGGCAATTAGGGAAATGGCACTGGAAGGTGCCAAGGATTAAGACAAATTACTGTGTTTTATTTAAGCCATGGTGGATAGTTTTGATCATGGGAACGGGGTCACACACACACTATAAATATTTTCTGGACGCAGATGGGAGCAGCAAGAATAACCAGTTTCAAATGAGGAAAGCATCTATACTGTGGCATGACTTGAGCCTCACAGTCTAAACTAGATACCATTTAATATGTCATAACATTGATTGTCATATGCAAACTGAAATAAAAGAACCACCTTTTCATCTGTATATTTTTAGATGGAACTTATAATATGAATATTTCAGGTATTCTTTTCTAGTTAGAATACACGACCAAGCATAAAATCGACATCTGTGAATGACATCAATGTAATTTTTTAAAAAAATATATCCTCCACCCCTCAATCTTAAGTATTATTTAGGACAAGAAAGCTGTAGAGGACAGGTTATCCCAGATGGAAAACTAGAGATGATGATGATGATGATAGTGATTTACATTTATATACCGCCTCATAGCTGAAGTTCTCTGCGTGGTTTACAAAGATTAAAAGACTAAACATTAAAAATCAATATACAAAATTTTAAAACATAAAACAGCGAACATTTAAAACAATTTTAAACTCTTAGCCAGGCCGGAGCAAGTTCTGGAGTCAGTTTAAACTCAACATATGCTGTTAAATGAGAAAATAAGTCTTGACCTGGCGCCGAAAAGATAACAATGTTTGCGTCAGGTGAGCCTCATCAGGGAGATCGTTCCATAATTGGGGGGCCACCACAGAAGAAGCCCTCTCCCTTGTTGCCATCATCTGAGCTTCCCTCAGAGTAGGCATCCAGAGGAAGACCTTAGATGTTGAGCGTAGTGTACGGGTAGGTTCATGTCAGGAGAGGTATTGTTTACAAATCCACTTAGTGAAACAACAAAAAAGAATGGAGCAGGAGTCATACATTTAGGAATAGATCTGCAGTTTACGGGCTCATCTACACCAAGCAGATATTCCACTATGAAAGTGGTATGAAAGCGGTATATAAGAGGCAGGAGTCACACTACTGCTTTATAGTGGTACTGAAGTGCACTGACAACTGTTGGGACATATGACACATACCATATACTGCTCTCATACCACTTTCATAGTATTATATCCTGCTTGGTGTAGATGCGTCATGGGCTCCAACAGTTGTCAGTGCACTTCATTACCACTATAAAGCAGTAGTGTAGATCCTGCAGTACACTTCAATACCACTATAAAGCAGTAGTATGGCTCTTGCCTTTTATATACCACTTTCATAGTGGAATATCCTGCTTTGTGTAGATGAGCCCTATGTTACAATTCCAAAACATCATATGTTTACGATGCGGACATATGTAACCGCAGCCCAGCAGCTGAAAACCTAGGCCAGATGGCGACTGACAAACTAATACCACATTCACCACGTCACATGGGAGGTATAACCACCTGTCCATCTTGCCTGGGTCCAGCTCCAGCTGAGAGCCCCCTCCCTCCCGCTACCAACTGTAGCTGCTGAGGCCATAAGAGGGAAAGGAAGCAGCAGCCAGGCAGCCCTCCATCATGCCTTGATCTGTGTATGAGGCTATTAGAGGGAGAGGGAAAGGAAGCAACTACTGAACTTTACAACTAAGAATCTAGTTCCTGAATTTGCTTCTTCTTTTTTTCCTCCTCCTTCCCAGTCCCCTTTCCTTTTGTGTCATTTTTTTAGACTGTAAGCCTGTGGGCAGGGACTGTCTTAAGAAATATTTTTGTAAGCTGCCTTGAGAGACTTTTTTTGGCTAAAGGGCGGGATAAAAGTGCTATAAATAAATAAATAAATAAATAACAACTGGTACATTTTCCATCAGTAGCTGTGTTGATCATAGGTAGGAGTCCAAGTGTCTCACCCAGGATAAAAATCACTTCTGAGAATAACTGGATTTTATATTTTTAAAAATGGAGGATCCAAGATTTTCCTACATCTGGCTCACAGCAGCCCCAGGAGCAGCTGCAGGTCCTTCCTGAAATCATTGTATGACCTGCAGACCCTAAAGTGAACATCTGCAGACCACGCCCCCCTCATTTCATCTCAAGACTCTGTACACGCAGACAATGTAATTTTACCATCAAGACAACTTTCCCCCCTCTCCTCTCTTTCCCACCAGCATTTTTATAACATCTTGCCTGATGAAAAGTACTGAAGATGCCGAAAGCTTTCTCACACTCACACTCACTCACACACACACACACACACACACACACACATATATATATAGGTTATCTTTTGGTTAGCCCAATAAAGGCATTTCAGTGGTACCGATTTGGATTTTTCACCAATGTGCCACAACCAGGGAACAAACTAACACAAACCTGGCTCTAGTTGGCACATGGAAACAAAAACAAAATGGGAATCCCTGCAGAGTTGCTTGCCCACAAATCCAGATGTGTGAACAGCAGCATTTTTTATTTTTGTTTGACATATGTTAGTTATGTCCCAAAGTAATGACAGTGATTTTCCTTTCCTCAGTGCATAAAATGTAACAATCTCAGACAACCAAGCCAGTTCATTCATTATTAATAAGACCAATGGTGCAACCCTATGCATGATTAGACAGAAAGAAGTTCTGCATCTCCCAGCATGGCCCAGCCAGGCTGGCTGGGGCATGCTTGGAGATGTAGAACCTCTTTCTGTCCAAACAAGCACAGGATTGCACCCTAACGGTGGTGTAGCCCCACCTTCCCCAACACAGTGCTTTAAAAATGAGGTTGGGCTGCAACTCCCAGAATTCCCAACAGTCCAACACATCTAGAGGGAATGCTGGTGAGGACACCTATGACCAGATGGTCTCCACATACACTTCCAAATGCATTTATTTATGATATTTATATGCCTCCCCATAACTGACGTTATTTTGTGCAACTTATAGTAAATATAGCAAATATAAAAAGAAGTGGTGGCCAATGGTGGGTCCCCCCCCACAACTATAGTGGACGTTTCTTGTTTAAATAACTATAATGTTTGGATGTTGGGCAACCCACAATGGTGTGAACATCCCAAAAGATGGCAGTTCCGCAAGACGCCTGGGTCTAGCATTGATCAAACCTTGGATTGACTCTAAACACATAGCCAATTTGCCTGGGTTATCAAGAGAGGCTGACTCAAAACTGGTAGGGCTGCCTGCCACTGCTGAGACCAAGAAAAGGGGAAGGTCTCAACTCTATGATCAATGCAGGTAGAGAAAACCATGATCTCTCCATGATCACCACCACCACATCTTCTTACAGCAGACCAAAAAAGGCAACCTGTTCCCAGTCAGCAGACAATATGGACTAACAAGCATGTTCAAAACCCTAATGCCACATCCTCCTCAGAACAAAATTTCCTCAGATGAGGAATCCACCACTGCACTTTTGTCCTGTCATCAAAACTCTCCCCTTTTCCACCCACAACCACAAGTGTGGTTGTCTGAATTTGTCTGAAGAAGCTTAACGTACAACAGACCCCATATCAAATAAGTCTGTTGGGAAAGTATACAACGGGTTGTCTTGGCTTCCAGCAATGAAGAAGTACAACATAGGGATGACATATTTCCCCGGGCACATAAGGTAATGTCCAAAACTCTTGAGAATCACCTCTTCTGAAGTTAAGTAGGCATTGCATGTAATTATTAAGCCTTTATTTTCATAGCTTCTGCCTTTACTCATTAGTCTTACTGACACTGGCTTTCACTTCTATTGATCTATTTATACTACATTCTCTTAATTAATCCGATTGTCTTCTTGGCAAACATACTAAAGGATTCTCCATTTTTAGATCCTGGCTGATTCAAGCTACTATCATAAGATAAAGATTTCTGGGAAGGCTCCCAAAAGGTTGAGGTACAGATGTGAAAGCAGTGGTGGGGGCCTGCGAAAAACTCTGCAAGCCCACTGACAACGCACACTTTACCTACCAAACTTTACGTCACAGGATACTAGTTAGCTTCAAAGATACCACAGCACAGTTTGATCCTATATGCTAAGGGATATAGGATCAAACTGACCTTCATCTTCAACACAGTAAAGGCCTCCTGTGCAGACGTAACCTTCAGTTTCTCATGGAGGGTCATTTGCTGAAACAAACCCTATGTGGAAAGAGCCTAACCACACCTCAGCCATTCCTTTAAAAGTCAGTGTTCTGACCAACGGGAAAACATTTCAGTTTTGTACATGGGTTCATACAAGGGTCTAAAGCATATGAAAATGAGGGCAAGCTTACATGACAGTTGCTTTAAATCTGGTCACTACCAAATTTGTATAAAATGTGATATAGGGGAGATTTAATGCACACTTTACCTACCAAACTTTATTTCACAGGATACTAGTTAGCTTCAGAAATACCACAGCACAGTTTGATCCTATATGCTAAAGGGCAGCTCTTACCTCATCCACATCCATTTAGCATGCATGTGGATGAGGTGCTCCAACACTAGAAGTAACCCACCACACACTAAGGGCTTTGCTAGACCTGCCGGGATAAGTCGGCAGGGAGGCGCACGCTGCCCGGGCTTCCAGACGCGGGATGCGCAGGGACGTCGTGATCCCTGCAGCGTCTGCCATTTTTTAAAAAAGTTTAAAGGGGCCATGTGAGGCCTGAAGACTGTGGAGAACGTAAGTCCGTTTTTTTTAAAAAAAAATGAAGCCCCCCCCCTCCTTGTCCCCGGCCTTGCCCTGGCAGTGCCGCTCGCCTGCTTGCTCGGGCGGCGGCGCCCAGCGCTCTCTCTCTCCCCCGCCATCCCCGATGCCTGCTCTCCCCCCCCCCATCCTGCCGGGTCCGGCCTTCCCGCTGCCCCTCTCTTTCCCTTCCTAGACGTTTCGCAGCCCCGGCCTCAGGCCGGAGCTGTGGAAAAGGCGCGCCATAAGCGACTTCGCTTATGGCGCGTTAGAGGAGGCCTCAGTGCGGCCTGGGCCCAGATTCCCCTGTGCGTCATCTGGACGCACAGCAGGGAAACTGGGTCTCAAAGCGCGCTAAGGCCTCATCTAGGAAGGCCCTGAGAGAGAGAGAGAGAGAGAGAGAGAGAGACCCAAAACACCTGCTGGGAGGAATGGTTTTGGCGTGGAAATTATAAGTGGGGGAGAATGCAACACTCCTCTCAGTGGAGGTTGATTCCTCCAAGGTCAGTGGGGTGGGGAATCTGCACCCTGGATAGCTCCTTTAGAGTTCTGACTGAAACCTGGAGCAGATTCACCACCCAACCGACATCAGAGCCACCAGCCTTCCCTGACTCCTCCTCAACCCATACTGATAATGTTTTCATTCATTTATTTATTTGCTTTTTATCCCACCTTTATTCACCAAAATACAACGCTCAAGGCGGCTAACAATAAAATTCAGATGAAAAATAAAATCTTAATTAAAATATAACATCAAAATAAACAAATTAAAATCACAACCACAGAAAACACAAACAGCACCAACCCATTATAACCCCCTTCAGCAACAGACTAGGTTATATACCAGAGGCCTGCTTGAAGACAAATGTCTTTGCCTGCTAGTAAAAAGACAACAGAGACAGGTCCAACTTCACCTCCCTTGGTAGCCACTGAGAAGACCCTTTCTTGCATTCCTACCAAACACGCCTCTGATGGCGGCAATACCAAGAGAAAGGCTTGCCCCAAAGATCTTAAAACCTAAGCAACCTTGTATGGGTGAAGGCAGTCTTTCAGGTAGCCCGGTACCAAGGAAAGGAAGAGAACCTCTCGTGCAAGCTCTGAGTCATTACTGACTCTTGGAGGGACGCCAGCTTTCGCTGACGTTTTCTTGGCAGGTCTTATAGCGTGGTGGTTTGCCATTGCTTTCCCCGGCCAGTATTACCTTTCCTCCAGCTAACTGGGTACTCATTTTACCGACCTCGGGAGGATGGAAGGCTGAGTCGACCCGAGCCGGCTGCTTGAAACCAGCTTCTGCTGGGATCGAACTCAGGCCGTGGGGAGAGTTTCAGCTGCAGAAACTGCTGCTTCACCGCAAGCTTTAGGTTTTAATTGTACATGTTTTAAGCTTGTAAACTGCCTTGATTCCCAGTACTGGGGAAAAGGTGGATTATTATTATTATTATTATTATTATTATTATTATTATTATTATTATTATTATTATTTAAAAAAATGCTCCTTCTTAGCCCCACCACTTTATCATGAGTTTATTGCGACCCACATTCTAACACACAGCTTGTGCTACTGAAAAGTCCAGTTTGCCCTCAAGGTGGTACATTCCCTGAATGAAGAATACACTGTACCAACGAACATAGCTGCTCTTCTGAACAAAATAATATTCACTATCTTCAGAGGAGATTTTTTAAAAAGGAAAATCTCTCCATAGAAAATGCAACAACCTCCTCCTTTATTTTCTTTGCAGCTGCAAGGAAGTATTTCAAACTCTTTTTATTTAGTCGAAAATACTGACATCCTGCCTTTCTACTATCGCAACAATACAAGGTGCACTGCAGACAACAAAACATTAAATCTTTTTTTAAAAAAACAAAAAACCTAAAATTTAGCAAGTAATTTTTAAAAATAAAGCAGACTTTTAACTAGGTGCCTAAAAAGATTTTTAAAAAGAGTTGATGCTAAATCAATACTTCGGGGGAGGAGGGAACTTTCCGTAAGTAAGGTGCTACTCAAAGAAAGCAGTGACCTTGGGTTACCCACTAAGGCCGCAGCTAGACCTAAGGTTTATCCTGGGATCATCCAGGGTTCGCCCCTGCCTGAGCACTGGATCCCCTGTGTGTCACCTAGATGAACAGGTTTGACCCCTGGACGATCCAGGGATAAACCTTAGGTCTAGCTATGGCCTAAAAGAAGGGAGACAAAGATGATAAAAAAGAGACATATTATTTTAAATGTCATTATATCATGTCCTTTAGGGACTAAAAAACGAACACCATACTTATAAAATAAAACATTTTATACAGAACACACACACGCCAAAAAAAAAAAAAAACTTAAGAATGTGGGGACATACAGAACAGAGGCTCAGAGCAGAAGAACGACAGTGTTTTAAGAATTTCCACCTTAACAAATTTCGTAACAATGACTTTAAAAATCTATTTTTTTACGAATCCCAAAGCCAAAGATGGAAGAATAGGGCTTCTTGTGAAGGGACAAAGGGGCTATTAATTTCTCTCTCTCTCTCGTTCTTCCATCTCACCTCTATCATTAGCCCAATACAGACATGGATCTTCTAAGTCAGTGGTCTTCAACGGTTGGGTTACAACCCAAAAATGGGTTGTGAGGACAGTCCAGATGGGCCACAGCAAAGCTCTTGCTGCCATGTTGGGAAATTGGAAATGTGGGTCCCATGTTGCAGATAGTGAATCCAAGGTGGGTCTCAGGTCTGGACCAGTTGAAGGCCACTATTCTGATTCGACATCCATAAAGAGTCTCACAAGAGAGTCTCACATTAAAAACAAGGAAGTTAAAAACAGAGGAAACTGATTCCAACACACTGAGGGTTTTGACTCCCAATTGTTTAACAATGGCAACAACTAAATTAGGGTACCGAAAACTCCAGGAGAAAACTAAGAGTGGGTTCTTGTGAAAGGACTGTGAACTATTTGCTAGGTTTAAGGTTCTAGTACTAGTGTACAAAGCCCTAAACAACTTGGGACCAGGATACCTGAGAGACTACCTTCTCTCTTATTGACCTGCCTGATCACTGAGGTCATCTGAGGGCATGTTGCTGGTGGTTCAACATGGACCTATGGATTGATTGGAGTTCACCAGGAAAAGAGCCTTCAGTGTGGTGCCCCCCCCTTCCTATGGAACTCTCTGCCTTTAGAGGTCAGGCAAGCACCAATATTGTATTGCTTTCGGTGCCTCCTGAAAACATTGTTGTTCCAGGAAGCTCTCCCTGAATGATCACGGTTTTATCTGAACCTTGTTCTGGTACATTTATTCAGTTTTTATTCTTTTATTCTATTTGTTCATCACTCCAAAATCTTCAGATAGGGAGCAGTATATACGCACTGTAAATAAATAAACTCAGGTCTCATACTGAAAACAAATTCCTGGTCTGAGCATGTGCTCAAAGATGCACTAGTCCCTAGAGAAAAATAGTGGCCACAATAGAGGAATGGCTACTGAAGATATTTGAGCTAGTGGAGATGGCAAAACTCATGGCAATAATGAGAGAAAAATCAACTTTAAGATTTATAACTGAACGGGAACCTTTTTTAAATTTTGTGAAGGGACGAGAAAAAGATGACTTGTATATCTGTGGATTCAACCAATAATGTAGAAAATGTTAAGAGAGAAATTAGAGACTTGGATTTGATAGTGATAGAGTAAGAAAAAATAATAGCAACAACATTGTTACATATTTTTGCTGGGGAGAATATTGGAAGAACATTTTATTTTTGTATTTTTTGTTTGTTGGTTTTTGTTTTGTTTTTTGCACTGTAGTGTCTTTTATTTATTGGTGTTTGGAAATAATAATAAAAGATTAAACCTGAAAAAAAGATGCCCTAGTCCAGTGGTTCCTAATTGGTGGTCCACGTAACCCACCCAGGGTCCGTGGCACCATTCCCATATTCACCATTCATTTCTGGAGTCCACTGACAACGAATTCCTACCAGAAGTAAAATATAACATCACTGAGCACCTGTGTGATTTAGCGACTAGCTTCAGAGATTACTTCCCTGCACCTAATCCTGAAAACTCATGGATAAGGAACCCTTTTGAATGTGGTGATGTACAACGAACAACTCCATCTGCGGAAGAGGAAGATGCACTTATTGACGTGACTTGTGATGGTTCGTTGAAATCATTTTTCAAAGAATATAGACTGGACCAATTCTGGGTGATGGTTTTCCCTGATTATAAGAAGTTAGGTGAAAAAGCTTTGAAACATCTAGTTCTCTTTTGTTCCACATATCTTTGTGAACAAACATTTTTGACATTTTGTTATATGAAAAAACAAGCATAGAAATAGGCTCGATGTTGATCCAGATTTGAGAATAAAAGTAGGAAATATTGAACCGGATGTGGAGGGGACTGTTCAGGACAAAAGGATGGGAGAATGATTTCTCCCATCACATTTAGTTTTAGTAGCTGCTAGACATGTCATAATTTGTTCAATTGTAAACTAGATGTTAGTAAAATTAAATTCGTCTTTATATTCCTAACTAAATCATTGTCACTTTTACATGGTAATATCACAAATTTTATGGTCTGTTTTTTAGTATACCTAAAATCCTTTGCTTATTAGGGGCTACCCCTTTTTTTCTCCAAAAAATTGCTTCACACAGGTAACTACCATAGAGATAACAAAATTTCCAAAAGTAGGGGGTCCATGGCTTGGCATTTGAAAAACAAGAGGTCCACAGTACATAGCTAATTGGGAACCACAGGCCTAGTCCTTAATACTAACTGCCTGTCTATTCTCCTAAGCCACTGCTTTCCACTGGACTCTAGATGGTGGTCCTCAAAAGACAAAGTAGATCCCAAAAGCGTGGACTTTGCCCACCCTAGAGGAGGACATGGCTGCTTGGCAGAAACCTTGACCAGAGACTAGTATACACTGCAACATTTGGTTGTAGTTCTCATATATTTTCTAACTACACATCTTGGGTGTTTAAAAATCACTTCACCCTAAGGCTTGTGCCTTTCAACATCAGAGACACAGTATAATCACTCCGGCTGTCATTACATGTAAACTTAATTGCACACACATGCACACAGAGACACACAACTCTATCCTGGTTGGTATTACCTATAACTATCAGCCCCTGCCTCTTTCCGCTTTTTCCATCCCCTCAACCCTAGCATTCTCCCACATATCCCGCTGACTACAGAACACTCCAGCCCACACATTGTTGCTATGCACTTATGTCTCAAATATTTAAAACTAAATTTGTTTTTGTCAGTCTTTTAATATCTAAAATATTTCAGCTTGCTGCTCTGAACTAACATTAGTCTCATATGCAGGTGAATAAACAGAGATTTAATTTTTCCCCTTTGATGGCTTGTTTATTTTGTCTTTTATTGTAAGTTTTAACTTTTCCAAGCCCCCAAATCTGCAGGGATCCAAAGACACAGGATTCCAACAAAAACACAGGCCCAAAACCAGATCCACCCAAATAGCCAAAGATGAAAAAAAGAAAAAAAAACCAGTTTGAAGCATTAAAAAACAGCAAAGAAATGAAAGGGAGCAGCACTTAAAATCAAGTAGGGCAGGGGTGTAAAAAGGAAACCTGATCATATAAACTGGTGTCAGATACTTCACACTTGAGACTCATTAGTTGTAAAGCTAAATGAAAAATAGAACTTAAGTGAGGTGGAGGCAGTGGGGAGTTCATAGAGGCTGTTCAGTGTGATTTCACAGGTACTGACTCAAGCTAGAAAGGGCTGATTTCAGACAGAGCAAATGAGGAATCTGTAACAACCTCTGCCCCAATTGCGATTCACATGTTAACTCCTCTCTCTCACACACACAAACACACGCCAATATGTCATGAGAATCATTCCCACCTAGATGTTTCATGTAGATGTTGAGCAGCATGGGGAACGATGGAACCCTGTGGAAACCAGCTGTGCTCTGGCCAAGGGAAGGAGAAGCTGTCCCTAACATCACCTTCTGGGTCTTGTCTATCAGGACTGAACAGAACCAGCTCATTACAGTGCTAACCCTAACCCAGCACTACTTTAAATCCTGCAGTTTTATGAAGCTAGGTTGGCAGCCACAAGATATTTTATTTATTTATTTATTTATTTAAAACATTTATATCCTGCTCTATATCATTAAGATCTCAGGGCGGCATACAGATAAAAGCATACAGCATAAAACAGTAAATATACACAGCTAAAAACAAATTAAATCATAAACCAAGTTAAAACAATATATAATTTAAAAGCAGTAAAACAATTAAAACAGTTAAAACGATGTGCCATCTTAATGAATTTAACCATTAAAAGCTTTGTTAAAAAGCTATGTTTTCACTTGGCACCAGAATAAAATCAGCGTTGGCGCCAAACAGGCCTCCAAGGGGAGGGCATTCTGCCACAACAGAGAAAGCCCTCTCCCTTGTCCTATCATAGTGAATGTGTTGTGCTGGTGGGATGCGGAGAAGGGCTCCTCCAACAGATCTCAAGTCTTGGGCAGGCATATATAAGGAGAGGCGCTCCCTCAAATATTGAGGTCCCAAGCCGTTTAGGGCTTTAAACGTCATTACCAACACCTTGTATTCCGACCGGAAGTGTATAGGCAGCCAGTGCAATTCCTTTAAGACCGGTGTTATGTGGTCTCTGTAAGATTTACTCGCCAGCAGTCTAGCTGCTGCATTTTGCACTAGCTGCAACTTCCGAGTCGTCTTCAAGGGCAGCCCCACGTAGAGTGCATTGCAGTAGTCTAAGAGGGGAGTTACCAATGCATGCACTTATGTGGCTACGTCCCTAGAGCCTTCCATGAATGGTTCGCATGATCACCATGGCTCACAGTGGCTTATTTAAGCCACAATGAGCAGCGGCACCCATGGATGTCATCCTGAATATTCAAACTGTGACCACAACTTGTCATGTCATCTGAACCCAGGGACTGTAAGTTTTAGGGTTACCATCGCAACCCACAAACCACCCCCATGTTGTTGACACCCACCTCATTGAATGCTCTGTCAAGAGAGGTTCATCAGGCCAACACTGGTATGTAAAAACATGGCTCTTTAAGAAGTTATTTGGTTAAACATTTTGATATCCCTGGGGTGTTTTTAAGCCCATATAGTTAGCTGCTATTCTTACAAACTGTTCTTGTCATTGTTTATTAATCTGGGTTTTAAGATTATTTAAATATTGCTGATTTTGTGTATTCTCTGCCTAGGATTCCCTATCAAAGACATAAGCTTTTAAAACAAACAAATAAATAATATGTGCAGTCTGATTTTAAGCCTGTTTACTTGGAAGTAAGCATCAACGATTTCCAATTGGACTTACTCCTTAGTATGTGTACTTAGTGCAGTAATTCTTCATGTTGTTACCTCCAAAATGTGTGCATCTGCTTGCTTTATGAGATATAACTAAAACTCCCCTTAATTAAAGAAGCTTTTCTCAATTAATCAAGTGAGTTTTGAATAGCTCAGTCAATTATATCTGTATAAATCTGCATCATGAAAACAAGAGTTTTGAAGAAAATAATCATTCTTTTCTCCTTCTTTTTAGCTGCGGAATGTATATGTCACAGGAGGCACTGTCTTAGCAATCATTCCCTTTATGTGAAAGAGAAGGAAAATATATCTCCTTAAGATAATATCTGTCAGTTGCAGTTTTTATAAACACTTAAATGAAAAAAAAATTCATTTTCTTTTGAGAAAATGTTTAAAAGCATTATGGAAACTAAAAAAAACCCATCTACTTGGGTATCTATTACATATTTTTATATATATGCACACCATTAAAAAGGAATCCATCAGTTGGACTTTTACAGGCACCTAGTTTCACTCTTCCTTTCAATTTGATGCTTGAAAATATTTTTATTTGTTTTAATAAAACAGCCCTAGTTTTACTAGCAATTTCCTTATTTTTTTAGTGTGGTCCTGTATGATTCCAAACCTGGACATTTTTTCTAACTTGTCCTTCAGTCCAAACTTTGCAAGCCATGTTTGCCTGGGAATGTCTTTTCTAAAAACAGCTAGTCCATACTCCCATGCCTGTTGACAGAACCCTCAAACTATAACCATCTTTTTAAAAAAATTAAGTTTGTGATCTGAAAAGGGTTCCTACAACACAGTGGTAAGACATTTCAGGATCCATCAACACCTAATGTACCAAAAGCATGAGTGGAAAGTGTAAGCCAAGTGGCAAAATTTACATATCCTTAAAACTAAAATAAAAGAATGAAAGAGCATGGATTTCTCTGTTGTATGTCTTAAGTACCTCTTGTTGAAAAGCTGCATCCCACCTGGCTCCAAGTGGGAAAACATGCCAAATGTTCAAATACCGGGTGTGGCTGTTGGCTGCAGCAATTAGGAGGATTTGGTTTTATATCTGGCAGTCAAACCAAATGACAAATTGGAACCGTCATTTTTTCCTGACCCAGAACAGAACCAAAACCATTACTGGAAAGTCTCTGTAGAACTGAAACCAGAAGGGGGTGGGGTGGGGAGAGATTACCAGTTCAGAATAAGTGTTCCTTCAAACAATAAAACACCTGATGTGATGCGCTCGCTGGTTCCACCAGAACCAGAATCAGAACAATCACATAACATAAAACCAATATCTGGGATTATTTATATGTTTTGGGTTTCTATACTCCGCCCTCTTCAGGCGCTGGACCTGAGAAGTATTCAGCATGGATTGCACCAGAGACCTGCTCTTCCCTTTGTGACAGGGTCTTGGTCAACGTAAAAGTTACAACATGGAAGTATGAATGTACAGTACACATCTGAAGAGATACAACAATAAATACAGACAACACCGGATGTATTTTATGTCTTGCTTTATAGGTACTGTGCAATGAGAATATGTAGTTTTTGTGAACCGCCCAGGGAGCTTCGGCTGTTGGGCGGTATAAAAATGCAAATAATAATAATAATAATAATAATAATAATAATAATGTATAAATGTAAAATGAAGTACGAATATGCTTGGTTTGTTAAGGACTTCATATTTATTTTTTGTTTCGTGCATGTTCCACAGTATTTATTGCTGACACTTAGGGCAATATTCAAGTCCACAGTAGTGCAGGAGCATAAGTGACTTAGGGCTTATCTACACCGAGCAGGATATTCCACTATGAAAGCAGTATATAAAAGGCAGGAGCCACACCAAGCAGTATATAGCGGTATGAAAGCGGTATATGGTATGTGTGAGTGGGCCCCAATAGTGGTCAGTGCACTTCAATACCGCTATAAAGCAGTAGTGTGGCTCCTGCCTTTTATATACCACTTTCGTGGTGGAATATCCTGCTTGGTGTAGATGTGCCCTTAGAGCTTGCCGCCACAGCGCTGTTTCGGCGCCAGTTGCCACTAAACCCCGCAGTTTTGCTGCTGCAGTGTGGCGGCAGGTAATACAGACTGCAGGAGGCAGAGTGGGCTTTCCGGTGGCCATTCAGCTGGCCGGGCCCACCCCTGCCCTCTGCCTGTTTTCCAGCGACCAATCAGCAGTTGCCATCTGCCCTGGAATGCCTAATGGCTCAACGTCGGACTGAGGTCACACCTCGCCTGGCAGGAAAAGTCGGGGTAAGTCCCCAACTTTTTAAATATGGAGCTTCAGGGGAAAGCCCTGTGATGGCTGCGAGTCGGTGGCTATGTCATATAACCGACGCAGCAGCGCCATGCAGCCACTGCGGGACAAAGACATATAGACAGCCCCCTAGAGTGCAATGCCAACAGATGGCATGATGGTTTTTCAGGAAACGCGTTACACCAGCTAACAATAGTGGCATTGTGCTACAGGCTGTTTAAACTAGTACAACATAATTAGTACAACATAATTTACCATAGTGCTAACTTGGATACTGCCCTTAGATACGCTAATGTTAGACTATCAGCTTGCTCTATATCACTGTGCAAATTATAAACAATGTGCCTTGTATTTAAATGTTCTCATTTGAACCAGAACTGGGCCAGTTTGTTATCTGAGCAGAACCAGTTACTAAATGTTTATGATCTTGAACCAGAACCAAAACAGAACAACTTCAGTTGCAGCTGAAACAGAACTGGACCCCGAAATTTAAATGGTTTGACTCCACTTTATATCGACAAAATTGACAAAGGAAAACCTAACCAAAATAAAAGGGGGCTGGGGAGGGGGCAACTTCCAGAGGTCTCTTCAAATACATGAAAGGTTGTCACACAGAGGAGGGCCAGGATCTCTTCTCAATCATCCCAAAGTGCAGGACACGGAATACTGGGCTCAAGTTACAGGAAGCCAGATTCCGGCTGGGCATCAGGAAAAACTTCCTGACTATTAGAGCAGCACAACAATGGAACCAATTACCTAGGGAGGTTATGGGCTTCAAGATGCAGCTGGACAGCCACCTGTCAGGTATGCTTTAAGGTGGATTCCTGCATTGAGCAGGGGGTTGGACTTGATGGCCTTACAGGCCCCTTCCAACTCTACTATTTTATGATTCTATGATAACCACGATTTAAACATGCCCACTAATCATTTGCTGCAAACGGGTTAGTGGCCTAACCATGGCTTAGTGTGTTGTCTGAACAGCCCCAGTATCTTCACAACCACCTTCTGAGGCAGGTTAGGCTGAGAGATAGAGCCCAAGGTCACCCAGTCAGCTTCATGGTTAAGTGAGGATGTTATTATTATTATTATTATTTATTTATATAGCACCATCAATGTACATGGTGCTGTACAGAGTAAAACAGTAAATAGCAAGACCCTGCCGCATAGGCTTACAATCTAATAAAATCATAGTAAAACAATAAGGAGGGGAAGAGAATGCCAACAGGTACAGGGAACCTCCCCTGTCCTGGTGAGATATTCTTACCATTACACCACAATGCATCTCAAATGGCCGCATGATGATTCTTCAACTGCTTTAATGTCTGAACTTTTTCTAGTCCAACGTCTTAACCATTGCACCAGCTTTACTCAAATGTCTTCTCTCCAGATGCTTTAGACCTCAACTCCCAGCACTGCTGACCATTGGTTGTACAGATTGGGGCTGATGGGAATTGAAGTCCAAAACATCTAGAGGGCACCACTTTGGGGAAAGCTGCATTATACCACACTGATTCTCAGGACAGCTTTAAGTGTGGACATATATACAGTCATATGATTCTGCCTTATACAGAGTCAGATGGTTGGTCCATCTAGCCTGGTATTGGCTACAATGACTGGTAGCCATTCTCTAGGAAAGTCTGCCATCATTTCTTGTTTGTTTTGTTATTACATTTCTATACCACTCAATACCTGGCAGTTCACAAAATTTTAAACCACAAAATAGAGCATAAAATAGAAAGGCTTAAAACTGCAGTACAAAAGTGCAACCAGAGTAAAAACCTAGCAGCAGTCCAGAGGTTTAAAATGCAATAGCAGTTTTAAAACAGCAGAGCTAAAAACTGAAATGCTAAATGGCTTGGGGCCAGGCTATCTGAAGGAACACCTCCTCCCATATGTACCTGCCCGGACCCTAAGGTCATCCTCAGGGGTCCTTCTCCGCGAGCCCCTGCCAAAGGAAGTGAGGCAGGTGGCTACCAGGAGAAGGGCCTTCTCTGCTGTGGCACCCCGGTTGTGGAATAAGCTCCCTAAGGAGGTTCGCTTGGCACATACATTATATGCTTTTAGATGCCAGGTAAAGACTTTTTTATTCTCCCAGCATTTTAACAGTCTATAAATAAATTTTAACTTGGTGTTTTAAATTTGTAATTTTGCATTGCTGCTGTTTTTATCTGGTTGAGCTTTTATATTGTATTTTATATTATGGTTTTATACTGTCATTTTATACTTTGAATAGTTTTAATTTTTGTGAACTGTCCAGAGAGCTCTGGCTATTGGGCAGTATAGAAATGTAATAAATAAATAAATAAAATATGCTTGGGGAAATGCAGGCAACAGGCAAATTTCTCTAGGAAGCTCATTCCATAACCAGGGTGCCACAGCAAAAAAGGCCCTCTTCCTGGTAGCCAGCTGCTTCACTTCTTTTGACAGGAGCTCCCAGAGAGGACCCCCTGAATATGACCTTAGAGTCCGGGCAGGTACATATGGGAGGAGACGATCCTTCAGGTAACCTGTCCCCAAGCCCTTTAGGGCTTTTGGTGTTAATCCCAGCACTTTAAATCAGACCAGGAAATGGACTGGCAGCCAGTGCTGATGTAAAAGTACTGGCATAATATGAACACATTGGCCGGTCCTCATTAACAATCTCACTGCTCTATTTCAGACTCTTAAATGATCACCTAAGGATAGTGTGAGTCATCATGGAGAGGATGTTAAATGCATATCCAACCTGTTTGATCATTTTGCTTTCACACTATATGAACTTCTACCCCCAAACATACCTAGGCCTAATCTATACCAAGCAGGATATTTCACTATGAAAGCAGTATATGAAAGGCAGGAGCCACACTGAGCAGGATATAGCGGTATGAAAGTGGTATGAAAGTGGTATATGGTATGTGTCAATGGGCCCCAACAATTGTCAGTGCACTTCAATACACCTATAAAGCAGTAGTGTGGCTCCTGCCTTTTTATATACTACGTTCATAGTGTAATATCCTGCTTGGATTAGGCCCTAGTCTTCTCTGAAAAGTGATGGGGGAGAAATGTAACGGGTGCTGTTCACTACGGTGCTGGCATATATTGGCACATTTCCTAAATGTCATAATTTCTGGCGCAGAGCGGTAAAGCAGCAGTTTCTGCAGCTGAAACTCTCCCCACGGCCTGAGTTCGATCCCAGTGGAAGCTGGTTCCAGGCAGCCGGCTCGGGTCGACTCAGCCTTCCATCCTCCCGAGGTCGGTAAAATGAGTACCCAGTTAGCTGGGGGAAAGGTAATACTGGCAGGGGAAGGCAACGGCAAACCACCCCGCTATAAGGCCTGCCAAGAAAATGTCAGTGAAAGCTGGCGTCCCTCCAAGAGTCAGTAATGACTCAGTGCTTGCACGAGAGGTTCCTTTTCTTTCCTTCAGGAGGGTCCACTTCCTGCATTTCCACTTCTAGGGCTAAGCCAAACAGTAAGCTCCTCCGATGATGTGCCCCATTAACATCTAAGTAAATAATGGTTTTTATTGTCTTCACCATAGGCCATAACTAACAAAAGCAGAGACGCATGGACTGAAAGCAACAACAAATAAGTCACATCATTAAAAGGATCAGGATCAGATATCTTTGGAGTAATCCATCACTTAACATTCCTGGGAAAGGGGCGGGCTAATTATTTCTAAAGTTGTGTTGGTTCCGAAATAAGCTGAATTATTTCATGACTTTTGGGGAAGTAGGTTAGCTCATTTCCAAGCCAAAGTGTTGTGAGCCAGAAAGGGCTCTGTCTATCTCTGGTTAGAGCCGAGTTTTACCAGCCATTATGGCATCATTAGTACATCTCCCAGATATGAAAAATGTTATTTGTTTATTTATTGCATTTTTATACCGCCCAATAGCTGAAGCTCCCTCGGCAGTTCACAAATCTTCAAATAAAATGGGGAAAAAATCATCTTTGGGGAGCATTTTTATTAAAAAAAATTGGGCAGTGACAGCTTTATAATCAGCAAATAGGTGTGTGTGTGTGTGTGTGTGAGAGAGAGAGAGAGAGAGAGAGAGAGAGAGAGAGAGAATGAATACAGAGCTTATCTGTTTTATCAGGATATAGCTGTTGTTAGTTGTCCTCGGCCTGGGGTTGGGACAGGCCAGAAAAACCCCTAAAACAAATAATTCTCACAGGCCAAAGAAAATACTGAAGTAGCAGTTAAGCTTGATTACAAAACAGTGTAATGAAAAATGGGTAGCAAGTAAAAATGCTGTCCCTGTAGGACTTTAGCAAAAAAATTAAAAAATGGAAGCGGGGAGGAATAACTGCTCCATTTTTAGGAAGGACATAGACCAAACAGGAAATCTAAAATGCATGATTTTCTTTCCCCCACCTCAAAACTCACAGTTCAAAGTACTTCATCTGTATCAAAGTCAGGCTGATGTAGATCACTTTGAAACTCCCACCCTCTTTCACTCAGTGTATAATTATTACGGCTTTGAAGCCAAATGCCATGGATATATAATGCATGTGCATTTTCCCTTTGGAACCATCTTCCTTTTGAACTCCCGCTTACCTCTTACGCACTAGCAGTTAAAGTGTGAGTAAAGAATGGAAGTGGGCTATAATTACCACAAAGGGAGGGGAAATCCCTTGAGATATTGGGGGCCGGGAAAGTGTCCTTGAGAACATACGTTATTTACAGTTTACTATTTAGTTGAAACATTCAGAATGTAAAATGCTCAAAACATGAACATGAGCTTAGCAAGGCAGACAAACTACTTTCTTTTAAGTGTCTCTTAAAAGCATTCTAAAGTCCCTATTTCCTAAAGGAAACAAGGATCTTGCCAACTTTAATTATACTTTCCTCCAACTGGAACACTCCGTAAGTCTTAAATCCCTCACTTAAGTTTTATTGCCAGTAATTAGGCAAAACAGAAGTTGTCCTTCCAAAAGACAAAAGCTGTTTAAACATTAGGAACTGTGAGGAATCAGATAACCTACTTCAGCTAATACACACTTTTCTAAGCCTCTTACACCTTAAAAGCAACAAGCCTACTTTTCTAGAACGCTATTTTAGCACACAAATTTGTCCTGGATAAGTAAAGTGTTAAATATTGTGCATCTTTGATAGTGATATTTAACAAAATTAAAAGCCAGGATGAATATTTGCAAGAAGTTAACATGAGGAAATGAAGGCTAAAAGGTTTTAATAAAAGCATCATGGTTTTAAGAGTTGAATGTTGTACACAAAATTAAAATCAAAACTAAAAAAACACTAAGCTCTTGCCAATGGCTTCCATTCTAACAAAACCAACAGAATGACTTAACAGGCAGTTGATCCTAGTAGAATCACTTAGGCCGTTTCTACTTCTACACCTGTCTTTTTCCCCAGGATCGTCCCTGGATCATCCCTGTGCATGAAAATGACATACAGGGGATCCCGGAAGCAGGCAGGGACGATCCCTCCATTTTCCTGGGAGAATCCTTAGGTGTAGAAAGGGCCTTAGTTTCACTGTGCAATTGAGATATCTAATCTCAACTGACTCTTATATGTCCAAGTTATTTACCATTCACTTCCATACAGTGAAAATCTCTATAACCATGTTCCTTTGCACCTGCAGAATGTTCTGTGTATGGCACACACAGAGCTCTGGGCCAGAAACATGGCTTCAGAGAAAGTTTCTCCGATTTAAAAAATAAAATAAAAATTGTCAGGTAACTTACTTAAAATATTGGTGAACATATAAGAAGACGACTGATATAATTTTGGTGTTATTGACAAGAATGGATGTGAAGACTGGGTGAAGGCAACACATCTCATGTGCTCCAAAAGAAAAGCACATTCTCTTTCCCCTTTTTCTATGCTATATTTTTTCTTCTACTCCCTGCTGGTGCAGTGTCTATTCTGAAAACAAAGGTGACCACAAGAAAGTACCAATGCAGCAGACGAGACCTGAATGTCTGCAGATCAAACATCAACATGGTTATACATCCACATGTAACATGGATAAAGAAGTAAAATGGACTGCAGATGTAATATAGACGAATAACATGGACATGGTGTCACATCATTCCTCCTTCTAAAAGAGCAGCTTTGTTGGCTGGGGAATTATAGGAGTTGTAATTATTTGAAGAGCAATTTCTTGCCTTATCAAACAGTCTTCTGGTGAATGGAATGGTGTGGATCCTAAAATAAAGTGATGATTAGTTGCAAACTTCTATCACAGAGGAGGATTTTTACACGTTGGGAAAAAATGTCAGGATCTAAGGAAGTTACTCCATAAGGATCAAGAGCAATTTTGTTCCTCTTTGTTCCACAGAGAAGATATGTGGGTAACCAATTCCAATAGTTTTCCTACACCCATACATTATTATTATTATTTATTACATTTATATCCCACCTTTTTTCCTCCAAGGAACCCAAGGCGGCATACATAATCCTCCTCCTCTCCATGTTATTCTCACAACAACCCTGTGAGGTATGTTGGGCTGAGAGTATGTGACTGGCCCAAAGTCACCCAGTGGGTTTCCATGGTCGAGAGGGGACTAGAACCTGGATCTCTCGACTCCCAGTCCAACCCCTTAGCCACTACACCACACTGGCTAAAGTAGACAATTATCAAGTGCCAGTCACTGCAATTGATGAACTGGCAAATTGAATACAAAATAAGATGGAAAAGAAAGGATCTGGTTTTTTTTATTGTGCCCCTTGTTATCTAGAAATGTTCCGGTGGATGTGGCCAAAGCTGTTGGCCACATAGACCAGTCAATTTCAGTGGTCTAGACATTATAGACAGGTGTAGCTCTCAGTGACAGAATGTCTGAACCTAAGTGCCCAGGGCACATTTTATGTTGACACACCAAATCGAGGTTTGAGAGAAATTTCTAAGTATTACAGCCTTTGAGACACTTCCAGGGCCTGGCTTAAAAATACAGGAAAAGTTTGCACATTCTTAGACATGGCATTTTAAAAATCTAACCCACCTGCCAACACTTCTGTACGTTAAGTGGGAAAATCTGGCATGGAAGTAAGACATTGCTCTTTATTGGCTCTTGCGTCCCCTTGCACATAATGCTGAAAGTTGTGCTTCGATCCAACTCAGAAGGGCAAGCCCTTAAGGCAGGACTTTGCAAACACCTGCTTGTAGGCCAAAACATTCTTAAGCATTGGGTTTTGGGAGCTGTGCAAGACGGCTTTTAGGCACTCCTTGCCTCCTCAGCCAAAGAATATACAGCCAAATTCAGTAAACTGGAAATATTCCCATAGTCAGATGTCCAGCTCCAGAGCAGATTGTGAAGGGATATAGCTGGCAAATGCCAAAATGTCAGACAAACTTGGAAGAGCTGCAGGCATGTACAACAGATGCACTACAAGAGCTGCAGTATGTTGCCGTGAAGGAAGGCGGGAGAGAAAAACATGGATAGGATGGCAGGAAGGAAGTGGCATGTGTATGAATAGAGAGGAGGATGAAAAACACACACTTGGAAGCCAAACGAGATCATAGGAAAGCAGAAGTACACTGAGCATCATGGCCTATTGATTAGAGGTTTCTCCAATAATGTGTATGATCCTCATTGCAGGAGATCCCTTCGCATTCAGCGTGGACAGCAAGCCATAGAAAAAGGCCCAAACATCATTGGGAGGTGGGGCAGGACAAAAATTCACATGGACCCTTCCCACACAGCTACTACAATCCCCATCCCATGCATACAATTTCATGAGCCATGAAACAAAAGTTCCTGTTTTAATTTTAAGATTACATTTTCTACATTTCTGGAACTGCATTGTGGCCTATAAAGCTTACTGACTACTTTGGCTCCATTTAGAATACACCTTAAACCATGGCTTTAACCGTGGTGAAGCCAGAAAGCCAGGCTGTGTTCAGAAGACACCTTAAACCACGGCTTTAACCATGGTGAATAAGGGTTTTACTCAATTTTCTGCTGAGACGTATGCCATAGTGGAAAATATACACAGGGAAAAGTAAAATGGAATGGGAGACAATATGGTAAATGTTGCATACTAACATAAATTATGTAAATTGCTGTGAACTTTCTTAGGGAATTATTTGTGTATTCGAATCTGTCTGTGAACGGACACTGGGTCGAATGCCATTGCACAAATCCACGAAACACACGCAAGATGGATTTCACAATATCTGAACTCCCTACCTCATGTGTCACACAAGATCAGAACCAGTTACCAGAGCTGACAGACACTGCGTCACACATACACACTGTACTTGTCGTAATAACTAGCTTTGCCAGAAAACTGAAGCAAGACTATGCTGTTCACTCAAGAGAGGAGAGCCCTAAGCAGGGCTTTGCCTGCTCACATGAGGGGAAAACCGGGGAGGGGAACATGGGTGCCCATGGAAGCCCCGCCCCAAATATCCCCACTTGCCCGGCTGCCAGTTAAACCTTCGCATGTTGTTTGTGGAGGCCTGAAAAGGGCTTGGGAAGTGCAAAGGTCTACCTGGCAGCCTTGTTGGTGGTGCTTCCAGGATATGCCTTATTATTCACTACTATGTCGGCAACAACTTTGAATATGGTTATGCCTGCAGAGCACCGTTGAATTCAAACCATAAATCTGCATGTATCTGTGTTCGCAGGATCCTAGCCATTGCACCAAGGGCTCATCACAGCAATGGCAAACAAGAGTGTCAAATTCTGGTTAAGTTAAGTTAAACCACTTCCTCAATCCTCAAAAAGATTCCTTGACAATGGGAATGTGTGGGAGAAGAGCATTTATAAACAAGGCTGCTAGGGGAGGAGCCCAGATAACTCAGCTCTGAAGCAGGCTTTACTGCTACTGGGGGGAAAAAGTCAGCAAGCACTGAAATACAGCACAGGACATCTTGATCACAGCTGTTCAGAAGTGGATATATATTCCTACGACGGATTACAAAACACATTCGCTGTATTCCTTTTTATTTTATATTGTATTTTTAGGGTTGTGCTTCAGTTTTGTTTGAATCCCAAGCTGAATCAGGCTAATTCGGAACGATTTGGGGGGATATCTATATCAAAGTGGGAATGGACTCCAAGGATGAATTCAGACAATACGATAGTCAATGGTGGGGTAATAATAAACTCTACAGTTTATTATTATTATTATTATTATTATTATTATTATTATTATTATTATTATATTTATATAGCACCAACTTGGTGCTGTACAAAATATACAAATAAAACAGCGATACCCTGCCTAGAGGCTTACAATCTAAAATCACATTAAAACATATGAAGGGGAGGGGAGGGGTTCACAAAACAGAAATAAGAGAATAATCATAGTAATAAGAACAGTAGATCAAGCTAAAATACCAAAAGCTATTGAAAACAAATGAGTTTTCAAACGCGTTTTAAAATCTACGATGGAACTCGTGGTACGTAGTTGCTCTGGAAGAGCATTCCAAGCAAACGGGGCAGCCAGAGAGAATGGGCGAAGCCGGGCAAGAGAGATAGAGACTCTTGGGCGGGAGAGCAACACAACATTTGAAGAACGGAGGGTACGAGGGGGATGGTAGAGTGAAATGAGAGAGGAAAGATAAGAAGGTGCAAGACCATGACACGCTTTGAATGTCAGCAAAAGAAGCTTATACTGAATTCTATATGGGATCGGAAGCCAATGAAGAGATTTCATCAAAGGAGAAACATGGTGAAAACGACGAGCCAAGAAAATAATCTTGGCTGCAGAATGGTGAAGAGAGATCAAAGAGGAGAGATGAGCATAAGGAAGACCAGTCAAAAGAAGATTACAAAAGTCCAAACGGGAGATAACCAATGCATGGACAAGGGTCTTAGCAGAAGATTCAGATAAGAACAGACGGATCCTAGCAATGTTATATAGGAAAAACGGCAGGACTTGGCTATAGCCAAGCTGTTTATCTATGGGGAACTCCCTACACAACATGATAATAATCAACCGTGGTGTGGATTAGGATCAGTGTTGAGTTGACTATTACTCCATGCTGAGTTGACTCACTCATCCCCGCCTTCTCTCCCCCCCCTAGTATCCCATCAGCCATTGATGCTGAAAAACTATCCTGCCAGCTGGACTAGAGCAGCAGCCACTGCTTTGACTGCTCTTGCCTTGCGACTCTGTGGCTGATGAAATAGCCAAAGGGGCTGAGGAAATTACCCTCCACACAACACGATAACCAATGGCGGTTCAAATAGCCAAATCTGCACAGCACTGGTTAGTTGCGTGGGTTATTTCGGCCAAATAACCATTGGTTAAAAATCTCCCTCCACACAACATGATCTCATGGTGGGCTAAATAACCAACTGTTGACTTTTTAAACCACCATTGGTTATTATGTTGTCTGGACCCAGGCACTGTCAATCACTGTTCCTGACTTGTAGGACCATGAATTGCATGGTTATCGTGTTGTCTGAACCCAGTCCAAATCTGAACCCTTCTGAAGCTTTGATAGCAATTTGGAGGGATCCAGACAGTGTGGGCCAGTTCACACAACACAAGAATGGTTAATAAGCCATGGTGGTTGCATGCCACCCATATTTACATAGACCCCTCACTGAGCACAGCTTGTTGTAGCTCTGAACCCAACAAGGGTTGTTGGTTGGGGTTTCTGGGTGATTTCTTAACTCAAACTGAAATTGCCTGTCTCAAACTGCAGGTGTGGAAGGTGCTAGAGATTTTTGTGGTGACCGAAGTGAAGGCATTTGAATGGCATGTTAAAGCTACCAAACATGTCTACCCTTGAAAAAATGGGCTCCTGTCACATTTGCACATGACAGTATCTGCATTTTCCTTCCCTGTACCTATGTGAGAAATGTGTCATGTGAATAACTAAGATAATAATAATTTTAAGATAATATATGTATTTATATTACATCAGGGATGAGGAATATGTGGTCTTCCAGATGTTGTTGTACTGCAATTTCCATCATCCCTCCCCATTGGCTATGCTGGCTAGGGCTACGCTGGCTAGGAAATGCAGTACAACAATATCTGGAGAGCCATATGTTTCCTACGCCTGGTTTATACCTTCCTTTTCTCCAAGATTTTATTTTGATTTCTTGAGATCAATTCCCTTCTGAATGGAAAAAGGGCACACCTTCTCTTGAGGTGTGCAGATACATTACAAAACCATTTGGTCACTGAGCATCGTGCCACATTGCAGCACAGCTGAACCTGATGGCCTCTGCATGCACTTCTAGCCAGACACGTATTTATTATTATTATTATTATTATTATTATTTATTTATTTATATAGCGCCATCAATGTACATGGTGCTGTACAGAGTAAAACAGTAAAATAGCAAAACCCTGCCGCATAGGCTTACATTCTAATAAAATCATAATAAAACAATAGGAAGGGGAAGAGAATGCACCAAACAGGCACAGGGTAGAGTAAAACTAACAGTATAGAAGTCAGAGCAAAATCAAGTTTTAAAAGCTTTTGGAAAAAGAAAAGTTTTTAGCTGAGCTTTAAAAGCTGCGATTGAACTTGTAGTTCACAAATGTTCTGGAAGAGCGTTTCAGGCGTAAGGGGCAGCAGAAGAAAATGGACGAAGCCGAGCAAGGGAAGTAGAGACCCTTGGGCAGGTGAGAAACATGGCATTAGAGGAGTGAAGAGCACGAGCGGGACAATACTGTGAGATGAGAGAGGAAAGATAGGAAGGAGCTAGACAGTGAAAAGCTTTGTAGGTCAACAGGAGAAGTTTATATTGGATTCTGAAGTGAATTGGAAGCCAATGAAGAGATTTCAGAAGTGGAGTAACATGGTCAGAGCAGCGAGCCAAGAAGATGATCTTAGCAGCAGAGTGATGAACAGAAACCAATGAACTGATGTGAGAAGAAGGAAGGCCAGAGAGAAGAAGGTTGCAGTAGTCCAACCGAGAAATAACCAATGCATGAACAAGAGTCTTGGCAGAAGAGACAGACAAAAATGATCGAATCCTGGCAATATTATACAGGAAAAAACGACAGGATTTAGCTACTGCCTCAATATGAGGAATAAAGGAGAGTGAGGAATCAAATATAAAGCCAAGACTACGAGCTTCCTTGACTGGAGTAAGTGTAACATCATTGACAGTAAGAGAGAATGAGAGATGAGGAGAAGGTTTAGGAGGAAAAACAAGCAATTCAGTTTTTGCCATATTAAGTTTCAATCCTTGTTAATTTCAATCCTTGTTATTTCAATCCTTGTTAATATTACCGTCATTGACCAAGGGCGTCATAATATGCATTTCCAAAACACCAAAGCCTTCTAAATTATTATTTGGATGAGTAATGAGTAATTCCCACTGGATATAATTTTTAGAGATTCATCAGAAAAGGATATAAAGAACAAAGATATGTGAAGATATGTAACTTATAATTGTATCTTAGAATTAGGAAACAATTATTTTAGGATATAATTATTCTTGGATACAATTAGTTAAGATTTCACATATCTGTCTATGATTAGCCGGCATGTACAACTTGTGACCTACCAAGCAGAACACAGCCTGGCAGCTGTCTATTGTAGCCTGACAGGTTCTCTGCAACATTTCTTTATGCAGTTCTATGTAGAGGGCAAAAGCAGAGCATGTCTCAAGTCCCCGGTGTGTGTGTGTGTGTGTGTGTCCATGACTTGTGTGCTGCATTTGACTTGATTGTACAAGCCTACTTTGAACACACACATTTTAGTTATGTGGATCAGGCTATTGTAGGCTCAAGCAGTTTTCCTTTTAAAATTGAATTTCCTGGCTTCTGATGATATAAGTGGGTCCCTCTGTGTTCAGTTTCTCTGCCCGATCACGTATGCATTACAAGTTACTTTACTGTGCCTTATTATGGGAAATGAGGTGCTCTCACTTACAAAACACCAGCTTCTTGTTAAAACTCCATGAATGCGCAAACAAGCATGTCTTTGTCACAGGAGACCAAGTTCAAATGCAAAAGGATCAGATAAAGTTTTTTTAAAGTGTACAAAGCAACATGCTTTCTTTTAGATAAGCGATTGCAAAAAGTATCTAAATCAGATGCTCAGAAACTAAAATAGGTCTAAGGAATCTATTTATTTATTATGCACACATTCATCCAGATAGCTGAAGTGCAAACCAAAGAAAATACACACAATTGAAGATATTAAATATCCCAAATAATATTCTGATTAAATTGTTTCATTAAAAATGCATTCCGCATCTCACTAAAGGATTCTTACTTCTTAGAACTGTGTCTCCATCTCTGATCTTACCTGTGTGGAGAACTGTGACGGTATTGTAATGTAGCTGAAACTCTTTTTGACTGAAAGGTCAAGATCATATTCCCGTTCAATTCCGGCTGTGAGATTAATTTGTTCAAGGAAACGTCTTGAACAGCTGTTGTGCATGTTCGTGATTTTCTATATGTGTATACCTTACCTCCGCCACCCCACCCTAATTATTAGTGGTAAAGAAATTACCATAATAAAATATTGACATAGCCAAACCCAAAGCTTCACTAAGATGGAATAGTTAGGTTAGGTGATTCAGCAAAATAACGGAATCCACGTAAATAAAAAAAAATTGGCACTTTGAATTCTACTAATGAAATAACCTTTCCCTTTTGGTGGATTAAATATTGGGGTAGGGGATTCTAAGGCCTTAAAAGGGGAGAACCAAAGTGGTTTTGAGGAACAATTTACTATTCCAACATCCCTGCATTTTATGGGCTGAATATGTTAACAGGAAGTGGTGAACTGTCAGAGGTATGTGTAACTATGCCTAAATTATAGCTGTAAAAACCAGCTACCCAAATTCTTAGAGAACTCCTAGTTAGAACCTACTCAGATTACACAAAGATAATAAAAGGGAATTAAGCTCGGAAGCCAAAGGGTCCCTGTGCCCACACATTAAACATGAACTTAATTACCAGTATTTCATGGAATGGCTGTCGGTCACCCTCCTCTTATGAAACAAAGATTTATTCAGCACCATTGCAGGATTCTACAGTGCTGGAAGAACTATCAATATTGTTAGAAGAGTGTTTTCAATGCCATAAAAATGGCAGCAATGAAAAGAATAATGATTATGGGTGCTTTACTGTTGGAAGGAATTGTCATCAACCACAGCCATTTAACACATTGCTATGTCATGCCTTCCACTGCGTGCATTTTTTTTTTTTTTTGCTAGTATTCGTATAAAACTTGAACTTTCAAACAGTGAAATTATGCCTGCTAATGGTGGTACTAAAGTTTTACATTGGGCTAGAGAAAACAAATAGATCAAATGCTTTATTATGAATAGCATATTGCTACAATCCTGTAAACACTTTCCTGGGCGTACGCCCCACTGAATATGGTGGGACTTACTTCTGAGTAGACATATACAGGATTGCATTGTATTATTATTATTATTTGCAGAATTCATTATCTATTGAATTACCAATCAGCAGTATTTTTGTCCCAGGACATGGTCTGAAGCAGCCTTCCCCAAACTGGTGCTTCCAGATGTGTTACTCTCCAATGCGCTGCATCCCCCAGCCAGTAAAATCATAGGGTTGAAAAGAAAGTAAAATATTGCACAGATACAATATCCCAGCCTTCCCCAACTTGGAGCCCTCCAGATGTTTTAGACCAGCCTTCCCCTACCTGTTGCCTTCCAGATGTTTTAGACATCCACTCCAATAAGTCCCATCCAGCATGGCAGATTATAAAGGATTCTGGGAGTAGTCCAAAAGGTCTGGAGGGCAACAGGTTGGGGAAGGCTACTCTAGCCCAACACACAGTTTCCCTGCTGAAGCTCCACCTCGGGCTAGTCAAAGTCCAGTTTGGCTCCAGCCTCATCAGGAAAGAGCCATGGAACACACATGCTTTGTATACAGAAGGTCCAAAGTTCAATTCCTGGCACCTACAGCATTGTCCCGTGATGGCAAAGACCCTAGAGAGCCAGTCAGAAGACAAGTCTAGGCTAGATAGGCAAATAACCTGCACTGGTGTAAGGAGGCTTTCTATGTACTCCCTTCACTACCACCAAGTTCTAACCTGACTCCCACTCTGAATGTCCAGGTACAAGACAGGTCATTCTCCCTCTGTTGTACCTAGACAGAGCACCTTGCACTGGATCTGTATTATCCTTCAAAGTGATAAGGACATTTCTGCCCCACATCAGGTGAAGGAGGTGTCTGGTAAGAGCGAATGAATAATTCATTAACTGACTGAAGCAACTACATTGGGTTTCCATCACAGTTATGACTCCAGTTATCTCAGACTGGAACAGTTGTACAAAAGAGGGTGTGAAGGAGCTGTACAGGAATGGAGAGAGAAGTACTGCAGAACTTGGGACAGACCAAAACACTGCTGGGGGTTGCAGAACTCTTTGTCCTTTGAATTCAGTTCATCTCCTGGATTGCTTTGGAAACCATTTGTCCCTCCACACATGATATGTAAGTGGAAGGAGCTTTTTTGAACATGACCATGAAGGGCTCATAGGGTTGTATGTGCAGGATAAATGTACAATTCAAAGGACTGTAGTCCAGCAGCAAAGACTGTTGCTGTGACGCTAGACCCACCCACAAATACACACATGTTCATTGTACATGCTAGGAATCCATAAAGTACTATCAGACAGTACAATATTAGGGAGGATCCAACAGTGTCGGGCTGCTAGTGCTATTTACGTTGTGCTAGCAGAAACCACCGCTTGCACAATGGCAAGAGGGCTTCCTAGTAAGATGTGGTTTCTGCTAGTGCAACATAAATAGTGCTAGTGGATGGACACTGTTGGATCCTTCCCATTGTGTCTGGAGGTATGTCTTATGATAAATATGTAAAATGCAGTCTAAGGGATGGATCCAGGATCTGCCTACCACAAGAGAAAGGGACCTCCACAAGAGGAAGGGCTCTACATGTGGAAGGTTCCTCCACCCACACAACACAGGTCACCCCATTCAGCAGGTTCTTCTCTGTGTAACATTTGTTGGGGCCCGAAGCAGCTACCTTGTGAAGGAGAGAACAAGGAAGTCCACCAGCACAGTTGATCTTCTACCAGCACAGTTGATCTAGTGTAAATTCGGATCCAACCCAAAGACATAATTAATTGTACTGAAAACTTACAGGTTTCAATGAGTTTTTTTAAACTCTATGCTGGATTTTAGCTAGAATGATAAACACACTGAACTCAGGATGCCTTACTTCTAAGTAGACATGTACAGCATTGCGTTGTCAGTCATCCAGTGACTATGCAAATGGATCTGGACAGCTGCTTTAGAAACAAAATAAAACAAAAAAGGAACCAATAAAAATAAATAAATAGCTGCCCAGTCATGGCCAAAAATCCAATATCTGGTTTGACGAAGTGAAAAGATAATAGACTATAATTTGGGGCAAAATGTTTTCGGCATACCTTAAAGGACTGGAAAAGACAACATCATCAGTAATTACTATTTAATTTAAGCTCGACAGATGCCTGGGTGGGATTAGGAAACAGGTGAAGAGAAAAAATTGTGTGGATTTGGGATTACCAACTACAACGGAAAAATAAGAATCTTTTATCATTTATAAATGAAGCTTCCACTAGCTTTCAGCCCAACCAGGTTGGGGAAGAGTGTCCTACAGGTTCCTTCATTTGATACTTTATCTACAGAGGTTAAGCACAGGGCCTCCTTTGTGATGGATCCAGTCTTGTGGAACCCCCCTCTATCCTGAGAGGACCAGGTCTGCCCAACATTTTAAAGGGCTTTCAGTTAGTCCCGCTTTGTAGTTATGCTTTCATTGATCTAATTTTGGTTTCAAGCTATTTTAATACCAGGGATTATAAATGTTTATATTAAGATTATATGCCACTCTTCTTCGGAAGAGATCAGAGAAACGTGCACATGGTCCACAGTTGGACTCCCATCCAGACAGCTTCCAGGACCAGACATAATTTAGCTTCACCACTAGAATTGCCTGCTGTTTGCCTTCAGATCATCTTACTTTGAGAACACATTGGGGGAGTGGGGATGCGTTAAAGGAAGGGCAATATATGGGTATTTTAATAAATACGTGTCAGTGCGGTGCAGGAAACAGGAAAGCAGTACATGTGCCAAAGTACGTGCTTAGGCATCATGTTTAAATAGGTTTTCCATATTTTTCACCCAACAGATGTTGTCTGGCAGGCAAGAATTCACCAGGTAAAGTTCTCCCAACCACAGTGATGGGAGAGGAGAAAGAAATAGCACCCATCTGTTGATCTCCTTAGATCCCTAATGGGATCTGAGCTGGTGGTGACCAAACAAGAAAGAGGTCTTGGACTTGTGGTGGACAGCTCAATGAAAATGTCCACCCAGGGTGCGGCTGCTGTAAAGAAGGCAAACTCCATGTTAGGCATTATAAGAAAAGGAATTGAGAATAAAACTGCCAGTATCATACTGCCTTTATACAAATTTATGGTGCGACCACACTTAGAATACTGTGTGCAGTTCTGGTCGCCATATCTAAAAAAGGATATTATAGAGCTGAAAAAAGTGCAGGAAAAGGGCAACTGAAATGATTAAGGGGCTGGAGCATCTCCCCTATGAGGGAAGGTTACATCAGCTCGGATTGTTTAGCTTGGAGAAGAGGAGGGGAGACATGATAGAGGTGTACAAAATTATGCATGGTATGGAGAATGTAGATAGGGAGACACTTTTCTCCCTCTCTCAAAATACTAGAATCCGGAGTTATCCCATGAAGCTGATTGGTGGGAGATCCAGGACAAATAAGAAGGACTTCTTCACACAACACATAGTTAAATTATGGAACTCACTACCACAAGATGTGGTGATGGCCACCAATTTGAATGGCTTTAAAAGGGGGTTGGATAAATTCCTGGAGGCAAAGGCTGTCAATGGCTACTAGCCCTGATGGTTGTGTGCTATCTCCAGTATTCAAGGCACCAGTTGCTGGGGAACATGGGTGGGAGGGCACTGTTGCACCATGTCTTGCTTTGTTGTTCCCTGGCTGACGGCTGCTTGGCCACTATGGGTTGGACTAGATGGACCCTTGGTCTGATCCAGCAGGGCTCTTCTTATGTTCTTATGAATGTCTGTCTGTAAGATAGCTATTAAATCACACAGAAACTTTTGTTGGCAACAAGCAGAAATTGTGTCCTTAACATGAAATAGTTGGTTAAGTTCAGCATTTATTTCTGATGGCCAAAAATAGGCCTCTGCGGTTAACTGCAGAGCACTTCATTTTCACTGTGCAGGAGTGACACTCCAGCAATTTAATCACTGTGAATTCTGATGTGAAATGAGTCACTTTTACAGTTCAGAAAATACTCCAGATTTTGAGACGCAGTTCTCGACTCATAAAAAATATACCAAAATTATTTTAAAACGTGTCTTTTAAGATTTAAAAGTTTCTAAATGTGTACCTTTAAATACTTTTTTAAAAAAAACCATGCATATTTTGCGAGAAAATATGTTCAAAATGCATAGTTTAAATATGTATGAATTTTGATGCGGATTTTCCTCCTTAAATTTGCAGGTTTAAGGGGCAAACAAGTGCTAAATCGACATTTACTGGAAACTGATTGATCTGTCTTATCTCTATTGTGCCGTCTGCAAAAACTGGAAAGATTCAGAACCTAAAGTTGCAAGAACATCTCATCACTCTCAACGGAATAACAAAATACAACCCCAGGTTTACAATGCAAACTTCAAAATGTACTTGCATTCCATGCCGAACAATTATTACACGCTACGTCCATGCAGAATGTTTTGCTTTGAAGTGGCTCTACATTCAAAAAACGAACAGCATTTCCAAGTGTAGTTAATACTGGACTTGATTGCAAACTGCTTGCTGCCTCCTTCTTCTTTTTTTAAAGTGCTAATTCCTTGAGGAATTATGAGCTGTTCGTTTCAGCTGCACAAGGCAACCGATCTCTGCCTACTTGCTGCTGGCTTAAATCTTGAGTGAATTAATCTTGGATAGAAGGGTGTCTATAAAAGAAGGCACTTAAAAGCCCCCAAAGATGTTATAGCACTGATGGTTTACCATTATGTGGTATAGCAAAATTTTATCCTGCCATTACTAAGAGCATACATATGGAGACCATTAAACCCCTTCCTTTCTTGTGGTGCAACCCTGAATGGCTGCATTATGCCACTATTTTTTTTTAAAAAAAAAAGTTTTAACCTTCACCAGCAGTTAAAAGAGAGAGAGAGAGAGAGAGAGAGAGAATGCTTTACACACATTTGGCATGTCACAGAAAAGCTGAAGAAATTTCACAAGAACTAGAGTTATACAACTTTGTCTAAAATTTTCTTAACACAAGACAGTGAGTTTTGTTGATTCTCTCTCTCTCTCTCTCTCTCTCCCCGTGTGTGTGTGTGTGTGTGTGAGAGAGAGAGAGAGAGAGAGAGAGTGCTTACACACACCTACCTACACACACAAGCGAGAGGTCCCAGGGAAGCCTTCAAGCAATGTTATACAGCTATCAGTGTTGAACCATTAAGCTGCTCTGTCCAATAGAAGTCATGACTGCTGGCACCACTATGACACCCCCCCCCCACGAGATGGGACTGTTAATTTCCTGGAGGGGCTGGGCCTGCCCCACAGAAGGATGGACCGCAATACTATGTGCTCATTTGAAAAGTCTGTCCCTAGTGGCTGAAGATATTACTGCAGCCTTCAACCACATGGATACATTTAACTTAATTCAAATTAATTAATGTGTTTTTAAAACAGAATAACCCTTAATTCGGATTAATGTGTTTTAAAAACAGGATCCCTAAATATGCTATCCCTAGGTTTCATGGTCTTGGCACTATGACACTGATAGACGGACAGACAGGCACATCCTCTATTATTTATTTTATGTGTCTCTGTGTGTGGGGGGCGGGGTAATGAACATCTATCCCATTGTCATGGTCAGATCACTTCCTATTGAGGTTTAGACTTGGCAGCCTTTCCTCAGTGCAAGGGTGGGGGACCCATTAAAATGGTCTGCCCTCAGAGGCTAGTAGATTTGGATGGATTTCAGAGGACTCTGGGAGATTTTCCTGCTGGTATGGCTGGTGGTCCTGTCAAAGCCCTGGGTACTCTGTGGAATCCAGAGATGATTAGGGCAGTTGACACAATCGCTCCCAAGTACCCTCTCCCTGAGTGAGTCCTGGGAGCTCCTTGGTATACACCTGGACAGAGGGCAATGAAGTAAGAGGAAAGAGAGTTAGAATGCAGGAAAACTTGTGCTGAGCTCATTATCAAGCCTACTGTGTGGCAGTGAGCGTGGCAAAGATGGAGTTCTTTTCTACCAGCCTTACATCTTCTCAGTGTGGTCCAGCAGTGCTTTTCCGAGTGGTTCATGGCAATCTGGGCCAGGGAGAGAGATGGTGGAACCCTTGGTAACACACTGTCACAAGTTTGCATGACACTTGGAAGATAAAGTCCTTCACATTCGTCATGATTTTGACACTACAGTTAGAGCAATTCCATCATCACTTGCAAAAGTGATGCACAGTGTGGGACATTGGGGCAAAAAAACCCAGGTTCAAGTATGTTGTAAACCGCCCAGAGAGCTTCGGCTGTGGGGCGGTATATAAATGTAATTAAATAAATAAATAAATAAAATAAGCTGATGGGAACTGACCAAGAAAGAGATCTTGGGGCTGTGGTTGGCAGCTTGCTGAAAAGATCAACCCAATGTGTGGCTGCTGTAAGAAAGGCAAATTCCATGTTAGGCATCATTAGGAAAGGAATTGAAAATAAAACTGCCAATATCATGCTGCCTTCTACAAATCTTTGTTGAAAACACACCTGAAATACAGGTGTACAGTTCCAGTCACCACACCTAAATAAACATATCGTAGAGTTGGGAAAAGTACAGAAAAGGGCAACTAAAATGATTCAGGGGCTGGGGTAACTCCCCTATGAGGAAAAGTTAGAACAGGTGAGATTGTTTAATTTGGAGAAAAGGCAAGTAAGGGGGGCATGCTAGAGATGTATAAAATTATGTATGGTGTGGGGAATGTGAATAGGGAGACATTTTTCTTCTCTCATAATACTAGAACCTGGGATCATCCATTAAAGCTGATTGGTGGGAGATTCAGGACAGATAAAGGGGAGCCAGTGTGGTGTAGTGGGGTACCACAGGACTGTAGTTTATCCCCCATGCTGTTCAACATCTACATGAAACCCTTGGGGAAAGTAATCTGGAGATATGGACTGGGGTGTCACCAAGATACAGATGATACATATCTCTAGCTTAGTTTGGCCCTGAATTTTGTGTTTGTAGAACACTCCCATGTGATTAGGATGGCTGTGTTATGTTTTTTGCTTTATCACTGCACTTATCTGATGCCTTCCAGGGGTCTTCTATGGATGTCATGCCTTCTATGAGTCTGTGTTTTAAGCTAAAGAGGTGCCAACAGTGTAAATACAGTCCAGTGGTGGGGGAGTACTAATGGTCTATATCTTCAATTCATGGTATGGTAACTACTACCCCATACTGACCGCCGATCACTGTCTAGGATCTAATAAGTATCAGAAAGATTAATATACTGAGGAATAGTATCTTAATCTGAAGAACAGTTGGGCAGAAGAGACACATAGCTATTCCATCACCTCTGCAGAGAGACCTTTTGGCCCTCCCTCAATTGTTGTCTAGTAGCAGACATTCTGTGAAGCTACCTGAATTGCTTTCATCATAGCTGGTGCTTATAAAAAGTGCAGCTTTTAAAACTGGCACCTGAGAGTGCTATTTTTCGTTCTCCCTCCTCATCCCTCTGCCCTTGAATGTTATGTCTTTTAGACTATGAGCCCAAGGGCAGGTACTGGCTTACTAATATCTATTATTATTATTACCATTTAATTTTTTTATTTATTACATTTTATACTGCCCAATCACTGAAGGTCTCTGGGCAATTCACAACAATTAAAACCATAAAATACAAAATGATAAAGTACAATATAGACATTTAAAAATTTGTCACAATAAAAAAAAACATAACCAAATAGCAGCTAGCAAGAGTGCAAAAGATTTAAAATACAATACCAGATATAAAACAAAAAATAAAAAAATAAAATGCATCGGAAAATAAAAAGATCTTCAACTGGCACTGGAAAAGAACAATGTCAGCACCAGTTGAGCCTTTCATACTATAACCAGGGTGCCACAACAGACAAGGACCTCTTCTTACTTGGTCTTTGGGGTGGGGGGGGGTGAATCCTGTTGGTCCAATTGCTTTAAGTATCTTGTCATTTATTCTATACCACTGGTATGGAGCAGGTTTAATCAAAAAGACATATATAAAATTGCCTTTCAATTCCACAAGTGCAAGAAATGGGCAAAACAAATCTTTCTGTCCCACTACTCCTTTGTTCAGAGCCTGATAACAGGTCTCAAACTGGGGGGGGGGGGGAATCAAAGCAGCATCTTCTACAGAGAGTCATCCTTTTTGTTGAAGACACTAGAAGTGGGTCATGTCTTACCCCAGCTTCACAATCGCCTGTACTGATCGACCAACTAGAAGAGTTTCCAAGTCAGATCTTGGCCTTTTTCTGTTTTGCTGTGTCTACTCACATAAAGCTAATACCAATGATGTGCAAATCCTGTTCTGCTTGAATCATACTTGGGTCATTAATTATGAGCTTTCTCTGTGAACGATAAAGAAAGAGAAATCACCTTTCCCCCCATTTTTCTTTTTGTATATTTCTGAATTGGCTTGTAACATTTGGGCACATGCATGTTCTCACATCACCATTTGGGAACTGTAGCACAGAGTCATGCAGGCAATGGTGCACTGGCAAAGCAGCTATACAAGTCATGATGCCACGGTCTGCGATTGGCTGATTAAAAGTGTAGATGGCAGCAGCAGCAGCTTCAACAGCATAGGTAGGAATGGTGGCAGGCCTTGTGTTGGGAATGGAAATACACCAACCCTCTCCCATTCATCAAGCTACTAAACTGGGCTAAAAACGCAGCTATCAAGAAGAACGGGCCATTTTCCCCCAATCATCGCCAAGTAAAAGGATTGAAGAATTAAGTTCTGAGCACACACGAAGCGGGTCGCAGTGGTCTGGCCTGATCTGATTAATGCCAACCCCATAGGCACAAAAAGGGGGAACATCAGCTCAAAATACATCTAATATTTTGAGCTGTTGTCACACAGAGGAGGGCCAGGATCTCTTCTTGATCATCCCAGAGTGCAGACACAGAATAAGAGGCTCATGTTACAGGAAGCCAGATTCCGGCTGGACATCAGGAAAAACTTCCTGACTGCTAGAGCAGTACAACAATGGAACCAATGACCTAGGGAGGGTGTGGGTTCTCCCACACAAGAGACATTCAAGAGACAGCTGGACAACCATCTGTCAAGTATGCTTTAAGGTGGATTCCTGCATTGAGCAGGAGTTGGACTCGATGGCCTTATAGACCCCTTCCAACTCTACTATTCTATGATTCCATGAATTACCAACTAAGCCGGCAGGATACGAGTACCTGACTAATCAGCAGCAATACTAAAACCATCAGCACTTTGCAAGCACCTTGTTTTAAAGCTAAAATTGGCCTTTTTAGGCCATGATTGTGATTTGCCATGAAAATTCAGCAGCAGATCACCAACCGTTTTGCCACTGCTACTGTACGACAGTTGGCAGCAGGAGGCACACTTAAGGTCAGAGAGGCTATGGGGCTGTTCACACAACACATTAACCCACACTCAATGTTTGAGTGTTGCGCCATGGGTTGTTTGTTGAACCGTGCATTATTGTGTTGTCTGAACCCATGACATTTTCCACAGGGTAGTTTGTTAACCACGTAATGTGGCTTGTTAATCACCCTGAACAACCAAACAACAAATCATGGGTTCCCAAGGTGGTATGTTTGTGGGAAATAAGCTGTACTGCATGGTTAACCAGCCACCCTGAAGAAAATGTTTGGGGTTCAGACAACATACGAATCCATGGTTCAACCAACAACCCATGCTTCAACAACAACCCACACTCAATCACTGAGCGTAGGTTAGCATTCCGTGTGAACCCAGTCTGTGTGTTGCCCGTCCGTTTCTGCATACTTTTAGCCCTTGCGAATTCAGATGAGGGTTCTTGTCCTCATCGTATTCCTTCCTTCACTGACAATGGCCTGTTTCATCCCCGGTGAGAATTATCCTTACAACGCAATCCTTTGTTTCATATGGCATCCTTGGCAAGTCCAGAAAATCCCGGTCCCTGATCAGCCCAGGACTGTCTACATTTCACAACCAGAGCCAGAGAAGGCTGCCCACGGCTTGGTTGCTGACAAACACAACTGCCAGACCAATGATGATTATATGAAGTTCACAACTACACAATGGACCCAAACTGGCATTTGAACAAAACAGAACATTTCTTTTGAGTAACAATACATGGTACTTAACGTCTATTCTGCAACCATAAATCCATAAATACTTCACACAGTAATCACATAATTCATAAGTGACAACCACACGTTTAACACACTGCAACGTTCTCATGAGTCAGTATCATTTTTGTTGTTGTTGTACTTAATTTGTGGGATTCTTCAAGAACATAATCATCGTTCTAATTACAAGACTAAGTATAGAACACTGAAATTGTTACATCTGCAGGGACATTTAGGGAGGGGGAGAACTTCTCATTAGCATTGCAGCGCTCAGATTCAAGATGTAATGGAGGCCGGTTTTCGGTTCTCTCTGTGTGTGTTTAATCCAAGCACACTATCGCCCAAATTCCAGCCTCGCATATTAAGAAAGCCGATCCTATTTCACAATTGCCAGATACACAGCAATTCGAGAGGCGATTCAGCCCTTCTCAAACTTTAAAGACAAAGGCTAATTAAGGCTTTGTATTCTTTCCTTTGTTTTCTTCAGAAAAGGAGAAAAGATTTTATATGTTTCCATAGCATTTTGTTTCATTCTAGCTTCTATTGCCTTCAACCCACAAGGCTTTGGGGACATGTTACAATCTTAAACCAGACTAAAACATTTAGAAGTCTGGGGAAAAGAGAACTGTCTGCTCCTACTCCAAATAAATAAATAAATATTACTGCAGACCCAGGTGTGTGCGCATGTCTTTTAACTGATCAGATCTGGAATAAGTTTCAGCTTCCAAAATGGCCACTAGTCCTCACCTAGGGAGGCCACTTATGCATTGTCCCCCCCCCAAATGCATTAAAAACAACAAAAGGCCGAAAGAGGATACAGATTTGCATAAAAATTGCATATGCTGGTTTGTACATGTAGATGCAAATTTAGAAATAATTATTGTAATTACAAGAGAAAAGCAATACACCGATGGCTGCTCTCCAGGGGCGAACTGCTGACGGGCAACTTTAAAACACACACTCTTCCCTTTTATGGTTCTTTATCTTTCAATCAGACTTGGACTGGAAATTCCTACAAACAAAAAACTGTCCTCTATAAAGTAGGCTAGATGGGAACCCTAGGCCCTCAGCACATAGGGAGTCCCGTGTCATGACTGATGCTACACAAAGTATCCAAGGTCCTGGTACATGTTCCATGAGGCCTAACATCACAGCGACTTCCAGACCTGACTATCGATCCTTGTAATTCCTTGTTGTGGTCCATTTGATACTCCCATCTAGCTGGAGCCCTAAAACCATAACCAAAATTCAGGTGGAACCATGGTTTAGCAACATCACTAAACAATAATCACTTCAGGTTCTCGGCAGCCCACATGTGATCTCCCCTCAGGGCCTGACCCCCTCAGGCTCACAACCTAACAGAAATCACAGCACATCTCTGGTTGTATGAAGTTGTTCCTCCATGTCGGGCCTAGATTCCTACAGCAGCTGTAAGTTGCCTGATCACAGTGGCTCAGGAAAGGCCTTTTCCTCACCTAGGAATGGAAGATATACAGAGAAATTCCAATCATGATTACCCTAAGAAGGGAATTCTAATGAATTAGGAGCCACCATTGGAATTGATCGCTGTTCAATAAACAATGGGGCATGGGGCACAGATAGCATAGCCGCAACAAGTGCTATCAAAGGATGGAGGAAAAGATATGGAACAAGATCTCCCTAAGATATATGACATTCTTATTCTCACTGTGTTATGAGAGTCTAATTTGCACTAACTAGTAATGCAAATGAAAAACTAGGACGCATTAGATTGTCATACACACACATACACTCCAATAATCTCAATGGAGCTCAAGAGCATTTAACTTTGATCTATTATTTCCATCAATTATTATTATTTATTTTATTTTTATTTTTATTATTTATTTATATAGCACCATCAATGTACATGGTGCTGATGGTATAATTGATGGTATAATTACCATCATAACTGATGGTAATAATAGCCTGCTTTGGTAGTGTTGCAAGGTCCATTTCTGCCCAGACGTAAGCACACCTCAAATCACACGACAATGGAGAGTCTTTTTAGCAATTCAGAGCCTCATTCAGTTTTAAATTCAGAACGCAAGGCATAATACTTTCCGCAGGAACTTATCAACTGCATACACTCACAAGCTACCTGCTAAACTCATCACTGCTTCAGGGTGCAATATTAAGTCACATTGCTTCAAAAACAACAGTCAGCAAGGTAACTGGCCAGAAAAACATTGGCTTTTGTTCAAGGAATAATAATAATAATAATAATAATAATAATAATAATAATAATAATAATAATAATAAAAAAGAGTTGAGACTGCCAAAACATAACAGGGATTTATACCAGTAGCAAGGAGCCCTTTTCAATAGAGAATTTCAGGGGTGTTGTTTTTTTTGGGGGGGGAGGTTTAAAGACAAGTCATAAGAATCACAACAGCCAGTTAGCACAAGCTGAGGATCTATTTAGATCTGGTAGATATTAGAAGTTCAGCATCTTTTTTTTTATTTTTACAAGACACAGCTGAAAGCTATTAGGAGACTTTACATGAGATTTTAGCAGAGTGGGTTGAGCGTGATGTGGGCCATCAGGTCCCTCAGCCTAAACACAGTTCTCAACATAATGGACAGATGAATTTTGCTAAACCACTTCAAATGCAAAAATGTCCTAGTGAATCTCTGTGCAGGCTACTTCTAAGTTTATAGGAAGTTTAGTAGATTTTTTTTTTAAGTCTCCCCAGACTTGCAGGTTAAAACTCAATACAAACCTCACACTAAAAGTGCCAAACAAGCAAATGCCAGATGCATTTTCTTTTAGTCTTTGTTTATTGAAAGTTTTGTGCTTTCGTTAATGTGAACCATTAATAGTAAATGCAGACATTCAAACACTGAAACAGTAACAGATGCAGCTTGTTCTTGCATGTGGATAATTTATTTCAAACATGTACATCCCACCTTTCTGCATATCCTTTTATATCCTACCTTTCCGTTATCTGACTTCCACACATTAACACAAAGTAACCAAAACAAAACTCTGCTCAATACGTTACCTAAAAATCCAGAAAGACTTACATTAATAATAATTTTAAAAAGCAGTGAAAACATCAATCAATCAAATGCTTGGGTGAATAAGACAGTCTTACCTCAGTGCCTAAAAAATTATGAAGTCAGCTTCTATAAACCACTATATCCATAAACTGGGCACCATCACGAAAAGGACGCGTTCTAACATCTGCAGGAAGAGACACCAGGAGTAGGACCTCAGAAGATTATCTTTACAGGTTTATATAGGAGAAGGCGATTCTGAAGATACTCACTCCGAACCTAAGCAGTGCAGAGCTGTGTAGGAACTGGTGTCCCTAGAATACTGTGTGATGCACAGCTCTTGACGAAAAGCACATGACTATGTAAGACCTCAAAGTCAGAGGCCATGTCTACACCAGCCATTTTTCCCAGGGTCAGCGCAAGGTCGTCCGTGTGTGTCCAAATGACACACAGCTGATCCCAGGGTCAACCAGGGACGACCTCTCAGTTGATCCGGGATAAGTGGCACTGCAAATATCCCAATTTTTCCCTTGGCCCCAGGACAATCCCAAGATCTGCAGGCTGTGTGAGGCTCACTGTGGAGTCCTCCCTCCTCCCCATGAGTAGCGACCGGGCACAGAGCTGTGTGTGGGGACTCCATGCTCATTGGGGGTGAGCATTTTCGCCATGCTAGGGATGGCTCTCGGCAGTTTTTGGCACCGACTTTTGGGTGTTTTTTTTTTTTTTTTTGTAGAAACTTACTTTGGTGCAGAATCATGCCCACGCAATTGCGCAACATCTCCTTCTTTTTAAAAACAACAACACTGCACCGGAATGTCCCTCTTCACTTCCAGGATGCCGTGCTGGCGTTTGGACCCCAGGGGACGATCCCAGAAGCTGGAAGGCCCGAGATCCTCCCCCTTACCCGAGTCCTGGAAGTCCTGCAGGTGTAGATTAGGCCAGAGAGTCACCTTCCTTAGGCTTTTCTGCCTTGGTAGTTAAAGACAAGGAAGGGAAAGAACGTGTTCTAAATGTCAACGGTTTGAAGCAAATGGGGAAAGTCAGGAATAGCTGCTCCGCGTGATACAGTTTCTCACCTAAAAGAGTTTTGTTACTCAAAGTTGACATGTGCTAATCTGAAGAGTCACCCCCATCACCTATTGTTCTTATCTTGGATAGAGGAAGAGATGAGATTAGCTTTGTCTCGCTGAACCCTTATAGGAACTCTGTTGAGATGGCCAAATTGCCTTCCAAAACCAGAAATCTGTGGATTCGTCTTTTGAACATTACAACATTTGCAGCTATCACACTGGTGCGGAAATATTCTGCTCTCTTATGTTCAACTATCAATAGTTTTGCTGGGGTGGAAGACGTAGCAGCAGGATGAGGCTGGTGGAACTCCGATGATGATCTCATTATCATTCTTGTGGGCTTGACCCGTACTATGAAAAGGACCTTGCCAGATCCAAGATCTTAAGGGTGATAAGGATACCAATTTGGTGGCAGACCTGGTGTTGGAAACATGGGGGAAAGAAGTCAGAGGAATAGTGACCCTCTCTCCCAATTAAGGGCTGGTTGAAATCCAGAGTCCTGTGGATGCATGTATAGACAGTGCCAGAGTAGGAATGTCAGCCAAATGTACATACCTGTACAGCAACCAACACCAATAAGCACAGACTAGTGAGCCTTGATACACGGTACCCTGTTGCCAGGTGTTGCTGCAGATGCACCATGCAGCTGCCGCCGCCACCACAAACCATGTCTTTGGCCGAAGCCGAAGAAGCACCAGCATGCAGCAACCTTGGGCAGCTTCAAGCCCCACTACTGACACTTCACCTATTTATTTATTACATTTCTATACCGTCCAACAGCTGAAGCTCTTTGGGTGGCTCACAACAATAAAAACCATTAAATGCAAGATGATAAGATACAATATAAAACTTAGAAGTTTTGAAACTAGAGTATGAAATAAAAACCAAAACAAATCCTAGCAGCCATGTGAAGAATGAAAATACAATTACAGATTTAAAGCAACGGAAACTAAAACACTAAAATGGCTGGGAAAACAAGGTCTTTACCTGGCACCAAAAAGAACACAATATAGGCACCAGACGAGCCTCTCTGGAGAGCTCAGTTCACAACCAGGGGGCCACGATGAAAAAGGCCGTCTTCGTAGTAGGCACCCACCTCAATTCCTTTGGTGGGGTATCCCAGAGAAGGACCACTAAAAATGATCTTAGGGTCCAGACAAGTATGTATGGGAAGAGACAACCCTTCAGGTAACCCGGCCCCAAGCCATTTACGGCTTTGAATGTTAATCCCAGCACTTTAAATCAGACCCAGAAATGACTGGCAGCCAGTGCAAATGTAAAGTACTGGCATAATAAGGACACGTTGGCCAGTCCTCGTTAAAAATCTCACTGTCCTATTTTGGACCATCTGAAGTTTCTAGACCATTTTTAAAGGCAGCCCCATGTGTAACACATTACTGTAATCCAGAAGAGAGGTTACCAGAGCATGGATAACTGTAGCTATGCTATCTCTGTCCAGATAAGGACATAACTGATAAAAGGTGCTCCATGCCACAGAGTCTTCCTGTGCTTCAAGAGACAATGCTGCCTCCATGAGCACCCCAAACTATGAACCTGATCCTTTAGAGCAGCCTTTCTCAACCTGAGGCGCTCCAGATGTGTTGGACTACAACTCCCAGAATGCCCCAGCCTGCTGGGGCATTCTGGGAGATGCAGTCCAACACATCTGGAGCGCCCCAGGTTGAGAAAGGCTGCTTTAGAGGGAGTGCAACTGTCTCCACCCACCCCCAGAACAGGTTGAATATATTTAGCTGGGCAGACGAACCACCCACTAACAGTACTTCCACCTGATCTGGATTGAGTCTGAGTTTATTGGACCTCATCCAATCCAAGTGCCTAGGCACTGATTCAAGACAGCCACTGCCTCACCTGGATTTGATGAAGAGATAGAAGTTGATGTCATCCATATATTGACGCCACCTCATCCGACATTTACTTATAAACAAACAGCACTCTAATTAGCATGTTGGCTGGCCTTACTTGGGAGCCACCATTTTGTTTTCTCACAGGGATTTCTTACAGCATCCCATAGAGACGGAGGGGTCCCCAAACCTTTTGGGCCAGAGGGCACATTTAGAATTTTAGGGGTGTCATGGCCATTCTCACAAAATGTCTTTCGATAGCACTTTTAGAGTTCTGTCTGGTCCTGCTTGAAACCCAGAGCAGATTCACCACTCCACCAATATCAGAACCACCAGCTTCCACTGCTCTGAACATGTATATTTAAATACCTCTTTTTGAAGGTATTTCCCTCACAAAATAGGTATTCATTTTTAAACATATTTTATCTAAAACGCTTACATTTTGGTATGCTTTTCGAGCCAAGAACTACATTGGAAAATGCAGGGGAGTGCAAAATCTGGAAGATAATATGATCCAAACATTGATTTAGGAGGAGCAAATCAGGTCCAACTGCAACAGAATTCACAAAGATTGGATGCCTCGGGCATGCCTGCTTATAGCCACTTATAAGTACTTTTTGTTCGTGAACTCAAACAATTACCAGACAAATTTGTTCTAGAAACCAAGTTCAAGTCTACTTGAAATAATTTGTTGTCTCTGAGTATCAGCCCTGGATGAGGATAAAGTAACCATTTGACTGACTAGGTATCCATTTCAAACCTTTAATCAAGTCTTACACTCTTTCTGGCCATTTCTACACCTACCTTTTTCCCCGGGATCATCCCGGGATTATCCCTGTGCATCCAAATGACACACAGGGGATCCCGGGAGCAGGCAGGGACGAATCCTCCATTTTCCTGGAATAATCCTTAGGTGTAGAAAGGGCCTCTGAAGTCTTGATCAAATGACTCTTATTCCCTAGCATATTTTATATAAAAGTTTCTAGGAAAACTATAGAGAGAATGTTGAAAAGAATCATTGAAGACATCGTCCACATTTCAAAATGTAGTACTGTCCAGTACAATTCCTCCATGGCCATGTTCTAGCTTCTACATCTTTGAAAAGCAGCCATCATCAAGAACATCTTGAAGATTTGATCAATGTTTTAGCTGTAACATCACTTCAGTGAGTATTTCCAAAATTCTACTGGATACAAGCATTAATCATGAACAAAATCATAATCAGCTCAACTTTTTTTTCACTTTAAGATATCAAGCAAATATGAAACAATTTATCTCCTGTTACAGACTCAAGTTTGCAGCTCAGATATAGTCCTGGATTTAGCCCTGAACCCAGATGCCCCGGTTTTGATGATGGCCATAAGTACGTTGGCACAGCTAATGTTAGGGCACCAAGTAGCCCCACACCTGGAAATGTGATATTTGGCCAGTAACATTTGACTTAGATACATCCCATTCAGATTACTGTAGCATGCTGAATGCGGAGCAACCTTTGAAAAGTGTTCAGAAACGTCAATGAATCCAAAACGCTGCAGCTGGACTACTCACAGAGGCCAAGCCCCATATTACTTACAACAGCTTCATTACCTACTGTTCCGCTTCTGGGCAAAATTCAATGTGCCAATTATGACCTATAAAGACCCACATGACTTAGGACCACACTACTTGAAAGACTGCACTCTGCCTTTTGAGCCTGCCCAGTTGTTAAGATCTTTGGAAAAGGCTGTTCTCTCTGTCCTATCATTGCCAGAGCCACGTTTGGCAGAAACACAAAATAGGGCCTTTTCAGTGGCTGCTCCAAGACTCTGGAACTTCTTGCCAAAGAAGCCAAGCTACCTCCATCTTGGATGTCCTTTCACCTGCAGGCAAAGATGTTCTTATTCAAATAGGCTCTTGGCCCTTAACTTGTGGGTGCTGTTTACTTCTTAACTTTATTGATGTGGTTTAACTGGTTTCGTTTCATGGTTTGATTATAATTATCCAATGTATCTTGGACTTTATTGTTGTTAGCTGCCTTGAGCTGCCATTTGCGGTGGCAAGCCAGAATAGCGTTAAGACATAAAACCTTTTTGCAGTGCACATAACCAAACTTCTTCATTTATGAAACTTTGGAAAAGTCTCAGCCAAGAGCACAACTAACCCCTATAATATCATAAAAGCTTTCACTCCCAGGATCTACTGCACAATGCCATGTTCACACTGTAAGCAGGCATTTGTTTCTCAGGCCTCATCTACACCAAGCAGGATATTTCACTATGAAAGCAGTATATAAAAGGCAGGAGCCACGCTACTGCTTTACAGCGGTACTGAAGTGCTCTGACAACTGTTGGGGCCCATTGACACATACCATCGCTTTCATACTACTTTCATACCATTATATTCTGTTTGGTGTGGCTCCTACCTTTTATATACCACTTTCATACTGCTTTCATAGTGCAATATCCTGTTTGGTGTAGATGAGGCCTCAGTCTGCAAAGCTAATGGCCTCACATATGGCTCAAACGTATCCACTCGCCACTCAAGATAGCAGATGCAGAGGAAGTCATGGAACACAAGCATCCAGTGAGTGGAAAGGTACTTCAGCTCCCCCACTTCAGCTTCCTGTGCAGAAAGCACCCCAAATCTGCACAGGAAGGCAGCAAAGCGCTCTACCAACTGGCCTTCCCAACAGTGTCTGTCATTATAGGATGAACCACTATGTACAACTATATCTGTGGGGATTCACAGTCCTAAGACAGCGCACAGAACTCTTTATGCCAGAGCCATCTTGACAGATCTTTAGAAATCCATCCCATTCAATGTAATTGTTTGTTAGTAACACACTATAAGCAGAACACCTCATTTGGTGTTTGAGTACTGGAGCTATGTAGTGTTTGAAATGGTTGTTTCTTTGTGGTATGCAACCAGAGACAGCTCAAAACATTTTGCTAACCCCAGCAGTTATGCCTCGTGATCTGAGAAATGCGCGTGCGAACACACAGAGCATACTGCAATTTAAAGGGCCAAATCTCTGGTCACTGCTATCTTATTGGCAACCCAAAGAATTCTTCCATGGCCAAGTAACGACTTTGGTTACTCATTGGGATGGGGAAGAATTCTTGTGCAAACATTCTTATGCAAACTCACCTCATTTAATAATTTCAATGCAAATTTGTCTAGTTCTGCACTTTCAAACCACCATGCAAACCCAAACTAAGTAAGCCTTTGAAATTTGCACTTCTTCAAATTTTGCCATGGAGTTCTCCAATCCCCCCAAAAAATACACAAAAAAAACACCCCAATGCACAGAAAAATGCAGTGCATAGTAGGCTAAAAGGCACACAAAAATGCATGTGTTCAGAGAAACATTCACAAAAATGTGCACGAATTTTCATGCAATTTTTTTTTTTTTTTGGAAATGATTAAGTATTGGAAATGTGAGAAACCGAAATTAACAGATTCATCCACTCCTAATAGCTCCTGCAGTTAGTTTGGCCCTGAATGGACCTGCTTTGTGCAAAAACGTACACTCCGTTTCAGCAATTACTGCTGGGCCCGAGGGCAACGTCTTCGCTCATTTTAATATCTGTTGATCGAGTGGTGATAAGCAACAGTAAGCAACACCGAACACTCAAACTTCAAGAATTTTCTGCCCTAGACTCCAGAATAAAATGAACAACAGATGATCCTTGTCAACAATTAGCTAGTTGCCTACTACATTCCGACTACCATATTACAGAATTGCACACTCCATATCTGGTTGGTATTAGAGTGCGTAATGAGGAACATATTTGCATCCTGTATTTCTCCAACTCTATCCCCTCCGTTATAGGATTAATGAGTCTTGAGTTCACATCAGGAGCCAAATTGTTCTAATAAAATACGAAGCGGCGCTTATCTGCTAAGAGGCTGGAAGGGGCACAGTTCACATGGGCCATCTTACTCTACAGTACGTTTCCAAATCAGAGGAAAATTCAAACAAGACTATGTTTGATGTAGCAAATCTTCATTTGTCTCTGAAATCTTAACTACTGAAGACAGGTTGGCTAAGAATTTCAGGCATTATCAACCTAAAAAAAAAAAAAGATGTATGTTTGGATTCAGAAAATGTACTTAGCTTTTTTAAAGCTGAACTGGTTAGAATGTAAGGTAAATGACATCATGGATGATGATGATGATGATGACCTAAGAGGATTAGCAGGCCTTGTTGATACACTGGCGATAGACATAACCCACCCACTTGAGAAGCAGTCAGGTCGTTTGCCTAAGTATCTTGCAAACTGCCTGCTTACATGTAGCCCCGAGATCTGTAACAGTTCATACATGCAATGTAAAAGATGGGGGGAAAGTGACTACACTAGTGCAACATATGAAGAGCCATGCTGGCTTGCAATGATGGGAGTTGTAGTCCAACACCTTTGGGGGGCACCAGGTTGGGGAAGGACTGCTCTAAACAAAAAAAGAGAAGTAGGTGGCCCTAAGTTGTTCGTCATCAGTTTTCCAGAACCCCACAGAATTTCACTGGCACTTTCTGCCTCCTTAGGGAGGATGTGGCGTTAAGGCTTGTGAGCCTTAATTCCCAATTTCCCTGCTTTTTGGTGCTTGGTTGAAAACTGTAGAGCCTTAACGTTGTTTTGTAAACCATAAGTTTTTTGTTTAATGAATAATAATAACAACAACCAACAACAACGGAAGTCTGGTGGAAAACCTAGAATTAAAGAATTCCAAGACCAGAAATTTGTTTTGAGTACCACAACTGAGTGAAAGTCACAGTCCTTCCTTCTAGACAAAAATCCACTCCTGGTTACCTGCCCACTCCACAAGCTGTCCTGTGGATAATCCATCAATGGAAGTTAGAAACCCAGACCAAGCTAACGGAACACTGGACCAAACCTAACAAGATGGGGTTTAAATGAGACAAATGTAAAGTCTTTCATTTAGGTACCAAAAACAACCAAATACAAAAGTAAACTACCCAGAGAGCTTCAGCTAATGGGCGGTATAGAAATGCAATAAATAAATACATAAATAAATAAAGGAGGGGTGAACCCTGCCCTGGCAGCAGTACATGTGAAAAGGACTTAGGTGTCTTAGGGAGCAATGCTATGTCCCTCCCAGAGAGCATCCAGGTGAGACATAGGATTGTTTCCGCACTCTCGCAACCAGAGCGATTCTGCCTACAGCTCCATGCTTTGAAACAAGAAAGGCAAATGCTATTTTGGGCTGCATTAATAGAAGTATAGCTTCCAAATCACGTGAGGTACTGGTTCCTCTCTATTCGGCCCTGGTTAGGCCTCATCTAGAGTATTGCGTCCAGTTCTGGGCTCCACAATTCAAGAAGGACGCAGACAAGCTGGAGCGTGTTCAGAAGAGGGCAACGAGGATGATCAGAGGTCTAGAAACAAAGCCCTATGAAGAGAGACTGAAAGAACTGGGCATGTTTAGCCTGGAGAAGAGAAGATTGAGGGGAGACATGATAGCACTCTTCAAATACTTAAAAGGTTGTCACACAGAGGAGGGCCAGGATCTCTTCTCGATTCTCCCAGAGTGCAGGACACGGAATAACGGGCTCAAGTTAAAGGAAGCCAGATTCCGGCTGGACATCAGGAAAAACTTCCTGACTGTTAGAGCAGTGCGACAGTGGAATCAGCTACCTAGGGAGGTTGTGGGCTCTCCCACGCTAGAGGCATTCAAGAGGCAGCTGGACAACCATCTGTCAGGGATGCTTTAGGGTGGATTCCTGCATTGAGCAGGGGGTTGGACTCGATGGCCTTGTAGGCCCCTTCCAACTCTGCTATTCTATGATTCTATGATTCTATGATTCTATGAAACAGTGTGCAGTGTGCAGGAATGGGAAAAGATGTTTCTCATGGCTGTCCCAGCCTCTTCCCCTCCCCCTCCGAAGCAAAACCGCCCATCCTGCGGATATCCAGGGCAGCTGAAAGAAGTGGCAAAGATCACCTCCGCTTTCCAGCCGCCCTGCATTGGATTCTCTCTTCATAGGATTGTGTCCTTATTTATTTATTTATTACATTTTTATACCGCCCAATAGCCGAAGCTCTCTGGGCGGTTCACAAAAATTAAAACCATAAAAAACATCCAACAGGTTAAAAACACAATTACGAAATACAATATAAAAAGTGCAACCAGGATAAAACCACACAGCAAAGATTAAAATACAGAGTTAAAACAGTAAAATTTAAATTTAAGTTAAAATTAAGTGTTAAAATACTGAGTGAATAAAAAGGTCCTTAGTGGGTCACAGACTGAATATGAGCCAGCATTGTAACGCAGCAGTTAAGAAAGCCAATGCAATCTTGGGCTCCATTAACAGAAGCATAGCGTCCATGAGAAATAATACTATCGCTCTAGTCTGCATTAATCAGGCTGCATTTGAAGTACTGTGTCCAGTACTGGGTGTTCCATTTTAAGAAGAGCATGGACACATTGGAGCATGTCCACAGAAGAGCAATCAGAATGGTGAGGGCTCTGGAAACCAAATCAAATGAGGAACAATTGAAAGAACTTGGAATGTTCAGTCTGGAAAACAGAAGATTAATGATAGACATGATAGCAGTCTTCAAATATCTGAAAGGCAGAAGATGAGCAGAATTGTTTATTTATTCTACCAATGGGTTGAAACTACAGGGAAGCAGATTTTGGCTGAACATTAGGAGACACTTCCTAATAGTGAAAGCTGTTCAGCAGTGGAACAGAGTGGTGGAAAGTGGTGGGTTCTCCTTCCCTTTAAGTATTTAAGCAGAGGCTAGATGGCCCCGTCAGGGATGCTGTACCTGTTCAACAAAGCCTGCATTGAACAGAGAGCTGATCTAGATGATCTTCGAGATCCCTTCCAACTCTATGATTCTACTGCAAGTCAGCAGAGATACATCAACAATTCTCATCTCCCTTCTGCCAAATTGTGGTCTCAGGGGACAGGAATACACAGACATGTTTTGTTGCATTAACCTCTTAAAGAGAATTCTCAGCATCCTTATCAAACTATAACAGGAGGGTGGCATGTGAGTTAGGCTCAGTTCAGACAATATGTTAGTCAACTCAGTGTGAAAACTCCACGCAACGGCTGAGTTTTTAGGAGGTAGAGTTGAGTAAAATCCATCGCAACATTTGATTGACAGTTCCTCCACCCTGTCTCCTGCCCTGGTCCTCTGTGACAAAGTGATAATTTATGTTATTGTTTATATGTGCATATTTAAGTGTTTGGTTCAGGTTGGGATTTGCTGTGGCCAATTCTTTTATTTTCAGGAAATGGTAAGTGGGAGGGGGAGTTATAATGGTGAGCAGTATGAATGGTGTCAAATGTGTTACTTCAGGTGGATAATACACACACACACTCACACACAAAAGTTTTATTATTCCGTCATTCTTTTAGAAGATAGTAGGGTGGTGGCAGCAAAGGAGAGGTTTGAAAATAGACGTCACAGAGGCTGGTGATGCCACAGTATCCCATCAGCCATTGTGGCAAAAAAAACCAATCCCAGCGGCTCTCCAAGAGCGTCACTTGCTTCTTTCGCCACTCTGGCAGGGAACTCTGTAGCCAGTGGGAAAAGTCAACTCGACGCAACGGAAAACTCCATGGAGCCCTCCACACAACATGCAACACCATAGTTGTGCAGGAACTCTCCTGTGCACAGTGTGAATATTCTGCGGGGAGTGTTTTTTTATTGGCATACAAGCAAAATGCAGTTACAGCAGAGATAAAAGAAGTTTTTGGTTTACACTGAAGTGCAAACAATCTCATTATTTCCTAGACACCTCCAAGCTGAAACGTAGGACCTTCACGTGAAACAATGAGAGGGCACACATATTTTAGCTCCAAAGTGGAATAAAACCCACCGAGAATAAATGAAAAAGAAGTTAAGACTTTTGTAATTAGAAAGCGCCAGCTGCAGCTAATAAGGAAAAGGAATGTTAAACTGGAGGATTTTTTTTTTTAAAAAAAAAATTTTTTAACTTTACAGCTGCTGAGACACTGAACCCTAGTAAATTACTGGACTCTTTCATTGTATGGATTCTGGTAGAAAAAGTGCAAAGAGTACCAGGAGCTGATCTGGTAAGAACACAAAGCTCTAAATGAAGGACTTCCATTCCAGTCAAGCCTTGGCAAAATGCTAATCCATCTCAGGTGACATTTCTTGTATTCGACCACATCCAGTTGATCTCCTCAAATATTTTCCTTCCTTTCCTCCTTAATCTTTCCAGAGTGTGTTTAAGTAGCACAGACTAATGTTATTTTACCCAAAGAGCCTCAGATTACACCCGGCTGAACATGCCGTAAGTTTCACTTACTGGCTGCTTGTAAAAGGTATTAAGAGAAAACATCACGAGATCCAGCCAGCCTCTGGATTCAGGTTGGGGAAAGGTTGCATTTCAGTGCCCTACCCAAAAGTGGGGAATGGCGAACTCGCTCCTCTGCTAGTGTTTCAATAAGTCAAATAAAGGTTGTGAGCTGCTACTTCGCTCCCACCACGCACCTCTCCAAGACATTTGATGGAAAGACATTTGGAAGGGAATAAAAAGAGAGCTTGAATTCCAACTTCAGCTTGCTGGAGAGTGAAGACAGAAAATCTCTCTCTCTCTCTCTTTTTAAAAAGGAATGTTGATGGTGACTTGACAGAAGAACCACTTCCCAGGGTCATTGTTTAGGAAGTCCAGCTGCAGTTGGTCCAGAATAGAGCAGTAAGGAGCTTGGTGTGTGTGCGCCCACGGGATCATGTTATACTTATCCTGAAACATCTGCACTGGTTGCCAACTTGCTTCAGGGCACAACACGAAGTGTTGGTGATTATCTTTCAAGCCCTAAATGACTTGAGTCAACGATTACTGACTTGAGTCAATGATTACGAGTATCGCCTCCTCCCATACCACCTTGCCCATTCACTAAAATTAGACAAAGATTACCTTCTCTATATCCCACCAAGGGTGGAAGCAGGTTTAATGGCAACAAGGGACAGGGCCTTCTCAGTGGCTGCACCAACATTGCGGAACACCTTAACTTATGGAGTCCAGATGCCTCCCCCTTGCTCTGGCTGTCTTTTGTTGGATGGTAAAGACATTTTTATTCCAGCAAACTTATTGCCAGCAAAGTGTGTGCCATCAAATGCAAAGGTTATATTTTATCTGTGGTCTCTGCTCTTGTATTTTGATTGTTTTTTCATGTGTTTACATTCGTTATGATATTGTGATTTTAAATTGCTGTAAGCCACCATGCACAAAGCACTAGAAAGCGCTGGAAGATAAATCTCTAAATAAATAAAGCAACCTTTCTTCCATCATAGAACTCAAGGGTCTCCTAGTCCCAGTCCCATCCTGGTACTGAGCATCCCCAAACTTGCTTATCTTCAGACCAGTGGACAGCAATTGTTTGATCCCACTGCCACTGGGTAAAACAGGTTTCACAGGTTTTTGAAACACCAAATCCTGCAAAACCTGTTTAGAAGATGTTAGAGTGCACACACCAGAGGCAACTGTGCCTCGTTGAAATGGCCTTCCATTCTCTGAACAACAAACCCTATCATTCAGCTCCAGAAGAAAAACGGTAATCACAAGAGGTACAGATTACCTTCCATGGCAAGAAAGGTAACCATGTCAAGCTTTGAAAGAGTGATGACCTAAAATATGAGCGGACCAGAAGAGATGAATATGAAATGGCATCATGCTTCCACTCCCCCTCCAACTGCACCTACCCTGTCCACTTATTATTAGAATTTTAAAAAGGGAACCACTAAGTTTAAACAAATAATCTATTTTCACATTTTCCATGGCTGATCTGTGGGACTGCCAGCCACTTAATATATTTGAGACATGCCTTAATGCTGGAGATTTCAGGGATTGAACCGGCAACCTTCTGTGCACAAAGCAGGCATTCTACCACTGCACTATGGTCCATCCTAACACCCTATAACGTTAGAGGCACTTATTGCAGTGGATAAACTGACCACATGGTGAATGCTTCTAAGTAGATAGCTTGTCTATGATGCCCATAATAGACTTCAGCCTTAGCCTTTCTACTCCATTGAAGAGGCGGGAGAGGATTGATCAGAACATAGAACACCAATTCAGTATTGGCTGCACTGATTACCAGTCACGTTCCAGGTGCAAGAACTAGTTGTGACCTTTTTTTAAAGGCTTTAAAACCACAAACCACTTGGAACCAAGTCATCTGAAGCCACAGGAGCCTGCCCAGCCATTAAGATCAGCCTCACTGTTTCGCCAGCAAGATTTATTAAGCTGGTGGGTAGAAGAAACAGCCTTCTTGGTGGTGGCCCCATGAATGAGGAATGTTCTCCCAGAGGAAATTCACCTCGCACCCTTCTTGTGTGTTTTAAAATGGGTTTTAAAGAGCAGGTGGTTCCCTTCTACTTTTACTCCTACTACTCATCTGAAGTTGGCCCAGAATTTTAAATGAGCCTATTTAAATTACTGTTGATTTTAGATGGTCTCGCTAAGATTGAGAGCCAATCTAGTGTAGTGGTTAGAGCACTGGAATGAGACTAGGGACACCCGGGTTCAAGTCCCCATTCAGCCATGAAGCTCATTGGGTGACTCTGAGCCAGTCACTGGCCCTGTTCAGAAGACACCTTAAACCATGGTGGTTTTTTGTTTAAAAAAAAGCCTTAACCACCATGGTTTAAGGTGTCTTCTGAACAGGGCCAGTGACACGAAGTCTAATCTAGCTCACAGGCTTGTTGTGACGACAAAATGAAGAGGAGTGTCACGCATGCATGCTGCCTTGAACTTCTTGGAGGAAAAAGCAAGATATGAATGTAACAAATAAAAAAATATTTTGGGGTATTATTAAAGGTTTCTACTTTGTTCTAAGTTTGTGTAAACTGCCTTGGGAGTTTAAAGACGGTGTACAAATACATAAAACAACTTGGGGAGTGAGAAGCAAGACACTATTGTTTAACACAAGAACAATCCCGTGTCAAATTAGCATGGTTTTTATGGCATGCTGATTTTAAGTGATGAATATGAACTGCCACAGACATTTGCCTTTAGTTATTGCATTGTAGGGTGGGGGAGAGAGAATCTGACTACAGTTTCTGCCTAAAACATGGAGTTCTAATTATTGCCCAAATGTCGTATCTAAACACTGCATTCCATCAAAAGGGACATATTCAGGTTGCTTAACTAGAACCACAGGGAGAACCACTAAATCAGTCACAACGTTTTAGGTACCCCTCTGCCATGATTTCCCCTCCCCCTTGAACAGTTGACAAGCCGCCCCTGAAATTAGGAACACAACTCAAACCAAACTCAAATCAACAATTATCTCTAACAGTAGGAGGGAGTTGTGGCATCTCCATCTAATTCAGCAGTATACCCTTCCCACAACAGAAAGACCACAGCCCTGTGTCATCTCAACATCCTTGAGAATACCATGTCCAGCTGAACTCAACATTGCACTGATTAAAAAGGGAAGAAAGAAAGCCTAACTGCTTTCAAGCACTCCAACGAGCAACACTCCCAAGCGGTCTTTGCTGATGAAATGGCCCCTGTGTGTTAGGTTGCACCAGAAATGGCAGCATAAACATCCTGGATAGAAATAAAATTATGCTTTTTTAAGATTGGGCAGCGATGCTACATGCACTTAATCATTTTTTTAAAAAAAAAACTCACTATTTTTAAAAATGAAAATATTTTCAAGCAAATTTTATAAGAAAGAAAAAGCAACATCCAAAAAGATAACATCTGGACCATGGTAAGAAAGATAGGGTCCCCAAATCCTAATAACGGGATTTAAATTTGTTTATACCAGGGGCTGGGGATTCTTCTTCTGTTGAGGTCGACATTCTTGCACTCCAACAGTAGGTGGGACACATAGTCAAAGTGGGCAGATTTACAGATGCAACAGTTCCCTTGGTGCAATACGCCTCAAGAAAAGAAAAAGACATTTGCATCTACTTGTGCAAAATTTCCCCCATCAGTTGCGTAGTTGAGGGACAGAGCAGGAAGAATAAATAATATCTACACCCAGTGTTTGAGTGTAGCCTAGGAAGAGTCCAGTGTCTAGACTGAGATACCTAGAGATACACATTTGGCCCATGAGCTGGAGAGCCTGCCAAGTTACAACTACCTATTCAATAGCTCGGTATTTACAATATGAGTTGACCAAATAAATACTTAACATTTTCATTCTGCTTTCTAGTGCTCAGAGCACTTCACATGCCTCATCTAGCGCATCTCTGCACCAGCAATATATGGCATGCTTGTGACTGTCCATTCACAGAAGTTTGCAGGTCCTTTAGATGACGTCTTCAACCTCCTACATGTCTTCTGCGCCTTCGCTGGTTATCCCATTCAAAAGAAACAACTTGATAACCTGATTCTTCTGAATTATCGCAGGATTTCTTAACATGTGTAGCTGAAGTTGTGCTACAAAGCACACACCAGAGGGCGGTGTCCCATTCAAGCATCAAGGGGAATAGTAGTTTTCACTTATAGACTATGTGGTCATCTTTCCGCCCGTGTAATTCAGCCCATTACAACTGTGAAAGAGAAACAGGATGCAAAGCACCGGTAAGGTAACAAGATTTCCCCTTAATCTTAAAAAGCCCTCAGTCTGTTTTTGGTAGTGTTGTATGGTCTATTTCTAATGAGACACAACTCCCCTTTAATATAGAGATGCCCCTAGTTTTAATCCTTACAACAACCCTGCAAGCCTGCACTCCCCAGCAATCGGAGATAGGAACCTCACACAGATCATGTTACACATCCCTGCTGTAAGGATAATCAGTATTATCCCCTATACTGCAGATAGGGGAAACTGAGGCAGAGAGAGTAGCCACTATGTGAGTAAAAGGCAGGGAGAAGATTCAAACCAGCGACTTCAGTTTCTTAGCCAACTCATAAGATGAATGGGTCCCAATCATCCATAAAAGGATAGTACTCTTCTTGCCTATTTTATAGGCATTCATTTGTTTCGTTTGCTAAACCACTAAAAGCCAAGGACCATATTCGTCTACTCTGTTGTTCTGTTGTTGCTATTTACTGTTTTACTCTGTATAGCACCATGTACATTGATGGTGCTATATAAATAAATAAATAATAATAATAATATTGTAGAGGAATCCTGACGCTCCCACTGGCATGCTATTTCTGGGGGCAAATTAAACACGATGATAATTGTCTGCATGCAATTAACATGCATGTTTCTGGTTACATTAAGAAAACAGCAGCAGGGAAGTCTGGGTGGCCTTGGGACCATAGGGACAGGAGAGAAAGTGTAACTCTCACGCCTTCACGCATGGTCATAACAAAAGAATCACCTCTCCAAAGGTGTGACGTATACTCAAGGAAAGCTAGTGGGAACAGCTTAAAATCCCTTGAAAGGCAAATAGATTATTTTACCAGTGGATTAAAGATAACAGAAACCTGCAAAATATGTGAATCGAGTCAACAGCAGAAGTGTACACACTGCAGGTGACAATGCTTCTATCACATTGCCTTCGTTTCCAGTTCAGATGTAATGTTCTGATTCATATGTAGTCCCTTGTTTTTGAAGCAAGGTTCAAGCACAAACTCCTACCTGGCATCTCCTTATTTGCTGGCTTTGGCATTTCAATCCTGGTTAAAGTAAACCACCATTTCCTGTTGCATTTGAAATGGGCAATCATGGCTTAACATCATATTATTCACTAGGATCTGAACCTACATTCATCTGTAAGCTTGGTGTTCTGTTTCATCATTGGGTCAAGAGGCTACACCTAAGCATTGTGAATACCTTAAGGGAAGTCCTCTGGAGAGCTTATATTCTTAGACTCAGCATAAGTAGCCTGGACACTGTAGCAGATTGATAAGTACACTGGAGGGAAGGGAGGGTAAGAAGATAAGAAGTGCCATGCCGGATCAGACCAAGGGTCCATCTAGTCCAGCACTCTGTTCACACAGTGGCCAACCAGCCATCGGCCAGCGATGAACAAGCAGGACACTGTGAAATAGCATCTTCCCACCCATGTTCCCCAACAACTGGTGCACACAGGCTTACTGCCTCAGATATTGGAGGTAGCACATGACCATCAGGGCTAGTAGCCATTGATAGTCTTCTCTTCCAGGAATTTACCCAACCCCATCCAAATTGGTAGCCATCACTACATCTTGGAGTGGTGAATTCCATCATTTAACTATGTGCGGTGTGAAGAATTACTTCCTCTTATTTGTCCTGGATCGCCCACCAATCAGCTTCATGGGATGACCCCAGGTCCTAGTATTTTGAGAGAGGGAGAAAAATGTCTTCCTACCCACATTCCCTACACCATGCATAATTTTGGACACCTCTATCGTGTCTCCCCTTAGCCTCATTTTTCCCAAGCTAAACAATCCCACTTGATGTTAGCTTACCTCATAGGGGAGATGCTCCAGCCCCTGGATCATTTGAGTTGCCTTCTTCTGCACTTTTTCCAGCTCAACAATACCTTTTTTTAGGTGTAAATACTGTACACGGTATTCTAAGTGTGGTCGCACCAAAGATTTGTATAAAGGCAGTATGATACAGGCCGTTTTATTCTTAGTTCCTTTTCTTATAATGCCTAACATGGAATTTGCCTTCTTTCCAGCAGCCGCACACTGGGTGGACTTTTTCATCGAGCTGTCCACCGCGCACCCACACCCAGAATTTTTATAGCTAAAGACAGAAAGAGCACTGGGAGGAAGACCCATTGATCACAGTGGCATTTGCTTCCAAGTAAATATGCACAAGACTGCACTGATAAAGGCTTTATATGTGAATGAGGCAAGCACATGAAAGGAAACACTTGACGTCCTCCTGCAATGCCCTTTGCATCCCAACCTGTGCCAATACTTCCAGCCCAGGCGCTTCTGTTTAGCGAAAGGGCTGATGTCCTTCAAAGTACCACTTCCTGTCTCTGCAAGCAATTCATTTTAGAAATATACTTTGTTCTCGGTTGGATTTTTAAAAACATTACTTTTTTAATATATATGTATATGTGTGTGTATATACACACACATACACACACACATATAATCATTGTGATTTCATGTCATACTGTTGGAAAATGTATCATGATAGTTACTCAGAGGAAAGTGTCTCGGGCAGAGTAATTCTATGGACCCTGGAGATGGGAAAACCCTACGGTTTCTGAGTCCTGCCCCTGCCTCCATGCCTCCTCTCGATAGGCTCAAAGGCCCATCTAGAGGAGAAATGATTAAAAGGAGGATGGAGTGGCAGCCTGGCCCAGCAAAGGTCACCCCGAAGCCTCCAAGGTCACAGGCTCCCACCTAGCAGGTGTCAATCCAATAGGGGGCACACTAAGACTTATGTCTAAGCCCTCAAAAGAACCCATCCAGCTACAGCCAGAGGCATTGATCAGAAGACTACAAATTCCCCAAGGACAACACTGGGCTGCAGCAATACGCAAGAATAGCCAGGTGACCCCCGTCCAAGAATGCATTAAGAGCTCAAAAAGGCATCAGTGCATTAACAGCCTTGGAAAGCAAGCACCTTAAAAGTGCTATCAAAAAACAGAGTTTCAAATCAGGAAGGGCTTTTTTTCTCTCATAATTGGTCTGCTGGCTTCCAACCCACATACATTTTGAAATATTTGCAAGAGGGTCGGAGGGAGAAGTACTGTGCGTTCTGGCACCCGGGATCTGTGCTGACACACCTACCTGCAAGGCCAGCAAAATTATTTGAGACGTTACACTGGTGCAAAGGTTATCTCAAGACATGGGTGTTCTCAGGGTGGGTACGGTTGCTCGGGGCTCTTGCATACTGCCGTTTCACGTTAGGCAGAAGTGAAATTAAAACAGAGCTTCCTCAGAAGCACTTAACTCAGCACTGTATTTTCCTGCAGTGCCCATCTCTATGGCCATAATCTGCCTATCCTGTTTACTCAGAAGTAAATCCTATTCAGCAAAGATTGCTAGCAATGTTTATTCAAATTTTCTTGCATGTAGGTTCATCCCATTTCCCATTAAGTGGGGGGGAGGGAGAGATTCATTGCTCCTTGCATAATGCCTTTTAATTGCCCCAATATAATTTTCTGCCCCTACAAAGGGAAGGGCGGAGTTACTGAGTCCTCTCATTATTTCCGATTTTTATAGCAAACGTGAACTATTACGCATCATCATCATCATCATTGAAGTAGCAGTAATTAAGCCTCCCCCTTGCAGGAACAGAAACTGACATTAAGTAAATCAAGAGAAAGCTGCTCAAGGCCCTCGCGTGATAACAGATTAAAAGTTATTCATCACTAATTTCCCCACCTATGTTCATTAAAAAGTAATAATTTGGGTCAAGAAGCACAGCAGCCCTTAAAAACACCAAGGGTACTTTGCCTTGTCTGTACTAGGTAAGCTTGTGCTGCAGGTGCATTTTGTAATGGAAAGAACGAACCAATGAACCACAGGTTAGGTTTGTAAGAGAGAAGAAAACCCAGGTCATCACAAAAAACACTGGACTGCAACAGATTGATAAGCAACGTCATCCGAATGCTCCCAAAAAGACAGTGAACAAAACATAGCAAGTCCAAAGAAAAGGGGGAACAATCCAAGTCTCAATGAATATAATGGCATTTTACTCCTATTTACCAAGAAGTAATTAAACAAAGCAGAGTTGCTCCATAATAACTCAATCCTATGCATGTTTATCCAGAAGTTCCACAGTGTTGTTCCCAGGTAAGGGTACGCATCTGTAACCAGTTTTTGCTTTTTCCGTATCTGTAGATCCGTGAAAAACCAACACTAAATAAAAGTTACTTCCAATACTAAAATGGCTCTCTATGCACCCCCCTGATCCATGAGGTATTCCTCATATTCCAGTTTTTACTCTAAAAGCCAAACCACCAACACCACAGAGCTCTAGTGTTGACACATTAAACAAGCATGAAAAAGTTGTGGGAAGGCATTCGAGGTCCTAATTGTCACGCAGTATTTGTTTAATAGAAGAACCAATTTTGTCACAAGCAGGGAGGCCAAACTTATTTTTCGGTTTTGAAGGATACAGTGAAACTCTAGAAATATTTGCTCTGTGATTGCTGGATGGCAGTTGACTATGAGACAATGTGTTTTCAGTTTTATTTTCCCTGTCTTTTTTTCCTGATGGAAACAGGTATTGGTCACTAACCTGTCCAAAAAATGAATCTTGAGGCAGGAAAATGGCACCGGCCTACCTCACAGGACTGTTATACGTATCGTAAAAAGAAGCGTACGTTAAAGCCTTTTGAACAATCAAAGTGTGCTGTGTGCTGGACTGCATCTATGAAACTATCTACCATAGGTAAAAGAGTGTTCTGACACTTCTGTGTTGCTGTCCTTTTTTAAAGGGAAAACCACTTTGGTAAGATGTAATTTAGAAAGAAGGGGTGAGGAACTGCCGGAGGAGGGGGGGTGCTTAACCCATTCTCTCACCTACCATTCCCTGCCCACAGGGTTTCAAATGCGTATTTGCACACATTTTGAAACTGTATGTTTTATTTAGGGCAGAATCTTTTGCCATGTTTAGACAGAAAGGAACTCTTACAACTCTCAGCATTAACCAGCCAGCAAGTCTTGCCAAGAGGACGATGTGGAGAAGGAGCCGGAATGAAAGACAACTTGGAGCAGTGGGTGGCCACATGAGGGTTATTTATTTATTTATTTATAAGATTTTTGGGGCGCCTTTCAGGGCAGAAGCCTTCACAAGGCGGCCTCCAACAATAAAGTACATAAGAACAATTAAAATATTAAAAGCGACACAAAACCTAAACACAACAAAATAGCAATTCAAAACAATAAAGCCAACAATAAAACCAGCAACAACAATGGTAGCAGCAGCAACTACAATACTCCTATCACAAAAATGCCACGGTGAAATACTATGTTTTCAAGGCCTTCTAAAAAGCCTGCAAGGACATCCTCTCTCTCTCTCTCTCTCTCTCTCTCTCTCTCTGGGCCTTGCTTCTGCTTTCTAAATTTCTTCCTCCCAAATCTGCTTTGCTTTGTACAAAGCAGCATTGGGACCCTATTGCACACTGCTGCGCATAACACCGCTTGCACTGTCCTCCCCCACCCCCACCTCCACCCTCACCCCAAATCACTCAGAGACCCAACATGTTGTACAAATTCAAGGAAATCCCAAGTGTGCATGGGCTTGGGAAAGAAACAATTTGGATTGTTTGTGGAAATTCTATATTATAGAGCCACCAGAACCTCCCAGGATAATAGCCACTAAAATCCTGCCTTGTACTAGATACAGACATATGAATGCGCATTTCATTTTGCTGATTTTTTTAAAGCTGTATTTTAAAACCCATTAGTCAAAAGAAATGATAGATTTGCTTGCCATTCTCAACTGGATGTGACTCCACAGAGGAGTCGATCTATGCCAGGAATTTTATTTCATTAAGAAAGTGATATTATGGAGCATCTGAGATCCCATATAAGACACAGCAGAACGCCAGAGAGGTTCTAGCTGCCAGTACCCCACAGTGCGTGCCTGATTATTTGCAGATGGTGTGTGTGTGTGTACGTGCATCTATGAGTGTAAGAGGAATTGTTACAGGAGTTTTAATCCCACGTTTTGGCACTGCACTGTAAACATTGCTTATAACCTCAGCTATATGCACAGATTAGCCATGAACATCCTCATTCACTTTTCTTTAAAATTAGCTGAACTCGTTGCATTTCCGCGGACCACAAGAAAAGCCCAAGAGTGACAGCGCAGACTAACTTCAATAAGTCAACTGTCAACACCAATTCTATTTACCCAATAGCTGAATGTCCAACAAGGAGCTAAATTGGATTCAATCTCTTTTGGGCAAGTCAGTTGTCCCAGAAGCACAATCACTAGCCTAAGATCAACCAGGGAACATGGGATCAATTAAAACCAGCTTATGGGGATTTTTTTTAAAAAAAAAGCTACCTAGGGCGGAGGAGAACAGGGAGAGAATAGGGGGATAATTCACACAACATGGGTTAGATCTCTATTCATTTCAGTTCTCCTGCTAGTTCTTAAGCCATCTTTGTAAAAAGCAAAAAACATTACTATCACCCTTCACTGTCTAGCCTGGGGGTCTAGAGTTCTACTTTTAATTAAAGACACACTATGGCTTTTTTGTCAACCCAGAGAGTTTGACTAGTCACTAAGAAAAAGAGGTGGGGGGGGGAGATTAGCCACTTACTATTAAATAAAATCCTGAATGCCATTTGCTGGAAAACAGAGGGGGAGAACTTCCAAGATGAAAAATCTATGGAGTTCATAGGTTCCTAAAGCAAACTCTACTTTTCCATTGCAGCTTTATTATGACTTCATCACAATGCAAGGTGAACACACACCTGAACAGTTTCAGCTGGTGTATATTTATGTAGGGTGACCATATGAAAAGGAGGACAGGGCTCCTGTATCTTTAACAGTTGCATAGAAAAGGGAATTTCAGCAGGTGTCATTTGTATATATGGAGAACCTGGGGAAATTTCCTCTTCATCACCACAGTTAAAGCTGCAGCAGCTATAATAGAGTGACCAGATTCAAAAGAGGGCAGGGCACCTGCAGCTTTAACTGTTGTGATGAAGAGAAAATTTCCCCAGATTCCCCATATATACAAATGACATCTGCTGAAATTTCCTCTTCAGCACCACAGTTAAAGAAACAGGAGCCCTATCCTCCCTTTCATATGGTCACCCTAATTTATGAAGCTTTGGTAAAAGTACAACCTGGTTTGACGACTGCTCTACAAAACTTGGCAAGCATGTAAGAAGAAGGAGAAGAGCGGACTACATACAAAAACCAATTCAAATGGGTGTTTTTAGAGAGAAGAGGAAAGGGAGATATTTCTATTGTTTTACAATGCTCTTCAAAGACAAGCACACACAAAAAGGTGTAGTACACCGCTTTGTCCACACGAGTGCTGTAATAACACTTCAGTGGTCCTATCAGCTACAGCTTTTTGCTGACAGAAAAACATTAAGACGTTAACATGATCGTGCCTTAAGATTAGACGGCAGCTATGCATATTATCCTTATTAAACCAAATCTCTGCTCATCACGCTGCTGAGTAATGCAATTATAGGAGAACGGTGCTTATGACACCTTCCATGGTATTGTCATTATTCTGCTAGGCATGATTTACTTGGTCAAGCGCAAACGTTGTGCAGATACTCTAAAGCTAGCCAAGGAGAGGAAGCAGCAGCAGACCGGGTTCTACTAGGCCTTCAAGCAGCAATTCTGGCCCATTTTATTTTACCTGCTATGTTCCCGAAGCACCTACCAGCATGGGGGAACTATGGGAGGGTGACCATATGAAAAGGAGGACAGGGCTCCTGTATCTTTAACAGTTGCATAGAAAAGGGAATTTCAGCAGGTGTCATTTGTATATATGGAGAACCTGGTGAAATTCCCTCTTCATCACAACAATTAAAGGTGCAGGAGCTATACTAGACTGACCAGATTCAAAAGAGGGCAGGGCACCTGCAGCTTTAGCTGTTGTGAGGAAGAGGAAAGTTCACCAGGTTCCCATATACACAAATGACACCTGCTGAAATTCCCTTTTCAATACAACTGTTAAAGATACAGGAGCCCTGTCCTCCTTTTCATATGGTCATCCTAACTATGGGCACTGCCCAAGTATGTTGTTCCGTTAGCGCAAATGATGTCATGGAAACTAGGTTTTGAGCTATGTTCGAGAGGAAAAGCCAACTAAAGTTATGTTTGCATAAGGGCGGTTGCACAACAGGGTTACACAACGGATAGTACAATGGTGTTGTGCAACCGATTGCACAAGCATAATGGTCAACTGCTTCTGCAACAGAATGTTTTGTCCCAGCTCTGCTAGCGCGATTTGAATTTGCAGAATGACACCGTTGGGTACTGCCCTATGTAGGACATGACTTCTTCTGCGTAGCTGAGTCCACAGGTAATCTTCAGGTGGAAGGTTTCCCCCCAAAAAAACTGGTGCACGACAGCGCATTGCAGGGTATGAAGGCAATCGCTCCTTTCCCCTTTAGATAAAGGCAACATATCCCATGCATGTACCTTGAGATAAAACCGTTAATGAAGAGATGGCAAAGACTAGGGATGGCAGAAGTACTGAGGCTAGAGCTCATCCAGGTTCTCCAAGCTCCATCTCAAAGCTAGTCCACTTCATTCCCATTGCTGAATGAGAGGTTTGTTGTTGTTTAGATGGGGAAAGTACACATTTAGGTATGCATTCTAGTCCCCACTCAGCCATGGAAGCTCACTGGGTGACTTTGGGCCAATCACTGATTCTCTGCTCAACCTAGCTTATAGGGTTGTTGTGAGGATAAAATAAAGAGAAGGAGAATTATGTAAGCCACTTTGGGGTCATTGTAAAAGTAAAAAAAGGTGGGATATAAATGCAATAATAAATAATAATAGCAACAACAATAATTTTCAAATAAAGGCATGTTTTGAGTGCAATCACAAGGTAGGGAATATGAGCTTTGCTTGTGTTCAGGGGGTGTGGACAGGGCAGCTTCTGATGTTTAATGAACTGAAACAATGTTCTCATACATCCCTACCCAAGACCTGAAACTGGGTATCATGGCTTGCCCTCAAACCTACAGAAAGACAACAAGAACTGTTAAGGAATCAAAGCCCTACCCAAACATGAACATGAGGCCAGAAGGTAATCAAGCTGAAGGGATGGCCTTCAACTCATCAGCCCAATAGAGATGAATTTACATAAACCAAATCTACCATCATTTCCCTTCAGAGCATAAAAGAAAAAAATGTCAAAGTCCCTTGATCAGCATCTATACAATAAGTGTGAGTAATTCATAGTTTAAACTCATGCTACTGACAGTGATACCCATGACAAGAATGACAGGTGTCAGAAATTAAGCCAAGGTCAGAAAGAGTGTGACACTTTTAACCAACTCTAAGAGCCAAAGAATCAGCACAGCAAACAGAAGATCAAGGAAACTAAAAGATGCAGACCCCGTTCAAAAGACACCTTACACCACGGCTTTAACCATGGTAAATAAGCAAAAAGCCTTATTCACCGTGGTTAAAGCCATAATTTAAGGTGTCTTCTTAACACGGCCTAACTTTCTGGCTTAACCACCATGGTTAAAACCATGGTTTAAGTTGCCTTCTGAACGGGCCCACAGAGAAGACTGGCCTCATCTAGATAAAAAATAGGCATGCTCTACCAAAAAGCTGATTACGAACAAACCACCTCACCAACTGAACAAGTAATTTACAGCAAAAGTTGGAGTATCAACCTTTTGGCATCCTAGAACTATCAGCACCACATTATTAATCCTGGTCACGTTACCTTAGAGGTCTCACCGAATTCAATGAGATTTACTTCCAGGAAGCTATGTATAGGGTTGCAACCTAAAAGTACTATTATTACAGGATCACACTGAAGCTTTAAGAGACTCAGACAGCTCATGCACCACATCCACATCACAAATGCACCCACACCATTCCGATTAACGCGGGCGGATACTTGAACATGTGGAAGGAGAACAGGAAGTAGAAGCAGCTTATACTTCCTGTTCCACACTTCTTTGTAACACGCAACATGTGGGCCGGCGCATCTTTCCTGTGATGAGATGCAAGTGCCCCCCAATGCAAGGACAGAAAACGCATCCTCCCATGAAAAAGACTTGCAAACAAAGAAACGTAAAAACAGAAAGCATGCATAAGTCAAGGGTTCTTTTCTCTCCCTGCCTCACCCCGTTGAATGTCTCAACAGAACAACACAAAAAAGTTCCTAATTGTTGTTGCTTTCCTTTTCTGTCTGTTAATGTACCACAGATGCCCAGTGTACCTTTAGCAGGCTCCTTTACAAGTGTGGTTAAGTAACAAACCCAATAGTCTGAGTGAATGTGTCAAGCAGTAGAACAGTAGAACACCGGGGTGGGGGGGAGAGGAGGAGGAGGGAAATAGGGGTTGCTGTTCAACTGGTTTTGGAAGAGGAGTGATTTCCTGGACCCAAACTGCCAAGTTTTCCCCAGAAGGAAACTTTCTACATCTCCTGGCCAATACCTGTATCAGTCATAGCAAAGAAAGAGGCAGGGAGGGGAGAGAAACAGACCATCAGGGTATTAGGAGGAGATCTCTAATTCATGCCAACATGCCTTTACTCAGCTGTGACAACCATCTTCTTTGAGCAACCAAACTATTGACTGGCCATAACGTAGGTTCAAGCAACAGCAGAAGTTGGTTCTTCAGCTGGTCATAACAGTAATACCAAAGCAGGGTGAATTTTGATGCAGAGAACTTGGGATCAACCAACCGAGTGCTATCTTCCTTCTCCCTAGGTGAATGGGTGAAAATTCCTCCCAAACTTTAACAGAAAATTACAAAGTACACTTTAAAAAAGAAAAGCCAGGGAAGCACAGCAGAGAGTAGTCCTCAAAGTAAAGAGCATTTGGTTGTGTGAGCATGTAAATCAGTGACAACCACCTTTACTGCCTTTCTTAGAGGATTTACTGCCACTCTTAGTTCCGTACATTTGACTAAAGCCAAACACTAAGATTTCGATTTTCTGTACGCTTACTCAGAAGCAAGCCCCATTGAAATGCATGGGACTTTCAAACAAAAATGTATGGGAATAAGACAACCTTACGTCCAGTACACGGGATGCACTCTTCATATATTCTGGAAAGAGATCTACTGCCCTATAAACTCTCTGACTTTCATACCTTTAACACTCGCACACACAAACGTTTCAAAAAGAAATTGTATCCAATGACTCTCATTGACGTTGACCTTTGCCAGTGCCCCAGAAAGACCAGCCTAGAAGGGGGGGGACACCTAGAGCAAAATTATTATCTGCAATTAGCTCAAATTTCCTCTGCTCGGCCCATGCACATTCTACCCACAAAAGGTCACATCCTGTACTTCACCTAAATTCAGTTGGAATCCTTATCACCCCATAGTTCCACAGACACAATTACCAGCAGAGATTAAAACATTAGATATGGACGAAAGGGAAGGGGGGATGATTATTTCACAACTTTTTAGCCCACTTTGATTGTAGTTACAACTACATAGAGCATCCAGGAGTAATCAATCAAATTGCAATCCCCGGATCCCACTCTTTTAGCTATGATCCTGTGAACACTCACTCGGGTACAAAAGCCCCTTGAACTTGCTTCTGTGTAAAACTGCATAGGATCAGGCTGTATCAGTATGCCTGATCCTATGGATGGATTTATGAATGCTGGTAATTAGGGTTGGGACATCAGAATTAGAGAAGGAAGACCTTAAGGGCATTTTTAATGGAGTATATGGTGGGGGGGGAGGTTAGAGGAAAAAAGCATCTCCCCCCCCCCATGGAGAATGCACGGCACTTCCGAACAAGCATGTAAGGGGGGGGGGGCTACAATAATCCTATCAACTCCCACATACACTAGTAATCCATAAAGCCTCAAAGGGCATTTACAAGGAGGTGCCCCCTACTTTTTCCAAGTAGGCAGGATCGAGGCCACAAAACCCCGGCACCAAGTGCAAAGGCAAGGTTAGCCGGCCGGCAGAGTGGGGCGGAGAGAAGGAGGGAGACAGACAGACACACAGACAGACAATATGCCAAGGGAGAATGGAGAGCTAGCTGGAAACCTAGGGATGGTCTGACGCGCGACTCACCTCTCTTGCTGCGTCTCCACCGGCCGCCTTGGCAGTGACTGTAATCCATACAGTTCAGGATGATCAAGGCAAAGGAGAACAGGCGAAACTGCATCCTTCGGGTCCGGGCTGGGGGGACTCAGAGCAGCAGCAAAAGGCGAGTCCGGGGGGTCAATCGCCGATAGCGGCGCCGGGGAGTTCCGAGCCTCCCTCCCTTGGAGGAGGCGAAGTGACAAGCAGAGAGAGGGCGGTGCGCGCGGCGGCGGCGGCGGCGGCTGCAGCAGCAGCAGCAGAGCCTGCCGGCCGGTTGCCACTCACACGCCCGCCGGGCCCCTTCGCAGATCTTGCAAAGTCCCGGCAACTTCGAGCATCTCCGCCGATCTGGAAGAGAGAAGCGCGGAATTCACACACCCGCACACGGAGCACACCGGCCGTTTTACGTCTGCAACCCTACACTCGCTTACCTGGGAGTAAGTCTCATTGAACTCTGCGGGGCTTACTTCCGAGTAGGCACGCTCAAAGCTAGGTTACACAGTCCCTCACGCGCGCCCTCTGGGAGGAAGCGTCCTCCACCTCGGGGCCCTTTCCTTCCGAGTAAACTCGCGTGGGGGGAGCCGGCTGCACCGGCGCCACTACTCTTCATGGGTCTCGATCCAATGTCTCGTGGGCCGAGCCGTCCCAAGGTCACGCTGCAGGCAACGAGACCGAGTTCGCCGGCGTATTTACGGCGTGCCCGGGATGGGAGCTTTCATTTCGCGTGTGTCCCCCCGCCCCCGGTCCCACCCACTCCGATCCAGGCTCTCTGGAGGCAGCGGCAACGTACAGCCGGATCCCAGAGATGTTCGCCCGAGGAGAGCCACGCGCGACCCGATCCTACGCGCGTCCCCTCGCAAGCAAGCCGCGCAGCCTTCAGCAGGGGCTCCGTCCCGGGAAAGCGCGCTCGGCGCTGCAGCCGACCCCACGCACGTGGGGCGCGGGGTGGGCTCAGGCCCGTGGGTCGTAATGAGGAGGGAGCTTGCTCGCCACGGAACGCGCGTTAGAGGATGGCGCCGTCAAACATGAGGATTTCCTGAAAATCTCCCTCCCGGTCCTACCTCCTCCAGTTCAAAGCGGCGCCTCCACCGGCATCCGAGCTCGCCCTGAAACCCCCGAGAGCCGCTGCGAATAGCGGGCGTGCAAAGGCTGCGGCATTGCCGAGCCAAAGAGAACGCTCCTTGGGAAGCGGGGTCCCGGGGGCGCAACCGCGGCTCCCTGCGCTCGCCAAGCGCGAACAGCCCAGAGCCGCTCGGAGTTCGCTCCCCAAAGAGCGGGCGGCGGAGCGGCCCCGTTTCATGCAGCCCGCCGGCTCTTTCGCTTCCCCCGGCGGCGGCGGCGGGTCAGGCGAGCGCCTCGCCTCCGCGAACCAGCAGGAGGCTGGAAACACGTGGGCCGCCCGGCAGCGAAGTTTGGGGGCCGCTGCTAACGCGCGCCGGGGACTCGCCTTCGCCCCCGCGCGCTCTTCCAGGGAGCCCGCCGGACCTGCCCACCTGGTGCAGCTGCGGGGAAAGAGGGCGAGTGGCGTTCCCCTCCAGTTGGCTCCTCGACAAGCTGCCGGCTCCTTCTTTCCCGCTAGTTCTCTTATACGAGCTCGCCGAGGTGCGCAAATCCACCCCTTCTGCCAGTCTCGCTCCGGGCGATTCCGTTCCCCGAGGCAGCGCGGTAAGTAGGTGGCGCTGTGCTCCACGCAACTCGCCGCCGGCAGAAACCCCGCGGCTGCTTCCCTGCCGCCGCCGCCGCCGCCGCCGCCGCCTCGGGGTCAGTTTGCAGCAGGGTTAGGCAAGTGGTAGCCTTCCAGAAGGTTGGTTGGTTTGTTTAAGCCTACAACTCCCCTCGGCCCTAGCCAGGATAGCCAATGGCGAGGGATCATGGGAATTGTAGGCCCCAAAAATCTGGAAGGTCATTCCTGGCTTAGCGATTGGGCTTCTGGACTTTTCGGGAAATGTGTGAGTGATTGGCAGAAGTTCAAAAACTCACCTCCCTTCCCTGCACCTGCTTGGCTTGACCGATGGTATTTCTGCCTGTCGCGCAGCTCTTAAAGGCCAGAGAAGCGCCTGCACACCCCTAGATACTTTCTAGGCCGCTGGATGTTTTGGACCCCAGGTTTGGTCGCTGGCATCTCCATTTAAAGGCTGCGGGGTAGCAGATGACAAAGAAGAGCTCTGCCTGAGCTGCTGATAGGCGGAGGAGACATGAGTTATAAGGGTCTGACTCATTATGAATTAACTTCCTATAGGTCCAGGACTGAGCCCAGCATTTAAAGTAAGTTCTTGGACTAAGCATCTTCTGAGCCTTTCTTGAGAAAGCATCACTGCTGATAACAAGCAAACCAGAGCATTGGAAGCGATTACAATCCACTCATAGGCCTGTGGTGGGGTGGAGGTGTTTGTTTGGCATTTGCTGGCACCCGTGACACAACTGTGCTGAACTTGAACCAACCCTGAAACATGTGAAGTGATACTAAAAGAGGGTGCATCTGAGCATGGGCAGAACGGGTTTTCTTCCCTGCTGAATAATTGCAATCATAAACTAACAGAGAATTGTGTGGATCCTTATATAGCCAAAAAGCCACCATCTGTGCCATCTTGTGGTCCGGAGAGCAGGAGGGGCAACTTGTAGCCTTTCCGATGTTTTGACCCACAACTCACATGTATGACAAACCAGGTTTAAAACCAAACAAGCAAAAACACCCCGTGGGTGAATGGCGCAGGAGCGGGTAGCCGCCTGATCTGCCCTCTGCAGCCGGGCAGAGCAACCGAGGGACATCCAATCCCTGGATTGTTGATTGTGGCTTGCAAACCTGGTATTTTGGGTTGTTTGGAGAGAGACAGCCCAAAGTTGTAACCCATGGTTGTTTAGCTCCGCTCAGCTGCAGAGGAAGCAGACAGGCAGCGAGGACCAGTTTGCCTGCTCCCGCTTTGTTGTGACATTTGAAGTGGGGCCACTTACGTATTTGGGGGCTGTAAATCCTTTGAGCACCAGTGTTTCCTGCTGATCCTGGGATCACTCTTCTTAGTGCTTTCTCCCTCCTGCCCTGCCTGTGCAGAAGGAACACTGAGATTGGTAGATATTGAGACAGCATTATCTACCAAGCTCAGCATGAACTACTAGTGATGTCCGGATTTTGTGAAATCCGTTCTGCTTCATGGATTGTGTGGTGGCATTCATTCTGGAGTTCATTCACAGACAAATTTGATTCCCCTCCTTGTTTTGCACAAAAATATGCAAATAATTCCATAAGAAAGTTTGCAACAATTTACATAATTTATGTTTGTACATAACATTTAATGTATTGTCCCCATTCCATTTGACTTTTCCCTCATATATTTTCCATCATGGTATATATCTCAGCAGAAACTTATGTATTTTTCTGCTAACCAGTTTGCATAAATTTTAGGAAAGAAAAAATATATATCTGGACATCCATAGATTCTGCATGGCCGGAGGAGGATGGTCCACAGTGGGTTCCACAGGCCTATGTATACCAGTTGCTGGGGAGCATGGGTGGGAGGGTGCTGTTGCACTTGTGTCCTGCTTGTCAGTCCCTGATCTGAATGTTCCCATGTTTCCCAGCAACTGGTTTATATAGGCTTACTGCCTCTGATACTTCTCTGAAATGAGGGAACTGGTAAAAAGGAAGTTGAAAGGGGGAGTCAAGAGAGTTAAATCTTTCAAAAGATTAAAAGATTTGAGTGTGGAGGTTACTCAAAACCACATAGAAGCTCAGCTAGTATGTATACCACAGGTTAGGAAAAGGAGCACCAAGTCCATGAGGCCACCAGCATAGCTAACGAGTAGTGCCAAGAAAGTTATTAGAGAAAAGAAGGCTTCCTTTGGAAAAATGGAAGTTTTGCCCAAACAAGGAGAACAAAAAAGAACACAAACTTGCACAAAAGAAATACAATGAGGTACAAAGTATTTGGGGGAGTAGAAAGCAGAGAATAGAAATAAATGGTAAATTCTCCCAATAGAGGGATATGAACAGTCGGGTCCCACAGAGATGTGTATTGGGAGCAATGCTTTTCAACTTGTTCATAAATGAATTTCTCTTCTATGCTTTGTACATCAAAGAGGGCATAGCGTCAAGCAGACTAGAAAACCTAAAAGAGGCAGACTCCTCTTTAATGATTTGGAATTAGGAGTGAGCAATGAGGTGCCCAAGTTTGCTGATGACACCAAGTTATTTAGGGTGGTTAAAACAAAAAGGGATTGCGAAAAGCTCCAAAAGGATCTGGGTAAATGGGCATCAAAATGGCAAGTGTGGTTCAATGTAAGCAAGAGTAAAGTGGTGCATGTTGAAGCAAAAAACACCCCCCGCCAATTTCATATATATATACTGATGGGATATGTGCTAGTGGTAATGGACCAAGTGAGATATCTTGAGGTTGTGGTGGACAGCTCAATGAAAATGGCGGCCCAGTGTGCAGCTGCTGTAAAAAAAAAAAAGGGCAAAATCCATGTGCATGATTAAGAAAGGAATCAAAACTAAAACTTCTAGTATCATACTACCCTTATACAAATTGATGGTGAACCACTCTTGGAATACTGTGTACAGTTCTGGTCAACACACACACACACACACATGCAAAGAAGAAAAGTAGAAGGGAGATGTAGATTTGGAAAAAGTCCAGAAAAGGGCAACTGAAATGATCAAGGGGCTAGAGCAATGAGAATGACTCAATTAGGAGACCATTATGTAAATGTCCCCTCCCCACTCCCAAGATGTTGCCACTGTTCCTGCCTTTGAAGTCCATGGCACTATCCGTCATTGGGTTTTGACTGGATCATGCCCATCATAAATGAACAAATACATTTCCCGTTGCTTGTCAATTCTTGACCTTTCCACCCCGCTACTAAAAAAAATCCATTTCTATCTCGCACGGTTTGTGTCACTTCTTTGTTCTGTGTGTCGTGCCTGTCAATTTGTTGGCACTAAATAAATGCCAAATAGCAACACTCATGGTAGAAAATGGCCAGCCAAGTAAAGGTCAGTTTCAAAAATTGAAAGTGTATTGGCAAGCTCTTTGTCCAGCCACATTATTTGTATTTGTATTTATATACTGTTATCCAGCGGGCTATCAAAGTGGTTTACAGACATGGTAATAGCATTAAATATAACAATAAAAATACAGTAAAATAATCACTAGTCAACTATGAGCTTTTCTACACGGGGCATTCATTGTCTGCTTGTGAGTCCTTAAGATTGATTACAGGCTCCATAGATGATGGCGTGATCCTTCAGTTTCACTTCTATTCTTCTGAGCACTTCTTCTTCAAACAGGGAAAATGACCTATTCTTTTTAGAACTGAGAAAATAGTGCTGTTTTTCCTTGTGTATTTAAGCTATTCCGCTATAGTACAGCTCCACCTAGAGGTTATATAGCAGAAAAGCAAAAAAGGGGAAAACTGTATCGCATCTCAATGTTGCGACAAAACTGAAAATAGATACAGCAATCATCAGCCCCATGTAAAAAAAGCCCTATAACCATACTGTTTGGGTTACCTTTCAGGGAAACACTGCATGTAGAGGTGTGTCTTGAGCATGCATCTAAAGATTAAGACTAAAGATCTTGACATCAATGGGAGTGTGTCCCAGAGGGCAGGTTATCTCTTCAGCTAGGTTGACTGTCAGCCCACCAATCCTAAACTTTCAGAATTATTATGGGTTTGGAGCATATGCCTTACAATGAAGCTATATTTGGGCTTCTTAGGCCGTAGCTAAACCTAAGGTTTATCCCAGGATCATCCCGGGTTCATCCCTGCCTGAGCACTGGATGCCCTGTGTGGCACTTAGAAGAACACGTTTGACCCCAGGACAATCCTGGGATAAATCTTAAGTCTAGCTACAGCCTTAGTTTAGCAAAACATGGCTAAAGGGGCATATACCTTTACAATTTTCTTCAATTACTCGTGGGACTTGCGAAAAATGTTACACTGTATCCCCATCCCCTAGAAGTTTGGGTATCACCAAAAAAGAGGAAATGCATTATACATTTGTATATGCTAATTGAAGTGTATAGATTGGAAATAATTAGTTCAATTTAAATAGAAATTCAGTGCATCTCACCATAGCAGGGGAACTGTTGACCAAGTGACCAGTGTGCCTACTTGTGGTGCATCTGATCCTCGCTTCTTCTTCTTTTATGTCAGTGTAAACACACAGGATCTAGATTGGGACCATGCATGTAGGTAGGATAGTTTTAAACCTTCCCAACCATGCATTTTTCCCCATAAATTCCCACCCCTCGGGTTAAAATATTTTTAAAATGACATCGAAACATAGTATAAAACTGCAAAACATGGATTTGCATCCGACGGTGTCATTCCACTGATGGAAGCAGTTCTATCAGCAGACCCAAGAAGGGAGTGATTCCCCCCCCACCTCCTGCCCATGTGCCATCAAAATTTGCCCCAGAGAGCTGGTAAACCCTCCAGAGATTTTTGACGGTGGGAGGGAGAAAATCCCATTGTGCAAGGACAACATTGGGTTTAATTTGTTGAATTGGGAGGGGGACAGTCTCTGGGTGGGGATAGAAAATGAAAAATTGTAGTCAACTCTGTTGTTAAAAACCTGAAAATCAGAAATTAAATAATAACAATGATGTGTATAAAAGCTGGGGATGCATATCCTTCAACAACAACAAAAATAGTTCCATGTGGAACTAAGTTGGTGGGGAATGATTGTGCTGGAGGTGGTGGGCTTGTAACATATCTGTTGGGAATATTGCAACCTCGCCTGCAATTTACAAAAAGGAGGCAGTGTTGCAGTTAGTTAATGCATGGGAATTTAAACCCAGTTAGCCTTAAATTCTCTATAGCCTACAATGTAGGACTGGTAAACACTCATTCTGTTCTGCCTTTTTCTTTGCTAACTGCCTTTTTAACAGGAGGCACCGTTACTAAATGAGCCTGTTCAGACAACACACTAAGCTATGTTTAGGGGCGCTAACACTTTTGCAGCAAGTAGTTAGTGAACATGGTTAAACTGTGGTTATGTAGCCATCATGGTTAGGAAAAACGCCATTCACATGACAAACTAAGCCATCATGGTTAGCTCAAAATGCTTAACCATCATGGCTTAGTGCGCTGTCTCAATAGGGTCATGGAGTATGGCTTGGACATTTTCTTGTAGGCTATGTCACAGGTATTGTTCAACAGGTGCCTGTGGGTGCCATACAGTGCAGTTACAGACCAGTAGCGCAAAAGTGCTACTTATGCCAGTTGGATGCCGGAAGACAATTGCACTTTCCCAGCAATTATCCAATCTAATGGTAATTTTAAAGAGGTAGATTGAGTTTTCAGGTTGCGACCTGGCAACCCTAGTTTAATTGAATGATCTTCAACAATGTACCGAGGTGAAATGTTTGACGTCATTAATGACTTGAGATGCTTTAATGTGAAATATGCCCATACCAGAACATGTCTATTTCGCAACAGAGGAGTTGTCATATTTCATTGGACTGTGAAATGCACATTTTTTGCCAAGTGATAATAGCGGAGGGAGTTTGGAAGGAATCTTGGACAATAAACAATACTTAGATAAGCTCTTGACAAAGTGTTTTGACAAAGCATCTACAGTCTTTGGGTGGCCTGCCAATGTATTTTTTGAAATCACTGAACTATATACCTTCAGCAAATTGAAGGAGTGTAGCCATTCAAAACAGCTTCTGTTCTGTTGCAAAATAAAATTAAAAAATCAGTTGGATCCTTTCAGGCAACCTATTTATTTTATTTACATGCCAGCTTTCCTCCCAAGAGAAGCTCTGGGTAATATGACAACACAATAAACATTTATATCAATGTACAAATGATTAAAAACCCCAACCATATAAGTAAAATAACAACATAACACAAACAGCTGTGTCCCATGAGGCTGAGGTTTCATATTCCTGATTTTGAGCTTGTACATAAATACCAACACGTTGAATTGAGCCTGGTAAAACAGGTAGCCGTTGCAGTGCTTTAGCTATTAGTGTTTTTATTTGTATTTGTGTTTTTAACCTGTTGGTTGTTTTATTATGGTTTTAATTTTTGTGAACCACCCAGAGAGCTTCGGCTATTGGGCGGTATAAAAATGTAATAAATAAATAAATAAATAGTGTTAGGATCAAACTAAGTGTTGTTATAATCATGCATAGCTCAACTGATGCATGATTGGTCTATTTACTCCAGAGTAAGTCTGCATAGCTGCAACTCAGATCAGGATCATAGAACTCCAGGAAAGGGGAGGGGTTCCTATGGGACAAAAGATCTCAACTTCAAGTATAAACTGATGGCAGTGATTGACAAAGAAAGAGATCTTGGGGTTGTGGTGGACAGCTCGATAAAAATGTCAGCCCGGCGTGCGACCGCTGTAAAGAAGACAAACTCCATGTTAGGCATTATAAGAAAAGGAATTGAGAATAAAACTGTCAGTATCATACTGCCTTTATACAAATCTATGGTGTGACCACACTTAGAATACTGTGTGCAGTTCTGGTCACCACACCTAACAAAAAAGATATTGTGGAGCTGGAAAAAGTGCAGAAAAGGGGCAACTCAAATGATCCAGGGGCTGGAGCATCTCCTTGATGAGGGAAGGTTACAACAGCTGGGATCGTTTAGCTTGGAAAAAAGGAGGCTAAGGGGAGACATGATAGAGGTGTACAAAATGATGCATGGTGTGGAGAATGTGGGTAGGGAGACATTTTTCTCCCTCTCCCATAATGCAAGAACTCAGAGTCAACCCATGAAGCTGATTGGTGGGACATTCAGGACAGGTAAAAGGAAGTACTTCTTCACACAACACATTGTTAAACCATGGAATTCCCTACCACAAGATGTGGTGATGGCCACCAACGTGGATGGCATTAAAAGGGGAGTTGGGTAAATTCCTGGAGAAGAAGGCTGTTAGTGGCTACTAGCCCTGATGGCCATGTGCTACCGCTAGTATCAGAAGCACTATGCTGGGGATCATGGGTGGGAGGGTGCTGTTGCACCATGCCCTGCTTTGTTGGTCCCTGGTCGACAGCTGGTTGGCCACTGCATGAATGGAGTTCTGGGGTAGATGGACATTTGGTCTGATTCAGCAGGGCTCTTCTTATGTTCTTATGGCCACGGGATCATAAAATTGCTCTCTGGTGCACTCTTTTTCTTTTCTAAACTTTTCTTTTTTAAATCTTGCTGCTGCTTTTATAGCCTGTTTAACCATTTCATTTTACCTTTGATGCCATTCGCTCTTGTTCTGCTTCATCCTTATTGATGTTTCGCATGCTTTTAGCGCCCTTGTTTATTTTTGCTGTTGACTGTTTTGCTAGATAATAAAATAGAAAAAAAATACAAATTAAAAAATCAAACAAACAAAACAATCAAAAAGTCGGGACTTGTGCCTCTCCACTGTGGTGCAATGCATCACGAACTCCATAAGCAGAGGGAGCAGCTGAAATACTTGCGTGCATCACCTGAACACACACAGAATGAATTACATTGTTTCAGATAAGTCATGTTATTCATATGCAAGGCTAAGGACACAGGAAGCCTCCATAGGTTGAATGAGATCATTGGCCCATCTTGGTCAGTATTGTCTGCACTGTGACTGGCAGCAGTTTTCCAGCAATTCAGATAGGAGCCTTTTCCAGGTCTAACTGGAGATGCCTGGGATGCAGAGTCATCAGTGGAGGCCGGTGGCTCCGATTTCTGTGGGGCTATGAATCTATTCTGGGATTCAGTCAGAAATCCAAAGGAGCCATCCAATGTGCTGAACTCTTATTTTTTTGCTAGGGTTCAGCACTTTGGACAGCACCTTTGTTTGTTTTCTGCTAGGGTTCTGCCTGGTTCTGACTAAAACCCAGAATAGATTGGCAGCCTTGCCAAATTCAGAGTCATCAGCCTCCATTAAGAATCATATAATTCTGGGCGTTAGAACGGACTGCAAAGGCCCTGATCAGTGCAGAATGCACCGGAGATGTGGCTGTCTGGTCTGAGCTTACTTGCCTCCAGCAAAGGAGGCTCAAGATAGGTTGTGCCACTCTCTAACAGCTCTTACCATTCGGATCGCTTCGGCTATTGGGCGGTATGGAAATGCAATAAATAAATAAATAAATAATATTTCTCCTAACGCTTAGTGGAAATTTGCTTCCCTGCAAATTTCTACCCATTAGTTGTAGTCCTGCGCTTTGGACCTTTTGTATGCAAAGCTAAGATCCTTTGCCTTCATGCCGTTTTAATCAAGCAAACAACCTATAGAAGTAATTAACCTCCATTCCTTTAATAAGGTGACAAGCCCAAGACCGTCATCAGACAAGCGTTTTATAGCACACTCGTGACTGGGCACTCAGGGATTTTCGCAGGTCCCCTCTCACGATGCCGTCTGCCTCTTGCGTGTCTCCCGTTGGTTTCTCGCTCCTTCTGCTATTTGTTCCGTAGCAAAATAGTCCAAACTAAATGAGACTCTTCTGACTTATAATGAAATTGGTCGCCATTTCCTGCCATGTGCAAATAAGTTTCGCTCTAAAATGCCCACTAGAGGGCGCTATCCCACTACACTGAATGGGCCACGTGGTTGCAGCTTGTTTCCCCTTCCTCTCCTGTGGGAGTCTTCTCGTCCCTATAGCAGAAGAGCAGCAGGAAGCAAGACCGACGGTAAGGAAACACGATTTCCCCCCGTCTGATGATCCCCCAAGTGTTTAGGACAAGTGTCAAGAAGACCTGGATTGGGGCATTTGGAGTTCTGCAGCTAGGATTTTAAATTGTGTTGAACTCAACCGTGGTTGGGCTTGAAGTCAGTACTGCACCTTGGATAGCTCCTTTAGAGTTCTGACTGAAGCCCGGAGTGGATTCACTGCCCCACTGGGATCGGAGCCACCAGCCTCCACGGCCAACCAGCTAAAAACAAAGCCCTGTTAGAAATCGCTTTGCCCCCTAAACCACTCCCCTCCTTACATTTTTGAATCCACGTGGCCTTACTTTCCCCCTATTTCCTACTCAGCGGTTCCTACTGCCTGAAATCCTTCGGGGAGTGTGAGGAATGCCAAGTCCTAGGGAGGATCCCACCACTTGCCAAAAGCAATTGTTGAGAATCAGTGCTCTCAACGGAGGAGAGGAGGCCAAGATTAAGGAAAATCTGCTGGTCATGCAAATTCCTAAATGAGATACCCAAGATACTCCAGAAGTCAGGATTGATACACCGTTGACATCTAGATGGAGCATTGCTTCATAAGGAGTGATAACATTCTTCATTCAGGCTTCAGTGGGTGTTATGATTACACTCACAAATGCAACTCATGATTTGCAAGCATAGATATCTTCTTGGCTGTCGTGGACAAGTCACCCTTTTTCAAGGTCTTTCTGTTAAAATAAGAAGGGGAGATTTTCACATGTGTGACTTGTTCCATTTTTAGATTTGCCTTCCCAGCTGACCCTGTTAAGCCCATCTCCCCTTATCTGAAGCTGGTTCAATTACATCAAGAGGGCTCTTCCTTACCCCCACAATCCTATAGCACAGGAGTGGGCAACCTCCCAGACTTGGCCTGATTTTGAAAGCGTACTGCAAATGATCAGTTCAGGCCTCTGGCAAGAGTGATCTGTTCCGCCCCTCTTCAGCAGCTCACCGGGCAGGGATGATGGGAAGAGAGAGAGAAGGGGTGGCACAGAGAGAGAAGGGTGTCAGAGAGAGAGAGAGAGGGAAGGGGTGACCCAACCACACACACACACACACACACACACACACACACACACACACAGAGAGAGAGAGAGAGAGAGAGAGAGAGAGAGAGAGAGAGAGAGAGCGCGAAGGGGATGGCAGAGAGAGAGGAAGAATAGCTCCACCCACTTTTAGCTCTGGCCTTTCCCACCACAAGCATGATGTATCCCCAACAAATTACCCCCAAGAAAGTGCGATCCTCAAAAGAAGAAAGGTTGTCCACCCATGGTGTAGCATATCTGTCTTAGTCTGCTCCCATTGCCCAGCTGACCAGATGAAGATAGACTTCTGTTCATCTAGCTGGGTTGGAGGATCTGCACTCCAAGATGAATTCCTCCAGTCAGCCATGTGGACACTTAGAGGATTAGCATGGGGTCAGCATGGGTGCAGTGTAACTTGTGATGTTCAAGTGCACCGAATGAGAGTGTGCAATGGCTAGGAAAACACTGTAGGTAGAGCACACAGAACACTGGCAGGTGACACATGACTTCAGATGTGGAATGTCTTAAGTTCTAGCTCTGACATTTCCCATTTAAGTTATTTTAAATGACAGAACTGCTACCAGTCAGTATTGATCAGGCTAGAGCGGAGGTGTGGAACCTCAGGCCCATGGGCCAAATTTGGCCCACCTCAAGTGTCGCTGATGGCCATGTCCCTTTCTCTTGTCTCACCCCATTTCTTCTGATGACCAATCAGTTGGTGATTTATCTGCTTTCCTACAGTTTGCTTTCCCCAATTCTAAAAAAGATGGCTTTTTCAGTGCAGGGAAATGAACGGCTCATGCCTGCCAAAAAAGCCAAAATTATCATGAAGCCTAAAATTCTATGCATGTTTATTTGGGGGAAAGGACCTAACTGTATGTTACATGCAAACACGTATAACCAAATCCCGGTGGTGTTTTCCTTGGAAAAGTCACTTTGGTTGGGGTGGGTGGGTAAGGAACCAGCAGCATAACCCTGTCAATACCTGCTGCATCTCCACTCTAAATCTCGGTCCCTACATGAGCTTTCCTGCTCTGGGATTCCATAAACATGCATTGGATTCTGTTAGAAGTTATTTAAAAAGGGACTAAACAAGTATATGGAAGACCAAGTAGCTCTTATCCACCATAATACTGGATCAGTGCAATCTATATATTCAGGTTCTCTCTTATGACCCTTACACTCTTCTAAGACCCTTACAAAAGTGTGATGGAGTATAGTAAGTCTTCCGCAAGAACCCATCAGGCTAAGCTAAGAAACCTCTTCACCTAAGCAGCATCTGTCTTAACTGTAACATATCCCAGAAGATTAAAGCCAGTTCTATATCCTAGTTAGAAAGAAAAAAAGGATGTCTCACATACTGTTTCCCTTGCATCTCAACACACTCAGGAATCCATTTGTAGTGAGATCATGCACTTCTAACAAAAGATGAAGTTGTAATCATTACTGGCAGCCTCTCTTCTGCACCAGACATCATACAGTGCTGAGCACTGACTAAGTTATTAATCACTGCTTTGAAAGACTTTTGACATGGTTGGGGAGATCCTTCGCATTTGTTTTTTGACTGGTTTCCCCCCTTGTAAACGAGTGAGCGGCTGAGATGTTAGCAGCCTCTTCTTCCCTTAAATAGACATCAAACTCAAAGAAGCTGTTATTGCCTATTAAAGTAGGCATTGGATTTCATCATGTCATTCTAAAAAGATCAGCCATTAGGAAGTCCAGACATACAACAAATGGATCATCGAAACCGCAATGTTTCTTTTGTAACACTTAAGTTTTATTTATTATTTCTTTATTTAAAGCAATTCTTGGCCTCCTTTCAGGGCAGAAGCCCTCCCAAGGTGGCTTACAACAATAACATACACAAAATATTAAAAGCAATACAATATTAAAAAAAATATCAAAAGCAATAAAACAGCAATGAAAACAATAAAACCAGCAGGAACAACAATAGCAGCAATAACAATACTCATCATGCAAAGGCCATGGTAAAATAAAATGTTTTAAGGCCTTCTTAAAAGCCTGCAAGGAAGGTGCACGGCAGTCCTCCGATGAAAGTTTGTTCCAGAGGTTTGGGGCCACCGTAGAGAAGGCCCTCTCACGTGTGGACACCCACCTAATTGCCCTCACGGGTAGACAAATGAGAAGGGCTTCTCTTTCTGATCTTAAAATGTGACCAGGCTGATATGGGTAGACAGAATCACAGTATCAATGTACTAACACTATGGACATCAGTTTCAAAGCATCCCTTCAAAAAGAAGCTGGTTTTTAAAATGCAGATGGATATACATAGGACTGGATTTAGGGGGGACACATTGAAATTAATGGTACATAAGTTAGTCTCAACTAGTTTCAATTCTGTCTTCCAGATAAGCAAATAGTACAACCCTATACATGTCGACTCAGGAGTCAGCTCCATTAAATTCAGTAGGACTTGCTGTCAGTCAATCATGTATAGGATTGCAACCTCAGGGTGCAATCCTATGCATGTTCAGACAGGAAAACATTATACAATTCCCAATTATCCTCAGCAAGCTGAGAGTTGTAGAACATTTTCCTGTCTAAATATGCATAGGATAGTGCCTTAAGCCAATGAAACTAGTCATACTTATGGATTGTTTGCAGATATTAATATGTGGAAAGCTTAAAGCCAACATTTTTAAAGGGTGATTTTTAGCATGAGTGGGAGGTAAATATTTATAATGACCTCAATTCCAGCTAATAGAAACTAAGGAAATTAAGCATATTCCAAAAACTGGATTATGTTTTTGTGAACCGCCCAGAGAGCTTCGGCTATTGGGCGGTATAAAAATGTAATAAATAAATAAATAAATAAAGTTTTAAAATTGCAAAAATATTTGCACAGGAATTTACTTTGACCTATCTGTAAATTCAGCAAACATAAGTCCTGAGGTTTTTTTTATTGGTAAGAAAATATTTATGTATGTATGAATTTAAACAAGCAATAATTTATAGATGTAGAAGTTAAACAAGAAAAAATCAGCTTTCCTTTGCAGTTCTGATGTCAAACTGAATAAGAAAGTTCAAGATTAGTTATGAATTCTAGTCCCTGAATTAATTTTTGTGAACCGGCCAGAGAACTTTGGCAAGTGGGTGGTATGAAAATGAAATGAAATGAATTAACAGATATTCATTTTTAATATAACATTGAATCAAGCCAAAGTGACCATTTGCACATTGTTTTGATGGAATCCACATAGTTCAGAAATGCACATAGTTCAGAAATGGCAACCGCTTTTCCATAATATCAGCCATAAAATATACCACAAGTTGGTTGTGCTTTTAATTTGGGTTGCAATCTTATCCATGACTAAATGCAGTAAATATATTTCCCCCAAATTTAAAAGTACTTCTCCATTTACAAAAATAATAATACAGAATTAACCAGGCATATAGGGAAATCTCTCTGAACATGATTAACAAGTTTAGAATAGTCGAGGAATATATCATAGAATCATAGAATAGCAGAGTTGGAAGGGGCCTACAAGGCCATCGAGTCCAACCCCCTGCTCAATGCAGGAATCCACCCTAAAGCATCCCTGACAGATGGTTGTCCAGCTGCCTCTTGAATGCCTCTAGTGTGGGAGAGCCCACAACCTCCCTAGGTAACTGATTCCACCGTCTGTATATATATACATACAGTCGTGTGAAAAAGAAAGTACACCCTCTTGGAATTGTATGAATTTTACATATCAGGACATAATAACAATAATCTGTTCCTTAGCAGGTCTAAAAATTAGGTAAATACAACCTCAAATGAACAACAACACATGACATATTACACCGTGTCATGATTTATTTACCAGAAATAAAGCCAAAATGGAGAAGCCATGTGTGAAAAAGTAAGAACACCTTATGATTCAATAGCTTGTAGAACCATAAATACAATAGCTTGTATTTAGCAGCAATAACTTGAAGTAATCGTTTTCTGTATGACTTTATCAGTCTCTCACATCGTTGTGGAGGAATTTTGGCCCACTCTTCTTTACAACGTTGCTTCAGTTCATTGAGGTTTGAGGGCATTTGTTTATGCACAGCTCTCTTAAGGTCCCGCCACAGCATTTCAATCGGGTTGAGGTCTGGACTTTGACTGGGCCATTGCAACACCTTGATTCTTTTCTTTTTCAGCCATTCTGTTGTGGATTTGTTGGTGTGCTTGGGATCATTGTCCTGTTGCATGACCCAATTTCATCCAAGCTTTAGCTGTCGGACAGATGGCCTCACATTTGACTCTAGAATACTTTGGTATACAGAGGAGTTCATGGTCGACTCAATGACTGCAAGGTTCCCAGGTCCTGTGGCTGCAAAACAAGCCTAAATCATCATCCCTCCACCACCATACTTGACGGTTGGTATGGGGTGTTTGTGCTGATATGCTGTGTTCGGTTTTCGCCAAACGTGGCGCTGTGCATTATGACCAAACTTCTCCACTTTGGTCTCGTCTGTCCAAAGGACATTGTTCCAGAAGTCTTGTGGTTTGTTCAGATGCAACTTTGCAAACCTAAGCCGTGCTGCCACATTCTTTTTAGAGAGAAGAGGCTTTCTCCTGGCAACCCTTCCAAACAAACCATACTTGTTCAATCTTTTTCTAATTGTACTGTCATGAACTTTAGCATTTAACATTCTCACTGAGGCCTGTAGAGTCTGAGATGTAACTCTTGGTTTTTTTGAAATTTCTCTGAGCATTGCACGGTCTGACCTTGGGGTGATTTTGCTGGGATGTCGTCTCCTGGGAAGATTGGCAACAGTCTTGAATGTTTTCCACTTTTGAATAATCTTTCTAACTGTAGAATGATGGACTTTAAATTGTTTGGAAATGGCCTTATAACCCTTCCCAGATTGATGGGCAGCAGCAATTACTTCTCTAAGATCATTGATGATGTCTTTCCTCCTTGGCATTGTGTTAACACACACCTGGATGCTCCAGACCAGCAAACTGAAAAAACTTTGGCTTTTATAGAGGTGGTCATACTTGCTGATGATCAATTAATCACGGGCATTTGATTAGCAGTACCTGTCTGCTACTTAGCATCTTAATTCCTATGGAAGCAGTAAGGGTGTACTTACTTTTTCACACATGGCTTCTCCATTTTAGCTTTATTTCTGTTAAATAAATCATGACATGGTGTAATATGTCATGTGTTGTTCATCTGAGGTTGTATTTACCTAATTTTTAGACCTGCTAAGGAACAGATGATTGTTGTTATGTCCTGATCTGTAAAATCATACAATTCCAAGAGGGTGCACTACTTTCTTTTTCAAACGAGAGTGTGTGTGTGTGTGTGTGTGTGTGTGTGTGTGTGTGTGTGTGTATATATATATATATATATATATATATATATATATATATATATATATTCCAGATGAATCAAAGCATCCTTTAAGTACAGATGTCTACGATCTTGATAGGTGGTTTGATCCAGACTTAGTCATCCTTAAAGCAGACTGATTGAAATCAATGGAAGGTAAATTAGTCATGACTAACTTGTCCCATTGATTTCAGAAGCTCTGTTCTAAGCATGACTAAATTTGGATCCAAATCCCCCCCCATTTTTTTTTAAAGCAAGAAGTAACAAGATTTATTTTTATCTTAGAAAACAAAGCTTTCTTCTGTTTTTCTGTTAATATTAATAGAATTCATAGACAGATTCTTCAGCCTGCTGTAGGAGTATCCACAACTGAAATAAAAACCAATAGCATAACATACTATGTACTTCATTGGAAAACTAGAAAAGAACACTCTGGTGTCTTAACTCTGCTGCTAATAATGGGATGTATCCGGCGGTGTTCTTATACTGATGAAAGGCGATTTATTCCACCAAAGGCTTCTATCAGTGGAACAGGGTGAGACACAAACTTTGCCAACTCTGCCTCCCCAAATATGCTCCAGAAGGAACAGTGTGGGAGGTAGTGTGTTGGGAGCAGGCAGACAGAATGGGGGAGGAGAGTAAAAATGGCCTTCCTCCCCATTCACTGACGCAATGCCCATCAATGGGTACAACCCCCTAAAAACAAGCAGGAAAATATTGGTCTCTTTATCCAAGCAGGTCTTTGCGTGTAAGCAGGTCTGTGGGGTTCGATGCTTTTTTTATTCTGTTGTTGTTGAGTTTCAAATTGTTTTATTGCATTTGATTGTTTTAATTAAGTTTTGTTTTTGATGATAAGCTGCCTTGAGTGCCATTTTTCTTGGTAGAAAGGGGGAGGGGTATAAAATTCAAATCAATAAATTAAGTAGTAAAAAAAGGCACCTGCCTTTGGCCTTTTTAGGCGACCGTCGTGGTTGGATGCCAAAATTCGGCAGCAAACTGCTACCGCCCCCACAACAAATTTGCTGGGACCGTACTTAAGGCTGAGGAACACATGTAAGGCAGGGCTGGTCAGCAACACCTGGTTGACATGAACCAGGCTGCAACAGGGCAGAGTGGGGGTGGGGGGCAAGAAGCACATCCCCACTCTTCTCCTTATGTGATAATTATATGAGAGGGAATGGCCAGAGCTCTGGCCAATGTCACACATGCAGAGTAGAACCCCCTGGCAATGGCATCCTCATGAACAGTGCAAATATCTGCAGGGAGAGGGTCTGTGTGCATATAGCTGAATAGGCGAAGACTTGGAACCCAATTGGTGTAGTACTCTAGGTCTTGTAGGAGCTGTCACACACCCCATATGTATGAAGGCCCCCTTCCCTGCAGATGTCTGTGCTGTACAGACACCAGAGAGAGGGGTCTGCTCCATGTTACTCAGCACAGCCCCTCTTACGTAATCACGTTTGCTGCAGAGACAACAGGCGGCAAGAACGTAAAGAAGTCTTTTAACTGCTCCATTTTGACTCTTTGTTTTTTCATGTTATTCTGTCTCATCAGCTCATGAGGAAGGATCGATAGATTTGAAACGTCAAGCCCTTTTTCAAACAGTTTTTTTTTTAAAAAAAACACCATATTTTTAAACAGTAGACATTTGGATTAAAAACTTTTCTACTCTTCAACACTAGAGTCTATCTCTCTTTTTTATTAATGCCTAAAGAGGTCATATGGCCATGCTGTTTTGACTGAGTTCGTAGTGCATGATTGAGGTCACAATCCACTAGGAAGTTCTTCTCTGCAAACCCTATAGAAGAAGAGTGATGTATTGGTTTTAAATGTTTTAATTAGTTGTATGATGTTGCATTTGTGTTGTGCCCCGCCTCAATCCAAAGGGAGAGGCGGGTAACAAATAAAATTATTATTATTATTATTATTATTATTATTATTATTATTATTATTATTATTATTATTATTAATCCCATGCAAGAATAAAGGATCCTTTTACAGAGAGATTACTGGTAATTGTGGGTAAGAACAAACAAAAGGATTTTAAAAAACAAAGTTTGCTTCATCCTGTGTACTTAGGATAGTAATGCTAACATATTGACCCGGTTCGCGTGTAACAACAACACAGTATGGATTGTCATGGAATCATGGGTTGTTGTTACTTGCAACCCCTGCACTAAGGATTAAATATGGGTCAACAATAAACAACCCAGAGTTCACAACCCAACAACAAACTATGGGTCTTCTTCCTAAGTTGTTCATTGTTAACAACCCATAGTTAAACCATAGTGCCGGGTTCACACATAATGGCTGAGTTTGGATGACATGTTAATCAACTGGGGTGGGTTGGGGTAAAAGGAACAGAATGGGAAACAACCGTTGATTAGCGTGTCATCCAAACTCAGCCAACGAGAACCCGTGACTCAACAATCATCCACAATTTAAAGACAACCCATAGTCAACCCATACCCTGGGTTGTTGTTATGTGTGAACAAGGCTATTAACTTTCTACGATATCATCAAAGAAATCAAGCTGCCCCAGAGCTTTATTTATTTGCTGCAGGCAAATCAGCTACTCTGTTCTATGTGAAGGAAATACTCAGTGGCTATGCATTTATTGTGGTGCAAAAGGAGATCAAAGATCTGCAGCAGGGAGCCACTGGAAGGCCCAGTAAGAAGCCGAGGTTCAGACTCTGGCTGTAGCAGAAGGGCTGAGTCTAAGGGCTGGATACTTCGCACTTTCTTCTTAGAATGCCTGCATGCTCAGCCACAAGCTCATAAAATGAACAAATACTAAGACCCCACAGCATTTTAAATGGCGGAAGTGAAATTTTAAAGGCATTAAAATGCATAATGCATTTCATTCATGGATTATTACATGGCAAATGAATCAGTGAGTTTTGCATAGCCTGTCTTTCTTATGCATCATACAAAAGGAAGTCCCTTTGAGGCCTCAAAGCCGTTCACACAGCGAACACTCCACTTGTCATTGACGGCGACTCCAAAAAAACAAAACAAAACAAAAGAGAGAGGAAGTGGTGTAGCGCTTCCCTCTTGTTAATTTGCACCTGACAGAGGATCAAAAAAAGAACTATCCTCTCTTAGAAGTGTTTTGCATCTTTTATTAACATGAAATAACGTAAACCTCTTTTTAAAAAGATCAGCATTACAGGGGCCAGAATTTTTCTTCTTCTAGAAATGAGCAGTTTTTTGATAGGGGAAATATGTTGGCAGCTTCTCCGTATTTACAAGCAGCATTCCAGTTTAATCTCCATTTAAAAAAAACACAACCCTGTAAATTATTACACAAGAGCACTTTTGTTGACTATTATCAAGCAGTGATGTGACTATTATGCAAGCTGAGTAGGTGTCTTACTTATTTTGGAGTTTATATAATGGGCCTAGTTCTATATAATGGACATCTGGGCCCACAGACATGGCCAGAGTATAGCGTGTTTCACTGTAGCAGCTCGTACTCCCAAAGAATCATGCTACTTTAAAAACAACTCAAAGTGGCTTATCTGCCAGCAATGTTCTCTCCTACATCTACATGTTCCTTCTTTGGAGTACACCCATCGTATATTATTACACTGAATATGGGCTCCCTTCCAGTTTACCAGGACTAGGTGTGCCAGCTTGCCACCTGACCAGATTTTATGATTTAATGTACCGTTTAAAGTTGATGGGTGTTTTGTGGGGTTTTTTTTTGGTTTTTTTGGCAAGTTGTAGTGTTCTTACATTATACTTTCATTGAATTCTAAGTTTTATTCAAACATTGAGATGGAAACCTATTCAACATGAAACCTGAAATATCCTTTTTGAAACTGGACAAAAATTACTGTATACTATATCTCAAATACACAATTTAGGACATTGATATGCTACTGGTGTTTTTTTATTTTCAATCCCTTTACTTGGCACAGAACTTGTCTTTTTCACAGCTGTCACACATTGGGTCAGGGTTATCATTGAGTTATCCATCCTAATCTCCAGATTTTTTTTTCCTGGTCAGTCACTGCCAGCTCGGAACCCAGTGGTGTGTACATAAAGGTTAAGTTTTTGCCCTAAAATGCATCACTTTGCTCTTTCATGGAACCACATTTACTACTTTGATGAGATCCTTTTGGAGTTCTTCAGTCGCTCTTGGGTTTTTACCATCCTAAATAGTTTGAAAATCATCTGCAAATGTGACCAATTCACTGCCCACTCCTAATTACAGATCATTTATGAACAATTTAGAAAGGAGCAGTCCCAATTCAGATCCTTGATGGGCCCCATTTTGTAATGATCCCCACCACAAAGAAGTTAACAGCTCATATTACATGCAAAGAAGCTGTTGGAATGAGCTCTTACTTTCCTTTTTAGACCAGGAATAACGTTCCTTTCCATTACACAACTCGAGGAGCTCCATCAGACGAGGGTTTTATTTCACGCTTGTTACTGGGCATTCACGGATTTTTGTGGGTCCCTCTCATTACCCTTCCAGCCTTTTTTGCGCCACAAAAAACACCCCAGTAAGTTGGACTTATTTTAAAGACGGAAGTTGCTGCTATCTCCTGCTGTGTGCAGGAGAAGCATTGCCATCAAAACGACCCACTGAATGGACCAAGTTTATGTTTACTTTCTCTTTCAAAAGACAAACATGCAGGCAGAGAAGCAACGGTAAGCAGATGTGTGGTGACGCTCCAGAAAGGAAAGGTAGATAATGGAAATAATGGGATGGCCTCATACATTAGGCGGTTACAGCAAACCATTTAGACGTGCATCTGTTTCTATTTATTTATGCTCCCAAAGCAATTTACAGCACTTAAAATGCAAAGTTATTAGGGATATGATGGGCGACTTTTTGCCCTGGTATCCAGATTTCCCAGGTGCTTTTCTTCAGAGGAAGGGGTCAGAAGCAGCCGTAGATGTAAAGCATAGGACAGACCATACCTTCCAAGCAATGTGCCTGTGACTCTCCAAGGGATAATAAAAAATGTTTGCACCAGACCTACAGCTGCACCGAAGCTAAAAATAAATAAATCACTTTTAAACTCTTCTTTAAAATTAATTTTCTTTGAGTCCCAACTGGAGAATTAAAGTTTTAATACTTGAAGTGTTTGTATTCATAACCTGAGCAAGTTAGTTTCAACTCCCTCCAGTTGAAAGCTTGATGTTCTTGTTGCATGAATATAAACATCCAGTATCCATCAGGTACCAGTTCTATGAAGTGTGTGTGCCTGTATGCATGCTTATACATTAAATTACATCTTTTTGATCTTTAATTACACCCATGTTCTCTGCCATTGGATTTTTGCACATGTTAAAGCATTTAGAGTTAGTTCAGAATTTAGTTTTAACCTGAGTGCATAAACTAGTCTAGCTGGCTAAAAGGTATCTACTATGGATGGAACAGTAGAGTAGATCTAGAGTATGATGGCAAAAATATTAGGAACAGGAAATCAAGACCCTACAGTGCCTTGTTTCCAGGTCTATCTATAAATATATTTCAGGATCTGACCATTTTTTCTAAATGAGAATACTGCAACATTTCTATCCATAGGATTTTATGACAAAACTAAGTTACTTACATACCTATTTAAGAAATGCAAGTGAGTTGCAAACTTGTGAATCATTGCTTTTTAAAGTTATCCACAATGGTGGACAGGATGTCTGCTCCATAATTCTTCATCTGCAAATCAAGAGAGTTAAATCACTCCAAAATATGCATGGAGGTTACTCAAAACCACAATAACAGCAGCTCAACTAAAAATGTATACCACATTTTAGGAAAGGTAGCACCAAATCCAAGAGGTCTGTTAACTGCATGGTTAACAAGCAGTGTTAAAGAAGCTATTATAGAAAAGAGGGCTTCCTTCAGAAAATGGAAGTCTTGCCCAAGTGAGGAAAATAAAAGAGCATAGGTTTGCACAAAGACGATGCAAGCAGACAATAAGATCTGCAAAAATGCTTTTTGACAAGTGTATCACTAACATTATCAAGGATAACAATAAAAAAATCTTTAAATATATTAGAAGCAGGAAGCCAGCTAGGGAAGCAATTGGACCATTGGATGATAATGGAGTTAAGGGAGTACTAATGGAGGACAGGGAGACTGCAGAGAAGCTGAATGAATTCTTTGCATCGGTGTTCAGAGCAGAAGATACAGGACAGGTACCTGTTCCTGAACTGATGTTTTCAGGAAGGTAGTTTGAAGAACTGAGGCAAACAGTGGTGACAAAAGATCAAGTTCTCAACCTTATTGACAAATTAGAAGCAAATAAATCACCAGGCCCAGATGGTATCCATCCCAAAGTTCTCAAAGAACTCAAATATGAAATTGCTGCTCTTCTAACTAAAATATGCAACATGTCCCTAAGCTCAGGCTCTGTACCCGAGAACTAGAAGATGGCCAATGTAACACCAATTTTTAAAAAGGGATCCAGGAAAATATAGGCCAGTTAGCTTAATGCCTGTCCCTCACCAGACTCCTGAACAAACTTAGCAGTTATGAATCAATAACTTGTTAAAGGACAGAAAGCAGAGAGTAGGAATAAATGGTAAATTCTTCTAATGGAGGAAAGTAAATAGCGGAGTCTCACAGGGATCTGTATTAAGACCAATGCTTTTCAACTTGTTCATAAATGATCTGGAATTAGGAGTGAGCAGTGAAGTAGCCGAGTTTGCTGATGACACAAAACATTGAAGGTGGTTACAACAAAAAGGGATGAGGATCTCTCCAAAGTGGGAGAGTGGGCACCCAAATGGCAGATGTTCAATGTAAACAAATGTAAAGCGATGCACATTAGGGCAAAAAAATCTCAACTTCAAGTATAACTTGATAGGATCTGAGCTGGTGGTGACTGCTCAATAAAAATGTCAACCTAGTATGCAGTCGCTGTACACAAGGCAAACTCCATGGTAAGCATTATTAGAAAAGGAACTAAGAATAAAACTGTCAGGATCATTATCGCCTATATAAAAATCCATGGTGTGACCACTTAGAATACTTTGTACAGTTCTGGTCACACCTAGTAAAAAATATTATAGACCTGGAAAAAGGGCAAAAAAGGCAACTAAAATGATCCAGGGGTTGGAGCATCTGCCCTATGAGGGAAGGTTTCAACAACTGGGTTTGTTTAGCTTGGAAGAAAGGAGGCTATGGGGAGACATGATAGAGGTAAACAAATTTATGCACAGCATGGAGAATGTAGATAGGGAGACTTTTTTCTTCCTTTCTCATAATACTAGAACCCGGGGTTATCCCATGAAGCTGATTGGTGGGGAGATTCAAGAAAGATAAAAGGAAGTACTTCTTCACACAGCACGTAGTTTAAATTATGGAATTCACTTTCACAAGATATAGTGATGTTCACCAATTTGGATGGCTTTTAAAGGAGGTTGGATAAATTCCTGGAGGTGAAGGCTATTAATGGCTAATAGTCCAGATGGCTATGTGCTACCTCCAGTATCAGAGGCAGTAAGCCGATATACACCAGTTGCTGGGGATAGTGATGTTGCATCATCATCATGTCCTGCTCATGGGTCCCTGGTCGACAGCTGGTTGGCCAATGTGTGAACAGAGTGCTGGACTAGATGGACCCTTGGTCTGATCCAGCATGGCTCTTCTTATATTCTTAAATAGGCATATATAGAAATTGTGCAGATTTCAGTTTAAAAATGCAGGAACTGCTCTGGTTCCACCATGTACAAGCACCATCTCCACAATGAATTAGAATAGAAGCCAGTATGCCAGTACTTGGCATATACTTACTGCCTGACAGTAGCCAGTCAAGTCTGTAAACAAGCTATGAAGTATCTATCTGTTTGAATAGGATTACCTTAAACAGAGTCATGTGACTGGCCCATCAAAACCAATACTGTTTACTCCTAAATTGTCTGGTGGAGGTCTTGTCTAATCCTGCTATACAAATTTCTTTTAACTCAAACCAGGCGGGACTGAACTTGGGACTCTGAATGCAAAACGTAATGCTCTGCCAATAACTTCAGTATTGTTAGTGCCAAGCATAAGGTAGTTTGGGGCACCATGCTGTCAAAAATGAAGGCTGAAATTTCTCATATCTATTAGTTATTGACAGATGTATCCTCCATTTATCCTTATATGCTTTGCAGACAACTCGCATTTCTGTAGAAGTAACTATAAGCATGCATAAAGTGTTTCACAAGTTATTTATTGTATAGTACTTTCCTGAACGTCAGGGATGCTTTAGGGTGGATTCCTGCATTGAGCAGGGGGTTGGACTCTCGATGGCCTTGTAGGCGCCTTCCAACTCTACTATTCTATGATTTATCCATCTGCATTCTTCACATCCCTTGATTTTACCCTATTATTTTTTATACTAAAAACTGATAGCTCATCATTCTATTCCCCTGATTTTTTTTATCTTCCTTTTCAAGATATGGTGAAAATATCTGCACACAATAATCTAAAAGCAGGCACTCCTATAATGGCAATATTATGTTGAATACTTTTTCAACTTGGGGCAGTGAAGTTCTTGTGACATAATTACAATACGTTCAATGTTTACTACTGGTTTCTTTATGGAAAAAAATCACAAAAGGGCAGCAGATGCATTTCTGTACAAGGGATGTCCAAATAATGGATATCATTTTGAAGTTTAGTGTTCACATCCACAGTCCAAACAGCATGAAGTATGAATCTAGATCAGTGTTCACACTTGGCAGGTTTTGATTTTTTATGAAAATAATCTCTACCGGAGACTTAGAATTTAGAGGCTTTTAGCAATTGTAGTTTAGTTTAATCAACCTTTTTAAACTTTAAATTAGATTTTCAAAGCTTTCAAGAATTTGCTAACTGTGCTGCCTTGAACAAAAGCCTTTAACAAATGCAATTAAAGATAGACAACCAGTCAATTAAAAGTAGCCAATTTTATTCAAATCATCATGTGCTGCAAAGTTCACATAATAACCACTGCTTCAGAACAATACATAATTGAAGTTCTTATCAAATGGAAGTTGTCTTTCTTCCCTAGAAGTATTTCAGTAGAAGCCAGAGTCTTGAGTAGCCCAGTTAGGTGCCTTTTAAAAAAAAAGAGCAAATTTGAAAGTCAGGATGCAAAGTATTGTGTACTCCAAGCTAATAAGGCTTTAAAAGCAGATATTACATGAAAAACATTTGTACAGTTACTTTTGGTCAGAGTAATAAACACAGCTGTGGAGATGTTTAGCTATGTGTATATGAGTTAACTTTATTTTTTAAAAAAGATACTTGACTATAAAACCTATATCCCCCTAATATACTCCAACCCTTGAGATAAGTAAACAGATATAAATGCTATAATTAGACACACACTTGATATATTAAACCATCCAAGAGACTTCCATTTTGGAGACTTCTACTTGCATTGACAACATATTGGCAGGACAATTTGTACATACCTCAGCTCTACTGCCCTGGTTCAATTTTTTCTCAATATTCATAGCCAACATCTGACTCCGGAAAGACAAGCTTTTGGTCTTTTCGATCACTTGCTGATAAGGTGATACTGCATTGTTCCCCATAACAACATGACCCTAAGAAATAAAAGGGGAAAAATCACCTTCCCTCAGAAACTGGTTCTACACTGGATACAGTTTGCAATCAAGACTGGTACATGTTTGTTTTATATTTATAGGTAGAATTTACAGGATTTTATGTGCCCTCTAGGGGCAGAAAGGTCTGTAACCTGCACATGTAAGACAATCGAGACATTATTCCTTTCATCTATGTGTCAGCGCTGAATAGGGCTGACTGTAAATCTCCATTAACTTAATGCTTATCCAACACTGTGAAGTCTAAGCCCCTCTGCCATTCTATACTTAGTGTGTACACAGTCTAGCATTTATCAGTAGCTTTCCCTCAACGAATTCCAAAACTGCATCTCAATCCAGCCACAAATTTAACACTCAATTTGGGGCAAGAGCTGCCAGGTGGCACGCACACTGAAAACTGCATACAGATAACAGAACTTTCCACAGTTGACAGACTAATCTATCATGAAACTTGAACCCCAGCAAGTCTAACATAAAGGGGATTTGTTAGTGAAAAAGTGCTACTAGAAAAATGCTGAACTGAAGCCATTCTACATAGACTTCTGTATCACACTCTTGATCTTCTATGATCGCAACTTAAACTCAGAGGGCCTTCATGCGGCCCTCCACAATCTTCTGTTGCAGCAGTTCACCTCACCACCAGTGCTCACCATTTCAAGTCCAACCTGAGTTAAAAGGACTTACGGTAGTGAGGAATTTGAAATAGAGATGTGTAGGCCTGGAAAAAATCCAGAAAAAATTGGGGAAAAACTTTTTTCCCCCCATTTTCCTTCCCCCCGAAGACTTTTTTGTTTTTTCCAAAAAATTGGAAAAATTGAAAAAAAATGAAGAAAAAACAGATTACAGGATGTTTTATTTTATCATGATGAATAAAATATTTAAGACAACGTATTCAGATATTTACTTCTCAAAATGATTTCTAAGAACTGTACAGTATCAGATTATTACAATGTCTGTGCACCAAGGACAAGCAAGTCCTGGGTTGCAAACTGAGACTACAACTCTCAAATGCAAGAGCAAGATGCATTTCTGCCTCTAGGGGGCACTTCCATGGAAGCAGAGACTGAAACTAATAGCGATAGCTATAGGTCAGAAAATGAGTCTGATTAAATTTCATACAGATTCATTGAATCTTGGTTCCCCTTTTTTTCTCAGTTCTTTTTCTGGGAATGGGTGCTTTATGTCTTGACACTGGAGGACTAGCAGAAACATAAATAATTTTCTTTGTTACTAATGTTGGTGGTTTCTTCTGTTGTTGTTTTTTTAAATTGATTTTTTTGCCTGCTCCTCATAAACTGGCAGAACCAAAGAGGTTCCTTACAGTTCAGGTGTTCCTAACAGTTCAAGGAGCTTGTAGCTCCATTTGTTACCCCAAAAAAGTAAAAGAAGTAAAATAGTAAATTAAATTTGTAATAATCGTTTGAATACACTGTACTTTTAATATACTGAATAATTTTATGCCAAACCAACTTGGACATAATTACATTTCTTGTTACTAAAGTAACAAAATGACTTTCAATCAGTAAAAGTGCTTAACATTGCATTATTTCAATTTTTCTGAAAATTTCCGTTTTTCCCCAAAACCCCCTGGAAAAAACCCAGTTTTATTCCCATGGCTTCAAAATTTCTGGAAATTTTACATGTCTAATGTGGAACCTCACTTTTTCCTTTCAGTAATCTCAGTGACAGCCCAACCCACACTTTGGGCCTTGATCATGTATAATAGGGACAAGCAATTTGCAAAACTCCAGATGTTATGACTTACATCTCCCATGATCCCTCAAGCATTGGTTAGTTGCCCCAAGGCAAAAGGAAGCTGTTTCTGGGCAGTAAAGTGGTGCAATGAACTTACCCTTCCTACCCTACCATCCATTGATAAAGAACTAAATTTTAGTTATGAATGGAGGTGCGGAGGGAGAGAGAGAGAGAGGGAAGATTTATTTCATAAACCCGATTCCCTGTTTATCTGCTATAAAATAAACTTTGTAAAAACACATCTTACAAATGTATTGCACTCGTGAATAGACTCTGGTCATCTCTAGGTACATCGTCCTAACTGCCCACTGAGACATTTAAAGAACCTCATTTTCAGTAGTATGCTGCAATATTTTGTATTAAGTCCTGGTTCACGTGCTCAAAAGTTGGTGTGGCATACTGTTAGAGCCATAACTTATTCGCCAGATCCATGGTTCCAATCTTGCTTCAAGAATGAATTTACTAGGTGGCCTTAGGTATCCCCCTATATCTCAGCCTACAGTATATTCGCAATATGGGATAACAATACTTGTGTATCTTTTTTAAATATCTAAGGATTACTGATGATTCTAAAAAAATTGCTTAAGTATTATATAATATTGCTTGAATCATTTGAAGCCATCTACTCCGTATGCAGCTTGGGATGGTACATTTTAATAGCCAGAAATGAGTTTTAGGAGATTCCCTTAACAGAAGATGATGCTATAATAAAGTGATGTGGAACTTACCAATTTTGAATCTATCTTGGCATCCAGCCTTGCATTCCGGATTAAATTCACAATCCATCTTTCAGCTTCTTCAGGGGTCATATTTAACTTATCTGCCAACATACTGGGGTGAAGGTGGGGGGATGGAAAAAAAGAAATAAGACATTTAATAAAATATGTGGTCTGGCCTTGATGTTTGCACATCTGTACCTGCCAAAGTTGAAAATAATAATAATAATAATAATAATAAATTATTTGTTACCCGCCTCTCCCTCTGGATCAAGGCGAGGTACAACACAAATGAAAACACCATAAAATACATTATTATTATTATTATTATTATTATTATTATTATTATTATCATTATTATTATTATTATTATTATTATTATTATTATTATTATTATTTATATAGCACCATCAATGTACATGGTGCTGTACAGAGTAAAACAGTAAATAGCAAGACCCTGCCGCATAGGCTTACAATCTAATAAATATAACTAATTAAAAAATTTAAAACAAATATATTATTATAAGCAGCACATTATTAAAAAAGGCATCTTAAAATTCAACTGGGTAGGCCTGCCGGAAGAGATCAGTCTTTATGGCTTTCTTAAATTCTGGAAGATTGTTAAGTTGACGAATCTCTCCCAGCAAGCCATTCCACAAATTGGGAGTGGCAGAAGAAAAGGTCCTCTGGGTAATAGTTGTCAGCCTTGTTTTTGTTGGCTGGAGTAAATTCTTCCCAGAGGACCTGAGTGTGCAGGGCAGATTGTATGGAAGAAAGCCATCCCGCAGGTAGCCTGGACCCAAACCATGTAGGACTTTAAAGGTGATAACCAACACTTCATATCGGAAGCTAATTGGCAGCCAGTGAAGAGATTTTAAAACTGGTGTAATGTGTTCACCCCTAGTTGTACCGGTGACCATCCTGGCTGCCATATTTTGAACTAGTTGAAGATTCCGGACTAGGCACAACGGTAGCCCTATGTAGAGCGCATTGCAGAAGTCGAGCCTCAAAGTTACCAGCGTGCAGTGCGTGCACTACCGTCTTTAGGTCTTCCGACTCTAGGAAACTGATAGTAGGCACTCCTGGCTGTCACATCTATCTGGGCTGTCATTTAGAGCGACGGATCCAGAAGCACCCCCAAGCTGCGAACACAGTCTTTCAGGGGGAGTGTAACCCCATCCAGACCTGGTTGACACACCTCCAAACCCAGGTTATGGCCTTTGACAGCAAGCACCTCCACCTTGTCTGGATTTAGCTTCAGTTTGTTTTTCTTCAGAGGAGACACACTATCCTACTGCTAAGTATCTAAATAATATGACAGTTCCAACATTGTTCCCAATTGTGCTTTAAAAGATCGATCCAGGATCAGAATTCAGTTCATTTTTTAACTCTTTAGGTGCCAATACCCAGCCTTGATATTCTAACAATAAGAAGCAACAAGAGGAGCAAGAAACATGAGAAAGCAAAGATACCTTGCACCACTCTTTTGCCCCAAAGAACATTCTAGATCAGCCTTTTCCAACCTGATGCTGGCCAGATGTCTTGGGCTACAACACATGGTGACTGGGGATTCTGGGAGCTGTAGCCCAACATATCTGGAGAGCACCATGTTGGAGAAAGCTGATCTAGATTAAAAAACAATCTAACATGCACCAAGAAGACATTTAAATTCAACATGAGAGGGCCTGGTTCACAGCTGACATACTAATAATGAGATACTACTGCCTGTAATTACAGTTTGCTGATGTTTGACTAGTATCTTTAGGATCTGCTGCGGACTCATGTGCTTAATACTATTTACACTACAGAACGGGGGGAAATCAAGAGGTATTCATAGAAAAAACAAACTGTCCAACTCATCCAAAACACTTCACCCGATTTGTTTAGAGAGTCTAATAATCCAAGGTGGGCAGAATTCAGGCTTGCACAATTTTTTTTTTAACCTCAACCCTACAATCCACCAACTGGAGCCTGGTGCAAAAGGCACACTGTGAACGAAATAATTCTGAGTCCAAGGATTTGTTTTGAGTGCCAGCACTAACTACAGCTGACAGTCATTCCACACAAAAATCCATCCCTGGCTACCTCAAGCTTTCTTCATTTCTGCAATGTAACTTAGGGAAGGGAAGGTTTCAAAATGTTAATGCTATTGTTAAATAACTGGGAAGCAGAAATCCTTGCTTATCTACTGCAAATCATCTGAGATCTACTAGTAGTTCCCCATTACCTTCTGTCCACCCCTGCAATAATCCAACTATTAGGAACCAGTATGGCTCACGAGACTTTTTTTTATATACACTATTTGTAACCAAGTCAGATGTAGAATAGAGCCTCGAGTGGCGCAGAGCAGTAAAGCAGCAGTTTCTGCAGCTGAAACTCTCCCCACGGCCTGAGTTCGATCCCAGTGGAAGCTAGTTTCAGGCAGCCGGCTCAGGTCGACTCAGCCTTCCATCCTCCCGAGGTCGGTAAAATGAGTACCCAGTTAGCTGGGGGAAAGGTAATCACGGCCAGGTAAAGCAACGGCAAACCACCCCGCTATAAGGCCTGCCAAGAAAACGTCCGCGAAAGCTGGCATCCCTCCAAGAGTCAGTAATGACTCAGTGCTTGCATGAGAGGTTCCTTTCCTTTCCTTTCCTTCAGATGTAGAATAGCTGAAGTTTGTGAAGGAAAGGGTCAAAGATTATAATATAAAGGGACGAAATAAATTCCAGAAACCAAACAGAATTAGATTTGGTTAGGTAACTAGGCAATTTCACCACAACATTAGGGTAGACTCACACATACTATAAAAAGGCCATCTAAGCTATTTTTCATTTGCTGAATGGCTTTTGGGGAAATAACAGTTTCAAGGAAGGTTTCATTTTAACTCAAATAGAAATTAAGCACTAAACAGAAGGCTGAATGTGCTGTATCCGATTGCTTGTCCCCGAGACATGAGAGTCCGATACAGAAGATTCAACAGATGAATCACTCTTCAAGGATGTCACTTTATGAAGAGCCGTATCACAAATTCTTGTTCTTTACAGGATGAGGCAAGCAGCAAGATTTGCTGTCTTGTCAACAGGCACTCTGAAGATGGCATTTCCTGTGGCTTTCTGACAACCTTTTGGCATTTCTTTTGGTGTTTCACTCACTCGAGAATTATAAACCTTATTCAACCTTCAGTACTGCCCAGTGTTTTTATCTGAAACTTGGCCAATGTGCAACACTGGAGTCTCTATTTTAATCATTCCCTAATGCAATCTCTGCCTACCTTCAACTTAAGTCCAGCTATTTCATTTTCTGGCTGCCTGTCTTAAGATAACATACCTCAAGTTATTAAATTTGCAGACTTCATTTTCAACTAGAATTTCAACTACACAGAAACTTATAAATAATAGCTCAAGTGTAGTGTGGACTAGCGATCACCATATACTGCACCTGGCATTAAACATCAATAACATTTAGTACTACAATTATCCTGCAATAAATATGCATACTACATGACAGACAGGTAAAGATTCAAAACGATAGTTTTTCACCTGAGGAAACTGAGCAGAAATTGGATGCTGTGTACTAGCCTCTGAAAGTCTTATGAATAAATGCTCTTTGAAAATCTGATTCTAGGTTACAATTCAGCTGAAGCATCTTCATATAACATCCATTCTAAATTCCAAGAACACATTCTATTTGGAAAGAACAGCAGAGGCCTCAGTAGCAAGTGTCTTTCCTTAAAAAAAGGCTAATGGTACTTCAAATAAGAACAGTTTCTCACTATATAGGTTTCCCTTTTCAGTTTTCATGTATGTGATATTTTATCCTGTAAGCTTTTCATAAGCCTTCTTGCTGGTTCACGTGGCACTGTTCCCCTCATGTAAGCAAGTCTGAGCCATCCTTTGCTGCTTACAATTGTGCAGAGAAAGTATGGACTAGGCAGGGCGTAGATAGAATGCCAGTGATTCCTGTAATTCTCATGGCCTGGAAGAGTGCTAGTGGGACTGTAGCTACCACTGCTAGCTTCATCTGTATCCTGTGTAGAGTTTTTGCCAGATAACTACAGGATGTATGTGGACAAGGATAGCTTGATTCTGTTCATGTGGAAGTTGACCATGCAATCCAGCCAGTAATCTGGGTCTCCCGGAAATTTTTGAACTGGAAATTTTCCCTATGCAAATTAGGCTAATTTGCATAGAATCACTTTCATTAAAAAAATCAGCTTGCATTGGAAAATCACTAGAAAATATCTAATTTAGCAAACAAAAGAAACAAAGCTAAAAAAAGCACCCCATGATAACTTTTTGCCTGAAATATTTGTGACCTGAAATATGTCAAGAAACAAATTAAAGTGTCCTTTTAGGGCAGGCCCCTCCCCACCTGGTACCTCCAAATCGAATGCCCTTCCTCTTTTGAACTGCATTGATTCACTCATGTCCCTTCCCCCAAACAGTAATGTTTGTACATTTAATAGCATCAGTTACTATTCTTGTTTGAAGAAAGTGATCGAACGTACAGGGACTTAATGCACTTTTAGTTTGATCATAGCAAGTCAGCATGACGTGGCAACTTTTGAAAGGCAAGAAGATTTGGAATTCACATATTCAGGCTTTCACAGAGAGGCTGACTAGAAGAACAAAGATGAAAGATAAAACTTTGAGGAAATGTGGTTTCTGACTTTTCCAGATTTATAAAGCTCTAAAAGTATTTAGTAAAGCCACCACTTAAAGAAATGTGGGAATCTCTCCTCCCAACCACCCGCACACACAATTCCTTAACTGTCTACGTTTTGACAGCACACACTTAAAACAAGTAGAGTATGTTTTCAAAAGCTCTGCCAGAATAATACCCTTTGGTAAAATCTAGCAAATCATAATAGCCTCATCCAAGATGCAGCTGACACAGAACACACTTAGCATATTTTAATGTAAGCCTGCACTTTCCTGCTTTACATTTTCTTGGATCAGCAGACATAACTAGCTACCTATCCTGTGAGCAAGACCCCAACTCAAGAAATATTCAACTAGAATCTCCTACACCTACAGTGTGAAAGTCCCACTTGAGCAAACACGTACATTTTCATCATCAACCAGCTCAGCTAATATGAGTGTAGGAGCCTCACCATGATTGTCACCCCCAGGGACCTTGAGGATTTATTTTGTATTAGTCTGAACCAGCATTGAAGGCCACCCATCCAATCCTGTGTATTCTGTATGAACTATGAAAGGAGCCATTACTGGTCGAACACAAGAAGGAACTGTAAAATATCCAAGTCACCAATTGCTATTTGCTAGTACACTGCTGTTAAACTCAGCAGACACACCTGGTACAAATCTGAATCTTATATGAAAAAAGCAGTTGTTTAATACCAAACTGACTATCTGGGGGCAACCCAAAATAAGAGGAAAATTTCATTTCCGGAATAAGGTACACAAGTGGAACTGGCATAAGAGAGTTCCTCTTACAAGCACTGGTTGCTTCGAGGCATTCCCCTGGAAGTGCTAAATCTCCATTGCACAAGCGGTGGATCTGCTCGTGCAACGTAATCGGCAGGTCTGGCCACACACAGAAGGAAAGCAGCAGTTAGCCCTGCATGGGGATGGGCAGCATTGGATACTGACCACATCAAAACAAGGAAGGCAATAGTTATTCTTGTTTCCAGCATTAAAGCTGGCAGAGACAGTACTATTATCTCCCCATCTACTCCTGTTCCAGAGTAACACAACAGTCTATGCATATTTGCTGTTACTGCTAATCTGATTTTCATTTTAGAGTAAAATTTACTGTTTCGGTAACAGCCCAGTTCAAATGACCATATTTCAGCTTTATGAACCAAGACATGAACAGTTCTTCTGCCCCCACATGTGTCTGAATGCAACCCCATTAAAATATCCTTGCACATCTAAAGCTATTGTGCCTGACGCCTCCTCTCTATGCTTCTCCATCACATTTAATCCTGCATTACTCCTGAATTTGCCAGAAGTGCTAAATGACTGGAGAAGTTCTAAGTAGCTGGAGGAGGAGGTAAGAGCAACAGCAGGCCTGGTGTTAAGAGTAATTACCATCACAAAATAAGATTTACCCAAAGAATGAACTAGTAGAGTACCATCCTCAAGGTATATACCCTACAAAGCAGCTATTTCATATATGTGCCTCCACTAGAATTGTTTCCCATTCAAAGTGTATTTTAGATCAAATAATAAGCTTATTACACGTATAAAAGGATAGCTTTAACACTCAAATGTTGTAAAGTATAGCTTACAACTTCAACTTTGTAGTATGTTATCCCCCCCCCGGCAATTCAACTATGAATGAAGCAACTTTATCATACCATTTATATGTATCTGACTACGAGAGTCATTATCACACTTCTAGTTTTCTTACTTTATGCTGATGCACTGGTGGATGCGGCAGAAAGTCTCAAATATAAAGAGGCGAGCATTCTCAATGAAGTCTTCAAGACATGCCACCAAAAAGAAGTCATTCACAAGAACCTGCAAGACAGCCGACAGCAATAGTTGGACCATGAAGGAACACAGCAGGGAACAGCACAAATGATGGTAAGATTATAGGAGCACTTGGAAACATGCCTCATTCTTTTAACTACTGTCTGATTCAACATGGCATTCTATATGGGGCTTGGCTTGCAACATGCTGTAATGCTGGCTTCCATTAGGAGGTAAGCTTCATGACACAAATTTTGAATGTAAGGAGCAAGAAGCATCCCATTTTCAGACTTGTAGTGATCAATTCCTTGAATAATGTAGGTGCCAATTTCAGGCATCTGGACAGCCTGCAAGCATTGTAATCATTTTGAGGTCCACTTCTTGGCTCCCATTTATAGGAGGAATCTTTTACAATTCCCCTTTCCAGGCTTTTCTGGTTTTTAGGACTTCTTTAGCTATATGCTTACCAGGTTTCAGCTTCCTACCTAGGCTGGGAGCAAGTTTAACCATTTGGAGCACAATTTCAAGTCCCCCATTTTGAAAGGGGGCGTACAAGTACCGCATTTTCTGATTGATCTAGTAGTTTGGGTGCTTTGGACTGCCTGCATATATCACAGCTCTACTTCATTAGGAAACAAGTTTGATCACCCTGTGTGCAAGTGATCAACAGCCAAAAGTCTATTTTTATATGTATCAATATTAGTGTTATATACACAAACTGGTCCTACAAAAAAGTTCTTTCGTATTTATTTAGAACGCTTTTCAACTGCTCCTCAAGGCAATGTTGCAGTGTGGAGTGCTCCTGTTCAAGTTTCTAGTCACTCCCACCCCCCACCCCCTGACTTTCCATCCCACCCACCCCCACTCCCTAGTTGTGAGATAGCTTGCCGCAGTTTAGATATTGTTTAACAGTCATAATGACCATTCCGAGGCTTCTATTTGTTAAGACTACACTTCTTAAAAGATCCTTACCGATTCACATTCTCTTAGTTTTTTCTGAGCTCCATCGAAGTCAAAGTTCACATACAAGCATTCTACGAACTCTGTTATTGGGTCCTTGTAGGTGTAAGATTCCTGCACAATGAAGAACAGTTGTACGAGTAAATATCTCCAAATAGTACCTCCAGAAGTTCCTGTTATCAAAACTGTTTATAGTTAACACAGCAACTGAAACAGTTTGAAAAAACAGTATCAGATGGACCAAGTAATCATTATTCATGAAGTAGTAGTACTGCAAATATTTTTAAGTAGGCTGGTTAATGTTGATCACCTTCACCAGCTATTCAGCAATAAAGAGATGTTAACATGATTTGCATGAGGGCAAGTATATGGACTTCCATGTAGTTCAGTGAGGAGGCTGGCAGCAGAGCAACCGAGTTTTCTTCCCTTCCAAAACACAAAGCCATTTTTTTTGGAACCAAATAAAGACGGTGCTGAAGAGAAACATCCTGCTTTACAGCATGCCAGTGTCATAGCTAAAAATAAATAAAAATGAAAACAAATCTCATCTCATCACAACCAAAAATGCCCTCTCATTCATCCCCATCATGCTTCAGATGGCCAGAGGGCATGGAGAAAGGCTTCAGTGGTAGGACAGTTCTCAGGAAAGTTGTGGAAGGTAGATTGGGATCCACTGCTGGCCCTGAGTGATTTACAGTAGATTGGGAATAATTTCTGACTCCCAATTGTTTAACCATCTATCTTCTACTACAGGAGGCTCTTGTTTCCAAGATATTCTGGCTCCAGGTTGCTTAGCAATTTAAAAGAGTAGCACCTTGTATTGAGTCCAGAAACAAGTTAGTAACTAAGTCTAATATGGTCTCAGACAAAACCCTGGTCCACCCTTATCCAATCCAAAAGTGTCCCAAGTGCACTCAGGGATTGGAAATAAAAACCAGCAACAGAGCTGGTATCAGCCTCCTGACAGCAGCCAAGACCAAATGTCCAGATGATTTAATCCAGCAGTTCCATGTTTTTCAGAGATACTGAAAAACATGAAAGATGTAACCTTGCTTCCTCCCACACCCCAAAGCAGGCATTGTTTGTTAAGCATGCTGACATCCAAAACAAAAACAAAAAACTGAGTCTGGCAACGAACATATAGAATATATCACTCTGTAGTGAATTTGAAGATACTATCCCTTACCTGCTGAATAACCTTGACTAAGTCTTTCAACACTTGCCTACGTTTTCGAACATCTTTGTTTGTTATCACTGCTGTAGTCAGATATCGAAGAATATGTGGGCACATTGTCTGAATTGCATTAAGATACCTGAACAAATAGAATATTTAAGAGTGAGAGGCAGAAATCTTTGAAGGAAATGAGTACACAAGATGGCTCAGGCTCCTGCCCTGGAAGAAAGCTAGAAGAGGAAAACCACTTGCCGACTGGATCTCCAGCAGGATTGGGGGTTCAGCAAAAAAACAGATGGTGGCCAAATCTCTGGCGAGATATTGGCCTATGAACTCTGAGCCTTGATTGTTCTTACAACCTTTGTTTGCATGTTTATCACTTTTGAGCAAGGAGGTTAAGTTGAAAGAGACCATTGAATAGGGCTTGGAAGAATAAACTTCAAAGTGCCAGAAACAGTTTTTACTTGAAGCAGCAGCTAGAGACTTGGATTTTGGAAATCTGGTCACTGCTTCAATGGATAGGTTTGTCTTCTCTCACTGGTATGCTCTGGTTTCCTCTGTCCACCCCCACCCCGTCCACCCCTTTGCTCTGGGGTTGCTCTGGTCTCCTCCCTTTCTATTTACTAGACTCTCTCTTTTTCAACTTAGCTTGTTTTAAGCACTTTATATATAATCTGGTTTACCTTTCAACAAAATAATTTGCCACAGAATCACTTGTTGGCACTATTTTTTTTCTTAAGTTCAAGTGCAGATTTTAAATTTCAAGTTTAGCTACTTGAGGTTGGGGGGAATTTTGTTCACATTTAAAATCAGTATAGATCTTTTCCTTAATGGAAACACCAAGTTAAAATCATCAGTGTTAAATTCAACAGGACATGGAATAAATACCGCTGCCCTGGGACACTCTTAAAGAAAGATGTACTCTACACAACACACCCTTTAACCCACCATCTCCGAACAAATCACGAGAGGCTACACAGCACATACCAGGTGAACACGATATACATGTAGTTCCACACAGATTTTCAGACCCTTGCAAGTTTTAAGAATATGATGTGTTGCACAGATATGGATTCTTCACTGCCATTATGCAAAGAGGACCGTCAGTGTAAATCAGTATTAATTACTAATAGAAAAAAGGGTGCGAAACATAATTGAAATTCTTGCCATCATAACAAAAGTTCAACATAACTACTTGAAGTAGTAGTTCAATCTCGGACAATATATTTTAGAGATGAATTCACACACAGTTCTTGCAGTCTGTATATAATGGCTGCAGCTGATGAATCATATGTCCTTGAAACACAAATAGTAAGTGCATTACCTCATACAACACTTACATCACTACCCAATTTCAATGAAACAGATCGCCTGTACTCTTAAAATCTTTGGGAGCTTTAAATGTAATACAATATCAGTGATGATAGCAAGCACAGGTGACATTATCTATGAAATAATGCCTCTTCCAAGTTTATGACAGTTGCTACTGAAAGGATTGCAACTGTTATATTCATTCCATCAGTATTTGTGACATCTTAATACTGCAGAAAGCTTCACACTTAGCAGACTAAATACCAAATTGCTAATCACAGATCGTGTGACCTTACCTGAGAAAGCTAAGTGCTTTGACTTAGCAACAACTCAGTTTTGTCAAGCATTCTTACATATTTATTAATGTGGACAATCTACCACTGAAGTCCATAACAGAAGTTAAGGTCCCTATTTCCTAATGGTGGAAAAATCAACATCCATTCAGCCTGATCCTAAGCAGGTTTACTTATATTCCATTGACTTCAAAAGGGTTTACTTGCATGTAAGAATGTACAGGACAATTGTGGGTGGATAAGGTAGCACATTTCACTTCAAGGGTACCCAACAGCCTAGTTAAGTATGTACCAATGTTTAGGATGTTTTGAGGGCCAGTGCAGATATAATGCCCCCCAGTCCTTCAACTACGGTTCATTATATACAGTGTTCTGAATAGCTTCAAACTTTTGATGGGCCATAGGCTGCTTTCATTGCAGGGGCTTCAGGAATCTGGATAAGTCTCAATGACCTTCGAGTAGTGTGATTAAATTTTTATCATTCTCAGAGTAGTAAACTAGGCTACTACTGTGCCTTCATACACCCCGTTTGAATCCGCAGGTACAGCACAACTCACTGGGGCTGGTAGAGAAATAGATCAATGATGTTATCTCTGCCTTTGGGATGGTTGAAGAAAACGAAGAGAGACCAGTGAATGAGCCATGTTCTCTGCTGAAGAGACTGGAGTGGAGAGCTGACAGACTGAAAAATAAAAAGATATTTTAATGAACTGTTAGCATTTTCTCTATTTTAAAGATTGGAAGCTAAGGTAACTTAAGATTTCCGAAAGAAAATCCTCTCCTCCCCAAAGCAGTTCCTGCATCCCATCCCTTATAGTTCAGGAAGGCTCTCTAATCCTCCAGTGAGGTTCTTTGGGTGAGCACATGTGTCTGCAGGGGGTGGGAGAGGGGAGGGGCTGGGAAACATTCCTTCTGTGAACTCCCTCAAAACAAAGTCTTAAAGTACCTTAAAGAAAAAAATTTAATATGGCATAAACTTTCACCAAGTACAATTTATTTAATCAGGTGCATTGGTGCTTCCAGAGTTACTAGTATATATACTTGGGGTGGGGTGGAGCTGGAATTGTAGAGAACGGTCAGAGGGAATTGAAATAAAGCAACTACAGACATTTCAATGCATTGTGACCCTCTGAAAAATCCTTAAATTAGCTTATTTAACATCCAAGTCTAAACATTTTTTTAAAAAATTCTCCCTTGGCATATTGTAACCCAAGATAGAAAATAATAATAATCAGATTTTCTGTTGAATTTACACTGATTATATAAAGCAGACAATTCTTTCAACTAGATGTACAACCATGACAGAAGTACAAACATGCCATTTGTTATTAGCTCTCTACAAAATTCCCACAGTATCCCCTTCATCCCTTTCAAAATGGATTAAATGCCATAGTAATAGATGGACATAAGTTCTTTTGGGTCACATGACTTCATATTTATTGAGCACACATTCTAGTGAACTATGTTTTTATATGTCTTACCCTGCTCTGCCCTCCAGAGCTACCCTCCTTTCTATTTGGCCCAACTGGAAGCAGATTACAACCTGCACATTGCATGATGGCATGCTTCCATCTGAGACTGCTAACAAGATCCAAATGTCAGTACTAGAACAAGAGCAACATGGAACAGAAATATGTCCCAAAATGCACCACCATGATATCTAGCTACTTGCTATTTCATTTCCTAAAGCTAGAGTCCAACCTTCTCTCAACTAAGAAGAGCTCAACTCATTAATTTAGCTCACTTCTCAGGCACATTAGAACTTGCAAATACTGTCTGAAAGGAAAGACTTGAAGAGCAGTGTTAACCATAGCTATTGGAGAACATGAGTTGGTATTAAATCTTTGTCGACATTGAGCAGTTCTTGCACTTCCAACCTTAGATATACGCTAATTTGTGATCAAAATTAAAACTCACGTTATTATCAATTGTCTCTTTCAACCTTGTAAGGTCCTCCATAGCAGCATCCCAGTTCTGCATCAGAATTTCAGATGCCAGCTTTCCCCAGAGTGAACTCAAAGCATTTCTATCTGTTGATGGAACCTGTTTTAAATAAGTGAATCCAATTACAAGAACCACAATAATTTAATATTTCTCTAGGTCAAACATTTTGATTAGAGACTCGCTGGCACCAGTAGAGAGAAAATATGCCACTGACATGCTTGCTCCACAATTTTGGGAAAATGAGCTGTGTTTCATTTAGCAAATCAGTTTTGATTTTCAAGGAAACAATCAGCAGTAGGCATTTTCAAGGAGATTCAGCTGGAGATTAAAAAAACCCAGGGAAGCCTGGAGAATTGGCAGTCGCAGCTTCTGCACAGGACTTTCAATGTAAGCAATAAGAATTCCTTCATCCGCAATACTTCAGTGTAGCTTGGGGTTTTACGCACTAATTTAAAAGGGTTTAAAGCTTAACTAGTAAAACCACCAACTCTACTGAAAACCTCTGCTAATCAGAATGAGGAAAATCTAGACAAAAAACAGGCCACTAAAAATAATGGTTTGCACAGACTGTTTTAACAGAGATGGTTGTGGACATTATGACCTTTATGTAATTTCAACTTAAGATATCCTTGTCCAATAGAAGGAAAATTGTGCCATTCCAACAAGCGCCATTATTGCTCAGTATGAGCTCTGTCAAGGTATTTACAGGCTGACCTATAACAGAAGTTCACATACATGGCAAAAGAAAAAGACGACTGAATTAAGCAAGACAGTGCTGGCCACCCCCGCCACCCCGGATGTCTCCTATTCCCAGTACTTAACCTCATTCCAAGTAAGGAAGTTCTAGAGTTAGTCATTTTTAGCTGAAACAGAGCTTGAACTACGTAAAATCATTCAGCGAGTAACTTTCTAGTCTCAGATCTGTGACAATGGTTCTTTCATAGCTTTCCCAAACAACCCCTTTAAAAAAGAAAAAATTGCTCAAAGATTAAGCAAGTTTTGTACCAAACCATCAATAGTACCATTTTTAACCATCACTTTTACAACTTGTAGAATATATTTAACCATTAGTCAAATTCTAAAAGACACTGTAAAGAAAATACTTAAGGTAATGTTAAAAGGGGGGGGGGAATTGAGCACTGGGCACTACCAGTTCTACAAGTAATGGATCCCTCTATCCTAAACTGGGTTTTTTTCACAAGCTTTTCATATCAGAACAAAGACTAGTGCTAGTTGTCACTGTGTATGAATAGTGCATCAGTCTCAAGGGAGATCATGATTTTTGTCATATCACTGAATGTCATGTGGAAAGAGTTCAGAGAGGTTAAAATTTGATAGGCATATCAAATAACCCCTTTCATACACTTCAGAAGCCTTGTATGATAGAAGCATACATATTTTAAATGCCCATAGGGGAAAATGGTATTTTGGCTGACTTTAGAGCAAACAAGCTCAGGTGACAAAACTTACACTTCCTATTTTGGCTCATTTCCATACAACTTCACTTGGCAATGCACAGTAACCTACTTTCAGGGAAGGATAGGCTAGAGTAGTTTCAGTATCTGGATTTTCCCAAATGTAAGTTTCCATTTCTTAAAATGTTCATTCAATCAGCCACAATATGTTTACTATGCTAAGACTGCAACAAAATACTAGATATGGTCTCAAAATGTATCCCAACAAAACATACACATTCATTCTTAACATTTCTATATTGCCCAATGGCCAAAGTTTTCTGAACAGTTCACAACATGCTAAAACATAATATAAAACCTTTAACATGCAAGAAAGTAAAAGTTTAAAAACAAGTTAAAAACAATTAACAATAAAAGTACCAAGACCTGATAAAAAAAACCTTAAAACACCCCATCATTTGCTGTCAAATGCCTGGGAGTAGAGGGAAATCTTAACTTGGTGCCAAAATGATGAACACGTTGGCACCCTCTACATTACTGCCATCCTCCAAAACCTCCCTTAGGGGATGGTCTCAGACTTTGATCATAGTGCACTCTTAGTGTACTGAATCAACTCTTCATATTGTTGTAAGTTAGTTACAGCTGCATTTACAAAATGTTGGTATAAACCAGAGATATCCGTTTAAAGCCCTAAACAGCTTGGGACCTCGATACTTGAGAGCGCCTCTCCTTATATATGCCTGCCCAAGACCTTAGATCTGTTGGAGGAGCCCTTCTCCACATCCCACCAATGCAACATATACGTTATGATGGGACAAGGGAGAGGGCCTTCTCTGTGGTGGCACCCCGACTGTGGAATGCCCTCCCCTTGGATGCCCGATTGGCGGCAACACTGATTTCATTTCGACACCAAGTAAAAACATGGCTTTTTAACAAAGCCTTTGTTGGTTAAACTCACTGGCACATTGTTTTAACTGTATCTATTGCTTTAAAATTATATATTGTTTTAACTTGGAACATGGTTTAATTTGTTTTTAACTGTGTATATTTATTGTTTTATACTGTATGCTTTTATCTGTATGCTGCACTGAGATCTTAGTGATCTAGGGCGGGATATAAATATTTTAAATAAATAAATAAATGTTACTCTGTTGCAGCAAGAACTAAGTTGTTTCTGGCATAAACCTTTTCCAAACCGCATGACCATTACTTCTTCATAATACTCAAGGGAAATCTGACAAAATTCTCAAGAATGGCTTCTAAGTTGAACCTAATTTTATCTGCAAGCATCTTACTGCTGTTCTGTTCCTGAAAGTTAGTTACAGGTGTATTACTACATTCCACACTTTATTTCTTTTAATTTATACACCAGTTTGCTGCCAAATAGCATCTAAAAGTGGCTTATATTATAAATGCAGCTATCAAACCCAAATAAGGTGAAAAATATGAAAGTGAACCAGTAAGCCACATCCATAAGAAACACTAAAAAAAAAAAAAGAGCCATCTCAATCTCCCTTCAATAACTTAAAGACCTATCTAATTAAGATGTGTGCTCTTTAATGTTCTAAAAGGTCAGGAGGAGCTGAATAGGATATTCCAGAGATAAGATAGCAGAAGCACTGCAGATATGGAGCATATTCTAACAAGGGCACCAAACCAGCTCTACTCACACTTTCAAAATTAAACTGAAAGAACCAATATAATCATTTCTGCACATACAGAAAACAAATCAGTGTTGTACTAGAAAATGTTCTCTTAAAAGAGAAATATTCATATTAACAGTCTCAAAATAGTTCTTATGAATGGCCAATTCAAGACCTACAAACAGGGCTTGACAAACATTTTTTAAAATATGATCTAAAAATAAGAAAATACTTACCAACACTCTAAAAAAATACAAGTATTCTGCTGCTCCTGAATAGTTGCCACATTCATACTGGAATTTTGCATATCTGTAGAGTGTATCTAGATATTCCTGCCTAAACTGAAAGACAAACCAGGACAAATGGCATCAAGAAAATGTTTCAACTGATTGCTTTAGTGTTAGGTCTGGGCTACATTAGGAATGATATGGAAGAGCTCTGCAGTCATAGAATAGTACCATTTCATACTGAAGGCAGAGGGTCACTTTTGAGTTCTCCCCGATATAATAATAAATCTACAAGCATAAAACCAGCACTGCCTACAATAGACTAGACTAGAACTTCTCTCTCTGAGACGCTATTTGCTACTGTTTTTTTTAAATTGCTGAAAGTCTTTTACATAGAAGAACATTCAAAGATAGTATACTTCATCTATAACAGCCTGCCACCTCATTCTGCAGAATTTTTATAGAGATGTTAAAAACTGCTAAAATGGCAATTATCTATCGAACAATCAAATGAACTTTAGTTACGCAAAGAGGGAGAATGAAGTGTGATCAAGCTAGACATTAGTGGGCCACCAATGGCAGACAGAAACCACCCTCAGGCAGCTAGGTGACTCAGAGGCTCCAACTGACCCTTTAAGAAAAATACACTGGATTTTTACTGCAGATTCAACTTTTATCCAGTAAGTGCCAAAGCCTCTAACTTTGTTTGGCCAAGAGACCTCCTGTTTGGTTCAAAAAGAATACAATCAAAACCCAGTAAATGAAAGTTACGTCTCAGTGCATTGTCTATGTCCTGCCAATGTGGTCTGTCTTTGGAAGGAACTCTCTCTTATTTTACCTTCTCTTTACCCTGAGGCAGAATCATAGGGAAGGTTGTGAAGTGAACCTTAACTGGTTGAATGCTGCAGCATTCTTAGGGGGGGGAAAACCTAGGGATTTGCAAGACTGCTTATGATTACACCAAGTGAAAATACCAAGTATTGATAAAGATTGTTACCAGTTAAAGCAAATAATTAGTTTTGCCTTGCATAAGTTAGAACCTCTAACAGGGAATCAACATTGAAATGCTCTTATACAACATAGATGTGATTTTTCAAGTTTCTTTGAAATTGCATTAAGGTACCATTTTCTCCCCCCAAAGTATTTATGCTGTGGGGTTTTTTTTCTCTTCTTAATTTTGTAATTCCAGAACAGATAGTTTTCAAAGGCCTGCAGTTAAGAGTTTTTAAAACTCTTTAATTGTAATTAATATATGTATCAATAGGCAGGCTACTGAAAATATTTAGGCTAATATCATTTGTGGATTTATTTGCATTTTGAAAGGTTGAATATGGTTCAGTTCAGACAACACATTAGTCAACAAAGTGTGAAAACTCCACTCAATGGTTGAGTTTCTAGGGGGTACTCCCCACACATGTTCTAACTCCACCATTGTGGGACTAAGGGCTACTATGGAGCGGAGTAAAACCACTGTGATGTTTGATAGACAGTTCCTCCATCCTCTCTCCTCCCCTGTCCTCCTGATGGTATCCCATCAACCATTGCTGCAAAAAACAATCCCAGCAGCTCTCCTAGAGCGGCACTCACTCCTTTCACTGTTCTTGCCAGGGAATTCTGTACCCAGTGGGAAAAGTCAACTCAACGGAGAACTCCATGAGCCTGCCACACAACACAACATTTGTGCAGGAACTCTCCTCTGCACAGTGTGGATATTCTGCGCGGAGTGTTCCCCCCCCCCCAAAAAAAAGCCTCCACTGTTGTGTGGAGTTTTCCCACCAGACAACACATTTCTCAACAGTGGTGTAAAAACTCCACCGTGGAGTTCTAAAACCACCATTGACTAACATGTTGTCCGAACTGAGCTGTCCAAACTAAGCTGATGCCTCTAAGACTTAGTTAATCCCAACAAGAGTTTTAAGCAAAAATATGCTGGTATTTTTGGTCCCATCCCCTTTGACTTCTACCCCATACATCACTGGGATACAGCCCAAAAGCTTGCCCCAAATAGAATTCAACTCTCTGGCTGAAAGAGGTTCTGAACACCTGTTTTAATAAAGGAGTTGCTGACCGTGAGTTTAGGACTATTTCTTAAACAGACATTATTACATACTAAAGCAAGCATATCAGGAATTGTTTGGATGCCTGGTCATTTTAGACCAGTGGTTTCCAAAGTGGGCGGTACTGCCCCCTTGGGGGCGGTGGGATTGCATAGGGGGGCGTTAAGAGGCAAAGGGGTGGCAGGGGGGCGCTCGAGGTGGTCTTTTCTGTACCAGGAGTTTTGGTTACAGAAGGAAATTTCTGATCGCTATCTTGCACTATGGAGAGCGGTTCAGAAGCTCCTGGTTGCATTTCCAACATCATATTAGGTGGAATGTGGTTTTAGTGTGGTCTGCCTACTTCTCTCCAAACAAAGAAATTGACTCCAGATTACTAAACGTGGTGATTTAAGACTCATGTTAAATGACTTTAAACCAGACATTGGGAAACTGGTATCCCTTCATCAAGCCCATCCATCACATTAAGAATTTACAGAATAGTGAGGTACTCTACCCTAGTTACTAAATGTGGTATCTAATATGCTTGCTAAATGACTATCAGACTTTGAAAAGATGATATCACTGGATCAAGTTCATCAATTATGTTTAATTGAATAAACTAAAAAAATGTAATTGGATTCTGAATAAATATGAAATTGTTACTGAATTTTATTGTTATTATCTTCCTTAGTGGGTCGTTGAACACCGCTATTCTGAATAATGATTTTTATAGTGTAGGGTAGGGGGCACTGGGCATGAGTTTGTGGAACCAAGGGGATGGTGACCTGAAAGTTTGGGAACCACTGTTTTAGACCAAGGACAGAGAATCTCCAGCTCACAGGGCACCTCAATCCATCCTGGGTTCTTGGATTCATCCAAGGGGTTGGAATACTGGGCAGCCTGTAAAAGAGTGCACTTTTACCCATGTGGGTGAGTCCCAATGCCCCTCATACTCAGGGAAGCAGGGTGGCCTGGGCACTGGTACTCAACTGAGCCCTGCATGAACAAGTCCCAACACCCCTCATTCCCGCTATCTGTGAACTGATAAAAGATAGCAGCGGGATGAGAGGTGCCAGGACTTGCTGCACAGGAGTTAAGAGCGAGTGCTCTTCCGCAAGTGCAGGCAAGTCCCGGCTCTTCATTTTCACTGCTATTTCCAATCTCAAATCAGAGATAGCAGGGGGTGGGGGCTGTGCTTTTTCCATACTGTCATGATGTAAGGAGTGAGGCCATACCCTGACAAAATCCCTCCCTCCCCAAAACAGTTCTGCACCCATTTTAGATATTAAAACAGTAACCATGATTAATTGCAACAATGACGAATTCTCGTATCTGAAGCATATCTTATTTTTATATTTATATTTTTTCTTGTATGAGTTTGACAAGCTACATTTAAAACACAAGCGAAAACATAACATTTAACTCAATCGTACAGGTTTAGCCACTAATACATACACCATGCTTGTCTGCTAAGTAGTCAAAAAGCATCCGACCATCCCTGTAATAGAGAAAAAGTAATTGTGGTGCTATAAATCACTAAATTTTAAAAATATCAGAGAAAAATACAACTGTCCACTGACATCTCTTCATGTACATATTTCACATATCAACATGAATTAGTTCTCACTCAAGGCCAGGTCACACATATCTCCAGTAGGCAGACTGGTTGGGCCTATTTGTGAATGAGTATATGCCTCAAGCTCACACTAAAGCTCAAACACAGACTAAATTGCCCTTGATGATAGTGAGGCACAAGTCCCTGGCTTGCTCCCTTCCTCCTCTGCATGTAGGACAAGTATGCTGGCAGACACCTATGCTCTGGCCGATAAATGTGATGCAGCTAGGATTATTTATAAACTTGACACAGAAGATAAGCAATTCAACTACAAGTTGATCAACAGCTGTTGCTTTCCAATGATAGTTCAAATTATAATATAGTGGCTGAAAAGGGCATAACTCAAATCAGAACGGAAATCACACATACAAAACATTAATGTAATGAGAAACTCAGCTATCAGGTGTTACTTGGAATTGTAATGTAATCTAGATTGGCATCCAAGATGCTACAGCTACTTTAACCTGAGCAGTTTCCTAAGCGGTTCTTACAATAATAAATTTAATAGGGTTATCTAATATGAAAAAAATATTTATTATTATTTATTGCATTTTATACCACCCAAAAGCTGAAGCTCCCTGAAGAATCACACTATGTAGGTAGGATGCCCCCTTAAATACAGTAAATAATTTAATCCGATCAAGATTTAAAACTTGAAGAAAACTCTATACAAGTAAAACATTTAATGATCTTTTAGAGCAATTATTTCATCAGAAAAGTTACAAAGTTTTGAGCGTAAAGAAAGAAGGCTGCAGGCACTGTTAGGTGAATGACTGCTACCAACAGACAAGCAGTTGAAATTAAAGCCACCACCAAAGTTGACATGGCAGGACAGACAAGCAAGTCACAATACTACATGATAGCATATGCGTATATAGGCAAAGGTGGTTTTGGGATTTAACTCCCATCTCAACTTGTGTCAAGGTCATTTTGTGTTGAAATGACCAAATATATCCCTATGGGAGGCAAACTATAACAAGGTCCTAATTACCAGCATGTAGGAAGAAAATGTGCCGTCTATATATTCATAATCCAGATTCTACTCTCGAATTTATATTAGACTTTAGCTTTCTAAGAATCTCAGCATTCACTTCATTTGATAACCTTCAAAGTTACTGAGTAAACTCAAAAACATGAAGGCAGAAGTCTAATAAACTTTCCAGAAAACAAGAGGAAGCTAATGTAGGAATTCTGTTTCTGTGCCTTAGACTACACAATATTTTGCCCTACCATTTGCAGTCCTTATTCTTCTAACCTATGGATCAGCAGCAGTCACAGACGGGGGTAGGGGAGCAAATGGTTTCTTTCAGTTCACTTTTCCATGAAAAAGCAAAGTTGGGGTGAACTTGCAGCAATAAGGCAGTGATCTAGCCCACAGCCAGCTAATCAGAGTGAACATAATGTAGCTTCAGCATGAGGCATGTGCGATGTGGCATCTAGTGCAAAGGAAGCTAGGATACCATCCTGGCAGAGTGGGAGGACTATGGAGGGAGAAGGGGTGAAGGTGGAAATAAACAATGCTGCGTAGCTTAATTGTCCAATTGTGTGAGGGATCACAGTACCTTACTTTCAAACTACGTAAGCTACTGTGAATAGCTTATAAACCACAATGGCTTAAAGTGATGTATGAACCCGTGTGTTATGACTGCATTATTTATTTATTTATTACATTTCTATATCGCCCAATAGCCGGAGCTCTCTGGGCGGTTCATTCTCCTGCTTGTTCCCACAAATATATATGGCATCCTCTAAAACATGAGACACAATAAGATGGGAGACAGAGACTCAATTTCCATTTCTGCTGCCTCTGATTTTTACATGTGGAATACGCCTTCAACCTTTCTTGAAAACCTAGAAAATTGCAAGTTGAGAATTTCAGCTTTCATTGTTTTCAAGCATCTTTAAATTAGCTGTTACATGCTGACTAGCAGCTGCAGAGCTGTACTACGCTATTTTATTTCTAATCTAAGCACTGAAAACCTCCAAGTAACAGAGGTTGAAATCCTATACATATTTACCTGAAAGTAAGTCTTACTGAATTCAGCAAGACTTACTTTTGAGTAGAGATGCATAGGATTGTATGGTGAGTCACTTAGCCAGAAGATCCAACACAGAACATTCAAGCAGCAACTCTAAACATCCACTATAATTTATTTTTATAATTGAGGGAAGCAACACCCCAAAGTGTTACCTAGTAGACTGCATTTGCCGTGTAGTTTCTGGGTCTTCAAACATCTTGACAATTGGTTCAGTTTCTGCCTGAAGCTGTTTTAGCTGTGCAACAACTGTGGTTCTCTTCTCACGCAAAGCTGGGTCAAAAAAGAAAACTCAAGATAAGTCATCTCTACAAAAAGGTGGGAAGACAATATTATGTATTCTAGCATTCTCAAATGTAACTCAAAATTACATTAGGCACACTTTTTAATCACTAAAACCACTTGATTTAGCAGCTTATAACCAATAACACTCACAGGAGAATAATACAGAGACTTTAGAAAGTGATCTAAAAACACATCCTGAATTCACTGAAAAAAGTCTCCCAATTAAATTTTGAAATTGGTAAGTCAACTAACAATTGGCAAAACAAGCAATAGCATGAAGGAATGCAGAGTACTATTTGCTTAACAAACTTTTAGAACGTTTCACTTGGGAAGTCAATCAAGAAATTTACCTGAAAATAAGAAAATACCTTCTGTTTAGATATTTTAATGTGTGGTGTTCACATAATACGAATAAAAGATAGTCTAATCATGTTCTAAGTCAGGAATGCTACAACAAAGTTAATGAAAATTTTAGATAAAAGCTGAGTATGTACAATAATTCATGGTTGAGGCCATTGCCTCTCTCAGAGTCAGGGGTAGGCAAGGTTGCTGTTATTTTAAAACCTGGTCCTTCTTCATGCTCCTCTAAAACAGACACAGCCTCCAAGCCATGAGGAAAAGACAAATGCATCTGTTCTTCTTCGATCCCAGAAACTTTGCTGGGATTGGAGGAGGCAGTATTCCAGTCAGAGTGCCCACTGACACTGAAGCAAAACCTGCCTTCTTCCCCACTTGCCTCAGTGTCTGGATTAAGAATAATCTTTCCCACCTTCCCAATGCGGAGTGTAAATACACTATTGGTACTGGCAAGCAAGGCAGTCTTGTCTGTCATCAAGACACAAAACCAAGGAAATGAATGAGTAAAACTGGATAGGAGACCAAGCGGAATCAAAAGACATGATTTCTTTTGAAACAAAGGGCTCAGATTTCATCAACATTAAAGTTCAGGGCAGAATATTTATTTTATTTATGGTTTGATACTGTTTTGAAAGCATGAAGATTGACTGTAGATTATACCACAGATCTATTTAGAGCCACAAAGCTTACCATGAGGGATATCATCGGAATAAAGATTTTTGTACACATCCATAGCAAAGTCCACCATATTGGTGTCACTAAGGAGATCCAGTTTTCCTTGAAGCAGTTCTTTTTCATTATATATCTGAAGAAAAACAACATTTAACAGATTTCATATTGCTTTCCATTTTAATTTCAAGTTTATTTATTTAAATATATATATATATATGTGGTTCTTTGGTTTGAAAAACTCCCAGGGTAGCTCATAATACTTACAATACATACAGTATCAAATAAAATAATATTAGGAGAACAAGCACGGCAGAGCTATTAAAGTTAGACCCTGACATTAATCAAAACGTTTAGTGAAGACCTCCTCCTGCTATCACACAAAGTTTTTCAAGCTAGTGAGCTAAACCATTTTTAAAGAGTTCTACAATCAAGTTGTTGATAGTATAATGAGAATTTAAGGAATCTGAGAAGTCATGGTTGAATGCTGTTAGTTTTGATGTTATTAGCTTCAGTCAGTCATAAGAGCATTTTATCCAAAACTATAGATTTCCCCTAAAAATGGTTTATTGAACTTTTTCTTCCCCACACAAACTTTAAATGAATACTGCCTCCAATATTTCACTGCTATAAAGTTTCAGCAAAACAACTGGTGAGACAAGTTGTCTAGCCTCTGAAAAAAGACTCAAGAAGTAAGCCAAATTATACTTTACTGGGCCAGATTTTATTGGGCAAAGAGCCTACAAGCATAACCAAGTATCTGAGCAACAGGTCAGACAAATAAAGGGCACTACCATCCAAACACCTTGATAAAACTCAGATCCTAAACAGATCTCCCTACAGTTCTATCTCTTCAGTCCATAGACAGATGCACCAATATTTAAAAAGTAGTTGACACCATCTGCTGTTCACAGTTGGAAAATGACATTTTTTTTCAGTTTTGAAGGCCCAGAATAAGATCTGCCTTATATTTTGTATTTATCCAACATACTGCATGAGGTTGTAGATATACAACTTTCTGCCACTTAATCTGTATCATCTGGCTATAGCCCGCTTTTAATAATACTTGGCTTTTATCTAGTGCTCTAGAGTGTTCCATACATTTCACAGATATTATCTTTTTATAATCCTTATAAGATCTTGTAAGATAGACTAGTATTATCATCTAAATATTGCAGACTTTGTGGGAGGACAGGTCTGAAAGAAAAGCCTGCCAAAGACTTATGAATTTATGGCAGAAGCAAGATTCAAAAAGAAATCTTCCCAATTCATAGTTTGGTTTCTTGGCCTCCCTATCACAGCAACTCTTGTGAGCAGTGTCAACCAGGGGGAGGCTTTGAGAGAGAGAGAGATGTCAGAACAACTCAATGTGGGATCAGACCAACTCAATTTGGGGACTACTTCATTAGTTTTCAAACATTCAAATCATGACAAGTAATTATCAATAATAATAATAATAATAATAATAATAATACTGTAGGATTATACTGCAGTATTAAATAATACTGCATAATGATATTGCAGACAGGGGCAGGTAAGTAACTAGAGAGAAGACTGCCAAAGATGAATTCATGGCAGAAGTTTGATTCAAACCAAGAACTTCCTGCTTTTTAGCTCAGGCTCTTAAGGATTACACCAACTCTCAAATGGTTACAACTTCCATATTACTTTGATGCAGCACAAAACAAGAGAGTTTTGACAAGTTTGTTGTAGCATAAGCTTTGCAAACCCGCCCACTGAGAATAACACTTCATGCATTTAATGAAGAGCAATCTAGCCCACCAGACTCTTCATTGTTTTAGTAGAATGGGAACCTGGAAGGAAGCGGCTTCACCTCCAAATGACTTTACATGTCCATACATGTATGATGTAGGGTGAGCATATACTTGCTTAGGAGCTGCATCCCAAGACTATCACAAAGTACAATGGCAGTAGCCAATATACAATTGACCTTACTTCAATCTCTCTTCATAAGGTAATTTAATTTTCTCACACAGTATCCTGCTCAGGTTTAAAGCATATTTAGAATATAATTAATCACAGCATGCACAGATACACTTGTACAGAAGTGACAGGTATTTGAAAGGCACATGAAGTAAAAAGGGGTTGCCATACCACACACACAGGCATTTTTGTTATTTTTTATTTATTTATATATTACATTTATATCCTGTCTTTTTTTCCTCATTAAGGAACCCAAGGTGTCCACATAATCCTCCTCCTCTCCATTTTATCCTCACAACAACCTTGCAAGGTAGGTTGGGCTGAGAGTCTGTGTGAATGGCTCCAAGTCACCCAGTGAGCTTCCATGGCTCAGGAGTGGGTGGGGAGGACTAGAATCCAGATCTCCTGAGTCCCCAGTTTAAACACTCTTAACCACTACACCACACCAGCTCTCACTTCACCCTGTTCTAGAGCAGCCTAGCGCCTTGCCCTCCAGATGTTTTGGAGTACAACTCCCATGAGCCTCAGCCACCATGGTCAAATGGTCAGGGACGGTGGGAGCTGCAGTCCAAAACACCTGGAGGACACCTGGAGTCGCCTACCCCTCTTCTAGAGCTAAGCCCTGGCAGGAAGAAGAGGCCCGAGGTCAGAGTTTGAGAGAAGCGGTCCTCTTCTTTCTAGAACCGCCGTAGGAAGGTGGAAGGATCATTCCCGGCCTCAGCGTTGTGCGGTGTAGACGCCCTCCCGCCCGCCTGCTCGCTCGCCTGCCTGCCTGCCTTTCAACGAAGAAGCCGCTTTGAAAGCGAGCCACGAGGAGAGCCCTGAGGTGAATCCCAGCGAAGCCACTCGGGCCGGTGGCGAGGCGTAACGCGGGGCCTCCCGGAGACCTCGTCCCTCCACCCGCTTCCCTCCCCGGCCGGTTCAGGAGGCTAAGAGGAGGCGCCCCCCGCTCACCTCTTTGACGGAAAGGAACTCGAGGAGCGGGAAGACCAGATGCCGGTCCAAGAAGTGCGCGATGCGGGTCGTCAAGTCGTACTCCGCCATCTTGGACGCGAGGTTGAGAGGGAAAGGCGGGGCTGGGGCGCGCCGCGTCGGACACGCCGAGGCCTCCGTGCGCACGCGCGCCCGGGCGAGACTCACTCTCTCGCCTTCAGCTTGTTGGAGGAGGCGGAGCGGGGAAAGCGGATGGGCAGAGCCAGGAGGACTCGCCGTCGCAAAGCCACTTACGCATGCGCCCAGGGTTTCGCGTCATCTTTCTCTTCGACTGGAACCGAGGTCTCTTATCATGAGCTGGAATGCGCGATTGGTTGAGAGCAAAACGTGTGCGCATGCGCGCCGCTGTGCTCTCCCACTGGAGCGGAGGCGCGCGCTAGTTTTCTAGCCTTACGTAAAGACGCGCGCGCTTCTTGAGGAGCACGTTCCGATGAATTCCGTAGTATAGGCGTTCGAGTCCATGCGCACAGGAAAGTCTACAATTCCCATCATCCCCAGCCAGCGGTGGATTGCAATTCCCATCATCCCCAGCCAATTGGGCGGGCACTAGGTTGGGGGAGACATGTATAGGGAACCGGGTGGTCGTTTCTATCCGTAAAAAAAAATCCGAGAGGGTTAGGTTGTTAATCCGTTGCATCAAAAATAAATAATCTTAAAATGTTTTAAAGACAACCCCATTTAGTATGGCATAATGTTTTGAGGGCTAGACCCTGTGTCCACGTTCTATTTCACAAAAGCTTGGGCTATAATTGGGTTACTATCCTATAGACATCTAACTGGAAGAAAATCCCACTGATTTCAATAAGACTTACTTCTGTGTAAGTAGGCTTGCACGGATAAAAAGTTGAAGGTGCCAGAAGTCTTGTTCAGCCATTAAAAGTCATGGCTTAGTGGTAGAGCACATGCTTTGCACATTGAAGGGTCCCAGGTGCGATCCCCAGCATCTCCAGGTTGGGCATCAAAAACTCCTCCCTGAAACCTTGGGGGAGTCACTGCCAGTCAGCATTGACAATACTGGCCTGGATGGATCCATGGCAGCTTCCTATATTTCAACACTAGTATTTATTTATTTATTTATTTTATTTATTTATTTATTTATTACATTTTTATACCGCCCAATAGCCGAAGCTCTCTGGGCAGTTCAATAGTATAGTATTGTTAGAACCAGTAAAGAGGATGCAAAGAAATTACCAAGGGGCTATCTAAACAAACACTTTGCCCCGCTCCCCACTAGTGATCCAAATCAGTGCTGCATCGATTATATGATGCAGCCACCGATTTGGAGCCATCACAGGGCAGAGGCAAAGATGCGAAGGAAAAAAGTTGGGGACTTCACCCTATTTTTCCTGTTGGATCGAGGTCAACACGGTTCTTCGTTGCGGCACTGCTCCGGGGGTGTTCCTGGGTAGAAGGTGATCTTGGATTGGTCAATGGAAGGGGGGGGGGAAGGAGGGGCAGGCCCAGCAAGCCTAATGGCCACCAGAAAGCCCATCAAGATTGCTCGCTGCTGTCCCACAGGAGCGATACTGCAGGGTTTGGCTGCGGAGCGGTGCCGACTCAGTGCCCTGAAGGCAGCCCCAAGCTGTCAGCATCACGAGAACTTTTCATCAAGCTTGATAGCAAGCAAAAAGAACCAAAGGGAAAAAAAGGGGGGAAATGGGATGATGTTGCTGCTCTTCAGGGGTGGAAAAACATGGCTGTTTCTCTCTGAAAATATAAAACTATTAGCTGCTGACTCCCAGAGCACTGTGTGTAACCTGAGATCTTTCTGCACTAAACGCAAGACCTAAGTCTGCATAAAATCTCCATCCCATCTTAAGATAATTATGCATGGAAAGCTGGGGCTTTTTCACACCTAGCAACATCCTTTCCCTCCCCTTTGTGTGTATTTGCATTACATCAGCCTGACAATTAATTTTGATGGACTTGAAAGCTTGCTCACTTCTTGGTGGGTCTTTCATTGGTCTTAATGAAGGTATTAATTTTAACATACACATACCTGTAAATCAACACAACTATTTGCCATTTTTATAACTAAGGTGTATTTTTAATAGTTATTCCTGTGAATGATCTTTATAGCACTTTATTTTAAACTTGAAGAGCACATTTTACCACTTGAAAGATGACCACTTGAGAAGTAAGCTCCATAAGATGTCAGCATCTTCTTTGCATCTCATTTTAGTCTTTCATTTTCTGTTGTTTTAACTCAATGTATTTTAACTCTTTACACTGCTGCTTGATTATTATTATTCTTTTATACTGTAGTTTTAAACTTTTATATTGTATTTTATTGAGCCTATTTTATTCATCATGGCTTTAACTAGGGATGTGCTCCGCTTCTAATCGGACCGGAGAAGCAGGAGCGGAGTGGGGGGCTTCACCTGCCCTTAAGGCGGAGGCGAAGAGGATTGGGGGGCCGGCGGAGCGTGGCGAAGAGGATCGAGGTGAAGGCGGATCCTTCGCCTCGATCCGGAGCTCCGCCGGAAAGGTAAGTGGGGTTTACCGAGCCCTGCCGCTATCGCTGTCGCCCATGCGGCGACGGCGGCAGGGCCCGGTAACCCCATCCCCGCCCTCCTCTCCCTTACCTGCCTCCGTCCGCGTTCCGTTGGCGTCTTCAATTGAGCCCGCGGTTCCACCAGGAAGCCTGGGCCGCTTGCACCTGTAATGAAGGCTGTGGCCTTTCCCTGTTGCTTGAAGGATTGCCTTTGCCCATAGGAACCCCTGCGAAGGCCTTGAAATTGGCCGTTGAGGCCCAGCTCACAGGGCTGCAGGTAGGCTTAATCAGATTGGCAGGTCCATGAGACAGGGCCTATTTCAGTGGTGGTCCCATATCTCTGGAACTCCCTCAAAAGGTATGTTTTGCTCCCTCCCGGTATTCTTTACGACAGGCCTTAAATAATTTTTCACTTCAATCCATCTGTGGACAAAGAAGATCAGTTGTTTTTCATTTAACATAGCCCTTGCTTTAAAATTCTTCCTTAAAAACATATGATTTTGTCGACTTGGTGTTGGCCTTTTGTTCTGATGTGTTCTATTGATGCTCTTTTAATCTTTCAGTTTTTAATTCAGTTCTTAGTGTGTGTTTTTAAATATTGATGGTATACTGCTGTTGTTTAAAGTCTGTTCATTGCGAAAATGTTTTATTTTGAAAGGTGACATAAAAGTCTATAAAATAAACAAATTAAATAAATTATAGGTGTTATACTTCTTGATTAATTTGTCTAACTTGTCCTCCATTTATTTGTCTATTTTTTTTAAAAAAAAATAGTCACACATTGATTGATAGTGTCATGAAATATAATTGATATGTAATGAGCCGTAAGATCATGGTTGCAGTAATGACAAGGAAGTAATGTATGTGATGGGAAGAAATCACGTGAAAAGGGAGTCAGGAAATTCAGATATTATGTGTTTGAAGAGTAGATGTTAACCTCAGTTCCCTCGTCATGATACATTGCTTCAGCATCAACGTTGTCGGCAGAAACTCAAGAATAAGATTATTCCCTTGTAAAATCTCCAGACTTTCTGTTAAGTTCTGCAGCTGCCTGGGATACTGAGTCAACACGAGAGATAAATAGGGTAAATGGTTGCAAATGTAACTTTTTCATCCTTGAACTGGAAAGGAGTAGATTTCCTCCTGTTCCACACCGAATTTAAAAATAGAATCTCAAGATCCGGAAAAAGAATTTCCCCTCACAATGCAACTAGTGTTTGTGTCATCAGAAGAGATTCAGCTCTGAGAAAGGGGGAAGGCTGAAACAGAGAGTGTTACATTGTGCAATTGGTGTAAGCCAGGGGTGAGGAACCTCCTTCAACCTGAGGGCTGAATTCCATTTCAGAGAAGCTCTTGGGGGCTGCATGCTGTGGTGGGCAGGGCTGAAGTCAAATGAGGCAGCATATGTTAGCTGAGAGCCCCTACAGCCAGAAACTAGGGGCATGTGTACACATGAGGGTGTAGAGGGGGGAGGATCATGGACTTACCTGCTTCCGCGATTCTTCCCTGGCGTCTAGGTGGCTGTGCGACATCCCAGAAGGGAAGAGGAACATCACGGCCACCTTTTTTTAAAAAAAGAAGAGCCGCCCATGCTCGCAGCGAAAAAGTTAAGTTAAAAACAAACTCGTGCCTACTCACCCCGCCATCCCTGGGATGGTGAAATTGGTGGGGACCCCCATGGGTATGGAGCCTCCCTGTGCAGCTCCATGCCTGGCCCCGCTACTTGCAGGGATGAAGAGAGAAGCCGAGATCTCGGTTATCCTGGGGAAATGGAGGGGTCATCCCTGCTTGCTCTTGGGATCCCCTGTGAGTCATATATGCACAGAGATGGCCTCAGGACAACCCCTGGAAAGAAGGCTGGTGCAGACATGCCCTAAGTGTTAGGAGAGGCATTTCACTCTTTTAGAAGTGGCAGAGGGGGGAACTGCCCCAAACCCGGGAAATTACTAATTATTGATGGTAGGGGGGAAAGGGATGAGGATTACACTTTCTTGCCCATTGGGGTGAAGTCAGAACTTCATTTTCAGTGGGAAATGAGTGTGACAATCTGGGAAATCCAGAGGGTTGGACTGGGCACCCAGGCTTGAGAGGTTCACTTGTTGCCTACATTGTTTTTCTTCCATCGCCAGCTGAAGACCTTTTTATTTTCTCAGTATTTTAACACTTAATTTAACTTAAATAACTGCTAGCCGGACAACCTGTGAATTTGTTGTGCGGTAAAACACATTTTAGGCCAGATCTACACCAAGCAAGATATAACACTATGAAAGTGATTTGAAAATGGTGTATTGGATGTGTCATGCGCCCCAACGGTTGTCAGTTCACTTCAATACTGTTATAAAGCAGTAGTGTAGATCCTGCCTCAGTCTCTGAAGCACAGTCTGGATAATACAGTGGCCTCGGAGAACCCAGAAGTGACTCATCCCTAATCTAACGGAAGTGATACAGGCCTTATCTACACCAAGCAGGATATTGCACTATGAAAGAGGTACCTAAAAGGCAGGAGCCAGACTACTGCTTTATAACAGTATTGAAGTGCACTGATAACTGTTGGGTACCATTGACTTGATGGCCTTATAGGCCCCTTCCAACTCTACTAGTCTTTGAATCTATGACACATATCATATACCTCTTTCATAGTGCTATATCCTGCTTGGTGTGGCTCCTGCCTTTTATACCACTTTCATACCACTTTCACAGTGCAATATCCTGCTTGGTGTAGATTAAGCCACAGAGACAAAAAAAATAAAAATCCAGTTTCAAAGTCTCTAGCTAAAGCAACGAAGAATCCAGTAGCACATTTCAGCATAAGCTTTCATGGACTGAAATCTAAATTGTCAGACGTTTGTCCACAAAAAAATTATGACGTAATAAATTTGCTAGTCTAGATGGTGCTAGTAGCCTCTTTGTTGTGTTTGCTGCAACAGATTAACGTGCCTCCCCCTCTGGAAGTCTCAAGTCTAATGATAGTTTCTTGGCTTTGTACCAGCTTCATATGCTCAGACTTTTCATTGTGTGCTGAGCACCAATTCTCTCTATCAAGGTCGTTGGGTAGAAGTACATATGTTTTTGCAATATCTTCTTTCTAACAAACCACCTACAACTTGTCACGTAAGATTGATGTGTGTAATGTTTTACAGCACAGTCCTATGCATGTCAGCTCAGAAGTATGCCCCACTGAGTTATTCCCAGTGATATTTGCAGCCTTAGGCAGGGACTGCTTTTTCCTCCAAGTAGGAAGAGCCAAACACCTTTCTTTGACCAAACTACACAATAATATTTGGTTTTTGGCATCTCAGGATTAGCGTTCCTGGTGAGAAAGGAAATAATTGAAGTCTCGGTGGTGGATGGAGTTCTCCCCGGGAGATGGATCTCCCCAGAATTTTTCCCAGACTCAGCAAGTTTTCTTTCTGAATGGGACTGGTGGAGGTATATAAAAGCTTAAATCCATGACCTCCATTGGCTGCTCCAACACAGAAGTCTGCATATAGAATTTGAATAGGACCCGATGTGTTTATTATTACAGAATGTTTTCATTACCTTGAATGCCACTAAAGTAGACTTTAATTTCCGTGAGACAAAGATCCTTGTGTCTCTTTTGGGGAGAATATAAAAATGGCTTGAAAGGAAGGTAATTAACTAAGCCATTCAATGTGCAGCTTTTCCGTTTAACATGTACTTCACAAAAGGGGAAGAGCAATTTACGGGCGGTTGATCCAATTTTTGTGCTTTGCTGAACATTTGTGTGTTCTGTCAGCAGTGAGCATGAACTTTTCTTTCTGAGAGCTGCCCCAGACTGAAACGGTACCTTAGTGAATAGCCAGGGAGGGATCCAGTGTTATCAGCACTAAAGGTGAACTAACCTGAAATAGCTTCAGTGCATAAGCCGTGGGAGCTGAGCTGCTTTTGTGCAAATTAAAGGGGAGCCAGCGTTATACTTAGAGACAGGCCTTATGTAGCATTTGGAATGATTTCTGTGGAGGGGTATTCATGGAAAATATTGTACCAGATAATTTGCCATCTGTGCAAATCTTTCGTGGATAATTTTTAAGCAGAATATTTGACTTCTACTGCATCCCATTGGGAGGCTCGTTCCAGAAAAAGTCACACCAAGGGCTCATCTACACCAAGCAGGATATTCCACTATGAAAGTGGTATGAAAGCGGTATGTAAAAGGCAGGAGCCACACTACTGCTTTGTAGTGATATTGAAGTGCACTGCAGGATCTACACTACTGCTTTATAGTGGTACTGAAGTGCACTGACAACTGTTGGGGCCCATGACACAACTACACCAAGCAGGATATAACACTATGAAAGTGGTATGAAAGCAGTATGTGTCAATGGGGCCCCAACAGTTGTCAGTGCACTTCATTACCACTATAAAGCAGTAGTGTGGCTCCTGCCTCTTATATACCGCTTTCATAGTGGAATATCTGCTTGGTGTAGATGAGCCCAATATAGGGCTGGCCTACCTACATTAGGCATGACATTTTGGGTGTCATGAAAGGGCAAATTGTTAGTCATTTACTTTGTTGGTATTATTATATTGTTACTGCGAGGGATGAAGAGAGGTGTGTATGGGATTTTCTGCCTCATATGCCAAGATAACTTGGCTGGCTTTGGGTAATATGAGCCTTGACTTGGGTGGAGGAAGGGAGGGGTGACATTTGCTGCTCTGGCTCAGGCGGCAAGATGCCTCCGGTCAGCCTGACTGAGACCAAATCCAATAGATTGATAGATCGATAGATAAATAGGTAATGCAAGTGTACATACATCCACAGGAATTATACCAAAAGTCAGTGGAGAAAATAATGATACCAGAAAAGGCAATCCAAGAGAGCTGGTATGTAGATGGCTGTCAGATTAAAGTAACTGAGATGTGATGGGAACACAGCAGAACAGCTCAGAAAGCTTGGCAAAGAAAATGCGGGAAGCAACCCTATGGCTCCTAGACAGCATGGGGAAGGGGCGGGGAGGATATTTTGAATTCTGGAACCAAGGTCAGAGACAGCGCTCAGACCTCAGACAAAGAATATTATAGAGCTGGAAAAAGTGCAGAAAAGGGCAACTAAAATGATCCAGGGCCTGGAGCATCTCCCCTATGAGGGAAGGTTATGACAGCTGGGATTGTTTAGCCTGGGAAAAAGGAGGCTGAGGGGAGACGTGACAAACATGTACAGAATTATGCATGGTACGGAGAATGTGGGTAGGGAGACATTTTTATCCCTCTCTCAAAATACTAGAACCCAGGGTCATCCCATGAACAAATAAAAGGAAATACTTCTTCACACAGCACATAGTTAAATTATGGAACTCATTACCACAGGATGTAGTGATGGCCACCAATTTGGTTGGTTTTAACAGGGAGTTGGACAAATTATTGGAGGAGAAGGCCACCCAGACCCAGATCCCAGGGAGACCTCCTCCGAGGCAGAGGACCTCGCAGAGAACTGCAGGACATCTGAGGACATGGAAGAACCTAGTTTAATCCTAAGGGAGATCTCACCTGAGCCCCTCGATGACCTCTCTGACCACATCCTGAGCTGTTCTGCTCTTGCCTCACACAAGATGACCCTGTTGTAGCACTGCTACATAGGAAACTGCCTTATAGTGAGTCAGAGCATTGGTCCATCCAGCCCAGTATTGTTGACCCTGACTGGCAGCAGCAGCTTTCTAGGTGGGATTCTTTTCCTCGCCATACCTGGAGAAGCCGGGGATCGAACCTGGGATGTTCTGCCTGCAAAGCATGTGCTCTATCACACTGAGCTATGTTAAGCGCAGTGTATGGGTAGGTTCATGTCGGGAGAGATGTTGCATCAGATATTGTGGTCCCAAGCCATGTCAGGCTTTATAGGTTAAAACCAACACCTTGAATCAGACTCGGAAACATACAGGCAGCCAATGGAAGCAGGCCAGAATCGTTCTTATATTGATAACAGGAACCTTTTGGTTCCTGTTATCAATCTGGCTGCTGCATTTTGCACAAGCTGCAGCTTCTGAACCATCTTCAAAGGCAGCCCCATGTAGAGCACATTGCAGTAATCTAAATTGGAGGTTACCAGTACATAGACAGCTGAAGCCAGGTTATCCCTGTCCAGATCGGGGCATAGCTGGGTCACCAATCGAAGCTAGTAAAAGGCACTCCGTGCCACCGAGGCCACCTGAGCCTCAAGTGACAGAGACGGTTCTAGGAGAACCCCCAAGCTATAAACCTGCTCCTTCAGGGAGAGTGCAACCTCATCCAGAACAGATTGAACACCCTCTATCTGGTCAGAAGAACCACCTACTAACAGTATCTCAGTCTTGTCTGGATTGATTTTTAGTTTATTAGCCCTCATCCAGTCCATTGTCATAGCCAGGCACCAGTTCAGCACATCCACAGCCTCACCTGATGAAGATGAGAAGGAGAAGTAGAGCTGCGTGTCGTCAGCGTACTGATGACAATGTACTCCAAATCTCCAGATGACCACACCCAATAGTTGTGGTCATCTACATTCATGTAGATGTTGAACAGCATGAGAGACAAGACTGACCCCTGGAGATTCCACAGGGCCGAGCAATGTTCCCCAAACACCACTTTCTGGAACCAAACCGTCAAGTAGGAGCGGAACTACTGCTATGCAGTGCCTCCCACTCCCAACTCCTGACCATGCTAAAAGTCCACATATTGTAAAGCCCATTGGAAGTTGGTTGAAAATACTCCTATTGGTTTACATCGCTGCCAGGCTGGGGATTTGAGGCTAAGCAGCTTCCCAACACAGATAGCTCCTGTTCTTGATATGGACAAAACTGCTGTTTCATACATAAATCCTATAATAATAATAATAATAATAATAATAATAATAATAATAATAATAATAATAATAATAATACAGCAGGACCCTTTGTGTTTTAACCCATAAGTAGGTTCCACTGAGTTGATTGGGACATGCTCCCAGGTAAATGTCTCTATAATTTCAGCCTTTATTAAGAATTTACCGGTGGAAAATCTGCAATTTCTGCCCCCATTCCAAATCCCTGGAATTAAAAACAAGACCGTGAGATGCCAATCATTATGCGAAATAAAACTTGTGTTTGAGATTCCGAACAGGCGCACAAGCGTCGTAATGAAAATAATAATAAGCTAGCAAGCTTCTACTTTCCAAAAGCAATTAAAGTCACCTTTGGTCTGAGATGTTTTGTGTCAAGTTGCTGCCCATGGTACTTTTTTCTTTTCTTTTTTAACAGCTGAGTTATAAACTCCGCTTTAAAAAATGGAAGTGCTGACACAGTCTGAACTAAGGTTTCCTAAAGGGTGACGCTGTAATAATATTCTGGGAGTCTAATAAGTCCCATTGTGAAAGTAATTTGTCATTTTAACCCGACTGGCAAATTTGTAAAGGTCAGTGCAGACTATTTGTCAAAGTGAAATACATCAGCTGTTTCATGTTTTATTTCCAAGATACGACTCATTAAACCATATTAGGATTTTTTTCTTCCTTTCTTTTCTTTTTTTAAGGGAAAATTGGCTTTTTCGTGGAACAGATGGAGGAAAAGGGCCTAATCTGCCTGAAATTGTTTCAGTATTTGTTCTAATTCTGCTTGACTGAGTTTTGGAAAAGAAATTTGCTTTCAGATTTTGAGCTTTATTGCTGTGAGTTTCAGAATGGGTTTGTCCAGGGCTCAAGCAGGGGCAAGGGTGTACTTTGCTGGGGCCTGGAGAGTCAGGGTGTACTTTACCGGGACTTGGAGGTGGAAAGGGAAAGTAAAGTAATTGATCATAGAATAGTAGAGTTGGAAGGGGCGTATAAGGCCATCAAGTCCAAGCCCCTGCTCAATGCAGGAATCCACCTTAAAACATCCCTGTCAGATGGCTGTCCAGCTGCCTCTTGGAAGATCTCTATGACCTCCCTAGGTAATGGGTTCCATTGTCTACTGAAAATGCGCTCTCTCTCTTGCTCTCTCGCTCTCTCTCCCCCCCCCCCCACTTCTCACTTCTCTGGCTCCTCTTTACTTCTTTCTCTCTTTTCTCTCTCCTCTCTGACTGGGTCCCTCCTCTCTCAAGGACTCTCACTCTTCTCTCTCCCTCCCTCTCTCCCTCTCTCTTTCTCTCTCTCACTCATCTTCTCTTTTCTCTGCTCCACCTCTCTGACTCTTTATTTCTCTCTCTCTCTCTCTCTCTTTTCTCTGTCTGGCTCCTTCCTTCCTTCTCTCTTACCCCAGGTGGACTTTGGCCCCTGTCCAGCCAATTTTCAGAGGGTTTTCCCCCCACCTCCATGCAAGTGAATGGAGGAATTGCTCCATTCCCTTACTGTGTGGGGGTGGGGTGGGGATAATAGCTTGGTGGGCACCTCAGGCTGGCCTGCTGGGCACCACATTAGAGAACCCTGGTCTAACCTTTATCCCAGGAGAGGGGGCCCTGCAGTTGGACTGTGTGACCTGTCGATTGAGTGTGCTCACCTTATGGTATGCCCCGTTAAGTCTGCTTTTCAATGATTGTGCTTTTAGCTTCGGTTGTAAACATTTTAAACATTATCTGATTTCTTTTGTATTTTTAATTACATATTTTAATCTGTTTCTACAAACTGCATAGATATATCTTTTAATATCAGCCCAACCTACCTGACAGGGTGGTTGTTTTGAGGATAAAACGGGAGAGGAGGAGGATTATGTATGCCACCTTGGGTTCCTTGGAGGAAAAAAGGTGGGATATAAATACAATAAATAAATAAATAAATATGGTAAGTAATATTTAAATTTTCATCATCATCATCACCATCCAGGAAAAAACCCACCCTGCTGATCCCAGGTATGAAAATCCTTGGGCGGGGTGGGTGGGTGGGGGTAAATCCCCCAGGTGTTAGAAATTTGTACACCACTGGCACAGAAGGTTCAGTTGTGATTGTCACCACTCACATGAAACAAACAATAGATTTTAACAATACATAACAGGAATGAACACTGCTTTCGTACATTAAACTGAACATTGTTTAGGCTTTTGAAATGAGGGTTTACAATTCATTTGTGTCTGTAACTGCCCTCTGACAACCCACTTGTTAATCATAATAATTTTAAAAACCTATTCTGTCTACTCATGCTGCTTTTCAGGCAACATTATTAATGCCTTTGCCAATTTTATCACTATCCGTATTGATGCTTTTGGCTGCTAATTCGCATAATTTCAACGTTCCCCCCGCCCCCTCCATTAGCTGCCACGTTTAATTGTAATCGAGGTGGGACTGTATAATAGTATTATGAGGCGAAAGGTTTGGCATCGCCAAGCAATTTCCTGGAATTTGGGGCCAAAAGCACCGTTAACCATTTGCCAAAGCAATGTGCCTGTATATGGTAATCTTGAAAACTGAAGCAGAATTTCCCAAGCTGCTCTGAAAAGTCCATCGGCTGCTTTTAATAGGGCTACTGGCACAATGGGAACGGGACGGCCTTGTTGTAGTAGTGTACAATTACATTTGTATATGGTTTGCCTAGCCATGTTTTTATTTGCTGGCATTGGAGACCTGGCTGGTCATTAATTAGGCTGCCCAGTGATCACTAAGGATCATCTGTTAATTCTTCTCCCGTCCTCCAGAGACAGGAAAAGTTTACTTTCATGCCTATACAAGTGTGCATTGATCCAAGGCCGGCCCTATAGGAAACTGAGTGAAGCGGCTGCCTCAGGTGGCAGATGTGGGAGCAGTGAGGTAACACCAGTCCTTTTACAACTTCATTGGCTGCCAGTCCAGGTCTGGGCCTGATTCAAAGTGCTGGTACTTATATTCAAAGCTCTAAACGGCTTGGGGCCAGGTTATTTGAAGGAACGCCTCCTCCCGTATGTACCTGCCCGGACTTTAAGATCATCCACAGAGGTCCTTCTCCGTGAGCCCCTGCCAAAGGAAGTGAGGCAGGTGGCTACTAGGAGGAGGGCTTTCTCTGTTGTGGCACCCTGGCTGTGAAACGAACTCCCCAGAGAGGTTCGCCTGGTGCCTACATTGTATTCCTTCCATCACCAGCTGAAGACCTTTTTATTTTGTCAGTAGTTTAACACCTAATTTAACTTAAATTTAAACTTTGCTGTTTTAATTGCGTATTTTAATCTATATCAATTTCTGCTGTGTGGTTTTATCCTGGTTGTGCTTTTTATATTGTATTTTGTATTTGTGGTTTTCTAGGGTGACCATATGAAAAGGAGGACAGGGCTCCTGTAACTTTAACAGTAATGTAGAAAAGGGAATTTCAGCAGGTGTCAATTGAAGAGGGTGAAATTCCCTCTTCATCACAACAGTTAAAGCTGCAGAAGCCCTGCCCTCTTTTGTATCTGGCCACTCTACTATAGCTATTGTAGCTTTAACTGTTGTGATAAAGAGGGAATTTCACCCTCTTCAATTGACATCTGCTGAAATTCCCTTTTCTACATTACTGTTAAAGATACAGGACCCTGTCCTCCTTTTCATATGGTCACCCTATTTTAGACTGTTGATTGTTTTGTGTGCTTTTCATGGTTTTAATTTTTGTGAACTGCCCAGAGAGCTTCAGCTATTGGGCAGTATAAAAATGTAATAAATAAATAAATAAATAAATAAAGGAGGACATTGCTATGGGTGCTACGTAGTCTGTCCTGTACCCCAAAGGCTCCTTGGATTTCCATCTTAACGTGCCTATGGAAACTTCTTTTGGTGCTTCTCCTTTGCTTTGTCTGTAAGTTGAAGAGAAAATTATGTTTCTTTTAGCCTCACCATGGCAGCCATTTTATGCATGAGCAAGGCCCTAACAACAACAACAACAACAACAATAATAATAATAATAATTATTTATTTCTTACCCGCTTCTCCATTTTGATCGAGACGGGGAACAACAGTAAATATAAAAAACATATCACAGCCATCTTGTGAGAGTGCCCATGCCATTGTCTCAAAATGCCAAATGTGCCCAACGAACCAAAAAGGATGGGTAATTCCTGCAACAGAACCACACTTAAGTCTCTTTCTCCAAAGTCGGGGTTCTTTTTTTTACTAGATTTGTAGTCCATCCCATCTCAAGGGCTCAGGGCAGCAATAGTATACCAATTATTCAGCCCCATTCTTCCTTAGCTTTGACCAGTTTAATATGTCTAGATGATATACAAGCTCAAATGAGTCCCTGGGGGGCGGGGTTCTAAAGTTGAGGGGAAACCATCAGGAACACCTCTGGCCCCATGCATAGCTGACATGGTCTACAAATGGTGTGATGGAGAGAATATTTAGCTTATTTATTTTATCCTGGCCTTCCTCCAGGAAGCTCACGAACATCCATTGTTCTTTCCCCCTCTCATTGTATCCTCACAACCACACTGTGAGGTAGGTTAGGCCCAAGGTTGCCCAGTAAACTTCATGGCAGAGCAACAGTTTGAATCCAGGTTAACCACATTTTTGTGTAAGAAGTACTCATGGCTTTTTATATTGTATTTTGTATTTGTGTTTTTAACTTGTTGGTTGTTCTATGATGGTTTTAATTTTTGTGAACCGCCCAGAGAGCTTCGGCTATTGGGCGGTATAAAAATGTAATAAATAAATAAATAAATAAATAAATGGCCCTGCAAATATTTTCTTCTTCTCTATTCTTTGCAGATGGCATGCAGTAGAGATGGGGAACGTTCCCATCCAGGCCACCAATTTCTCCTCCAGGCCCCATCCCCTATCCCCAAGCATTACCCTATCTTCCCCCCAAGACCAGGACATCTCTCAACTCCGATGAGGGATGCAGCTTTCCCCATTAAAAATCTCTTAGCTCCGATCACTCATAAGAGATTTCCGCTGCTTCTCCACCTAACCCCATCGTGCTGCATTTGGTCAGAATTTTGCACAAGTTGCCGAGACATTTGTGCAAATTGCAGAACCTACAGGGGGCAAAATGTGCAAAACAATTCAGGGAAAATCACGCAGTTCAGCTCACATATTGAAATTGAATGAATTATTATTATTATTATTATTATTATTATTATTATTATTATTATTATTTATATAGCACCATCAATGTACATGGTGCTGTACAGAGTAAAACAGTAAGTAGCAAGGCCCTGCCGCATAGGCTTACAATCTAATAAAATCATAGTAAAACAATAAGGAGGGGAAGAAAATGCCAACAGGCACAGGGTAGGGTAAGCAGGCACAGGGTAGGGTAAAACTAACAGTATAAAGTCCGCACAACATCAAGTTTTAAAAGCTTTAGGAAAAAGAAAAGTTTTTAGTTGAGCTTTAAAAGCTGCAATTGAACTTGTAGTTCTCAAATGTTCTGGAAGAGCGTTCCAGGCGTAAGGGGCAGCAGAAGAAAATGGACGAAGCCGAGCAAGGGAAGTAGAGGCCCTTGGGCAGGCGAGAAACATGGCATCAGAGGAGCGAAGAGCATGAGCGGGGCAATAGTGTGAGATGAGAGAGGAGAGATAGGAAGGAGCTAGACCATGAAAAGCTTTGAAGGTTAACAGGAGAAGTTTATATTGGATTCTGAAGTGAATTGGAAGCCAATGAAGAGATTTCAGAAGCGGAGTAACATGGTCAGAGTGGCGAGCCAAAAAGATGATCTTTGCGGCAGAGTGGTGAACAGAAACCAACAGACTGATGTGAGAAGAAGGAAGGCCAGAGAGAAGAAGGTTGCAGTAGTCCAACTGTGAAATAACCAGCGCATGAACAAGCGTCTTGGCAGAAGAGACAGACAAGAATGATCGAATCCTGGCAATATTATACAGGAAAAAAACTCCGTCGATGCAAAAAAGAATCAGATTTTCCAGCAATGAACACCCCTCCTAGCATCCATTTCAGTTTGCTTCTTTACTCTAGAGTAGGTACAGAGGAGCTTTCCAGATTTTAAAAGCCCCTTCCTCCATGCCAGTGTATGTTTTGGCCCTTTACTAGGGATGGATGGACTCACCTGCATCCAGTTTTATTGGGTGCTTCTTCAGCTGCCACTCGCCCATGCGCGCGGTGCCATTCCAGTTTCTGGATGGCCCAGCGAGCACCCAACGAAGCTGCAGGGCTGTCCGCCACCTATTTATGGCTATAATGTTGCTTAAGTGGCCCCTTTACAGCTGCCATTTCTGTAATATTACCTTCCCGGAAACCCCCAAGCCACCACTGTTGCACAAAATGGCGGCTTGCGAAGGGGGTGGGCAGGTGCTGGATGCTTGCCAAGCTGCAGGGTGCTCAACAAGCAGGTCTGTGAGTGACGAGCTGCTCAAGGAGCTGGGTTCAGCATGGCGAGTCTGTTGGATTCCACAGCCATCTCTCACGGACTCTCATGTGTGCCTGTACCAAAGTGTGTGAGAGGTGTTTAGGCAATCAAATCAAGGACCACACACTAGCTCCTCCCACTTTGGGATATGAGCCTGCCCACTACTGGCACACAGCTCCATGGCTGAAAAAAAATTCTCCACCCCAGTCATCTTCCGATCGACCAACACCCTCCGTGGCTGTTTCCTTTTCTCAGTGAAGGATATGTATTTGTGTAATACGTACAGCAAAAACCATGAAATGAAATGGGAATAGTAGAAAGGGGATAGGGCATGAGAGGGGAATCTTCATTAAACCTTCACTGTAGGTGTTCTTCTGGCAACTAAGACAAATCCTCCCAGCAATAATATTTTGATTAATGGAATAGAAAACTGGCACATCCTGTCCGGCCAGACTATTGAATGAGCTTGGAAAACACAGGAAGCAAAGATTGTTTTCCTACAGAATTATTAATAACAAAGGCCATATAAAAATCAAATTGAATGCATTTTAGGAAGCCTCATTTTAAACATCAATGGAAGTGTTAATCAGCAGCAGCTGTTTTAATTTTGTATCTTAGAACTGTTTAGTTTCATGTGTGTTCCCAGTGTGGAAGAGACTGGAAAGCCTTAACCATCTAGCCCCTCTTATTTTACTTTAGATTTCCAATTTATGTCCAGTAAACCTCGAACCCAAGCGCCTAAGAGTCGGTGTGTTCGAACCAGTGGGACTTGATTTCAAATGAATGTTTTTAGGATCAAGCTGTCAAATGGATTAGACCCCATTGTCAGGCACAAAGAGAAATATTGAAACTTTTTATATTAGCCCTGTTTTTATAATGTGTGTGTGTGTGTAACATATTTATTAAGGCAGCATATATAGCTCCCTTTCCCCATTTTATTCTCACAACAATCCTGTGTAATATGTTCTGGTGTGTGTGTGTGTGTGTGTGAGAGAGAGAGAGAGAGAGAGAGAGACAGAGAGAGAAACTGGCTTAAGATCACCAAGTTAGTAGAATAGTGGAGTAGTGATATGGCTGTGCTGGCTAGGGCTGATGGGAGTTGTAGTCCAACAACATCTTGAGGGCCACACATTGCCACCCCTGCTCTAGCCACTGCACCATGCTATCTCTTCTAGGAGGAACAGTGGAAAAGAGTGGTAGATTTCAGCAAGCAGACACATTAATGACAGAACATACCCATCTGTATGCTCTGTGGTAAGTCATGATATGCAACACAATTTTTACTCAGTTTTAAGAGCCAAATGGCATACAGAAATGCAGTGGGCCAAGCACATCCTAGCATGATGATAAGTGACATGAAAACTGTCACCTGCTGTCAAAGGCAAAAGAGCGGGGCCACCCAAAGAAATTGACAACAAGACAGCGAACCGAAGTAGATTGTAATAACCGGGTGAATAAAATGGTTTTCTTTAGCTTCTTGTGCATTTTCATTCTACCATTCCCGAAGGCATCTCAAGGCAGCATGAATGATGCTCTTCCCCATTTTTAACCTGCCTCGCAACAACCTTGCGTGGTAGTTTGTGATGAAAGATGGAGAACATCCAAAGGTAACTCAGGAAAGTTTTGGGGCTTAGCAAGAGCAACAGTAAGCATGGAAAAGGATCTTGGAGTTGAAGTTGATCGGAAGCTGAACATGAGTCACCAATGTGATGTGGCTGCAAAAAAGGCAAACACAATTTGAGGTTGCATCAATAGAACTAAAACTTCAAAAGCGTGGAAAGTAATAGTTCCACTCTACCCTGTGCTGGTCAGACCTTATCATGAATGTTGGGTCCAGCTCTGGACATCACCCTTTAAGAAGGATTGAGATAACTTGGAATGGAACGTGTTCAGAGAAGGACAACAAATTTATTTTATTATTTATTTGTTTGTTTATTTTTTTATTACATTTTTATACTGCCCAATAGCCAAAGCTCTCCAGCCAGTGCACAATTAAAACTATAAAAATACAATAAATACTCAATAAATTTAAAACATTAAAAGATAAAAGTGCAATATAAAATCAGATAAATTACAGTCCAGGGAAAGCCTGTGTGAAGAGGTACATTTTTAGGAGGTGTTTAAAAGCTATTACATTTTCCTCCTCCTGAACTGAATGAAGGAGGGTTTCCTAGACGGTGGGTGCCACTACCAAGAAGGCACGCTGCCAAGGTTCTTCATGGTGACATTCCGTTCATTTCAGAATGGCCAGCAGGACCTCCTCTGAGGGTCATAGCTGTCGTCTGGGTATATATAGGGGAAGGCGGTCTGCCAGGTATGCTGGTCCCAAGTTGTTTAGGGCTTTATAGGATAACAACATAACCTTGTATATGGCTTGGTAGCTAACAAAGATGATCAAGGGACTAGAAACGAGGAAAGATTGAAGAAAATGGGTATGTTTAGCCTTGAGAAGAGAAGACTGAGGGGAAAACATGATTGCACTTTTCAAATACCTAAAGGGTTGTCATACAGAGGAGGGCAACAACTTGTTCTCTGCCATCCAAGCCTATAGGGGCTCCATCACACCTACTTTTTTATCCAGCTTTCATCTGCGTTTTCCCCCTCCATTTCCTTAGCGAGTCGGACACTGGGCACTTTCGCGTCTGTGCGTTGTTGCGCTCTTTCAGCTCATGTATCTTTTTTCACCTGGAGCACTACTATGCTGGTGAAATCTCCCGCCCCAGCCCTTGGGAAAGGTTTACAGGGGAGGAGGAGCAAACTTTTGTTTTGCTCATTTCAAAGGGTGGGCAGATGAACAATCATTTTAACTAATTTCTTTTGTAAAGGTGGTCAGGTCCCCTCCTTTGCTCCAAGGTAACCAAAATGCTTACATCGGTGTAATTTTTAAAAATAAAGAGATCAAACTTGGCATGGTGATAGCTCTTAAGGAGGGCTTTAGCCATCCCAAATTTGACTCAGATTGGTTCATTCCTTGATTTTAAGAAATGTTTTTAATGGAATTTTTTTTAAAAAAATGCTTACATCTGTGTAATTTTTAAAGATAAAGAGATCAAAATTGGCACAGTGATAGCTCTTAAGGAGGGCTTTCAGCATGCCAAGATTGAATCAGATCGGCTCATCCCTTGATTATTTAGGGATTTTTTTTAAAAAAAATCCCCTCTTAAACCCTTTCCCTTATACTCCACCAGTGCAAAGGATCGCTTTTCCTTTCCTTTGATCATGCGAAGCTGTGCACGTCCAAGTTTATAAACTACAGATATGCTGGCTCCCTTGCTCAAATGCATTTACATCCAAGTCATACTAAAATCAGATGCATGCTTACCTTTGAGTAAATCCTATTGAACAGAGAGAGACTTGCTTCTGACTAAACAGAAGTAAGACCTCAGAAGTAAGCATAGGGTTGCAGAGCACTTCTTTCCAGTTTGCTGTTTTAAACTTTTTTTAAAAAAAGTCTCTGAGTGACCACACTATTAAAAGTCAGTTCTATATGTAATAATTCTGTATGTAATAATCCAGACTTTCCCCGCTCCAAAAAGAAATGAAACATGCTGGGGAAGAGGTGAAATGAGTGCAGGATATGGACGATGTCATGTGAGTACTGGCTGCAAAACCGCATACCAGGCACAGCGAGTGTGTGATAAATCACTGGTGTAATGGAGCTCTAGGACACTGAATAATGGGCTTAAGTTACAGGATGGCAGATTGTGGTTGAACATCGGAAAAAGCTTCCTAACAGAGCAATCAGACAAGTGCTAGGGAGCTGGTGGATGCTTTTTCTTTTTCTTTGCTGGAGGTATTCTAACAGAGACTAGACAGCCATCTGTCAGGGATGCTTTTAACTGCATTCTGGCTCTGAGCCAGGGGTTGGACTCAATAGACTCAATGTCCCCTTCCAACTCTGGGATTCCAAGGATTGTAAATGAATAACTATGCTTCAGGTCATTTCCATTCTAATTGCTTATTAAAGTTTGTTTTAATGAGTTGATTGAAATGTTTTGCTCCTGACAAAGTTAGCCAAACGCTCCTCTTGGTAGGGCGAATCAAAAATTATAGACTTTCACTCCTGCTTGGAATGTGTGTGTTGTTGTTTTTTAAAGCCCAGTTTCATCTCATTTCCTGCCAAAGAATACGTTTCCTTTTTTCACAAGGCCAGCTGATGTGTAACTGAGGTAAGGGACCCCGTTCATAGATCGGTGTGCTCGCACCAGTGTCTAGAAGAGATCCAGAGTTTTGATGGGCAGTCCCTCCGTACCACTGTACCTACACATCTCCCAAAAAAGAGGACAAAGGAAGATACCAATTTGCATACGGTTTGCATATGCAATTTGACATGTAGGGATGCACATTTAGAAAGCTGATATAACTTAAATAGAAATGCAATCTATTTCCCCATGGTGGGAAAAATTATGACCAGGGGGCTGTTTTCATGGAGCCGGGCTGGCACCATGTTTCCCTAAAGCCCTACACTTTCGCTCCTGCAGGATTGCACCAGATAATCCCCATACCAAGGAGCAAGTGTGGGGTTTGTGGCAGTTATCCGCCCCCTCGCCTGTCCCTCCTTGAGACTAGGGTGAGGAGGAGGAGGCAGCAGCTCAGGGGTGGGGGGATAATTTATTTTTGGAGGAGGTGGTGGCGATGGTGATGGCAGCTCGGAGGAAGAAAATAAACTCTTCTCCCCACAGCAAGGCAGCATGGGGGAGTTCTAGTGTCCATTCCGCTCGCTGGTCTACCCCCTGCCCTCTGCCCAGGCAGATAGCAACCAATTAGGGGTCGCCATCCACCAGGAACACCCCAGTTCTGAGCAGGAACAATCCAAGCTAGGTGGCCAGAGGAAAAAGCAGGAGTTCCTGCTAAACTGAACCAGCAATTACAAAGCAACAATCTGCAGAGCTGGCCGAGCAGGAGGCCTCTAACTGCTTACCAGTTAAGGCAACAGATATTAAGCATCCCTATCCATTATGACTAGGCCTGCTGAGCACACAGAGCCTTGGAACACAGGAACATAAGAAGCTGCCTTCTACTGAGTCAGACCATTGGTCCATCTAGTCCAGTATTGTCAACACTGACTGGCAGCGGCTCCTCAGGGCTTCAGGCAGGCGTTTTTCCAGCCCTAAGTGGAGATGCCGGGGATTGAACCTGGCAGCTTCTGCATGCAAAGCCGACGCTCTACCCCTGAGCTACGGCCTTTCCCCCTTCCTCTCCAAAGTTCCTTCCTGCTTCGATTGCCGCGCAGCAATCTGCTGCTCTTTGTTGGGCTGCCGCTTTGGGCAAGTAGCAACAGGAATCACAGATGTAGCCTTTGCTTCAACAGTAGCGATGTGTCCTGTAGCACACAAAAGCAGGCGGGGGGTGACGTCGCAATAAATACAGTGTCTAATTAAGGGTTGGTTTATACTTGGCCAGTCCAGCATGTCAAGGTCAGACCTGCCAAGTCAAGTATCCAGCTGATCTGCCTGCCACCCACTTTGAAATCTGGCCTCCAGACTTCATTCTGGGTACTTTCACTGAGTTTCCCTAAACAACGTTGTTGGCAAGTAAGTAAGTGGTTCAAGAATCGGCCGTGCGAAGTCCCGATGGCCATGGAATGCATGGGACAGAGAGGGAATCCATTTGTATCTGTGTGTGACCAGAAGCAGTCAGCAGGATGCAGGGAACAGGAGCTCAGTGAAGGCTTGGGAGAAGAGGGAACCTGATGCCACCACGTTGTTTCTTTCATCTGTCTATGGTAGCTTCAGTTCGGGGCATTCCCAGGGGCAGATCCCGGGGCAGGGTAAGCAGGGCAGGGGGCAGGCGGCAGGCTTGGCACTGAATGCTCACTGGCGCTGAATTTTTTCCTGTCTGGAGAGTCTGTGCTCCCCCCTTCTTTCTTCTAGCTTTCTCGATTCCACTGTGCAGCAGCGATGATGCGGGGTTTTAGGGAATCAGCGTACAGAGCACCATCATATAGGTTAGTGCTAATTTAGGTTGCCACCTTTCTTCTGTCAGGCTTCTCATCTTTATCAGCTATATAGCAGACAGTTACAACATGGTCCTGTCCAGGCTGGGAATCATTGTACCTACTGAATTTGGCCAGTGCAGATGGGTGAGGATTTTGATTCATTTAAAATAATAATAGAAATGTCTTTGTAAATGAGGCAGAAAGAACTCAAGGTTTAAAAAATGCAAATATGGGAGAAAATGAAACTGACATCCACCCATCCCTATTGGCTACTAGGCTAGATGGCTCTTTGATCTCATCCAGTGTGATGGTTTGTGCTGATGTGCAAAAACTGATGAGAGTTGTTTGGTATTGCAGCCTCCTGCTAGAAAGGCAACTAACTGAAAAAAGCAAAAAAGCCAAAGCAAAATGAGCATTTACCAGTCCCACATACACACAAAAGCTAAAAAGAATCCACATCTTTCTTTAGTGAAGAAAGAAAAACAGCTTTACTCACAAGCATTCTTACATATACAAACGCAAACACAATTAGGGTTTCAAGACGATTTGTTCAGTCCACTTGGTGTTCCTTTACACAGGCAGAAGCTCCCAGCAATGGAGGAAGGAGGGGCAGGGAAGGGTGGAGCAAAAGAAAAGGATAACAGGAAACCACACTGAAGGCCATAGAGATCCTAAGGCCATGGCTAGACGAGGGGGGGTGGAGGGCGATGATCTCGCGATTTTATGATTGCGAGATCATCACATTTGTCTACATGCTGCGCGTGACATTGCAGTCGCCATTTTAGATGTATTTATTTTTTAAGGAAAAGGAGTGGACAAGCAAACCTTGCCCTCCCCCCCACCCCACTCTCAATGGGCATAGAGCTCCTGAGGAGCTCTGTGCCCAGTTCCTGGCTCCTCGTGTTTACTTGCGAGGAGCCGGGACATACCAGCGACAGTGGGCCACACATTCTGCGGTCTCGAGATCAAAAGGAAAAAAAGAGCCTGCTGATATCCTGGGCCAAGAGAGGGATTATCCCTCACTGCTCCCGGGATGCTCTGTGCATCATGTGGATGCACAGGGATGCTCCCAGGGCAATCACTGGGATATCGCTTGGTCTAGCCATGGCCTAAAGCTCGCTATGCCCCAAATTCACATGACCTCACTGTAAAAGTCCTTCCATCGCCAGCTGGAGACCTTTTTATTTTCTCAGTATTTTAACACTTAATTTAACTTAAATTTAAACTTTGCTTGTTTTAATTCCATATTTTAATCTATATCAATTTTTGCTGTGTGGTTCTAATCATGGTTGTGCTTTTTATATTGTATTTTGTATTCGTGTTTTTAAATTGTTGGTTGTTTTTATGCTCTTCATGGTTTTAATTTTTGTGAACTCCCAGAGAGCTTCAGCTATTGGGCATTATAAAAATGTAATAAATAAATAAATAAAACTGCCCCCTTCCTGTAACTTGTGAATGAGATTGCAATATTCCCAACAAAAAACAGTGTTTCCCTTTGGGCACCAAAATGCACAAAACTGCATGCAGAGTTGATGCAGCAAGCTGTGATTTATTCGCTGAGTTGAGCCAACAAGACATACCTCTTCTTTTCCATTTTCTGTGGCTGCACAACCCCTTCAGTGGCCTTGATGCCGTGGATTTGGGTTGGCATATGTGAGGCAAGGGTCCCTCAGGGTTTGTGATCCCAAATACCTCTGACAACCTTCAAATAAATACGCTCGCTTCATTTATTTGAGTGTGTGATGGTGCCATCACGTCAATAAATGATTTGCCCATGCTTGTTTCTCTCTCCTTTATGTATTGCCCCTTTGAACATGATGTTGCTCCAACACACTTTCTTCTTCCCTGGAAAAGACCAAAAACACACACAGAGACAGAGAGAGAGAGAGAGGGAGAGGGGGAGAGAGAGAAAAAAAATTAAGCACAAGCCCCACTCCCAAGCGCCTAATGTTATTGTAATGCTATAGCAGAGATTTAAAATACACAAGAAGTCAGAATATTTTTTAAAAATTATGACTCCCACAGGGACTGTAGCTCAACCATACAGTACATGTGTTGTATATTAAAGTACTGGTTCACAATTTGTTTTTCTTGGAAAGCCCTTTGGGATGGAGTAGCAGGTGGGCCTCCCACTTCCCTCTCATCTGGACCTGTCTTCTGGAGTGAGTCAAGGCAAACCAGAATGCTATGGGAACAACAGGCAGAAATGAGGAGGCAAATAGGCATATGAGGTGGCAACTCTTTCTCCCTCACTTGTGAGGGCACACAGAAACAGGGCCAGGCCTGGGCCAGGGTACATACCTAAGGACAAGGCAAAGGTGGGGATCTGAGCTCCAAAACATAAAATCGCTCTCTTGATTCCAAATAAAGATGGTACTAGGGGGCAGCTTTCCATGTTGCAGCATGCTATCTTCCCAGGTTTTGTTTTGCTTAAAAATTATATGAAAAGTGCTCTTCTTGCCTTCTGATGTCTAGTCCAACTAGCAGGAGCTTTTGAAAGTTACAGGAACCGCTGAGCGTTTTCCGGCTTGGCTATTGCTGATCAGGGCTAGAATGACCTCCATGAACAGAGGGTGACAAATGCAAGAATAGGGAGTGGGGATAGTGTGCTCTCTCTCCTTATGTGTTTGGATTACCCCCTAAGAGAACTCCTGAGTAGGGCTGATTGTAATGTGAAGTTTTAAATGCATTCAAACATTGGCCCTTTCTACACCTACAGGTGTAGAGGGCCAGAGAGGGGGCGATCCCAGACTTACCTACTTCCGGGATCATTGCCCTGTGTCTACACAGCTGTGCGATGTCCTGGATGGGAGGAGGGAGGTTGAGTGCATTGTGGGCGCCTTTTTTAAAAAAAGAAAAAGGAGCTGGAGCGCACTTGCACTCCAGCGAAAAATAAGGTAAAAAAGAAGAAACCCTGACCCTGCTCCCCACCCCACTCCCGATGGCCCTGGACTCCCCCTGTCCCAGCTCCTTCCATCTGTTGACCCTACTCACGGGAAGGAGGGAAGAAGCTATTACAGGTGGCCACACACCTCCCACAATCTTGGGATCATCCTGAGACCACAGGAGGAATCTGGTTTTCCCAGGGAGTACTTAACCCTGTGAAAACCCGTGCTCGCTCCCCCTGCCCCCGGGTGTCCCTGTGCGTCATTTGGACAAACAGGCACTCAGCCGTGACCAGCCTGGATTTTCAGGCTGGTGTAGAAACTGCCATTATCACAATGGTTTCCCAATGGTCATCACAAAACTTCAGTCAAAGTGAAATGTGAAGCAAACTTGGGGCCTCATTTCTTATTTGGCAAATTCTGAGGGGCACCAAAAGAGTTGAATGACTGATCTTTTTATTGAAAGCTGCAACTTTGTTCATTCATAGCATGGAAATTCTATAAAACTATATATTTTATACTTAGGGATTACATGTAAACCTTGAATTATATTTCTTATAATATATCCTGATTCTTGTGGGTTTCCTCTCATTTGATTTATTTATCAATCACATTTCTAATCTGCCCAATAACTAATGTTCTCTGGGTGGATTAAAAATAGTTTTAAAAAAAAAACTAAAATTCCTTGATAAGACTAACAATATTTCTCAGGAAAGTTCCACAAACCATTAGGTTGATTTTTAAATAGAAATTCCAAGAAAATCTGGTGGTTCTTCCTCAGACAAAATATCAGAAGAAATCCAACAGAAACCAAAAGTGTTTCAGCATGGCTAGTGAAATTTCAGGATGGGGGCAGATCACACATCTCTACAGTATTTGTTTATATATGTTGAGCATATTGACGCCTCTTTCAGGTAGAATCATAGAATCATAGAATAGCAGAGTTGGAAGGGGCCTATAAGGCCACCGAGTCCAACCCCCTGCTCAATCCAGGAATCCACCCTAAAGCATACCTGACAGATGGTTGTCCAGCTGCCTCTTGAAGGCCTCTGGTGTGGGAGAGCCCACAACCTCCCAGGTAACTGCTTCCATTGTCGTACTGCTCTTACAGTCAGGAAGTTTTCCTGATGTCCAGCTGGAATCTGGCTTCCTGTAACTTGAGCCCGTTATTCCGTGTCCTGCACTCTGGGATGATCGAGAGGAGTGCAGTGTTCAGTGTGTTCAGAAGGGTCTCTGTGTCTCCGATGGATACGCAAAAGGCATTCTGCCGCATTGTAACAGAGGGCTTCACCCCTCGCTTTATGCACATCGGCCCTCCTAACATCTGAAAGGGACTATTGTATTTATAGAAAAATGGTTGTGAAAAGCTGAATCAATCCATCATAAAGAAAAAGAGAACTAAGTGACAAAAGTAAACACAATATCAGCTGTTAGTGCCAAGACTCAAAATATTGGAGTTCTTCCAAGGAGTGCTGGTTCCTTTGTTTATTTTTGTAATGAAATACTGTACAAGAAATACTCAAAAGATTGTAAAATGAGCCTATAGCTCAGACATTGTTTAAATGTGCATACAAGATATTTGGTAACTGTTACCACAGTTTAAGGAGAGAGAGGTTTTGCAACAGTGTTCTTTCCAGGCCTTAGATAATTCCTATCTGTTAAATGGTTATGGTTTATTATTAAGAAAACCACAAACCATTTGTTAACTGTTCAGAGGTTGTAAGACTCTTTTTTCTCTCTTCAAAAATAATCCTCCATGATTGATCCATTTAATACAATGACAGCAGTTTCCTTAGCAATTACTTTCCCCTCACTTTTTCTTATATTAACTGCATGTATGGCAATGTTATTGGTAGAGCAACAAACATGTATTCAAATCTGATTATTTGCTCCTGTTTACAACTGTAAAATTTATATGTAGGCACGTGGTCCAGAACCTCACAAAGTCTGGATGCTGGTAGTGAACTTTGGTCTATCCACCTCCCAAGGCTCACCTCGAACGTCTCAATGGAGAAGAAATAAGCTTCAATGATACTAAAATGCATAGAAGAATGCTGCCTTTTAAATTCCTTTTCTCCCCTACTTGAGACTGTTTACCAATTGAGGTCATCAACAAAAGCCCTTCTGTGTGTACCCCCGACTTCTGAGGTCAACTTAGGGGCTACTAGATAGAAGTCTTTCTTCATGGTGACCCCCCAACTTCGGATCTCTCTCCCTAGACACCTTTGCCTGGCAACATCCCTGTCATCTTTTCAGAACCGACAAAGCCCATCCTGTCCTCTAATGCATTTATTTGTATTTAATATCCTTTCCATTATTTTTAGCTGTTGTTTTTATACTGTTTATGTTTTTGATGGTTTCAAATTTTGTATACTTTTTAATGTTCACTGTTTTTAACTTTTGTAAACCACCCATATACGGCTATGGGGGGGTTATAAATGTAATAAATATAAATAAATTAATTAAATAATATCTCCTTGCTCTGATGTTTCTAAACTTGTTGTTGCTTTGTTTTTTTTGTTTTGTTTTCCATTTGAGCATGCAACCCTATGCATGTTTAGACAGAAGAAAGTTTATAAATCCCAGCATTCCACAGTCAGCATGGCTGGCTAGGCACGCTAGGAGTTTTAGGACTTTCATCTCTCTCTCTCTCTCGCCAAACATGCATAGGATTGTGCCCTTACTGTATTTTGCTGACTCTTATAAGCCAAGTTGATGGTCTCTATACAGAAAGCCAGACTATACAGCAAATAAATATATAAAAATAATCATCACCCAAGGAGCAGGTTTTGGCAGTCTCAGGCCCTGCTTGGGAATGTAGGCACTCAGGGAGCTTTGCATGAGCACCTGTTTTCTAAAAGGAGCTATCCCAGGTCCTGAAGTATGCTTCTGATTGGCTTTCTGTTAGTTGCTTCCGAGTGCTGCAACAAACTATCTGTCAATGATTACTCAGTGTTCCAGCTCAGTTCACTGAAATTTTGCTCAACATCTTACAAGCCAACAGTTTGTCTGGACCATGACCTAAATAATGTTTCCTAAATTCTCAATTTTTATTCCGCTTGCTGTAGTGTACAGTCATAAGAGCATGCAGTCCCATTTTCACATTGAAAAATGTCCCCCAACAACATCCACCACCACTGGTGGAATTCGTCCAGCTTTCATGTTTACGTAGGAGTAAGTTCCACCAAGATCAATGGAGCAGTCGAGCATGTGCATGCAGGGTGACAACCTTACACTGCAAAATCCTGTACGTGAGCTCAGTGGACATTACTCCCTGGTAAGTGGGTTTAAGACTGCATCCTTGGTTTGAGCCACTTATATCTCTTTGTCCTGATACCTGCGTATTTGCCATTACAGAACGTGAATGTCAGCCACAGGCCTCTGGAAACGTGGGTGGTATGGAAGGAAAAAGTCTATGAACTTCTGAAATGGGAGGAACCTTTGAAGTGGGTGGTAACCCTAAATCTGAAACTATTTATGAACTTAATAAAAAGTAATTGAAGTTCCACTCGAGCGCAGTGGGATAATTTTAAATTAGTACTTTGGGTGTCCATAAATGCATCCATTTGGCCTTTTACAGATAGCTGAAGAAGCTCTAGAGCTTTAATAACCTTTTAAAGTGAATAATTCAGAGAAACAATGTTTTGTCCTGATACTTTTTTTAAAAAAAATGTTTGTAATAATTCTGAACCAACTGATTTGACAACTGTAAGATGTTGCAATGATTGTTGGGACCACGTTGGATTTCCACTAGCATTTTTCAAAACAATGTTGCAGATAAGGAAAAGCAGCAAGTCCAGAAGGTTCCAGGGACACAGGACCTGGCAGATCCTCAACGAGGAGTAAATCCACAGATTAGCAATTTTATTATCTATATATCCCTCCCTTTTTCACTATGCTAGGCCCCAATAACCCAATTCTGTTCCCTTTTCAGAAACCAACAAATAACAATCTAGTATCTTTAGTGATTTTGTAACACTCCTTCTTTTTTATCCCTACTCTGTATTGTTTTATATAATGGTGTATCTTCTTGTTTTATATTGGTCTGTTGACTGTAAATAAAGAAATACAATACAATACGAGGAGTAAAAAATAGCCAAAGGCAAGGGTGGAACCAAGTAATCTTCAACAATAATATTAGTAAAAGTTTTATTAAAGTGCCAGATGCCTACGCGTTTCGAATGCGGTTGCATTCTTCCTCAGGGATTTATCTAAAAAACAAAGAAGTCCTTTGTATCATAATATTTACAATTAGAGGCATTTTACAAGTATCTGTACCTTAAAAATTTATAATAGAAAAGCTTTAAAACAATATGTATAACAAGACATACAAATTGCAATAATAATAAAAAAGGTGTAATACATCATCATTCAGCTGATTGGACTATCTATGCAAAATATAACAACCAGGAACAAATCATCTATGTTGCAATAATAAATAATAGATCCTCAACGAGGCCAATGCCATCTCTGCCCTACAACCCAACCACTTCAAGGCCTGGCTTGCATGGTCTCTACATGGTTAGAAGCCTCCAGGGCTTATAGCAGCTGTTGGTTTCATCAGCTACTGAAGTCATCTGGAGTGCAATGTTCTGCCCCACCACCCATACCTGCCCTTTCATTCAGACTTCGATCACATGACAGTTCTTGTTGCAGCATCACAGAGGAACAAGGAAGTTGCTGTGAGATTGTAACTTCCTTCTTTCTTTCTGGATCTGCACAAAGAATTGATGCACTGTTGGTGGTTGGCTGGGTAGCAACCAGCAGCCCAGAAAGAGGGCTGGAATTTTAATTAATTAATTAATTAATTAATTTCTTATTGCATTTATATCCCACCTTTTTTCCTCCAAGGAACCCAAGGTGGCATACATAATCCTCCTCTCCATTTTATCTTCACAACAATAACTCTGTGGGGTAGGCTGGAATGAGAGTCTGTTGCCACAGCTAGACATAAGGTTTATCCTGGGATCATCCAGGGTTCACCCCTGCCTGAGCACTGGATCCCCTGTGTGTCACCTAGATGAACAGGTTTGACCCCTGGATGATCCAGGGATAAACCTTAGGTCTAGCTATAGCCTGTGACTCACCCAAAGTCACCCAGTGGGTTTCCATGGCCCAGTGGGGACTAGAACCCAGGTCTCCCGACTGCCAGTCCAACACTTTAGCCACTACACCACTTCCAGACCATAGCAGCACTTGTCAGAACCAAAAACAGCTACAGGCGGTGGGTATCTCCTGACCATATTCAGGCCCTGCTTAAGCTTCTTCTGGGACTTGTGTTTACAGCTCCACCATTTAAAGAATTACGTATATTTATTTCATTATTTATTTTTAGGAATGTTTCACTTGCTCTTCAGAACTAAAACCCTCAGAGCAACTAATGGTTTTAAAATCAAAAACTGCCAATAAATATGGCCAGAAAATTGAGAGCTAATTTGTTGCTCAACTCTGAATGTCAACTCTGGTTTTTGTTATGGCTTATAGAGAAACAATAAAATTACTACTACTACTACTACTACTACTACAATAAACAAAAACCAATAAAAGAACAGAACACAGTAGTAATACAAGAATATTTTTTTTCTAAAAAAAAAATCCAAATTACAACTTTTAAAAAATCAGTATCTAAAAGGCTTGGGCAAATAAAAAGAAAAGGAGAAGACAAACCCTCTTCACTTAATGCTGAAAAGACCTCATACTTGGTGCTTGGTCCCTGTGGAGTGCAGTCCAAATTTGGGAAATATCACTGAAATAACTGGAACATTGCTTGCTTCTCATTTCAGAAGGCAGGGGAACTCATAGAAGAGCATCTCAGAAATTGGGCAAGGTTCACGTGTGAGACAGTAGCCCTTAAGGTAAGTAGGTCCCAAGTCATTTAGACCTTTAAAGGTTAACACAACACCTTGATTTGAACTTAGAAAGAAACCACAAGCCAGTACATCTGTTTTAGGCCTCGTGAGATATGATCCATGCACTCAGCCCACTCAGTAACCTAGCTGCTCTAGTTGTAGCAGCTATAGTTTCTGAACTGTATTCAAGGGTAGCCCCATAGACAGCACATGGCAGTCATCGAGGTGAGTTGTTACCAGGACATGGACAATTGCAGTTAGCCTATCTCTGTCCAGGGGGACTGTCTATACAATGCTGCGTTGCCTACTGATTCCCCCCAAACCCTACAGAATTGCTGCTGCGAATCAATAATGTTATATGGCAGGAGTGAGCCATCCAGCCAGGAAAAACTGCAGTGCTGTTGTCAGACGGAAGTAAGGGGCACCAAATATCAAGGGACTAAACCTGTAAAAACCTTTTTGCTTGTTTTCTAGCAACTCTGCACAACTTTGAACGCCTATAGCAGCACATTCACACTGCTACAGTTCATTGAATTTATGTGTTAATTGTCATAACTGCCCTTACTTTAGTTCCCCAGACTTTAATATTGCCATGGCAGCCATTACGAGGCTTGTCATGCCAGCCCCCTGCCCTGCATTCCCACGCCTACCCTGCACTGGGATCCCCTCCCCCCCCCCAACGATGCCATTCTCTTAATCTGAACTTCAGCCACCACTGACAGACAACCGTGGTACCATCAGAGAAATGGGAAAACGTGCGGTAAAACAACACATCAAAGAGCATAGTTTCATGGGGAATAGCATGATGTGGCCCGCACGTCGGCATCTGCTTCAAAGAAACAATGGGACGCAACTGTGCAGTCACAGTGGGCTATACAGCATATAGACAAGTCCCAGGAGAAGTTGAAGCTGGCACACCTTGGCCATTTCTACACCAGCCCAGTGTAGAGGGTGGGAGGGGGAGGATCTCACAAGATCCTGATTGCAAGATCCTCCCCATAGTCCACATGTGGGGGTGACATCCTGGGAGGAAGGAGCGCATCGCGCCCACCATTTTTTTAAGGAGATGAGCGCATGTGCGCTCTAACTAAATGAAAGTTTTTTAAAAAGCCCCAACCCCGCTCCCCCCCCCCAATTCCACACCTCCTGCAGTCTGGGGATGATCCTGAGACCACGGGAAGAATTGGATTTTCCAGGGAGTACTTATCCCTGGGAAAACCCATTCTCGTCCCTCCTTCCTCCTGGGAGTCCCTGTGCATCATTTGGATGCACAGGGACTCAGCTGTGACCAGCCTGGATTTTCAGGCTGGTGTAGAAATGGCCCTTGTATGGGAATGCCTCCCCACAAAATTTTTCACTTTATCCTGAATATGTTTTGATAGAAATATTCTCCCAGGTGTAGATGAAGCTGAAGTGATGATTACAATAAGAGGAATTGTAAGAGGCTTTCCAGAACTAGGGTCAAGGATGACATCTACATAAATCATTGGTAACCTTAACACAGACATTCTTATAGGAGTTCTCCTGTCTGATGTAGGATATACATAGGTTAAAATAGTCCCATCGTATTTATCTTTCACTCTGAGGCTTACAGAAACCAAATTTCTGTCATCGACAATTATTAATCTTCCATTTTACCCTGCAGGGACTTTTAATAAAGCATCAAGTACAGTGTTTGGACAGGAGGGGTGGGGATAAAGAGAGAGAAGATATGATCCAAATATATAAAAGTGAAGGAAGAAAAAAAGAAAAAGAAGGGAGCTATATAAAATCCAAATATATAAAAAGTGAAAGGGGGGAAAGAGAGAAAGCTCAGAGTAACAACATCTGTGTGCCACATGTACATAAATCACAATGGGATTCTAAACTTTCTTCCTTCACCTACATGTAACTCAGGTTTTATAGCTTATAATTTTACTAAAAACATTATTATTTGACTTACTTTAAAGTGACATTTGATCAAGTCAAGAGAACTGCTGAGAACCACCACCTAGCAGCAAACCTGGGACTCGTATGAGTCTCTCAAAGCCTGGGTAGAAAAGAAAGTGTCATTCATGTTCATCATATATAGCCAGGGAGTGAAGTATATGATAACATTAGTTACTGGGTGGATTAGAAATGTACTAAATAAATAAAATGATAACCTCTGAATCTTAAGGAGGGGCTGCTGCACCAAAGAACAAAATAAGCTTATCACAGAATAGTAGAGTTGGAAAGGGCCATTCTGTCATAATACTAAAACCTGGGGTCATCCCATGAAGCTGATAGGGGGAAATTCAGGACATATAAAAGTACTTCTGCACAGAGCACATTGCTAAACTATGGAATTCACTACCACAACTTGTAGTGATGGCCACCAATTTGTATGCCTTTAAAAGAGGCTTTGACAAATTCATGGAGAATAAGTCTATCAAAGTCTACTAGTTCTGATGGTTACATGCTACCTCCAGTATCAGAGGCAGTTTGCCTATGTACACCAGTTGTGGGTCCAGTAGAATTGGACCCAAATCTATGTACACCAGATTTGGGTCCAGTAGAATTGGTTCCATTCTTCAAAGGCAGACTAATTTAGTGTGATGTGCAACGTTGGTTTCTTTCAGCAGATGCGAGAAATTATGCTGAGCTTGACGTCACTTATTTGTACATTGAAGAGAATGACGAGACTCACTAAACTCCTTCAAAGATCAGTGGTTATTGATGCAAGCTCTTCCAACTGTGATAACTGATAGCAGGGACAAGAGCATATCCAGTTAAACGCCAGCATGTACAGTTCATAGTTCTGTTGAGAAACACACTGACCTGAAAATGACCCACAGTTGTCAGCAAAGAGCTTCGGTTGAAACATAGTAAATATCCCTTGTCCCTGCAATTTCAGGAGATCTTAGAATCTTGTCTAAGCAAGACGTTGGATAATAAGAAAAATGCAAACGACAAAAAGCATGGCTGTGAATGCATTATCAGCCTGTGGAAATCTGTTAGATGAGGGTGAACAGGTAGAAACCTTGCTCTCTCCTGTCTTGAAGCCGTTCAAGGCCTGCTGTCAGCCAGAGTCATGAGACTATGGCATGACCAAAGGACATGCAGCAAACATGCTTGTCACACGAAGTGTGAATCAGCTCTGAGATCCCACCTGCAAGAGCAGAAAGGCCAAAAGAAAAAAAGAGAAAAAAAAGAGCAAGCTATGCAATTTAGACTGTGCTCAGACCTTCACGCAGGAATGGAAACCGAAAGACCTATCAAGTCCCAAATAAAAGCCAGACCTTTATTTTTCCAGTAATGGAAAACAGCATTTGGCACCTACAGTGGAATTTAGGGTTATTCACTCTAGTCCAAGCCGGAAAAAAGGAATCTCCCAGAATAAATAGAAGTGAGAATTAGCTACATAACCAAAGTAACTGGAAAGAGTAGAGAGACCTCAGGAAATAACCAGAATTTGAGCCAAAACCCATAGATGTGAATGGGTGTTTCCCATATAAGACTATAATGTCCAAATAGATCTATTTTCCTAGGTCATATACCCTGCTTTACAAGTATTAGTAATTATGCATAATTATAAAGAATTGAATTTAAGTCTTTAAAGTCCAGTTTTCTTAAATTAAATCGAAGACATTTACACTACATACATCTTTAAAAGGAGGGACATTTAATATATGCCGAACCCTTCTTTCCGATATAAATATGAACCCTGGTAGTATTAAGTTTTGGACCAGGTCATAAATTCTTAGCTATAAGATGCCAGAGTCTGTCCAACCTTTCTAGTCTACAGAAAAATATTTGGAGAGGTATAAAAGACCCTGGAATGAGCAGACTTTCTCAAGCTGATTCTTCTGTATGGTAGGGAAATAAGAAAATCTTTCCCACACTCTTAAGATTTCTGTTGGAGATTTAATCCCAGAGAAATGACATCCAGATTCTGATGGTCTTTCTGACTCTTTCTGATATTATCCAGAACTCCCGTCAACAGCAATGGCTCCCATTCCTGCATGGGTGTGACTTAGATAACGTGCATCAATGTTAGAGGAATGAAAGCCGCCAATGTTTGCAGGTATTTTTTAATGTACGCTGATTCCTGAACCCCCTACTTCCAAACAGCCTGTTGTCTCAGTCAGTTTAGCTGGTTTCTTCTAGGAAGGATGATCAGGAGGCCATGTGTCCAGTTTCTTGGAGGACAATCCTCTCTTTGAAGGCATTCTCTATTTGATGGGCTGGTTTGAAGATGACCCATAAGAAGCAGGGGCCTTGACCTTGGCCATCAGCAGTGGACTCCATTGGCACTCAGGTCACCAGGTCACCATCTTCCCCACTATGGTGAAATGTATTGTATTTCCATTTAAATTATAGTTATTATTTCCAATCTTGCATCTATACATTTATATTAACACATATAAATTTTACCCAGACATGTCCTGTTTCTTGATGATGCGTAGACATCCATCCTACAGGTGTTCAGATGCAACAGATGGCTGGGCTCCTGTCCCATTAAAAATGGTGGAGAGGGGATTTTGGCAGATTTTCTTATCCAGCAGCACTGGATAAGAAAATCCAGGTATGACATGCAGCACATACTACTATGTCCTCCCTCCCCCCTCTCTCCTTTTTTTTTTTAACAACAGATTCAACATACAAGAGCCCTGTCTTTTCTTGGCACTCTACTGCTGAATAGGCAATGAGGTAGTTAGCCTCAAGAGAACTTTACTACAGAAGCAAGACAGACCTGGGTCTTCCAATACCAAGTCCATTTTATGGTGTAACTACTTTAACCTTCATCCTCATCACAAAGGCTGATGTTGGAACTACACATACAGATTTTGAAAAATCCATTCCATTTGCATTTCATGGGTTGTCAGATGCATTTTGAGTTTCCAAATTTGTGGAAATTTGCACCTGCAAATTTCTGCTTGTGAAAATGCGCAAACTCCCTCAAAATGTGCATTTTCACACTTTCATCTGTGGGGGGAGTGTGTATTTTTGGCAAGAGTTTTTTATTATTATTTTGCACATTTTTCTATTACCAAATTTGTGCAAAATTCTAGAAAGTTAGAAAAATGATCTGCAGGTCCACAGAATCCTCTGACTGGAGAAAAGCCAGTTAACTGTGGAATCTGTGAGCTGATTACATAAAAATCCAAACTCTTTTGGATCTATTGTCAATTTCTTCAACAACGCTAATACATACTACCCTGAAAGTAGAAAACTAGCAGAGCAGGGAAATAATTGGTCAAGAACTTTTCTCCTTGATGAGCTATTTTACTACCCATTGGGAGCTTTTTATAAGGGCTGGTAAAAGGTAGTTCAGTCTACTTTACCTCCTCATTAAATCTACATATGCAGATTTAACTCCTATTGCTCACTAAATAGCTGCCATGACAAAGTTTCTTCTTAGAGATGCAATGTTTCTCACTGGATACCATAGGCTGGTGGAGCTGTTACTTAATAAAATATTGCTATCCCACCTTTTCAATAAAACGTTGAAGGTGGCACACAACACATTAAAATTATATATAAAAATAAATTGGTAAAGTAATAACAGAGAGAGAGAGAGAGAGAGAGGGAGAGAGAGAGAGCAGATAAAATAGCTTGACGGTTAATATCAAGGAACTAAAATTGCCTTTCAAATGCCTTTCTTTCTTTTTTAAAAAAATCTTTACAGAGTGATGGAAAGCCATCTGAAAAGGAACAAGCATACATAGGCCTAATCTACACCATGCACGATATTGCTCTATGAAAGTGGTATGAAAGTGGTATATAAAAGGCAGGAGCCACACTACTGCCTTATAGCGGTATGGGCCCATTGACACATACCATATACCACTTTCATACCGCTATACCCTGCTTGGTGTGGCTCCTGCCTTTTATATACTGCTTTCATACCACTTTCATGGTGCAATATCCTGCTTGGTGTAGATTAGGCCATTGGCTAAGCAGAGAGCTCCAGAGCCCAGGTGTGGCCACAGAAAATGCCCTTGTCTGCTCTCTCTCCATGCAACTGATGATCCAGTCTTAGCTCAAGTCTGACAGAGCTACTCACAGTGAGACTGGTGGCTCCGACATCAGTGGGGTGATAAATCCACTCCTGGATCCAGTGAGAACCAGTCAGAATTCTGAAGGAGCTATCCATGGTACAACTTCACCCCCTTTCACTCAACTCAGCCAATCATCTCACATATGCAAATACACCATTCCTTCTGTCATTCACCCCACTCTCACCCTAGATATGAGAAATGATTGGCTGAGAGAAAAAGGGTGAAGTCGTACCTTTGATAGCTCCTTTACAGTCTGACTAGTTTTGACTGGAACCCAGAGCGGATTCACCACCCCACTGACATCCAAGCCACCAGCCTCTACCGGCTATTCACCAGTCTAAAATTCAAGTTTCTGTACTTCTGTAAAATAGGTCGTCTTCCTGATTATAGGCCGCTCATTTCTGCAGTTCCCATTGCTGATTAAAGATGAATTTTGAGTGTCCCCCCTCCTGTCCTTCATCCACTCAGGATAAGGAAGTTATCTCCTTTCCTCTAGACTTGCCCTCAGAAGGTTTATTTATGGCATGTATTAATTGAATATCGGTTCCACACAGAGGTGGCATTTTGCCCACCTAATCGAAAACAAGCAGAGGCTACACAGCAGCGCGTCTTAGTAAATCACTTCCACTTGTCCTTCCACACCTACTGAGAAAAGAATCCCAAATTAATGCAGAGAGCCTCCAAAAAGAGGATGTAGAAGCTGCTACTTGTTACATGCTTGCATTGCACAGCGTGACTCATCCCTAGCTGTATACCAAGTAATTGTAATTGCTTTAATAATTTTCAAATTAAAAAAAAAATGATGATAGTTGCGGACAGCTATAAATAACTGTAATGAAACACATTATTTGTGCCGGTTCTTCACATGCACTTGTTTAGCTCTCTCACTGTAAACTTGAAACATCTGTTTCTTTAGAAGTCGAGCATTCCGCAGCAACAAATAGAGCTCTCAAAAGTGACTCATGTATTAAATGGCAGCATTTGACAAGTTTCAGCAGTTGATTTCTAGAGGGAAGGAGGCTGTGGTGAAATGGAAAATTCGGTGTGTCTTTAAAAACACACACAACAGCCATCTGTCTCGAATCATGTTTTTTATAATAGCACACCACAAGCTACCACATCATATGGTCAGGGGGCATCTTTAACGATCTCCACTTCCTTTACCTCCAAATCAGATCCAGAGCACGATCTCTAGGATAAATTCTACCACGAGTCACTTTGGATGATTCAGTAACTTTGGTGGAATATGAGTGGATTCTCAAACAGCATAAGATCATTTAAAATCAAAATGTTGTTTATCCAAATATTTAGCTCCCTCTGTTTGAAATCCACAAACTGCATCAAAAGGTTATAAGACAAGAATAAAGATTAAACTAAATCCATACAAATTAGCCCAGGAAGCCCTCACTTCCATACATTGACATGTCAGCCATGATCCAGGAGTGTTTCCTCTTACCATTTCTTCTGAACATCTTACATCCTTAACTGGAGCTACGGTCCATTGAAACAGTACCAGCTAATAACTTTTGAGCCCCAACGTATGTCACATTCTTTCTCTCTCTTGCTCAGTGTCTGAGGACTGAAAAGGGCTGCCTAAACTTCACCTATCTAGATCTATTGTCTACACAAGACTGTGCCACAGCCTAGTTTCATGCTTTATTTATGTACTGTTCATTTATGAACAATATTTATAGGCAGGCCTGTAAGAAAAGTCCTCAGGACAGCTTATAACAGGGTATGAAATAAATTAGAATTCAGCAAAAATGAAATAAGTAAAAATAAAAGTAAAATGCAGTATACAAATATTGAGTTTCGGAGAGTTTTTTTTTTTTAAAAGCTAAAGCAGATTATAAAAGGCCTGGAAATATTTTTTTAAAGTTTTCACCTTGCACCAGAATAACAACAAAGGAAGTGCCAGACAAGCCTCTCTGGGAAAGGCATTCCATAATTCAGTGCCACTACTGAAAAGCCGCTGTCTCCAATTGTCACCTGATCCATCTCACCTGGTGGGGAAATCTGGAGAAGGACTTCTGAAGAAGTTCTCAGCATTTAGAACAGGTAAAGGTGGAGAGAGACATTCCTTCAGATATGTTCATCCCAAGCTTTAAAGGGCCTTATTCTTCCCCAGCCTGGTGGAACCAGTCTTCAAGGAGACTTTGGCCAGATCTACACCAAGCAGGATATAGCACTATGAAAACAGTATGAAAGCAGTATATAAGAAGCAGAAGCCTCAACAAGCAGGTTATAGCACTATGAAAGAGGTATGAAAGCGGTATATGGTATGTGTCAATGGGCCCCAACAGTTGTCAGTGCACTTCAATACCGCTACAAAGCAGTAGTGTAGCTCCTGACTCTCATATACTGTATAAATAAAACATCCCAGAGTGCAGGACACGGAATAATAGGCTCAAGTTACAGGAAGCCAGATTCCGGCTGGACATCAGGAAAAACTTCCTGACTGTTAGAACAGTACTACAATGGAACCAGTTACCTAGGGAGGTGGTGGGCTCTCCCACACTAGAGGCATTCAAGAGGCAGCTGGACAACCATCTGTCAGGTAAATAAATAAATATACTGTGTTCATACCACTTTTATGGTGCTATATCCTGCTGGGTGTAAATCTGGCCCTTGTTGAATTCCTTGATGTATTCTGTGCACACATACATAGAAAGCTGCCTTATATCAGAGCAGATTATTTGTCCATCTTAGCCAGTATTCTCTAACCTGATCAGAAGCAACTCTCCAGGGTGTCCTCAGAGATCTTTCCCAGAGATCATGTCCTATTGAATCCTTTTTAACTCAAGGTGCTACAGATTGAACCTGGAACTAGGGATGTGCTCCGCTTCTCTTCGGTTCAGAGAAGCAGGAGCGAGGCGGCCTAATTTGCCTCCGGAAAAGGCGGAGGCGAAGAGAGTCAGGGGGGCTGCTGATCGAGGCGAAGAGGATCGCCTCAATCCGGAGCTTCGCCTGCAGGTAAGTGGGGGGGGGGAGGGGGACTCATCTGGCGCTGCCGGCACTGCCATCCATGCGATGGCCGCGGTGCCAGGTAAGGGAGCAGGGAGGAGGGACGCTTACCTGTGTCCGTCGCAGGCTTCAATTGAGGCCCCGGTTGAAGGCGGAAGTGAAGGCCGAGGCCTCTTCCGGCTTCAACCAGGGCCTCAATTGAAGCCCGTGATGGATGCAGGTAAGGGGGCGGGGGATTGGCTTATCTTGCGCCACTGCCGCCGTCCATGTAGCGACGGTGGCGGAGCGGGAGACGGGCGGAGCGGCGCGAAGAGGATCGGGCCTGATCTGGATTTTCCGGATCGGGCCACGAAGCGGATTGGGGGGTCCATGCACACCCCAACTTGGAAACTACAATCAAGTGCTCTCCCATTGGATTATCACACCTCCCTAACCCTACTCTCATGGTATAAAGCTTGATATAACAGTTTTCTCATATTGTAATGTTGTTGCTGTTTTAAAATCAACACTATTATAAACATCTTGTAGACAGAATGATTCCTGGTAAGTTTTCTCTTTAGAAATTATACTATGAAAGTAGAATTTGTGCTTGGCCCTGCTCCATCTCAACTTCACAATTTCTAAATAAACTCCCTGGTTATGGTTACTGACCTGGCAGTTTCTCAGTGTGATGAAAACTGTAAATCCCACAATTTACCTGAGCTTTATTTCATACTGTTTGCCCATGGTGTCATGGCACCTGGCAAGTATACAAGTATTCAAAGGAAAACCACTTGCTTGGAACAGTCAGGCATGCTCCCCCCCCACACCGCACCACCTTCTGTGGGTCTTTGCCAACATTAGGAAGGGAGGGCATAGCACAATATGTTTCTATGTGAGTCATTTATAGTGACATAGATGTACCCTTGTGCAGAGCTCAAAAGCAGCTCTACGTGTGCCAAGATGAAAATCGTGGTCTTGTTTCTTGAGAAGAGACAGTTTTAGACTGGAAAAAATGTTATATTATTAACTATCTCTGTGTAATTGATTCTGAATACTTCTCAGATTTATTTTGTCTAATTTTTAAGTCAAAAAGGGACTTGTGGTTGAGAAGGCAGAATGGTAAGGCCTCCTCCTCCTCCCTTTCCCCCTGTAATTGATTGCCCATGGCTACTTCAGCTCACTTCTGATAGTCAAGCTGAACTACAAAGAAAAAAGATGCTCAAACAATGGACTTTGGTGAGGAAGAGTTTAATTCCCATCCCCCACATGCCCCAACCGCCTGCTTTGAAGGAGCAGAAAAGTGATCAACAAACATGGCTGCCACTGCCACAACCACTTTGACCCTCAGTCTTCCTTTGGCCTCTCATTTAATTCAGGGAGACTCTCTCTTTCTCTTTCTGTTCCCAGGGCTGGCTCTGGTTCACACACTTGTGCCCTGAGTTGACATCAGGAGATAATATTGTTAGGCATCTGCTAAGGCCAGCTCTTCAACTGCAGGGCACTAGAGCCCCCCGGTCCTGTTGCTACATGGAGAAGCAGCAGCCATTGCTGTTTGTTCACTCTCCTGTCAATGACCTCTGGATAGTGGGGATTGGGCCCAGGGACAAAGGAAAGTGAACAGGCAATGGCAGGGCAACGAAGGTGCTCTGCATCAGGGAATCTTTCCAAAGGTTGTGCTCCCAGCTTGTTTCCACTAGCTGTGCTCTCCTGAGGGAGATCGGTTGCTGCTACTGCTTCTTCCCTTTCTCCTTCATCCCCCCTAGCCCAAGGATGGGGACTTGCAGTCCAAGAACATCTGGAGGTCTATAAGTCCCCATCCTTGGTAGCCTGTCTCCTCTATATTCCAGGAGAAGGGGCACAGCAGCAACTGCCCCAATCTTTCCTCTCTGAACCCCCATCTCTCCCCTCTGGCCTTCAAGGCCAGCTTGGGAGGGGGTTATGCCATGTTACTAGAAGACTGGAAAGTTGTCTTATTTGCCCCCTAGGTGTTCAGGCTGGGCTGGGATCTGGTGAGTCAGTAACTGAAGGTACAACAGAGGGTCAAGCTGAGCCAGAATCCACAAACATCCAAAGTAGCAAAGAGCAAAGCCAGGAAGTATAGACAGAAGGGCTAGGCAGAGAGACCCAGGCCAAGGTCACTTACAGAGCTACAAGCAGGTAGCAGTCTGGAGCCAGAATCAAACAGAAAAATACAGGTAGCAGTCTGGAGCCAAAATCAAAAGTAAACACAGATTTGCATCAAATGTACATGTGTTAGTTAATATGGCTACATGCATATTTAGAAATGGGGAAGACTGTGACCAGGTGACCTATATGCCTGCTCAATCTGCTGTCCATGTGCCAACTACGGATGGACAAATTCAAGGCCCTTGCTCTCCCTTCATAGGGTTCTTTATCTTTAAATCAGACTTCGAAAGCTCTTCAAATACAGAACACTTTCAAACACAGGACTTGTCTCTGATCACCCCTCAAACAGAGGACTGTCTTCTGTCAAGTACGACATATGACCACCTTAGGAGAGCAGAGTAGACAGATAATGCTTACCTTCCAATAGTGCACTGCTGGATCTTTCTGGCCAATCCTTGGCTTCCGAGAGCCTTTTCCTTGCTAAACCCTCTTAAAACTTCAATCAGCTATCCCTGGACATGTAACAATCGGCTGGTTCACACATAACATAAAGTCACTCTGGGGAAATTTCCCCATGAGGCTTCCTCTCACCATAGCATCCACCATTTTGAATATTCAACCTGAGGAATATTTCCCCAGCCACAAATGTGCAAACTGGGCCACTGTCAATCCAGGGTGAGATACACAGGCCTAGTGGCAGCTGCTTTTGCTCCAAACCATGCTGTGGCCATGTTTATAGTGAAAACAACACCAGCCCGTTCTGAAACACTGCTACCTCTGTATAACCAAGAGCAACGTCTCAGGCTCATGTTGGTAGACCTGCTGTCGAAGCAAGAATGCTCTGCTTTACCAGCTCAATAGGTAACTTCAGTATTGCTGTCTTAATCCTATAGTGGTTAGGAGCTTGGCACACACATTTGACAGCTGTTCTGGAGTCAGGAACACACGGTATATGCTACATCTGGCAATGCTGATATTGGAAGTCGAAACAGTGGAAAAATCCAGTTTATCTTTGGGGACTGCTGGAAGGGATTTGCAGCAACGAAGGGCCTGACACGGGGAAGGGAGTCCATCAGGGCCTAAGGGACTGCCTGGGCCAATCCTTACCAAGGTCAAAAACACATTCTGTCAAAGGTGGTGTTCGTTAGGGCAACATTGCTAAAGCAGTCACTCTAAAGACATCGCTTGGTTGCTCAAAGCCGCCCTGTAGAAGGGGAAAACAAAGAAGCACAATGGAAAGAGGTCATAACTCTGGCTTTTCAATGAGGTAGATAGAAGTAGGTCTTGAAAGATATATATGGTGATATATATCACAGCTGATCACATTTCACTGACTTAGTGTCTGTAGCATTACAATCCCTTTAGTCTTCCATTCACACATAATACCTGCCAATTCAATATTTGAAATACTTCTGATAGAAGCAAAGGATATATCTCCCATCTTAATATTTTTGTACAGATTGCCCTGTTCTTTGTCCTCCATTAATGGCAGCTGGAATGCAGCAGAAACAGAAATACAAAAATGTAGGCGTGTTCCGGCACAATCGGTACGTGTGTTCTCGAATGAGTCCCACGCACGAAATCATGTGGAGAGATATCGCATCAGAACAGAACATTCGTGTACATGAACAAGGGTGGCAAGCATGATAGTACTATTATTTGGCCTCTTTTATATCACAGAATCATTGAATGGTAGAGTTGGAAGGGACCTATAAGGCCATCGAGTCCAACCCTCTGCTCAATGCAGGAATCCACCCTAAAGCATACCTGACAGATTGTTGTCCAGCTGCCTCTTGAAGGCCTCTAGTGTGGGAGAGCCCACCACCTCCCTAGGTCATTGGTTCCATTGTCGTACCGTTGAAACAGTCAGGAAGTTTGTCTTATGTCAAGAGGGAATCTGTCTTCCTGTAACTTGAGACCATTCTTCCATGTCTTGCGGTCTCCCTTATTATGGTGAGATGCATCATATTTCTATTTAAATTATACTAATAATTTCTAAATATGCATCTATTTATACAAAGCATTTGCAAATTTTATGCAAATTTGTATCATTTTCAGCCCTCTTTTTTGATGACACATTCTGGCACCCTAAACTATAGCATCTGTGACAGCTTAGCGAACTTTCTTCGGAACTGAAGAAAGTTCTTACAGAACTGTCATGGCACAACAGAAGAGACCTAACTTTGCCAGAACCACAACCTAGTACAGGCAACATTCACAGATTTTCCATGTGAATGATTGTTATTGATTGTGCATCATTGATGATCTAATAGGCTTCTGATAGACACACAAGGAAAACAACAGGAAAAAGGGAAACAAAACTTGACATTACTTTTGGAAAATTAGGAACTTTAATAAGTTTGGGTACCTTGCATGAGATTGTGTAACTGTTCCTATAGAAAAGAATAATCTGACAGTGCAGTCTTGTACAGGTCTACTCAGAAGTAAATTTAAAGGGACTTACTCCCAGAGGGCATAGGATTCCAGCCCTAGAAAACTTTGCTTAGCCAGCTTTCTTCTGTTTATATACTTTATTTCATAATTTAGAAGTGAAATGGAAGATAAATGGATATTTTTTTACCAAATATTTTTTGTTACAGAAGTCGTAATTCATATATTACACACAAAACCAGGGTTTGAATTTTCAGCCTTTATGCTTAAAGTAATATTTTACTTTAAACTGGAAATATATTATGTTATTGCCCGGTTCACAAGAGACTTAAAATATCCAGTGCTTTTTACTATTGGAAACTGGAGGGGTTTAACTTGGAGAAGCAACAGTCAGCTGAAGGTTGGGTGGTCTGGGGAGTGTTGGACACCCAGATATTATACGGTTTCCAGAGAGACTGTGGTTTATTTGTGGCTATTTCATTTTGGTTCTGAACACTAAACCATTATTATATGTGTGTATTTTACCGGAGAGGTAATTGCAACTCTATTGGCCTCAGCATAATATAATTATAATCAATATCATACAGACCGCCATTGTAATTGAAAAGTTTCAGGTATTTGCAATTAACCTATGCTTATCTGTAACTATGGACATTTTACACCTCTGTGAATGCACATGCAGAGGCACACACCTATTTGAGGTTAACACAGAGAAAAGGGAACTAAGTGATGAAGGGGATGGAGCAGCAACTCTCCTGTGAGGAAAGGTTGCAATGCCTGAGATTGCTGAACTTAGAAAAAAGATGAGTAAGGGGAGACATGATAGAAGTGTACAAAATTATGCATGGTGTGGAGAAAGTGAATGGGGGGGGGATTTTTCTTCCTCTTTCGTAATACTAGAACTCATGGTCATCCCATGAATCTGATTGGTGAAAAATTCAGGACAGATAAGATGAATTACTTTTTCACACAGTGGATTGTTAAACTATGGAATTTTCTACCATGAAATGTAGTGATGGTCACCCATTGGAGAGCTTTAAAGGGGGATTACACAAATCCACGGAGGGGAAGGCTGCCAATGGCTACTAGTCCTAATTAGGGCTGTGCACGGACACCCCCGATCCACTCCGGATCCCAATCCGCAACTTCTGGATTGGGTCCGCTCCACTCCGAGTCAATCCACCTATGGTCCGCTTCACTTTGCTGCAGAGCTCCGGATCCAAATCAGAGCTTCGTTCCACCCCACCCCATAAACTTGCATTGAAATCCAAATGCCTATAACTTTTTTTCTGTTAACATTAGGAACCTCAAAATCGGCACCATGAGAGCTTATCCATGTATCCACATTTATGCCCAGTTGGAAGGAAATCTGAGCCTCCACTAATTTGGGGGGAATTTTTGAAAATCCTACACCCCATTTTCAGAAATGAGATTTACTCCAACAATTGTAAAGATACAAACTTGAAAGTGGGCACCCTCACAAATGCCACCTAGATCCACATTCATGGCAAGTTTCAAGCAAATCCGAGCATGCCCTGATTTTTGGCAATTTTTTTTCATTTTAAGCATCACCCCCTAACCCCCATTCACACTCCTTTCTAGAACTCCATCAGTTTTCACATTAGAAACCTCAAAATCACCACCATGAGAGCTTATCATGCCCAGCTGGAAGGAAATCCGAGCCTCCACTGATTTTTGGGGAAATTTTGAAAATCCGTTCCTGTGAGGCGGGAACAGCTTTTCTTTTGCATCCCATAACTAATAGGGGGCTAGGAGGATAAGAGTAAAGCTTTGTGATTCTTGCTTCAGAGTTGATTGACTGCACTGTGATGACAGCCATTATTAAACAACAACAACATTAATAATAGCAGTACTAATATTAATAATAATCACAACAACAACATGAACCACAATGAAAGCCTGCCTGAGTTTACTGAAGAGGGAAAGCCAGGAGAGCTTGAGCTATGGGGTGGTATATAAGTTAAATAAATAAATAAATAAATAAATAAATAAATAAATAAATAAATAAATAAGTACAGGAGGGGTGGAATTAAAAGCAGTAGTGTTGCTGAATCACAACAACAAGATTTTTTTTTTTTAAAAAAAGGCTATGTTTGTCTTTTACCAGTAAGAGGAAAGTGGACATGCCCATGGGGAGGGGGAACTGTTGTGCCAATTTGACTGGTCCTGTCTAGATACCAATCTTTGAGAAGCTGCATCACACTTCAACTCGTGGTGCTCCTTGGCTTCTCCAATAGCTAACCTTTGGAGGGTTCTGACGACCCTCCAAGGGCAGGAGTGTGCACTGGGCACTTCCACATGCCCTATGGACATCATCCCCTTGCACCACATCTATTCAGTTGTCCACCAAGGTTAGGGTGGGTAGCAGTGCTGTATTTCCTATCTGTTATTTATTTACTTAGTATATGATTTAAGGCTGTGTTTGTGTGTTTGGTGGGGCTACTGTTTCAAAAAACACTGGAAAAAGTCCGTTCAGACAAAGAAAGAAAAGTTACCCAGTATCCCAAGTTACTAAGTATCCCGTTTTGCTTATTCTCCTCCCCCCCCCCCCAACGTTGGGATTGGAGGATTCTTCATCAGGTGATCACTATTGGGAGTTGAATCTGCCTCTCTCATCTCTTCAAAAAAACCTTACCCCCTCCCGCTTTTAGCCATTCTAAACAAATTATTAGCAAGCAAACCGCAGGACGAAAAAGTCTGAACATCTACACAAATGACCCCCAACCACCACTCTCTAAGCACAGTAAGTTTTAGGGATGTGGGTTTCAAAACAAAAATGTTATACACTGATCTTTTCCACAATGCAATCCTATGGGGAAAAATATCCAAAATGGCAGGCGGACCGCTCTGCAAAAAGCAGATCGATTCGCTTGTGGTCGCTTCTCTTCGCTATGCTTCGCTAGCCCCCCAACTCGCTTCTCCTCTGGCTATAATGGAGGCAAAGCCCCCTGACTCGCTATCACTTCTAAGAGCCGAAGAGAAGTGGATCACAACCCTAGTCCTGATGGCTATATGCTATCTCCAGTATCGGAGGTAGTATGCCTATGTTCACAAGCTAGTGGGACACATGAGTGTGAGGGTGCTATTGTACTTATGTCCTACTTGTGGACTTCCCATTCGGGCATCCAATTGGCCACTGTATGAACACTATGACGGACAAGATGGACCCTTGGTCTGATTCAGTATGACTCGTCTTACTTTCTTCAGAATAGAGAACAGTCCTCTGGGAGCCCTTAAAATAGAGTCATCTCTAAAAGAGGACATATGACCACCCTATGGGATTCACTGGGAAGTGATGATCTTATCTGTGCTCAGTGCTACAAGAAATAAGGTTACATCAGGGTTCAAGCCCTTATAGCATCTATCTAGTATTTGAAATGAATTATTACTGCAAGACAGCTCAATGAGTCAAGGGAGTGCTCCTTATGTGGCCATCTCATGACCTAACACTTCATTTACTATTTGTCTGCAAAAGGAGAACTTTTGTAAGGCTTCACCATTTGTTCCCAGTTCCTACTAAGCTAGTTTTTAAAAACAAAAACAAAAAAACCCTCATCAATCATGGCTATTGTTGTAATGGATTCAACTGTCTTTCTGTGATGCCATAAACTAATTAAACTAGTATGCAGATCCAGCATGTAGCTAGAGTGTTGGGAGAAGACATTTTCCTTGCAATCAAGGCATGAGCTGGGCAAAAGATGCTTGGATGATCCCTCAAGGGACTTGCTAATGTGAAGAACACTGCTGGGCCCCTCCCAGCCACTATGTCTTTGTGAACAACCCCTCACCTGGAAAGGTGCTTAGTGTCACATCTCCAGGCTATCAAGTATTTGAATATAAGCCATCATCACTCAATGATGAAGTGTTCATAGTGCAACAGAAGGGGAAAAAATGATGCTGTCCATATAGCTCACAATGGTTTTTCGGTGACCTTCTAGAGCTACCTTCGAATGGTTTATAGATAATTTAAGTCTGCTGTGTAGTGTGAAGGAATTTACTATGAAAATTGCATAAATAAAATGTAAGCACTTGAGTTCAGAAGTGCAGCACTATATATACCAGATAAGAGTATCTAAAATGGGAACATTTTATTTCCTTCTACCCGCACTTTTCTCAACATTTCACTTTTGTTTTGGCAAATGTACAATGTAATTTAAGGAGGAAGACATTACAAGACGCGTCTCCTGATGAGATAGTACTTCCTGTGGATGGTCTGCAAGATACAAGCCCAACAGCCAAGTGACATCATCTGTCTCAGAAATAGCAATGACATATCCTGGAATGTCATCTTGTGATTTTAAAATGGACTTATATGGTTAGAAGCTTTTCTCAGTTTATTTAAATGTCCCCATATATATATAATTCAATGTCATTGCTCCTGTAGCATGGAGAGTATTATCTAACAAAGATAATGTGGGAATGTATTTATTAAATATTAGGTGTTTGTTTTTTTAATTCTAGGATTAAAACACACCTTTGATTTTAGAGAAGAGTTAAGGCATATACAAATTCATTCATGCACCAAACAGCATGAAAAACTCACAGTTAAGGCATCTGCCTTAACTTCCATTTTGTGGAAACAGTAAACGGGTTTCATACTCTCACATATCGGATTGGAAGAAACCAGACATATTGGGTAGGAACTAATATATGAGCATTTAAATTTGCACATTCACTAACCATGAGGCTGAGTTTTGAAACTTGAAAGCACTCAAGTGGCAAAATGTGGTCGCTTTCATTTATTACATTTCTATACTGACTAATAGCTGAAACTGTCTGGGTGGTTCACAAAACTTAAAAACATAAAATACAACAATATAATAAAACATAATATTAAAAAATTTAAAAGTTCAAGACTGTATAAAACCAAAGTAAAAACTACAGGGTGTATTGTGTCAATGCCCTTCATTGATGCTTCAATGCCTCTTCTTTTTATCTTTCCAAACAAGACTTCTCTCACACTAAAGGCAATCATAAGAGCTATATCATCCATGAGATCACTGATGGAATATCAATGTATCCTCTGACAAAAGTCCCCCCGCCCCGCAAAAAACCTACCTGCACCAAGTTTGTTCATAATCAGCTGGAGCAATAGAACATGCACTAATGTTTGTTGGGTTAAACTGCCATAGTCTTTTATTAGGGATATTATTTGTTACTCCACAAAATCATTGGCAGTGAAGGACTATAGTGAAGCAGAAGAACGTCTGAGGACACAGTCTTGGCCAGCTCTTGAGCTAGGGTGGAATTGTTTGGAGCACATTTGTTCCTCTGAACCTGAAACCTCCCTGAGTGAGGTAATTTCCTTGGTGGTTGTCTTGGGGAGGGGGGACACTTACTGATATCTGCTGCTCCCCATGAACCCCACAGGTACTAGCATCAGCAATAGGGTACACCTCTTCCTCTGAGGTGTCATCTAGTTCTGGGCTGGTCCTGTCAGGAAGGTGGTGGGGGCACTAAATCTCCTTTAGTTTCTTATCCCAGTATCCTGGCTAGAAAGGTATATCTGTCAGTCTAGTGGTACCTTTGTTCCGCAAACTGCCTTGCTGTCATGCTTTTTGACCAGAACTACAGCATGTAGAACATCAGTATGTATTGGGATGTCCCCATGTTGGTAGGACTATGTAACTCCCAACTCTAGTTTGATAACACCTGACTAGACCTATCAATCTGTGGAGTAATTGGCAACCCTCATGCAATGTAGCTCCTAACACTAGAATTTTCAATAAGACATAGAATGGAAGGCACTCTCTTAAGAGTAGGAAAAAACATGTTAGTGCAGCAATAAGATTCTCTCTTTCTCTTTTAAAGTTGATCTACCTGGGAGGGCTTTGCAGTGGGAGGTAAACCCAGACAGTAGTTCTCACAAGACATGGGTGAAGAAGGAAATTAAACCTGCACTGAGGTTTTAAAAGGCACTGCCTCGTTTTTAAGACTGTGTCCATGGTTTATTTTACTTAATACTATGTTACATTGCATGGGTATAATCAGCAGCTGCTGAGTATAATGAACTTGAAATGCAAGTTTGTACTCCCAACTCCTTTCCCATTTGGATAAATTCTTTAATAGTTTAAGAATTCCAGGAACTGGGGTTAAATCCTACCAAATCGCAAATATTAAAAAGACCCCTGTGAAGAATGGAAGAAGTAATTAACAATGTAAATGCTATGTATGAGCCTTTAAACAGTGAATGTGCAGATTAATATCCAGATCTTAAACTTTTATACCTGAAGGTTTAGCATCCTGACCCTAAACTTTTGTAAATTCTATTTTTCTACTGTGGTGGAATGTATAGTCCCTACCTTGCTAGTACAATGACATGGCCCTCATCTATACGACAGCGGGATTGCTCCTCATTAAATATAAACCCAATTTTTCGTTGGTTCGGATGTAGGTAAAGCGCATCACACTGCAGCAGCAACTGCAATTTATGTCCTGTATTTTTCTGTAGTGCAGTTATACATGTGCACGTGCGCATTATCCATATGGGATATGGAGACGGGTGAAGTGATATAGTTGATATGCGGAGCTCTGCAGATTGATATAACAGCAAAAACCGGAGTGGGGGAAAATGAAGGAGGCTGCAGAGGAGGCTGTCAGCGCGTTTCTGCCTCTTTGTTTATGCGGAGCTCCATAGGATCAGATCATTCAACCTAAAAATGGCACGAAAAAAGGAGCCAGCCAATAGGTGGGAAACCATAAAAACAGCCAATCGCGTTCTCTTACTGTCAAAACTCCACCCACCTGTCAAAATGCACTTCAACTTCCCCAATGACACATAACCATAACGTGGAGCAAACTCGAACATGAGTGAAAAGTCATGGTAAATCGCTGATGCGAATATGAGCATTATTGCGGTTAAAATGCAATGTTACTGTGAACGGATGGCTGACTCGTGTGTCCTAAAATGAGAATATGCGCAGCTATGTCAGGGTAAATAAGCTGTATAGACAAGCCCATGGTTTGTGATGTTGAACTGGTGCCCCATCCTAACCATTACATCCTAACTTAATGCTGATGAATCAAGTCTCTGGTCAGGCTATAAAACTAGCAAGTATCTTTCACTTAGAATGAGTGTGGTTGACACTCATTTTAAACTTACAAGTTAAACATCTTCTACATCAGCCAATAATATTTTCAAAAAATGTGACCTTTTTCCATGTTTGTAAAATGAACATATTCAGACACTTGCCAGATGAATGGAATATAATATTGATGTTTGCTGATCTTTGTATTTCAAGGCAGATGTTTTGGTTGACCTTTCATTTAGATTAACAAGAACTAGAATGAAAGAAATACCATTAGAAATATATATTAGAGACAGGGATAAGGATAGGGATATATAATTTCTGTGTTGCCCAAAGCAACTTACAATTGAATACGTTAAAAGAATTTGCAAACTTTAAAACATAACACATAGCAGCATTAACAGCAGGATTAAAGCAATCTTAAAAATACACAAATGTAAATGCACAGCAAATACATTTAACAACAGTTGAAAGCAAAGCAGAACAAAACATTTTAAGAGACTACCTAAACCTAAACACAGAAGGGACCAGTCTAGCCTCCTTAGAAGAGAGTTCTACAATTGGGGTGCCACCACAGAGAAGGCCCTGTCCTGTATTCCTCAGGTTTAACAAGTTAAAACCCATCCTTAAAAACTGGACACATGTTTTCTTTCGACACAGTCCAAGCTGAAATGAATGCGAGCAATTTTATCAGTGGAGTACTTTGCAAATTCACCTTGACTCTGTGGCCCAGAATATAACAGATCCTTAACAACTCAAAACAATTCCACTGGACAACTCTGTGCTGACACAATGGTGGAAGAGAAGAGCAATTTTTGCGCTGCAATCACTGCCATGGTACAGGGCCTTAAAATGGGCTCTTGCGCATTGAATTCACCCTGAGTTCTCCTTTATCAACAATCTTAAGGCTTTACATCCCACTCCTCCAATGTTTACATACAACTCAGGGAAGTGTACAACAATTAAAACAAATTCTAAAACAATATTCCATAAAAATAACAATATGATCAGACTGAGGCAGTTTCAGCAGATAAGCAAAGACATCATATAGGGAATTATCTTCCCAGTAAAATAAAGGCCTTCTGGACGTTTTCTTTTTTAACCATCCTACAGGAAACAGCAACTGAGCCTCACAGGGTGAAGACATCTATAATTTAGCCATGACTACTAAGAAGGGCTCTTTCTGGTGTTCCCAGAAATATTACTGTTTTTCCCCTCTGAAAAGTATCTAATTATTCACTTATTTGCAGAGTGGGTGGGGGAGCACTCCTTTAAAAATTAAGGTTTGATGATATACCAATCAACATAAGAGATGAAACCCATATGCAATCCTTATTATAAACTGCCATTTCTAAACGTCTGGAAGTGTATTGTCTCAGATGCAAAGAAGTAGCGCAGGCATCAGCCAAGTAATTTTTTAGCTCTCATGTGGAATTTGTAACAGGAAGAGAGTATTCACTGTGTCACTTCAAATCATCTGGTTCATCTCCTTTGCTGACATTTTTCTAGACCATGCAGCTGGAGCATTGCTCTCGGTCAAAAAGCGCTGCAGAATCTAATTGCACAGATAAGGCTACTGAATGGATAAAAACAACAGAGATAATAATAAAAAGGATTTCTCAATGGACAATGTATTTAATTTCTGAAGGCTTTTTTTTGTCATGGTCCTTCCGCTCGTTTTTCCGTCCCTTTTAATCTGACTTTTTTAAAAAAATGGAATGTGCTGCGATCTCCTGCTGCGTGCAGGAAAAGTAGCATGATAAAAATGGCCCCTGAATGGGCTATGTGGTCTTTGTTTACTTCCACTTTCCTGTCTGGGGAAAAAAGAGGGAGTAATGAAGGACAAAAGCGAGAGTGGAGAAGTGACGGTAAGGAAACATGATTTCCTGCCATGTGATGACTGTCATGGTGAGGCCTGTTCCCCTTAGTGTGGGGGAAGGAGTTTCAGGCAATCAACCAGAATCAGATTCTGAAGCTGAAGAAACAGGACTAGAAATGTACCAGCCTACAAAGGAAGTGGGGTGGTGATTCTACCAGGTTCTTCACTCTCCAGGGAGGAATCTTCACTGGACCTTAACAGTGAAAATGTTAACAACTCAGAGTTTGTGGAAGTCAGCAATTCTCAGAGGAGGAAGAGACTTCAGAGTTGACTGATCCCAGGGTCTGCAACAGATTCCAACAGGTGGAGCTAAAAGTAGGTGAGAGGCCATCAGCTTGGCCTACTTCTCACCAAAGGCTTCTTCAGAGGAATTGTTCCTGAACTTAAAAGGACACAGGGGAAAGACTTTCACTTTTGTTGAAAGGGCAATTGTCTCGCTTAGTTAGGCAACTTTAGCTTAGAGGAAAGTTCCTAATGTTTAAATTCTCTTCAGGTGCAAGAGATGTTTATTTGCTGCAAAGCTTTGTGGATTACTTGGTGGACCACTTTATTGTCTCACACGGCAGCAGGAGGGCTTAGAAACACGACAATGACACTCCTTACTGGACCCATATCCAGTTGGCGTTCTAGACGTCTAGGCGTTCTGGTATTTTTGGTCTTTTGGTCCCATACCTTTGAGAAAGACTTGGGAAGGGGGTTTGGCGAAGGCCATAGCACCGATGTGACTAATATCACAATGTTGGTGTGTGCAAAGAAGGCAAAGACTCAACCGCCCAGACTCAACCGCCTGTAAACCGCCCAGAGAGCATTGGCTATGGGGCAGTATACAAATGTAACAAATAAATAAATAAATATAAACCTCTATTCAGTAATAGTGATTCTCCCTGCCCCCCTGCTCTCCCACACATGTAGATTGCCTGGTTCAGTTACCAATTTTCTTCACGGGCAAAGGATCTTGTTGTGTCTTGATCTAGTAAAGCAGCTTGCTCAGGTTTATTTCTCCAGAGAATTGGGTCAAGTTCATATAGAATAATGTCTCTGTTTATAAAACTGCTGAGTTTCATCCAAGTTAAATACACTGCTATGTATTTCCACATCAACCATTCTGTTGCCTGTAGTCCTGATAGAATGGGTGCTGCAGCATGTCCAGGTGACACCAGCAGGACCTGCCATTTCTGAGTAATGCAGTTGACACCTCTGACCTCAGCATCTCAGTAATTAGTGAGATAAATGCTGAACTTGCCAGGAGTGATGCTCTCTCTCCCCGGTGGTTTCCCAGTGTGGGCAGTGGACATGTCCAATTGGGTTCCACCATTGGAGTAGTAGAGCCAGTGCTAACACGGATGCAGTTCTGGCTCTTTTTATGTCAGCAGGGATGGTGACATCATCTGCCACCCCCCAACTCAGACATCTCTATTCCCTCTGAGCGTAGCTGCAATCCTCACAGTAGCTGGGTGGAAATACAACAATACTGTGTTCCCTCTTGTCATGCAAAGTATTTTGGGGGTGGCTTGGATTTGAATGGGCAATTAAGACCCATTAGCGTCACAAAAGATCTGCTCCTGGTGGAAATGAAGACTGCTCCATATGGATCATGGATATGGATCAGCACAGCTGTCTGAATTTTAGACTCTCCTTGGGGTTATAGCTATGGGGACTATCATGATGAACGCTATTTATCCTGCAGTAAAAGGAAGCACCATGTGTCCATACACTAGGGTCTCCTTTTTCAATCAGTGGACACATTTGGAATTTAGAGAAAATTTCATGGCCACTCTAACAAAATGGTTGCCGGGTGTGTGTGTGTGTCTTGCCCATTCATACAATGGTTGCCATGGTGGGCATAACTCATCACACAACACTCATTTCTATTCTGCTTCTAATTTACAGCTAAAATAAACTTGTATTCTGCTTGCAATTAAACATGCCAACAGAAATCAGAAACTGAGCTTTATTAACACCAGGATCCAATCCAGAAAGAGTGAATTCAGCCAAACCTCACATGCATTTATCTGCTGAGCTCTTCAATACTCTAGTGAGTGTGAGCTATGCCATGAGGTCATTTTTATAGAGTTTGTCATAAGACTGCAAAATAACTTTACCTCAACTCTCAATGAGACTCCAAAAAGCAACAACCCACCAACACCTAGAGAGCGGGGCGGGGGAGGAGGGAAATCAATCCAGTTAAGAAGTTACATTGATCAGTTTTAAAATTATTCTTCCACTTGTGTTTTCAGAGACAAAGATTATTTATTTATTTATTTATTCATAGAGTTGTATACCATTTACTCGGCATAGACTTTCGTAGAATTCATAGAATAGTAGAGTTGGAAGGGGCCTACAAGGCCATTGAGTCCAACCCCCTGCTCAATGCAGGAATCCACCCTAAAGCATCCCTGACAGATGGTTGTCCAGCTGCCTCTTGAAGGCCTCTAGTGTGGGAGAGTCCACAACCTCCCTAGGTAACTGATTCCATTGTCGTACTGCTCTAACAGTCAGGAAGTTTTTCTTGATGTCCAACTGGAATCTGGCTTCCTTTAACTTGAGCCCATTATTCCGTGTCCTGCACTCTGGGAGGATCTTCTCTAGGCTAAGCATGCCCAGTTCTTTCAGTCTCTCTTCATAGGACTTTGTTTCCAGACCCCTGGTCATCCTGGTTGCCCTCCTCTGAACCCGCTCCAGCTTGTCTGCGTCCTTCTTGAATTGTGAAGCCCAGAACTGGACGCAATACTCTAGATGAGGCCTAACCAGGGCCGAATAGAGAGGAACCAGTACCTGACGTGGTTTGGAAGCTATACTTCTATTAATGCAGCCCAAAATAGTGTTTGCCTTTCTTGCAGCCATATCGCACTGTTGGCTCATAGTCAGCTTGCGATCTACAACAATTCCAAGATCCTTCTCGTTTGTAGTATTGCTGAGCCAAGTATCCCCCATCTTGTAACTGTGCCTTTGGTTTCTATTTCCTAAATGTAGAACTTGGCATTTATCCCTATTAAATTTCATTCTGTTGTTTTCAGCCCAGCACTCCAGCCTATCAAGATCACTTTGAAGTTTGTTTCTGTCTTCCAGGGTATTAGCTTGTTGTTGTTGTTGTTGTTTATTCGTTCAGTCGCTTCCGACCCTTCGTGACTTCATGGACCAGCCCACGCCAGAACTTTGTCGGCTGTCGCCACCCCTAGCTCCCAAGGTCAAGTCTGTCACCTTGGTCGGCCCCTCTTCCTTTTGCCTTCCACTTTCCCTAGCATCAGCCTCTTCTCCAGGCTATCCTGTCTTCTCATTATGTGGCCAAAGTACTTCAGTTTTGCCTTTAATACCATTCCCTCAAGTGAGCAGTCTGGCTTTATTTCCTGGAGTATGGACTGGTTTGATCTTCTTGCAGTCCAAGGCACTCTCAGAATTTTCCTCCAACACCACAGTTCAAAAGCATCTATCTTCCTTCGCTCAGCTTTCCTTATGGTCCAGCTCTCACAGCCATAGGTTACTACGGGGAATACCATTGCTTTAACTATACGGACCTTTGTTGTCAGTGTGGTGTCTCTGCTCTTAACTATTTTATCAAGATTTGTCATTGCTCTCCTCCCAAGAAGTAAACGTCTTCTGATTTCCTGGCTGCAGTCAGCGTCTGCAGTAATCTTTGCGCCCAGAAATACAAAGTCTGTTACTGCCTCCACGTTTTCTCCCTCTATTTGCCAGTTATCAATCAAGCTGGTTGCCATAATCTTGGTTTTTTTGAGGTTTAACTGCAACCCAGCTTTTGCACTTTCTTCTTTCACCTTTGTCATATCCCACCCAATTTTGTGTCATGCCCCTGTCATCCAGGACTTGTTTATCTCTAGGTCTCTCCACCTCCTTGCTCTTACTGAAACCTGGCTTCCTGCCCATGATACTGCCATCTCTGCTGCCCTCTCTCTTGGAGGACTCTCTTTCTCTCACACTAGTCGCCCAGAGGGTCGGGGTGGTGGTGTGGGTCTTTTATTATCTAGTTTGTGCCAGTTCCAGCCTCTTTCCATTCCTCCTTCACATTGCTTCTCCTCCTTTGAGGTACATGTGGTGAGGCTCTTCGCTCCACTGCGACTGCGGGTTGCAGTTCTGTACCGCCCCCCAGGCTCGTCCTCAAAATTTATCTCTGATTTTGATTCGTGGCTGTCCTTTTTCCTCTCTGACAACTGTCCTACTCTTATCCTGGGTGATTTCAATATTCATGTGGATGACCCTCAAGATGCTGCAGCTCTACGATTTCGCTCATTATCTTCCTCTTATGAACTTAAGCTTTGGTCTGATGCACCCACACATTCCCTTGGACACTGTCTGGATCTTGTTCTCACTCGGAATTGCTCTGTGTTGGACTTTTCTACTGCTCACTTTCCGCTGTCAGATCATCACCTAGTTTCTTTCAATATTACTCATAATCCTCCTCCTTCACGTCCCGCTTCTCGCTCTTGTCGTGACTTGCAATCTATCAATTATGAGGCTTTTTCCCAGTCTCTAGCCTCCTCCCTTCCTTCTGTCTTTTCGGCTGTCTCCTTGGACTCAGCTGTCTCCTTCTTTAATTCCTCCTTATCTTCAACTCTTGATAATCTTGCTCCATCTACAACTCGGATAGTTCGCCCTTCTCAACCCCAACCGTGGCTCACCTCTTCCCTCCGCTACCTTCGCTCTTGTTCCCGGGCAGCTGAACGCCTTTGGCGTAAGACCAGGGACCGGGCAGACTTTGTCCATTACAAATTTGTACTCTCCTCTTTCTCTTCTGCCATCTCACTGGCCAAACAGCAGTACTACTCAACGCTGATCCAGTCAAATGCTAGGCATCCTCAGCGACTCTTTGCGTCCTTCAATTCTCTTCTGAAGCCTAATCCGCCATCTCTCCCCGCCTCTCTGTCTGCTAATAACTTTGCCTCTTTTTTCAATGCTAAAATCCAAACTATCCGCTCTGATCTGGCCAGCTCTGCTCCTCTTCCAGTTCCTGTTCCTCATCTGTCAGCTCCTCCTGCAAATTTCTCTGCGTTTCCTTCGGTCTCTGCGGATGAACTGTCTACAATACTGCGCTCTTCGAAGCCTTCCACTTGTTCTCGTGATCCGATTCCTTCTCGCGTCTTTATTAATCTTATTCCTGCTATCCTCCCTTCCTTGCTACATATTATTAATCTTTCTCTGTCCTCTGGTTCATTTCCTTCTGCTTTTAAACATGCTACAGTCTCTCCCATTCTCAAGAAACCTACTCTTGATAGGCTATCTCTGTCTAACTACCGACCTGTCTCTTTGTTGCCGTTTGTTTCAAAGATCCTGGAGCGTGCGGTCTACTCTCGCTGTCTTGACTTTCTTTCTAGTAACTCTGCTTTGGATCCATTTCAATCTGGATTCCGTCCTCTGCATTCCACCGAAACAGCCCTTACTAAGATCACCAATGATCTCCTTATTGCCAAGTCTAAAGGCCATTATTCCGTTCTTATTCTCCTTGATCTAACTGCAGCCTTTGACACGGTTGATCATGATCTTCTCTTAGATTCCCTTCATGACCTTGGATTTTGTAGCTCTGTCTATAACTGGTTTGCCTCCTATCTAGCGGGTCGCTCTTTCAGCGTGTTGACTAATGGCAGCTCGTCTTCCTCCTTTCCCCTTTCAGTAGGGGTTCCGCAAGGCTCGGTGCTTGGCCCGTTGTTGTTTTCCTTATACATGTTGCCCTTGGGCAAGCTTATTCAATCTCATGGCCTCCAATATCATCTGTACGCCGATGATACACAACTATATCTGTCATCTCCGGAACTTTCTCCTGATGTTCACGATCGTATCTCGGCATGTCTTTCAGATATCTCAGCTTGGCTGCTTCATCGTCGCTTGAAGCTTAACATGGCAAAGACTGAATTGCTTGTTTTTCCTCCTAAACCTTCTCATCTCTCATTCTCTCTTACTGTCAATGATGTTACGCTTACTCCGGTCAAGGAAGCTCGTAGCCTTGGCTTTATCTTCGACTCCTCGCTCTCCTTTATTCCTCATATTGAGGCAGTAGCTAAATCTTGTCGATTTTTCCTGTATAATATTGCCAGGATTCGATCATTTTTGTCTGTCTCTTCTGCCAAGACGCTTGTTCATGCACTGGTTATTTCACGGTTGGACTACTGCAACCTTCTTCTCTCTGGCCTTCCTTCTTCTCACATCAGTCCGTTGGTTTCTGTTCACCACTCTGCCGCAAAGATCATCTTCTTAGCTCGCCGCTCCGACCATGTTACTCCGCTTCTGAAATCTCTTCATTGGCTTCCAATTCACTTCAGAATCCAATATAAACTTCTCCTGTTAACCTTCAAAGCTTTTCACGGTCTAGCTCCTTCCTATCTCTCCTCTCTCATCTCACACTATTGCCCCGCTCGTGCTCTTCGCTCCTCTGATGCCATGTTTCTCGCCTGCCCAAGGGCCTCTACTTCCCTTGCTCGGCTTCGTCCATTTTCGTCTGCTGCCCCTTACGCCTGGAACACTCTTCCAGAACATTTGAGAACTACAAGTTCAACCACAGCTTTTAAAGCTCAACTAAAAACTTTTCTTTTTCCTAAAGCTTTTAAAACTTGATGTTGTGCAGACTTCTACTGTTACTTTCTACTGTTAGTTTTTCCCTACCCTGTGCCTGCTTACCCTACCCTGTACCTGTTTGCATTCTCTTCCCCTCCTTATTGTTTTACTATGATTTTATTAGATTGTAAGCCTATGCAGCAGGGTCTTGCTATTTACTGTTTTACTCTGTACAGCACCATGTACATTGATGGTGCTATATAAATAAATAATAATAATAATAATAATAATAATAATAATAATAATAATAAATCTGCAAATTTGATCAGCATTCCCTGCACCTCCTCGTCCAAATCATTAATAAAAATGTTGAAGAGCACTGGGCCCAGGACTGAGCCCTGCGGCACCCCACTCGTTGCCTCTCCCCAGTTTGAGAAGGTTCCATTGATAAGTACTCGTTGAGTCTGATTCTGTAGCCAACTGTGAATCCACCTAATAGTTGTTCCATCTAGCCCACTTTTAGCTAGTTTGTTAATCAGAATATCATGGAGAGTTTACACCATTTAAAATAAAAACACTAAAACCTAAACATATATTAAAACCCTCACCACAGTACAAACTAAATAGATAAATAAATCCAGCAATAAAACAATATTCACAAAGGGCAATTAAACACTGGAGATCTTAAATGGTCTCAAAACAATATGGCTCTTAAAAGCCTTCAGATGTCCACGAGAATAGGAACATAGGAAGCTGCCTTATACTGAGTCAGACCATTGGTCCGTCTAGCCCAGTATTGTCGACACTGACTGGCAGCAGCTCAGCAGGGTTTCAGGCAGGATTCCTTTCCTTTCCTACCTGGAGATGCTAGGGACTGGACCTGGGACTTTCTGCATGCAAAACAAATACTCCACCACTGAGCTACAGACCCTCCCTGAGCTATGTGCCAGAAGGACCACAACCAGGCGAGCCTCTCTGGAAAGGGCATCCCATGACCAGTTGTCGCCACCATTGTCACCAGCTGCTATTCCTCTGCCTCCTCTTTCTCATCATTGCTACCATTAGCTTGCTTGAGAGGTAGAGAGCTAGTGAGCAAGGAGGCAGGAGCACCTGTCCCTCCTTATTCTCACCACCACCGTAGTGTGGCGAACAAGCAGGTTGCACTGGTGAAAAGGAGCAGTTCCAGGGGGCTCTTTTTAGTGGGCCACTGCTGGCATGTGGGCCCTCAAGCAAGTGCCCGGTCGTGCCTACTATTGACGCTGGCCCTGTCAATAGTAAGAGGCTGGTGACTGTTCTTGGACATCTTTCCTAGCCTACTGTGTAATCTGTACAGCACCATGTACATTGATGGTGCTATATAAATAATAATAATAATAATAATAATAATAATAATAATAATAATAATAAAAATTGCAGTAACAACAAAAAGTGGAGAGTATCTGTGGATCTTGAATGAAACACTGGGCTAGTCACTCTGTCTCAGCCTAGTCTTTTCATGGGATTCTTTTGAGTATAAAATGGTATACCGTAATTTCCAACAGAGGTTGCCATGATGCCTTCAGGCAGGCTGGGAATTAATATGTTAAGCTCTGAAAAGCAAGTGAAGAATGAGTCACAAAACATCCGTGTTTTCTGAGCCATGACACTGCTGTTCAACAACATCTCTCTGTAAGGCAGAGACACATGGTGGACTAATGGTGCTGTTCTATCATGAATTTAACTCACAACGTGTGGTCAATTTGCATTTCTTCAAGTGCACACATCAACTTTATGCACATCTGCTCCAGGTCAACTGCTCTTCTTCCACCAGTGATGTCAGGTTATCAAATGCAACACACATTTTGAAAATCGCAGAACCAGGGAGTGGACATTATATCATAAAGCACAGGGATTCGGCACAAAAGTGCATTTATTTATTGGAGATGTTCCATGTTTGTAGGCAGGCCCCCTAATTCATTCCAAAGAGTTAATTCATTAATGGAAACCTTCAGGAAGATAGGGCAAAAGGTACAAGAGGCGCTGTACAATTCCATGGACTGCTCTTATGGGTTCTATGCTTCTTTTTTATCACATTAGAGATTATCTAGCTGTGTGTCTCTGCTAACCAAAGGAGGTGTTTAATCATGGATACGCAACTAAGGGCAAAGTTCATCTTTATGTGAAAGTCACTGTTAAAATAGATGAGTTAGATCTCTTTGTTATTATTTATTTATTTATTTATTTATTTATTTATATAGCACCATCAATGTACATGGTGCTGTACAGAGTAAAACAGTAAATAGCAAGACCCTGCCGCATAGGCTTACAATCTAATAAAATCATAATAAAACAATAAGGAGGGGAAGAGAATGCACCAAACAGGCACAGGGTAGGGTAAAACTAATAGTATAAAGTCAGAGCAAAATCAAGTTGGGTTTTCCTTCTTGCTGTATAGCTAATGCTAGATGTCATTCACCAGCTGATTTGTGTGTGTGTGTGTGTGAGTATATGCACAGAAGCTCCACTTCTCTTTAGTTAAAATTTCCATCTGTGGCTTTGCTTTCAGAAGCCAGGAGAGGAAGAGTCCCACTGCAAAACGAAGGCTTCTGACATGAAAAGCTTGCTCACGCCAAGACTGGCATACAGCTCCCCTTTGGGGAACAGTTTTAGCTAAAAGCAGACTTGGTTGATGATTTCATGCAGCTTGTTAAGGGTTTGGGTTTGGTGATCAGTGTGCCACTGAGAAGCAGCGACAGATTTCAAACACTCACTGGAGTAAAACAGAAACGAAACCCCAAACTGACCATGTGCTGTTGTTAAAGCTCAGAGACAGTTGGATTTGGGGTTGGTTCCAATGCAGGCTAAGGTGATATAAAGTTAGGGTAACCATATGGAAAGGAGGACAGGGCTCCTGTAACTAACAGTTGCATAGAAAAGGGGATTTCAGCACATGTCATTTGTATGCATGCAGCACCTGGTGAAATCCCCTCTTCATCACAACAGTTAGAGCTGCAGGAGCCCTGCCCTCTTGACCAGATACAAAAGAGGGCAGGGATCCTGCAGCTTTAGCTCTTGTGATGAGGAGGGAATTTCACCAGGTGCTGTATTTTGCATACAAATGAAATGACACCTGCTGAAATTCCCTTTTCAATGCAACTGTTAAAGATACAGACAGATACTCTTTTCCATATGGTCACCCTATCTTATCTACCTGCCCCAAAGATGACCACCATCCCATTTTAGCCAGATTATCAGTCTCTGGCCTCCAACCAGAGCAGCTCTTTCCTACAGCTTTGTTGTTGTTTATTCGTTCAGTCACTTCCGACTCTTCGTGACTTCATGGACCAGCCCACGCCAGAGCTTTCTGTCAGCTGTTGCCACCCTCAGCTCCCCCAAGGTCAAGTCTGTCACCTCCAGAATATCATCCATCCATCTTGCCCTTGGTCGGCGCCTCTTCCTTTTGCCTTCCACTTTCCCTAGCATCAATTACCCATTCAAAATCAAGCCATCCCAAAATACTCTGCATGAAAACAGGGATAGCTCAAAACAATACATTGTTCTGGGGTGTGTGTGGAATTTTGCCTCATCACAGCTATTGTGAGGATTGCAGCTAAATTTAGAGGGAATGAGGGACTCTGAGAGAGTGGCAGATTACTTTACTTCAGCATCTCTGCTAATAAAAATGTTGGTATCGAATCCTTGTGACCCCTGGCTCCATTTCAACACTGTTTGTAGAGCCTGGTGGTTCTGGATTGGCCTGTGGAGTCACCTGACAGTGTCCAGGATGATACTTCAGCCTAGGGGGTGCTCTTAGGATCATAGAATCATAGAATAGCAGAGTTGGAAGGGGCCTACAAGGCCATCAAGTCCAACCCCCTGCTCAATGCATGAATACCCTAAAGCATACCTGACAGATGGTTGTCCAGCTGCCTCTTGAAGGCCTCTAGTGTGGGAGAGCCCACAACCTCCCTGGGTAACTGGTTCCATTGTCGTACTTCTCTAACAGTCAGGAAGTTTTTCCTGATGTCCAGCTGGAATCTGGCTTCCTTTAACTTGAGCCCGTTATTCCGTGTCCTGCACTCTGGGAGGATCGAGAAGAGATCCTAACCCTCCTCTGTGTGACAGCCTTTTAAGTCTTGATCCATAGAGTCCAGTCTGCCTGGTTTTGCTTGGGTACTAGAGTGCTAGTGGTGTAGGACTTTATGTATATATGTATGTATGTAATTTTATTTTATTTAAAACCTTTCTTAAGGTGTCAGGGCCTAACTACTGGAGACCATAGTTCAAGATACACACATGGCACACATGGCAAAAGGCATGATACAAAGAAATAATAATAATAATAATAATAATAATAATAATAATAATAATTTGCAGTCCTTAAAAAAATGATGAGTGAAATATATAGAATGAGTGATATATATATGAGTGAAATATATAGAATATATGAGTGAAATATATAGAATATTGGTGGAGAAAGGGACGGTGGATAATTCGGGTAAAATGGTTTGGGAGACAGATTTGAAGGTACAAATAGGACAACAGGGTTGGGAGGGATTATGGAAACAAAGAGCGTTGAGAAATATGTCAGTAAGAATAAAAGAGAATTATTTTTAAATTGTATGGAGGTGGTACCTAACTCCAGTTAGATTGAATAAGATAAACAATCAGCAATCAGAAAATTGTTGGAGAGGTTGTGGGGTTAAAGGAACGTATTTGCATATGTGGTGGGAATGTAACTATGTTCAGAAATTGTGGAAGATGGTGTTTTTGGAGATTGAAGAAATTGTGGAAATGAAGATAGAACGAACACCAAAAGTTGCATTGCTGTCACTATTTGAAGAAGATTTTAAATGTAAAAAGGAAATTGAGGAACTGATAACGAATTTGTTGATTGCAGCAAGATTGATTGTAGCTAGGAACTGGAAGATTCAAGGGGAATATTCTATTGAAGAATGGTATAAAGAAGTATGGGATATAGCTATTAATGATAAATTGACAAGTAATATTAAATGGAGAAGAGGTATAGCTAAATCAAATGATTTTGAAGGAATTTGGAAACAGTTCCTAATATTTGTGTTTTCTAAAGGAAGTGGGAAACCACCAGCAGAAGAAAGTATGAGATTCTGGAATCAGGAATGAGATCCCGAGGTGGGGGGGTGCACTTGTATGTTAATTTTGATTATGTAAAAAAAAATATTAAAAAAAAAAACCCCACATACAATAGAGGGTTGGGTGGGTTGGGGGGGGGGGGGAGAGTAGGTCATGTGACATCATTTTATGCTCCAGGTCACCATTTGCTGGTCTTCTCAGGCTTGTGGGAACAGCAATTGAAAATGAAAGAAAGTTAACAGGATTCCAGTTAAATAACTTGCCTAGTTTTCAGTACGTGACAACATTCCCTAAAATATCACGGCCTTCCATACTGATGTCCTTGAGTTTGACAGAGAGTTTTGCACAAGTAATTTAAGTTTTGGCCCCAGATTTACTGATGCTAACACATTTAACTCATTGTTCCAAAGCAGAGCTAGCAGGTGTTCCTTAGTATATGTTTGGAATGCACGCCCTTGAATTTTACAAGGGGCCCGTTGCCAAGTATGTAAATAGAATCAAGCTTGCTTGCACGCCTGTTTCAGGTATGTGCTATTACAAAATCGACTCCAGAATTTTTTTCCCCCTGTAGAAAATGGAAATCATCTTCTCTCACTTGTTGCTTGTGTTAAATAGTCAGTGGCCAGTGCCAGCTCCAGCCTCCAATCTACATAGAAATGCATTCAGAAGCATTTTCAGCTTTTATCTGGATTGTCATGAGATTGGCTTTGGTCTGGTAGGGGCACACAAAGCGATAAAAATGGAGCATACACTACCTAAAAACCCACTTTCGTGGGTCACACAGCACTTGAAACAGCCGTACTTTAGGGCTGGGTAGACGGAGTCCACTGAAAATCATCAACTCTGTAAGAGCAGCTCAGTGAATGAAAAAATTGTTCCTTCACCCTATACATTCTCCCCTGATCAGAGAAGTTTACAGGAAGCACTGAATTAAGCCCCTAGTTTACCTCACACCTCTCCCTTCTCATCCACCATTGGGACATTGTAAAATATGAAGAGAGTGCCATTAACAAGATCCATCCCTATCCAGTAGAACTGGGAATCATCATCATCATCATCATCTGAAAAGAAAAACACACATACCTCATCAACATAGCAATACCGAATGACAAAACATGTCGTTGAAAAGAAAGAGGGAAAGAGAGAAAAATATACACCACTGGCCGTGGAAGTCAAAGAACTATGGCAACAAGAAAAGGTTACAGTTATTCTGTTAGTCACATCAGTCACTGGCATCACATCAAAAAACTGTACAGAAAACCTTCAGAAACTGGGCCTACCAAAATACATCCACACCAACATCCAGAAATCAGTCATACTTTAAACATGCTCAATTGTCAGGAAATTCCTGAATCTGTAAAAGACAGCATGACTTGGAAATGTCCATCTAGAAAAACTGCCATGAGAAAGATAATAATAATAATAATAATAATAATAATAATAATAATAATAATAATAATAATAATATGGCCACCACCTGCCTCACTCACCACTGCCTCAGACCACAATATGGTAAGCCGATTTCGTTCATGCTGGCTCTCCCTTCTTAAAAGTTCTATCAGGCAGGGATTCACATGGACAGGCATGTTTCTTTGTATGCTTGGAGCAGTATGGTTGTGAGATTATGAACGGAGAACAGAGGTTACTTGATCTCAATGGGTAAAGCAGAAAGTGCGCTATTTGAATGCTTGGAACAGCATGGCAGTGAAAGGGAAGCGAAGGCTAATTGATCTCAATGGCGTAGCCCCACCCCTTGGCCACGTCACTGCCAGGTCACATAAATAGTCACAACCAGGATCTAATGCAAGGGATGGGGCACACTCGGGATCTGTGTTTGAGGGAAAAATTGCCTCAGACAAATGGCTCGGGCCAGCTCTGGGAGCAACGGAGGTTGTTTTAGCCTCTCCATCCTCCTTAGGAACATTTTTTGTGAGACAAGTCTCTGAGCCCATCTAACCTCCTTAAAATAAGACTTCAGCTCTCAAAATCTTTGTTTACCTGGGAGCCTCACTACATTTCATTACATTTGCAAAGCATGTTTATAAAAAGTTTCAGGACAGACAAAGAGAGCGCAGAAGTTCCCGGTGGCTGCTTCCTGGCGAAAGGCTTTTCTTGTGCCATCACTTGGCCTGATTCATAGGAGGCCCAGGTGATGTTGTCTTCCTTGTGTAACCCTCTCATGCTTTCCCACCGTTTCTTCCACTTTTTATTCTTACCAGAACAAGTCCATGAAGGAGGAAAATGGCCGCATAATGCATTTTGATTGTAGGCATTAGAAACCCTGAAAGTATGCAATGACTTTAAGGGCATGATTCATTATAAACTGGTATATCTTTGAAACGTCAGGAAGTGGTAAGTTGTGATCTCAACATGCATCAGGACATCCTCCAGAATAGTTAACCACCTCTTAGATCCTCCAAACAAGCCAGCTTGTGCTAACTTCCTTAGCCACTCTGTATCACATGAAAAAAGAATTGTATGAATCAACAACCAACAGGATGCTCACATACTTTTCCTCTTCCCTCCTCCTCATGCCAGTTTATACAAGGTTTACCAGGAAAAGCTGGATATTGGGAATTCGTGTTCCACCCCCTGGCTATTAAGCTGTGAGGTGCCTCAGGGTTCTATTCTATCCCCCACACTGTTCAACATATTGTTGTTGTTGTTGAACATCTATATGAACATCTATATAGCCCCACATAGGGTGCAATGCACTCTATGTGGGGCTGCCCTTTAAGACAACTGGGAAGTTGCAGCTAGTGCAAAACGCAGCAGCTAGACTGCTGACTGGAACATCTCATAGCGACCATATAACACTGGTCTTATATGAATTGCACTGGCTGCTATGCACTTCCGGTCGGAATTCAAGGTGTTGGTAATGACGTTTAAAGCCCTAAATGGCTTGGGATCTGGATACTTGAGGGAGCATCTTTCCCTATATATGCCTATCCAAGATTTGAGATCTGTTGGAGAAGCCCTCCTCCACATCCCACCAACACCAGACATATGCGATGGTGGGACATGGGAGAGGGCTTTCTCTGCTGTGACACCCTACCTGTTGAGGAATGCCCTCCCCTTGGGGGCCCGACTGGCGCCGGCATTAGCTTTATTTTGACACCAAGTTAAGACATGGCTTATTAACAAAAGCCTTTGATGGCTAAATTCACACAGCCTGCACATTGTTATAATTGGTTTTACTGTTTTTAAATGCTTTTCTGGTTTAGTTTATTAATAGTTTAATTTGTTTTTAGCACTGTATATTTGTTGTCTTATATTGTTTGTATAATTTTACTTGTGCGCCTCTCTGAGATCCTTGTGATATAGGGCGGGATACAAATGTTTTAATAAATAATAAATAGTGCAGAAACAATGATCTTCCATCTCCTGTTTTCTACTCTATTTTGGCAGTATCAAGCTGCTACAACGTTTGAGAGCCCTGAATTACATGGTCTCCGTCTGGTTCTCTGGGAAAAGAGCTTTCATATGGAAGTGGTTAATTAATGAAGTCACAATCTGGTTCCTTTTTCCATTAAGGATGAAAGTTATGCCAGTGCTGTTGCTGCTCATGCCAAATACAGACTCTTCTGTGATGGCTCCAACTTTCATATGGCTGTACTACAGGTTAATATACACCCAAAAGCTCTGTCTATTGGTTGATCTATGACCAGTTATGGATGGAACAATCTGCCACACTTTTTCCACTATGTGTGTCCCTTTTATGAATAAATTTCATTTCATTTATTACATTTCCAAACTGCTCAATAGCCAAAGCTCTCTGGGCAGTTTACAAAGATTTGCACATTTTGGTGCATATATACACACTAAATTAAATTATCAACCATGCAGCTGTTAAAGATGAGAAGCCTGTCAGAAAAAGAAAAGAAATGGCAACCCCAATTCAACACCACAAATGTGGTTGAATACACAGAGGTTGAAATCCATATGAATCTATAAGTTTCACTTTCTCCCAAATTCAGTTTTTTTAAAAAAATGAACCAAATTAAATTCTCACCAATCACTAGACAGGATAGCTGTATATTGTTCACTTAGCACAGAGGTGGGCAATTTGTGGGCCACTAGATATTTCGGCCTTCAACTTCTATCAGCCCTTGCCAATATAGCCAATGTGAAGAATCCTAAAACATCTGGAAGACCATAAGTTGCCCACCCCTGACTTAGTGGAACCAGCTAATTTTAAGGAAACATTTTATGTTTCAGGACCCCATAAGATAGAAGTAAAGGCAGCTCTCCAGATGTTTCAAATTTCAACACCCAGAAGCCCCTGCCGGTATGGTCAATGGTCAGGAATGCTGGGAGTTGAAGTCCAAAATATCTGGAGACCTACTTTCTGCCCAATCCTGCCATAAGAAAACAGAAGGCAATTTTATCATGACATTCCAGCTCTATAACACAGACAGGTTTACTCTACACATCCACATCATGCTCCAAACTTTGTCCATTGAAGACTAGAAGAAAAAATGAAGTGATTCAATGGATCACAGGGTTTCACCTCTTCCTTCGCAATGTGCCAGGCACAATAAAAAATGGTCATGGTGCTGAGGGGGTCTTTGTGCCAATCAACAAAATCAGTGCTATGAGTAACCTATAAAAGAGGTAAACTGATCAATTACCATTCTGGCCTATTATCTTCTGAACTTCTCTTTGTATTACAAGGTCAACAAGGATGCCAGTAGCAGGCACAATAATATGAAATGGAGGGACTGGGACAGCTCATCCTCTTTTCTGTCCACTCAGCCCTCTTACATAGGGCTATGCGCACGTTACCTGGGAATATGTGAAATAGAACCTTGATGACAGTTCTAAAGGAAAAGCAGGTTTGGGAGACAGCAAGGTAGAGTGAAAAAACAGCAGGATGTGTGTGATTAATCTTTTCTCTCCTTGTCATTTCTCCACTCCAAATCATATCCCAAAGTGACTTTCCATCTACAGGTTCCAAATCCATCAGTTTAGCCCCTCATCTTCAGGGCAGAATTAGAATCAGCTTGATTAATGTACCACAAGGAAGAAAAGGAAAAGAACCTCTCGTGCAAGCACTGAGTCATTACTGACTCTTGGAGGGACGCCAGCTTTCGCTGAAGTTTTCTTGGCAGGCCTTATAGCGGGGTGGTTTGCCATTGCCTTCCCCGGCCGTTATTACCTTTCCCCCAGCTAACTGGGTACTCATTTTACCGACCTCGGGAGGATGGAAGGCTGAGTCGACCTGAGCTGGCTGCCTGAAACCAGCTTCCGCTGGGATCGAACTCAGGCCGTGGGGAGAGCTTCAGCTGCAGAAACTGCTGCTTTACCGCTCTGCGCCACACGAGGCTCTGTACCGCAAAGTGACCACACATTCTGACTTTCACCATTTGGTTTGGACTCAGTGGCCTTATAGACCCCTTCCAACTCTACTATTCTATGATTTCTCAGGAATAAAAGTGACCTGGTTCTTGCATAACACTAACCTATGGTTTATTTAACCCATGGCTTGTTGTCCGACCCAGGGTTTGTCCGGCAGATGATTGAATAAACCATGGTTTGTTTTTATCAAACCCTGCATTGTTTGTTTCCCTCCTTCTTTCCCAGCTCCCTCCCTGTATTCCAAATACCTTTGTGGCGCTGTAGTACCAGTATGTAGAGAGCAGCTGGTGTGTTTTTTTTAACCACTAAGGTGAAGTCTGAACTCCAAAACACAAAACCACTCTTTTGAACCCAAATAAAGATAGTGCTGGAGCACATTGTGGTGTCCACGGGCACCAAATTGAAGATCCCAGGGGTAAAGTGTGGGACAGCCCTAGCAGGTTCCTAGTAGCAATGTGCTCTTCATCTCAGCTGAGCAAACAGTTTCAGGAGATCCTTTTCAAACTGTGATGAAGGTTCTGTGCACATCATCATCACCATAGGCTCAAGATCGTTATTTAGCAAAAAGAAGGGGGTTGCTCAGTTGAAGGCTTCACCACCTCAGTTTTACACCTGGGTGGTGGGGAAAAGCATTCAATATAAAATCCCTAAATATGGCTGGCTGAAACAGCCCTCTGGTAATGAAATGTTAATAGAGATTTCAAGGGGTGTGTGTGACTAATTACAGAAACAGAAAGTATAAAGGTGACAGACGTCCATAGGTTTGGTACAAGTTCCTGTCACAATTACTAGCACGTGTATATGGGTGAGTATGGAAATTTAGCAGTTTTGAGAAATTGTTCAATAGGGAGTAGAGGTTGCATGCAATAGGAATCTGAGAAATTTTTTACCCTGCTTTATGATATATTAGGTAAGGGAGATCTATGTTTGAGAATGTAGAATGGGCAATAGTGCAACACTAAAAAGTTTAGGAGATTTCACGTGCTGGGCTTCATTGCGTGTGTGAGACAACAAAAGGTTAGATAGTGGGCGGGTGACGTGTTCTGAAATTTTACAGTGAGAGTTAATACCTATGCAAGATGTTGATAAAAACACATGTAGAAGTTTGTTCCAAGGATGAAATCACTGCTATTTCACAGTTTGCTATGGAACCAGTTAAAAATACTGGAAATCCTGTAGTTTTGTGGCATATGTTGTACTTGCCAACCATGATAGAGGAACATGGTGGAATCAATCATGAATAACTGTGGAATTCCCTGCCTCTGGAGGTCAGGCAGGCTCCGACCTTGTACTCCTTTCGGCGCCTCCTGAAAACATCTTTATTCCAAGAAGCCTTTCTTTAACATGCAGCCTTGGATTTCTGATTTTTGCTTCTTTTTAAATTTTGTTTTAACTGTTTTATTCTGTTTTTATTTTCATTTTACCTTGTACACCGCTCCAAAATTTTTCAATGGGGAGCGGTATATAAATATTCTAAATAAATAAATAATAAGCGGTGGTATGTCTGTGTCTGAAACATTAGCAGTACAAACAACTGTGCAGTAGGCTTCAAAAGGTTGCGATAAGACAACTGCTCTGACATAACATGTGCAAATATATGGGTGTATAACTATCACATACTAATCCAATGATTTTAAATGTGCAGGTTTTAAGCCAGAGTTAAGGCTATCTCATGTTGGCTCAAACTCTGCAAAGCCAGAAAGTGGAAGCTAAGGCTGATGCTGTCACAGACATGCCTTGATGTTGTGCAATTTGGCAAATTCTGCCTGCTTGCAGCTTACCCCTGAATAGGGCTATAATGATTCTCACAACCATATGAATGAGTGTACATTGTGTGAACACACATGCAGTGTAATGTGTGAATACCCTTAGAGTGAGGCATGATCCCTGCCCAACCCATTCCCACCACAGAGAAAGGAACAGCGGGGATCATGGTCCTTGCAGTGAACTACTTCCTTCAGAAAGGCAGCCAAATGGCCCTGTTTGCACATTTTCTTTCCCCGCCACCAGACTGAAAGACAAGCATGGATTAAGGCTGTTGTGCTGCATTTCTACTTTCAGAAAGGTACTGTGAGGCTCTGATCCTTCAGTTCCCCCAGCTGCGCATTCCATGCCAAGTTCCCTGAGAATTAAACAAAATGCTACTTTAATTATTTATTTCATTTCTATACCACTTAATAGCCGAAGTTCTCTGGCCAATTCACAAAAATTAAAACCACAAAGTACAATTTCAAGTATAAAACTAAAACCACATTATGAAAACACAATATAAAAGTACAACCAGAATAAAACTGGGCAGCAATATTTTAAAGATGTAGTTAGTAGCTATGACCTTTGTTCGCTTTTTACTCAAAAGTAAATGCATGGGACCCGCTATGTCTCAGGACCCTAAAGTGTGGATCAGGGGGCTTTAACCTTTTGTCCTCTGCTGTGGTCCCAATCCAGATCCCCCAAACCCCAGCACTTGCAATTTACATTACAACTGAATCACTTTTTGGCAATGTGAATTACAGGTGTGGAAGCAAAGGGTTAAATGTTCCTTATCCCCAAGTTAGGTTCTCAATCCACATGTAGTTTGAATCTAAGAGGTCACATTCCATAACAAAAGGAATAGACATTGCATATAGAAATTCACTAGATTCCTTCTGTAACACAGAATCATTCTTCAGGGATTGGAAGTACTGGCATCATTCTAGCTTCAAAATTAAACTGAGCACGTACTGTATAACTATGCCAGCAGTTGCTGCCATAGGTTTAATGGGACATGAAACCCTTAATAACTTTTGAACCAGTGCTCAGAAATTCAGCAAACCAATGAAAGATTGTATTCCTTAACATACCTGAAGAATGGACATCAGTCATTTTCACTGATATTTGATAGATTATATGCCCGTTTACAAATTGTAGTAAAAAGAATGAATGTATCAGTTTCCAGCACCTTTTAATTTGCTGGCCTCTGCTGGCCTCTCTGGCCTTCCTTCTTCTCACATCAGTCCGTTGGTTTCTGTTCACCACTCTGCCGCAAAGATCATCTTCTTGGCTCGCTGCTCTGACCATGTTACTCTGCTTCTGAAATCTCTTCATTGGCTTCCAATTCACTTCAGAATCCAATATAAACTTCTCCTGTTAACCTTCAAAGCTTTTCACGGTCTAGCTCCTTCCTATCTCTCCTCTCTCATCTCACACTATTGCCCCGCTTGTGCTCTTCGCTCCTCTGATGTCATGTTTCTCACCTGCCCAAGGGCCTCTACTTCCCTTGCTGGGCTTCGTCCATTTTCTTCTGCTGCCCCTTACGCCTGGAACGCTCTTCCAGAACATTTGAGAACTACAAGTTCAATCGCAGCTTTTAAAGCTCAACTAAAAACTTTTCTTTTTCCTACAGCTTTTAAAACTTGATGTTGTGCGGACTTTACACTGTTAGTTTTACCCTACCCTGTGCCTGCTTACCCTACCCTGTGCCTGTTGGCATTCTCTTCCCCTCCTAATTGTTTTACTATGATTTTATTAGATTGTAAGCCTATGCGGCAGGGCCTTGCTATTTACTGTTTTACTCTGTACAGCACCATGTACATTGATGGTGCTATATAAATAATAATAATAATAATAATAATAATAATAATAATAATAATAATGCTGTACCTGCTCTAATTTTTATCATCGATTTGAAATCTATTATATGCATAGATCTCATCAGGTAGCTCAACAGGTGTCATTTTTTTTAATAAGCAATAGAATTTTGAGGCTTATAAGAACATAAGAAAAGCCATGCTTAATCAGACTAAGGATCTATCTAGTCCAGCACTCTGTTCACACAGTGGCCAACTAGCTGTTGTCTAGGAACCCACAAGCAGGATATGGTGCAACAGCACCCTCCCACCCATGTTCCCTAGCAACTGGTATATATAGGCACATATATAAAGGTTCACACATACAAAAAGGTTCTAGTCTTAACAGAATACAAACTATTGATTAGAACAAAGCTAAAGACATATATAGGCTTGCTGCCTTATAACAGCAGAACCTGTTCTTTTTACTCACCTTAACTAAAGGTATGCTCATGTACCCCTTTAATTATTAGTTGTCTGGCTTCTGACATTATATTATATATTACTGATAATTTTATTCTCCTGCTAAGTAGAGTTACTGGTTGGAAACAGTTATTTTCTGCTGCTTTTATGTTCTGACTGTTAGTTTGTATGTGAATTTGTATTTTATTATTGTACTCAATATTGTTTGCTGTTCTTATCTGATTCTTATGACCTACTTTGGGTCCATCTTTGATGGAGGAAAGTGGAAATAACAATAATAGCAACAGGTGTGCAAAAGAAAATACATTGCTAACGGACTTTAAAGGCATGTTAACTATCCTAGAAAGCTCTGCTGAATGGCAGTATATAAATCTTTTAAATAAGTAAAATAAATAGGGGAGCCCAAATATGCAAAGGTAGAAGGAGGGCAATGCTGCTTTTTTGGTTAGATGTCACAGGTTGCAGTAAATATGTTTTTGGAGGGACAGACACCACCATTTACTGTCTACCTCCAGGAACAGCATTCCCCAACCTGGTGTCCTCGAACTCCCAATTATTCCCAGACCATTAGGAATAATCGTATTGCCATTGGGAATGATGAGAGCCAACAGAACCATAAGAAGAGCTGTACTGGATTGGACTAAGGGTCCATCTACTCAAGCGTTCTGTTCACAAAATGGCCAACCAGCTCCCCACAGGAAACCCACAAGCAGGACATGAGTGCAACAGAAAGCCAGTGTGGTGTAGTGGCTAAAGTGTTGGACTGGGAGTCAGGAGATCTGGGTTCTAGTCCCCACTCGGCCATGGAAACCCACTGGGTGACTTTGGGCCAGTCACAGACTCTCAGCCCAACCTACCTCACAGGGTTTTTGTGAGGATAAAATATGCCGCCTTGGGTTCCTTGGAGGAAAAAAAGGCAGGATATAAATGCAATAAATAAATAAGAAATAAACAGCACCCTCCCGCTTATGTTCCCTAGCAACTGGAACCCATAGAAATACTTCCTTTTACCTGTCCTGAAAGTCCCACCAATCAGCTTCGTAGGATTAGATTGTAAGCCTATGTGGCAGGGTCTTGCTATTTACTGTTTTACTCTGTACAGCACCATGTACATTGATGGTGCTATATAAATAAATAAATAATAATAATAATAATGACCCCAGGTTCTAGTACTATGAGAGAGGTAGAAAGATGCCTCCCTATCCACCTTCCCCACACCATGCCTCGTTTTGTACACACCTTAGCTTCCTTTTCCCCAACCTGCACAATCCCAGCTGTTGCAACCTTCCTTCATAGGTCTGGAGGAAGGCTGCCCTAGGCGCCTAGAGCGGATTTACTTAAGAGTGGTACCCTCCAGATGCATGGGAACGCAATCCCCATCTTTCCCAGCCAATATGGTCATTGCGAGTGATGGGAGTTGTAGTCCAACACATCAGGCTGGCTCTAGGACGGGGAAGCCTAGCCTGGAGTCACTCCTCCCCTCCGGGTTTCACACAGCACCCTGTGCCACCCGGAATATAACAGCACTTTCGTCGCGGGCAACCGAGGTCAGCCCGCCATTGCGTAACCCGGCCGAGTTCCTTCCTCCGGCTGAGCTGCGGTCTTAGGTCCGCCAGAGAGGACTGACCGCCCTCTTCCCGCCCTCCGCGCCCGCAACCAATCAGCTTCAGATTCGTCCGTGATTGCTAGCAGGGACGCTAGGGGCGGGGCTTTGGGCGGTCACGTGAGCCGGGCGCACCGGCGGCATCCGCGGCGTAGGGGAGCCGGGCAAGATGGCGAAGGTCTCGGATATGTACGATGTGACTTGGGAAGGTAACCCACCGGCCGTCGAGTGAGGAGGGTGGCACGGGAGAACGGGAGGAAGAGCGGCGGCGGTGGTTCTGTGAGGGAGACGCCCGCCGCTTCAGAGGCGTGCCTGAGGCCTGGTCTGGCCCCTCGCCTCCCCTCCCTTGGCGAAACCTCGTCGCCTCAGCCGCTGCAGCCCCAGCAAAGGGAAATTGCGCAGGGAGCCCTTCCTGGGCCGTATTCTCAAAGATGACTTACGCATAATTCGGATTAGTTAACCCTATAAAGGCACAATCCTATGACGGTTCAGACAGAAGAAATCCCCAGCCAGCCACGCTAAAAGTTTTAGGACTTCTTTCCGTCTAAACTTGCATGGGATTGCGCCCTAAATGCCTTCAGCTTCATAGGCCTGGTTCAGACAACACGCTAAACCATGCTGCTTAACCACAAATTGGTTAAGGGCGTTCCATTAACCATTTTGTGGTTAAGCAGCATGGTTTAGCGTGTTGTCTGAACCAGGCTAGTGTCTCCCTGTCCAGTCGGAGTCCCAAGTAGGGAACTATAAAGGTAAATTTAACCACACACCCCTATGCCTTGTTTATGGATGAACTCGGGTTTCTAATCCTCATTGGAGAGTGTGGGTATAAAACCTGGGGCTGAGAAGTAGGAGCCTGTGCCCTTATACTTGCCTGTTAATTTCCATCAGTTCTCTTCAAAACTCTCCTCTACTGAAAAGGCTGCGATTTAACTCCTTCCATCATTATCCCCAACCGTAAACAAGCCTAAATATGTATGAATTGCACATCCTTAGCTATTCTTGTCTCCCTACCCCTGTTGTCTTTCCCAGTGTCAAAAAAAGTGGTTCATGGCCAGTTCATGGGCCCTGGGATATTATAGTGCCCTGTACAGACTGGGAAGGAAGTTCCATTGAGCTCGGCGGAGCTCACCTCTGAGCTGACATGTATAGGATTGCACTGTTAACATATTTATTGCAGTGCACTCTCACATCATCTGGACTGAGGGTGGATGTGAGATATGTTTTTAATCATCACCCATGTTTTCGGGAAAGGAATTTTTACATGTACAGATAACGTTAAGTTCTTCCCCATTCTTCTGAGCTGTTGCTCTCTGCACCCACCATGGCTACATTTTTCTAAAAGGACTGCCTTTTGGACCTGCTCTGATATTAAATCATAGCAGGTCCAGCCCCCTGCCCTTAATGTTGATGTGAAGGGATGATGGGGGATGCAGTGATTAAATATTTTGCCTATTTTGAAGTGCAGAATTGAGAAAAGACAGTTCTTAAGTATGTCTTTTTCTCTCGTCGTGTGTGCACCATGGGTGCTTCCAGATGGCGGGGTCTTGGGCCAGAATGTGGGTTCACGAAGGACTCTGATACGTGGACTCTGGTTTGTGTCACAGTTTCTTAAACACATGTTTGACTGCTAATGTTGCAAGAGAGCTGGGTCTGACAATTACCTAGGCTGTACCTTGCTAGGCATTATGGATAGTTATTTCATCATATGAAATGACTAATAATCATTTAAATATTGCTTAAATAATGTTTTGCCCATTTGAAGTGCCTCACATCCAGTGGGCTTATAACTCTGGCATGTCAGGGGATATGCAAGCCAGAGTTCACACATAACATTAAATTGGCAACAGAAGATTTGTTTAGCTACTCTTACTTGCAGAGGTAACTATTGAGCAGCATCGACGAGCACCCGGAACCTTGGCCTATCGTTAGGTATGAACCATGTCTGTAATTGTTCCCATATTGCAGATGAGGGGCTGAGACTGGAGGAAGGTGTCTTGCTTCCTGTCTACTAGAACCTGGGATTTCCTTTTTTTTTTTTTTAGCTTATGCTCTTAGTGTGCAGTCCTATTGATTGCACCCTCGTTGATCGAAAGCCCCTGAACTCGAAGCCTCCGAAGCTTCTAACCTGCAGAGGTGATCTTCTCCTCCCTGTTTTCCACCCTTCATTTTTTGCTAGAAGGTCCTTTTTGCCTGTCTAGCAACAGTGCTTTGGCATGGGAGTGAAGGATGCTCCCTTCCCTCCCCATCGAAGGAATGCCCCCTCTCTCCCCTCTCTGAGGCCAATTTTCCAAGTTCGCAGGGTAATTGCCATGGTGGCTGTGAGGGGATGGGATTGAAGGATGGCATCTCTGACTCCCCCTTCCAAGATCTTAGCACTGTCTCTGAACTCCAAGAGAGGAATTCGTGGTATTTTATGACTCCTCAGAAAATGTCTAGGGGGCATAGGATTGCTCCTTCCACTAGTGACTTGGTGATGGTGATGGTTGTTTAGCCCTCAAATAAACACTTAAGACAATACGATAAGCCATGGCACCATGGCACTGGGGCTTGCATATTCATAATGGTGGCCAGCAAATGCCGTACCTCTTCACAGGTAAATTAACCCATGATGAGCTGTTGTGTTGTGCAAATTGGCCCAGTATATTCTCATAGCTGTAAGCATATACATATATGGAAAATAATGGGTTTGTGGTGAGTCTGAAGGCTCTTTTAGACATCCTTTGCGTATTTACAGGGAAGTAAGTCCCACTATGTTTAATGGGAGGAATTTCTTTATGGATGAGTGAGATTGAGGATATTTTTTATAATATATGAGGATATTTTAAATATATAATGTAGTACTGATATTATAATACTTATATTATGAAGTATAGCAGCAACTTATTTTCTTGCATTTTTGATTTTTGAAATTCTTTCCTTTGTGGATAGTTTGCACTTAGCTTTAAATAACGTAGAATTCTACCTAGGGCATCTTCCACCAATCCATTAATCCAGTATCCAAGCTGCAGAATAATTGGATCTCTATTTAACTGCATATAAAAGAGTCATTAGCTTTCTTTTTACTGAAATTTGACACTTTCTGTAATGTTCACATAATTTTTTAAAAGCTAGGTTTCTTTTCGTTATGTTTATGACTATACAGTCATAATTGAAGCATAATTGTAAATAAGAAATTCTATAAAGAGTAAACGAGCAATTGATTAAGTGTGGTGAACTGTCATAATAAAATAAATAGTGTATACAATGAAATTGGAGTTAGATTGTGAATTTTCTTTTCAAATATCAAGTGATTAATGGCATGGAAACCAGCTCAGAGGTTGAAAATGTTTTGAATAAATTGCTTGGTGAATATAACTTGCTTGTTTGGTTCGGCATGAAATCAAAACAAGATTGGCAGAAATGGTGGGAAAGTGGGGGTGTTGGATAGAGGGTTTTTTTTCTTTCTGTCCAGCTCTGAATGGCTTTTAGATTTTTGAGCAACATGGCTGGATTTAGCAAGTTGCTGTGTTTCAGGTTCTGAGCAGACATTGCACTTTACATAAGCATTCTGTTGGTTTTGGGAAAATCTTATTCTGCTCTTTTTGATGATTCTCTGGGACTATCTGATATATAGTATAGAACCAGGCTTTCTTATTAATGAGCTCCAGAGATTTGGGGTTGCAGAGTTTTCTTTGGAGTCTGTTCTCCAAATTAAAAATCTTAGAAGTGTGGTCCTCAAAATGCAATGGACATTTGCTAAAGTTACAGGCGTCTTTACTTGTGAGAATTAGTTGTGGGTTTTTCCGGTTTCCAGTAGGTGGCAGACATTGGGCATTTTTGGCCTTTATCCACCATTAAATTCCAAGTAAAAGAAAAAGAAGAACTTCTTTGGTGATTCATTTTACATACGAAAATAATAATCAACAGATGGAAGTGAATCCTGAGTTATAGCATGGTAATTGTGTCGGCACTGCTCTATTTCATCATAAGTGCATACTTAAAATTTTACTAGTGTGTAAATCATATGGCAGGTTTCCAATGTGTTGATTTTTTTTTTTACTTGGGAGTGATGTATTTGCTGCAAACACATTTTACAATTTTTAAATTTACATACGGGTTTTCCAGCATGTGAATCCAGTTTAGTTAAACAGTATTTTCTAGTGCTGTATCAGATGCATTACAGGCACAATAGACAACCCTTTTTAAAATGGCATCTTCTACAAGTTCTTTGAGTCACTTCTATTAATCCCATTTTGGTTAGCACTATATGGAATGAATTCTACTGCTGACTTTAGCTCTTAAAATTATTAGATTAATTCTAGTAATTTAAAACCTTTTTTCTAATATGAGAGCCAAACTTGCTTTGGCCAAATGGATAGGAGAGCTCTTCATTTGAAGGGGCCTGAACCACATGCTTTTCTGCTTTTTCTTTTTCTTTTCTGTGATTCTATATATTCCAACAATTTTAACAGGATCCAGGAAGATGACATACAGTCCAATCCTAACAATAATAGAAGTAAGTCCTATTAATTTCAGTGATTAAATCCACTAAATTCTCTTCCACTAGCAGAACAGGACGTTGTCTTGCTCTCTTCCCTTGTGCACCCCACCACATTACTCTGTCGGAGGGTTTCCCAGTCCTCCAGAGGAGTTTTTCATGGTGCATGGGGTTTTTTGGGTGTGTGTGTGTGTGTAAATTGTCCTCACCCAATTTTGCTGAAGGAACTGCTTCCGTCAGCATAACCATGCAATTGAATCCAGTGGAACTTACTTCCAAGGAGTAAGTTCCTTGGAAAATTGCAGCTAAAATATCCCAATGCATTGCAGCAGAATCTATACTACTGCTTTATAAAGGTTTATAATGGGATTGACAACTGTTGGGGCCCAAGACACATTCCATGTACCATTTTCAAACAGCTTTCAAAGTGTTATATCCTGCTTGGTGTGAATCTGGCCTGTGTTATGTAGCCCAGTCTTGCAGAAATATTTTTAAAATCATTAGTGCAATAGTTTTAGGCTGCAGTTCTGTACCTTGTATTCAGGTTTTGACCAATTTAATTCAGTGGATCTACTTCTGAGTAGATATGCATTTGCTTTGCCATGATTGGTGGATGATATCATCAAGCGCCCACTGGTCCAGCATAGATACCTAGATGGAATTCTTGAAATAGAAAATCATCCACCCTACATTTTTGGGCACCTTGTCTTAATTTTTTAGATACCATTTTATAGGAACTAAGTTAAAAACAACAACACTATCCCAGAAAAGGTACGGTATCGCTTGTCAGATGTGACACTTTTGTGACTTATAGAGTGAACAAGGATCTGTTCAAAAATGTTATCTAAATCGTCATAATTCAATGATGCTTTTATTACCTATTTCTAATTTTCTCTTAATATTTGTTTAACTACTTGTTTGAATAGACATGCATGGAATTATGCTGTTAATAGAGTAGCTTTTGCTAGTAATAAAAGCCAAGTTTGATCTTATAAATAAAACATGTCTCCTGCACCTTCTATTGTGTTAAGGTCTATGGAAGCTATATAAAGACAATACCTTTTTCAGAAAGTTGGAGGCAGTATTCATGGTTGTGCATGTTTTATGCAAGTGCAGGAAGAAAATACAGAATTTGGCACTGGGTAGAGGAATTAGTTTCATAAGAGTTTCTTTATTCATTCAGTTTATTCAGTAGCTTTTGAAACTTAATCATGAATAAAAGTTGCTGCACTAATGTTGACTGGCTACCTAGTGCCACCATATTGGCAAGGAGGAAGCTGGTCCTGTCACCCTACAAAATAAATCATCTGCATTAGGTTGCAATTTTATACAGGCTCACTTGGGAATAATCCCCACTGGACAGAACAGGACTTCCTTCTAAGTAAACATGCACAGGGATTGGGCTGCCAGGCATATAATGCGCTTATTTTCTTATATTCAGTGATCAAGTGACAAAACATGGCCTGTCTCCTCCTATTTTTCCATCAGTAGAAATTCTATACTTTGATACTGAGTCATTATTACATTTGAAAGTTATACTGGCATAGTGACTTTAATAGTTGCCAAGTAAATTAATGGAGAAAACTTCCATTATTTTGTGTGTGTTTAGGCTGTCAGTCCCTATAATACATTTGATATTCACTCACTTTTTTCTGTCTAATTTTTAATTTCCAGGGGTCGTCTTGAGTCAGGAACCATTTAGTTTTACTCAGGCACATGAAACGTAACCCTGTGGTGGTTTTGGTTGACTTTCAAAATAAAATGTAGCACAGTAACAGTTCTTTTCCCCAAAGAGAGCTCTGAGATCATTCTTTGTGGATGAAAGCATATGTGGGGTAGGAGTGGGGTGGACTGTAGAAAGAAATTTGTTTAATCTAAAACTGACAGTTTTGTTAACTGGTACATTTTGAAATGACAGGAAGGCCAACAAATTCAGAGTTGTGTATTTTTATATAAAGATGTCATTTAAAAAATAATCCTATAAGACATTTTGCATTTTACATGTCCTTAATAAACAGAATAGTAAAATATTAAACTGAACCCAATGCATTCTTTTCTTCTTCATGGTTTCTATATAGTTGCTTACAGCTTCCTTCATCATATAAAATTGCTAATCTGAAAAAAAATTCTTCAAGATTTATGAAGGGTGAAGAGGACTCTAGAGTGCAAGATGGTTTTAAGGACCTGTTGGATAACTTTCAAGATCTGTTCCATTATAAAAGCACTTTTAAGCTTAGAAACATGGTCTTTCTCTTCAGTTAGTGGTACATTTCAACCTGAACGGTTATGTTATTCTTGCAGTTGTGTTTTCTCTGTTCTTGCCAATTATTTGTTCTCATACTATATTTTTTGCTATAATAAATTTTGGATGTTTTGAAAACTTGATAAATATAGTACTAATAAGTATTTAAAATTTCACTCTTGGTCTTTTTCTCTTAATAGAAGATGATGTAATGTTCATGAAGTGAAATGGCCATTCAGTTAAAAAGATCTGTAAAATATGTACATAAATGCTGTCATATTAATTTCGGTGGTAATATTACATTTCTGTATCATCTGTTAGTTTAGGGAATAATAGGGAAAATATCTGCATCAACTGCTATTCCAATATTTCACATAAAATAGAAATATAAAACAAAATAAAAGCAGAGAGGATCCAATGGCATATAATCTTTAGTTTATGGGAAAACTGAAAACAATCTGAGAATTCCCAGATGCATCTGTAGTGGAAAATGGAAGATGTCCTGTCATATGCTATTATAGCTGATACAAAGAAGTAATAAATAGCATTTTTAAGATGAAACTGCCCAAGACTCTCAATATATTCAGTTGTGTATTTAACATTAAGAGGTACTTCCCAAAGTGACTGAAAAATGCAACCAAATATTGCATTGGGACCTTGAGCAATAATCACCAATGAGCATTACGACAAACATAATCAGAGCAAACGCTAAGAAATTTTCTTGTTCAGCTCTTTATGTGAAAGGCCTGAAGTTCAAGACTTTGTACTCCAGTGTGTTTTTAGCACCCCAAAAGGCAGTAATTCAAAATTAGTAGACCCTCGTATACTTTGAATAAGATCAGTCACCCCAATCACAAAGCAGTAATCTTGAGAAACAGGCTTCCACTTCTACATTTTGCCTACAACCAGTGCAAAGTTTGTGGGGGAGAGGCATAGCAGAAAACTGACATTCCAACTGAATGTACACATTTCCCAAACAACCCATTCTGAGAACTCACAATCTGCAATAGTGGTAGTTTTACCCACAGTGGGTCGGCTTGTTGTGCGAACTCAGAAATGCCAACCAATTGTGGGCTAAGGACATCAGCAGCGAGTTGCTTGGCAAGAGTGGCAGAAACCCGTGCTGCTGTTGCCAAGCAGGGCTGCAATTATAGTTAAGCCTCTGCTCATGCCTTTTTCACCTTGACAGCGACAGCCCCTCCAACGGTACCCGAATGGCATGTTGGAGGGGCTTTAACACCCATCCACCTGTTTTCCTGGGCCTGTTTTGAGTACAAGGGGGCTGGGGGAGAAATCGCCCCATCCTGAAAATCAGATGAGGGGGTAAAATAAATCCTTCCATGGGCTCCTAAGGCAAGAGGATCCATTGCTGGGGGTTGAATTCCTCCCACATCCACTTTTCAGAATGGGGCACTTTTAGATTCCAATGCAATCCAATGGGATTTAAAAGTGCCCATTGTATTACATTGGAATCTAAAGGTGCCCTGTCCCCAAAATAGGATGTGGGAGGGTGAAATCCGCCACCACCCCTCTCAAGGGCCCATGTTGCGGGGAGGGGATGGTTTCTGCCCCATCCAAATTTTAGCATGGGGGGAAATGTGTGCAAAATGGCGCAGGATTTTTTTTTTAAAGGCCTCCAACCACAATCAAGATTGCGATTGGAGCCGAGAAGGGGGCAGTTGACAGCAAACAAGAATGGGTCTGGTGCCAAGTCCCTGGGATGCAGGTGGAGGGATGAGGGGGAGAGAGAGAGAATCTGGCAGATGTGCTAACCATGCAGCGGGGGAGAGGCAAATAAGCCACCCTGCATAGCTAGTCACCCATCATGGAATAGTGTAACGTGTGAACAGTCCAACAGATTTGTTAGCTACTTCCAGAAAATTAACAAATACAGTCTGTTTGTTCTTTTTTATTGTATTTTATATCATGGTTTTATACTGTTGTTTTATACTTTGAATGGTTTTAATTTTTGTGAACCACCCAGAGAGCTTCGGCTATTGGGCGGTATAGAAATGCAATATATAAATAGTTTACTCTGCAAGTTATGCCAAATATGATTTCAAAGTTTCAGGTTTAAAGTTAAAGTTATGGTTAACTATTATTTTCAAGGGGACAGTCCATTCTAGAAATATTCATTAGTTATTGTCATTTGGCTGCAATCTTCATTTTATTTACTTTTGTCTTTCAGAGATGAGAGATAAAATGAGGAAATGGAGGGAAGAGAACTATCGGAACAGTGAGCAGATAGTAGAAGTTGGAGAAGAATTAATTGATGAATATGCTGCTAAGCTTGGCGATGACAGTAGGTTAAAGTTGCTTCATACCTATAGCGTTCTTTATTCAATGCAGCTGTTTTTATTACTATCCTATTGATTCCTCTATTACATCCTCTATATTATTTTACTTTTACTCCACTTTTCTGTTGCATGCTGATAAATGGTGCTACCCATAAATTTAGTACCACCCATAAATTTTGTAAGCACAACATGTGCCAATATTCTTGACTCTTGATCTGCTTTCCAACTGAAGGGTGTAGGCTGGAAGATGTATGCCTAATAGGATGTATAGCCTGGCCACTAGTCATGTAAATACTTTTGAGAGAACCCTTGGCCAAGTACCATTGGACGAGTTTCATTCAGTGGTTGCCTTCACTCTTCTGAGGGATGGCTAGAGTTTGAAATGGAGAGAAAAGGTTATTCCTGAAATTGAACCATAACTTCAGTGTGTGGAATCAATATAAGAGTTCCTTTTATTATAGTGTTGGGCATGAGAGTCTAGGGCGTGCCTGGATTTTCATTACATGCAATATCTCTGAATCATTTGGGGGTGGGGGTGTCGTGAGTGCACAATACTAATTCTCCCTAGACAGAAACTTGGCACACGGTATTTTATACCAGAAGGGAATTGTTTAAAAAGAAAGTCACAATAATGCAATACCTCTTTATATATATGTGCAGGATAAAGCATCTGAGTGTTTTATGGCAAGAAAACTGTATAAGGTTGACTAAGGCTCTTATGTAGGCAGGAAGGGAATAAGTATCAGTGATTTGTTTTTAATGAGCTCATTCTACTTTCTCTTTCTTTCCTTCCTATAACTCAGTTAACCTAATTCAGACAGTATGAGAAGTTTATTTCTGGCAAAAGTCTCAAAGATCATAATGGGTGTACCCTTCTTTATTTAATTTTAGGAAGTTTTGGTCTCAGTAACAGTTAAATTATTAAATAAAAAGAGCAATATTTCTAAAATGGGTTCATTTCTTTTAAGACTGAACCAGGGGATTTTCATTCTGGGATGTTGCCAGAAGATGTCACTAATACATCTCATAATTATGAGCTCTCCCCTGCCCAGAGATTATCATGAATAATATACACATGGAACTTGCATATAATAATAGTACATCACAGTCATTTCCTTATTTATTCTATTGTTGTGGCAGTGAAAGTTTGAAGTTAGCTTACAGATGCTGCCCTCTTCCTGAACCTAATGTAAACTATGGATGGTAGAAACGGCATTAGGGTCAACAGGAAATTTGAATGTACTGTTTACCATTGACCTTCATTTTGTGAATTGCAGTATGGATTTATTATAATTTTCTGACTCTAAATAAAACAAAAACTTTAGTCATTTAATCCTTGTTGATAATCACAGACAATAATACTGTTGTCTGATTAATAGTGCCCACTTGTGGTGCGTGTCATTATTCTAGAAGGCAGCATGAATGAACTTTACTTGTGTTTCCTGCTGTCATACCCATTTTGTTGTCATAGTCTTAAGTCAGTCTTCCCCAAACTGGTGCCCTCCAGATGTATTGGAGTACAACTCCTAAAACTCGCAGATAGTGCAGCCGTTGGCTATACTGGCTGAGAACTATGGGAATTGCGGTACAGTACATCTTGAGGGCCCCAGGTTGGCGAAGCCTCGTCTATGTAGTTTCTGTTGTTGTTGTTGTTGTTGTTGTTGTTATTATTATTATTATTATTATTATTATTATTATTTGTATCCCGCCTTTTGCCCAATACTGGGCCTTAAGGTGGTATTACAAAGTTTAAAACATACATTTTAAAACTTAGGAAAAGAAATATAAAAAAAAGAAGTTTAAAATACACAACAAAATTATAAGTCAGTAGGGGAAGAAAACAAAACAAACAAGCAAGGGGACAGGCCCTCGCCTTGGTGTCCTCCCCTTTGGGGGCAACCCCGCTGGTGGCACACCCGCCCCCAAAGGAGCCTGCCTCTTAAGCTCCCAGTCCCAAAAAGATGTTGCAGCTGGGGGTGAGATGGTTCTGTGCTGGGAGCCTGAGTCTGCTAGGAGGCAGTTGGAAGGTTCTGCAGACTAGGCAATAGTCTGAAATAGTGAAAGACAAAGAGAGTGACTGTTGTGTAATATGGAAGATGGATCTACATTTCAGGGCAGTCTGTGAGCCTCCAGATGCGTCCAGCTTTTTACGCTGAACAATTCCAAATAGGTGCATGTCCCATAAATTTATATACTTGTCTATGTCGTTCCCATGTCTTTCCTCTTGAATGCTGTTCACCGTCAACGTAACGGGAGTTGAAAATAGTTTATTTAATCAGATTAGGTCATTTTTGGTCAGTGGAATAATTTAAATGCACTGGGAGAAGGAAGACTGGAATATTGGCAGGGGTTTGTATTAATCCTGTAGCCATGGATTAATAATGAGGAAGGCCAGAAGAGAGATGAGGGCACAATTACCGGAAGTGTTTCTGACAACTTAACTTTCAGAAGCTGCCTCCATGGAACCTTGGAATTCAGTTCAAGTAGTAGTTTAGGATCTTGGTAAAACGGCTATTTAAATGAAAAATGGAAGAACAGCAGCGCACTTGCATTCACAAATGTTTCCTCTAAAAATTGTTCTACCAAACGCTTTTTCAAATAGAGGGAACTCTGGAACATTGCCACAGTTGATTTAGTATAATGAGTAGCTGTTCAGGTTTAGTAATAGTGCATTGCAATAGGGATCCATTGGTAAATGTACATGCCCAACATAAACAAATCATAGGGTTTTTGAGTGTGTTTAGTAGATATTAAACTTGAGCCATATTGTGACAGGCTCCGTAAGAAATGGTTTGGATAAATATACAAAAGAGGATGTAACTGATTTTATTTACTACGTGGGTGTTAGTAGCTGTTTTTAAGTCAATTACCTATATTTCATATGACTGGTGTATTTTTGTGTTGTCTAGTCTGGATAATATATGAACAGGTGATGATTGCTGCATTGGACTGCAGTCGGGATGCCTTGGCACTGGTAAGTGTACCAACTGACTTTTCATGCAGATTTACTGCCTTGGAGCTCTGCTTGTGTAGCAGGGTTATTTTCCATCCTCTTCTTCTCACTGCAGCCTCCTCAAAAGCTGCTCCTCGGGGTTGGGAATAGTGTAGGATGCAGTGAGAAAGGGCAATTGGTAGAAACCAGAGAGGCTTCCTCGTGTGAACAAAAGTACATTTCTTAAATTTAGGAAGATGCAATAGGCTCTTCTAGATAGTACAACAATATGCACTTTGGGAGCTAGACATCCTTTTTTAATACAGTGGTTCTGTAATGAGATAATTGGGCAAAATTCAATGCTGCCAATCCACTAGAAGAGTTGGCCACTGCTTCTGGTCCACACAGGGCCGCCACTTCCAGCAGCCCCTACTGCTTGCAGAATGACAATTTACTTCCGTGCTTCCAGAGACAAGCCCCTAACCTAGTGGAAATGCTTGTTACTGGAAGGGGCCAGGTCTGCAGAGCTGCCTTATGCGAGCTTTGCCAACCTGCCCGAAACAAGCATTTCCGCTCAATTCAGCTTGCCTTCAGAAACGCAAAATCACAGTTCTGCAAGCGGTAGGGGCTGCTTGCAGACCAGAAGTGGCAGGGTTGGCCACACGAGCAAGGCCAGCATTTGATTCTGTCTGTTGAATTCTCCCACCATGCAAACTGCAAAATATTTTTGTTGCCCCCAACCCCAAATCATCATCCCTGCCCATATACATTGCTGCTGCTGTTTAAGGTTGTGTCATGTATTTTTCATGTTTCGAAGGCACCTAGTGTGATATGACTTATGAACTTGGCTTCCCAATTCTTCTCCCCCTCCTCATTGTTTTCTGCACTTCTAATGTTTGATGTTCCTGAAAGACTGAGGGCTCTCCTCACTTCTCTGCTGAAGTATGGTAGTGCTCAGGCCCGTAAGTTCTGAAGTGTTTTGCTTTTAAAATTCAGAAACAGTAGTCATGAGTATCTATTTCCTCCCCCGTAACAAACCTACCCTCCATAATATGCACTTAGGTTAGCAGTTTTGGTCCTTCAGTGGGGCTAGCATGAGTGTAAGTCAGCTGTAGGGAACGTGTGGCCTCCAGATGTTCTTGGACTGCAACTCCCATCAGCCATAGCTAGTATAGCCAATGGTGAAAGATGATGAGAGAGTTGCTGTATAACAACATCTGGTTGGCCATACATTCCCCATCGCTGGTGTAAGTGCTATGGAAAAAATCTGGACTTTTTAATTGTTTAAATAGTCCTTGAGGCTTGTAAGATCTTAAAAGAAATGTAATGTCTACACTATGTTTTTGCTTATAATTATCATGGGTCTTTCAACTGTTGTAAAAATATTTACAGCTACTTGGATACAAGCTAGTGCCAAAATAATGTGTAAGCTACCATATTGTAAAGAAAATGTTGATTTAAAACCTTATTTGTATATGTCAGCTTTTCAAATGATTGAAAATAGCTCTCAATCTACTGTCTTTTCTATGGAGGCTATAGTCAGTGTCTTGCATGTCAGCTTCATTGCATGGTTGCTACAGCAATGTCGTTTGTATTATGGAATTTGGGGGGTGTCAAAAAGAAGAAGAGCTACAAAATAGGGAATGTGATATCTTCTCTGACCAAGTTCTTCTGGTGGAAGAGCATGTAAATACTTGAATTATACAGACTTTTCAATAGAAAGTTTGTGCAGTAGTTAAATAGTATATGTGACTCAAAAATAAATAAAAAGGCACAGATTAAGCTTGTGCAGGGCATTAAAAAGACTGTTTATGAATTTAAGATACTTATACTCTCAAGAAGAGATATGCCTTATCAGTGTTTTATGAACTATGAACATAGTATTGGAAATTAGTGAACAGACCCAGCTTGGCTTGGAGTGGAATAGTCGTGGTGCCACATAAAAAGTGAAGAAGTTTTTACCTTCACTCGTATTATATTTGCCTTCCAATGTGAGTAGTAGCCTTATCCTCCATGAATTTGTGTAATTCCCTTTTAAAACATCAGTTTGCCATCACTATATCTTCTATAGCGATGGCCAATTACATGGTATAACTAGGAGCTGTTTGAAGAAGTATTTCCCCTCTGTTGAGTTCCATGACCAACTTCTATAGAGTGCAGTCATTCAGAGCATTTAATTAATTTATTTTTATCTTTGCCTTGGCTGGAACCTTAATTTATCTAGTCTCTGTGATGGTAATTGAAATCACCCATTACTACAACGCTTTTCCGTTTGAATGCCTCCCTGATTTCATTCTCCATCTCACAATCACCCCAAGCATTTTGGTCATGGGGGGTGTTAGCATACGGAACCTCTTTCGGAGTGTTTTAAATAAAGTAGGGCAGTCCTTTTGTGCATTTATAATAAGGACGCAGAACCTCATTCAGTCCAAGGACTCAATTCCATTTTGGAGTCGTTTTCAGGGGCCACCTTCTAGTGGTGGGTGGACTGAAGGCAAAGAGGTGGGGCTGAAGGATCAAACCTTCCCTTATTTCCTGTTACTTCAGAATATCAATAAGAACAAAGAGACAAAGTTGCAGTGCAGTCCAGTATTGTGTTGCTGATGTTGTAGCATCATATAAGCAATGAAATTACCTTGAACCATGTTGAAACAAACAAATGTGATAATACGAGCATAAAATACAGAGATACGTAGGAATCGTGCATTGACATTCTCCTTTTAAAATATGGTTATGAGTTTTCTAAAGAAAAAGCCAACAAATTCAAAATTGACAGGTTTTTTTTAACATTAATAATCACCGCAAGAGTTTTAAGTTTGAACCTCTGGCCCCAAAGTGTCCTATAAGAAACACAGCATGGTGCAAGAAGTGTAACTACTTGGTCTCCACACTGAAAACAGTTTAAAGGCCTAATGAAAATGTTAGATTTTTATTGGTCCTCATACTTAATTGTAAGGGCATTCAAAATAGCCATAATTCCGACTGGCCTTTTGCCACAGCTCCAGACACCAAATTCCAAAACAGTGTTTGCATTCTAATTTCTTGGCTGTAGAAAACTCAACAAATAGGGGGCTTGTCATGCCATTAATTTCAGATGAGATATGTTAGACCTTCATTTAGCTGTTAATATAAGTGTTCGGTATTTCAGAACTGTTTCTTCAAATTCATAATGTCTGTTTATGGCCTGCAGAGGTCTTGTAGTTCTCCCACTTCATCTCTATCATGTGCAAACATGCTCACACCTCCCACAGCCCCACATGCACACACAGACACACAGAGAACCACACAGCACATGGCTTTAGTGAGATCACCTACGTTTGGCAGCCACCTCTAGTACCTGTGTGTTAGAAGTTGGAGTCTGCATTTTCTTTGCCTTATTTGGGTTAAAGTACAATCATTTTCACAGTTCCCTTTTTATATTTAAGTATTATTAATTTCCTTTCTGGCTGCTCCCCCTCCCCCATGATAAAATAGAAGGCAAGGGGAGGGGAAGTCAGGAAGTGTGTCAGGTTTGGGCTGCCTTAATTAAATACATTTTTTCAGAGTCTGCAATGCCATGCTACTTAAAAAAATTGATGTGCCATTTTTCCATTCTTGAAACAAAATAGATATGAAATAGGGACAATGGGCTAAATTTCTAAAATACACTTTCCCTTGTCATTCCCACTACTGAAACCCCGATTCATGCTCTCGCTTTCTCTCACTGATCAGTGTCTTTCTTTGCCTTCCTTTGTTACACCATGTTAACCTCACCTCTGTCCAAAATTATGCCATTGAGTTTATTCAGTTTGCCTGCCACACTGACCTTGTTAAGCCTCTCTCCTCCAGAGTTGTTCAACTAAATTAACTGCATGGCCAGGCATATTCCCTGACCTGTTGCCCTGAGACAGTAACCTCTCTGGTGTGGTTGCCAGCGACTCGAACCTGGCCACCATGCTTCCTTATGATTCTGTTCATGCATGTACAGTGTCAAAGAAAATATGGCAGATGAATGTGGATGTTCCCACTGGCAAAAGCAGAAAGGGTTGCCTAAGTGGAGATGAGAACAAAGAAGAAACTCAGACAAGTTCACTGGCCACATGTCTTGTATTGAAGAATAGAACTCAACTCGCTTCTCTTCACCAGCTTTTGTTCGCTTTGCATCTATATCTCACTTCCCATTTTTCATGCTCCAATCTAATCTTATTTCTCTTTTATGCACCTGCTTGAGATCTTCTTTAATCTAGCACTCACTCACATCTCCTGTTCCCTTAATTGACTTCATCTGCTCTTTCGTGACCCCCTTTTATATCAAGAACTTACAGCTATAAAATATTCTGTCTGTCTCTTTCCTCTCTTAAAATATGCTATTTTTTGCAGATTTCTTAATTTTGCCCAGTCTAATGATTTCATGCAAGAACTTCTAATATCTGGAAACAGTTAGTGTTGGAGTTATTTTTCCAACTAAAAGTGCCTTCAATACCTGCTATTGACCTATCCCATAAATATTTCTTTTCCTTTAATCAAAAGTCAAATTCTAGGAGACAACATTAAGTAGTCTATTAAGTGCACTTTGTTTTACTTTTCTGAACTGTGTAAGGCTGTCCACCGGAGTGCAAACTACATTATGTGGTTGAAATGCAAAAGAATGGTCCGAATAAATTATAGGGTAGTTTCTGGTATATTTTTAATTGAACTACAGAATATTTTTGTAGCCCCAAATCTGGGTTCTATCTGTGTCCTGTTATCTCTCAAACATTGCTGGAGAAGTGTTGGTATGGTAATTTGGGTTGTATTAAGAGAGGTTGCTGCCAGATGAGCCTCTCGTTTGTTGTACTTAAATAAACATCATTCATATGTTGATTTCAAACTTGAGAGAAAAGTATGTTCCTTAACTTCTCTTTCTTTGTGGTGTTCTTAAAAATATAGTTTTGTCTTCAAGAGCTGAGACGTCAATTCCCTGGGAGCCATAGAGTTAAGCGGTTAACAGGCATGAGATTTGAAGCCATGGAGAGGTAACTGAATTTTAAAAAATCTTTTCCAGACACAGCTTTGAAAAAGCCTCCCACAATCAAAATTTTTGTGAAGGGAGTAAATTTTGTGTACATGGTAATAAGATAGGATTGTCAGTGATAGATAAACAGACTTTAGTTAGTATGAAATGTTAGAGAATTTAATTTGAGACGTTGTGTACAATTAAAAAAACATTCTTACAGAGTATCTAAAAATTACCAGCCAACTACTTTTAAACTTTAGTAGCACATTCCAACTCTTTCAATGATGTCCTGTGTTATACATAGGCTTGTTCATGAGATAGGTCATAACCTAGTGAAGATTTGCTAATTTTGGTTAGTCCACAGCTCTGGATTTTGAATGTGAAAATATGTTCTTCTGATACCTAGAAACAGAAATAAAATGGACACTAATGGAACACTTGGCCTCAGATAGCGTGTTCATAAAGAGGTCCTCAGTATATTAAAAACAACTGGCTAACTTTGGGCCACAACATCTACTAAACAATTCTGGTGATCTTTTTGAAGCAAAGGCTGTTCTTTGAAGACATTACATACACACAATTGCCACATAAGGAAGAAGGATCTGTCTATATAGAAAAAGAGCCCTGATGGTGGTGATGATGAAGATGGGCCATACTTCAGCAGTAGAGTATAACCTGGTTTGGATGGCATGACAACCCACTGTGAGTTAATTAACCCTTGGGGTGCCACAACATGTGCCAGCCCGCATTATGAATATGCAAGCCCTGGTCAGGGGTTGCCATTCCTTGTCATGTCATCCAAACCTGGGCTGTGAGAGTTATTTCATACCCCTCGGTCTGTTTTAGGGTTATGCAAAGGTTGCTTAACCCTCAAATAACCTGGGTTCAGACAATAGGACAAGCCACAGTAACTCCCGGCAGGGGCTTGTATATTCATAATGGTGGCTGGCATGTTCCACAGCTCCTCCTGTCTAAATTAATCCGCAGTGGGCTGGCATGGAGTTGTACATGCAATTCTTATATGAACAGGCCCTATATGAATTGCATGTATAAAATGATCCCAATTGAAATGTTTGGCACCTCTGGGAGCAGGTGCCTGAAATCTTGAAGAGCCACTCCTAAATGAAGTAGATAGTATTGGGTAGATAAATCTATTGTCTGATTCTGAATTTCGAACCTCCTCTCTTTATATCTTGGTCAGAAATTTACACTGATGATAAAGTGTTTTATTTATTTTAGAGGTTGCCCCTCACATTTTGATTGAATAATCCTCAAAGCAGCTTATGACAATTTACAGTAATAGGAAACAAAAAAAACCCTATCCACAGGTACACAGTAAGCCACATGTCTGCCATAGTTTACTATTGAGTTACATGCAACAACTCGTTCACATAGGAACACAGGACTCAGCATAAGGCAACTTCCTGTCTTGCCCAGTATTTTTGACACTGACTGGCAGCATCTATCCAGGGTTTGAGGCACATTTCTTTCCTAGCCCTACATGGAGATATTGGGGATTGAACCTGGATCATTGTGCATGCAAAGCATGTGCTCTACCACTGAGCCGTGGCCCTTCGCCCAAAAAGCTGATGACCCTGAATACACTAGAATTCACCTCCAGCCAATTTAATCTAGCCAGATGGGCATTATTATGCAAATTCATGTCCACAACCAGATGAACTCCACATCTCTGCTGGCTGTGCACATACATGTCTCTTGTTGGGTTGGGTTGAAAGGCTCTAAGTATATGCAATTCACCTGCATGTTTTTTGTTTGCACCTTACAACAGGTATGATGATGCAATCCAGCTGTATGACAGAATTTTGCAAGAAGATTCAACCAACACTGTAAGTTGAAGAGAAAAATAACCATAGAAAAATAACCAGAGTTATATACTTTGTGCTAATATAGTATAACTTCCCTATTCATAAGAACATTTGGTAAAATCCCAAAGTGGGAAACATCTGAGATGGTGAATTTAATTCCCCTGCCCCCCCAGTGTTAAGCTTATATTAATGTATTTAGTCTTGCTGTAGAATGGTACAACTTGTCCTCATTGGGCACATCATCTAGATGCTAATAAATGTTATATACTCCAAAAGGCAAATCAAACGACCCAGTTCAATATATTTTCAACTCTTAATGAAGTTTCTAAAGCTCCATTAAATAATTTTAAACTGTTTTTATGTAAGAGGGCAGTTGTTTTGGTGAATAGAAAAAGCATTGTTGTGCTGCTTAACTAGAGTTACTACAGCTTCTAGTTCCATGAGAGATAACTGAAATGGTGCCTTTCCATCCCCAAAAAGGTCTTCAAACCAGCAGAGGCACATGGAATGTGGGGAGGCTATTTTTCAGTTGATTTTTTGCCTTTCCACCCCCACCTCAAATCTTGAGAGATGTCATCCAGATGTTTTGGGATGGGATGGGATTTTAGTATGCAGATAACATACATACTACATTTTTGTTTACGCTATCTAATCCCAGTGAGGTAGTAGTAGTTCTGTACAGGTGTCTCACGGCAGTTTTGGGATGAATGAAAGCAAACAAGCTGAAATTTTATCTTGACAAGACAGAGTTCCTGTGGTTTGGGACATCTGAATTGGATAGAGATGTGCAGCCTATGTAGTAGAGTTGCAAGTCAGTTATACAATTTGGGGGGTGGGGTCCTCCAGGATTTGAAGCTTTCAGTGTGGAGGTACAGGGCAAATCAGTAGTCAGAAGTACCTTCTCCCAGTTTCAGCTGGTCTTCTAGCTGCAGCCCTGATGAGAAAGCAGACTTTACCACAGTGACACGTTCTGGTTACAGTTTGGACTATATTACAGCTTGGACTACTGGAATGAGTTCTATGTGGGATTGCCTTTAAAGACAGTTTTGAAACTTCAGTTGGTACAGCCAGAACACTAGTAGGGCCTAAGCATTTGGAACATCCTATACCAATTCTGCACCAGTTTCTGGCCCAAGCGCTGCTCATGGCTTTTAAAGCCCTAAGTGGCTTTAAAGCCATGTTACCTGAAGGACTGCATATAACCGTATGTGTTTGGCCAGGCTGTATGATAAACTCCTAAAGACCTGCTCTCTGGCCCATCAATAAGAGATGTTGACTTGATGAGTACCAGTGTTGGGGCCTTAGGCCCTGTACCTGTGGAACATTCTAACCCAGGAAATGCACATGGCCTCATCCTTAGATATTTGTTATTTCAGTCTTCTTTTGCTGTGATTAATCAGTTGCTTCTCCCCAGTTCGTGTATTAAGGTTTTAATTGAATGATTATTTGTTTTTAAATGGAAGTTTGTTCACTGACTTGGGACGACAGATATACTTTGACAAGTAGTTTATAAATTATTGCAAGAATGAATAAATACATGAATAAAATGTGCTTTAGATGGTTGGGTGACACGCCAGATCAGTATGGGAAGTGGTGCTGGTATCTGCAAAAGGGAGGGGGAAATTGATTAAAAATGCTTCCTCTTCAGTTCATGGGAGAATCCACTGGATCGAAGGCCCTTGTGTTCTAGGAAGGACATTTTTGGACCCAATCCTTTGTTCCCAGACGTCTACCATGCCACTGCTTTCTTTTAATTGAAATGATCATAGTCTTCTATGTTATAAAGAGGTTAGAGAAAACAAGTTATCTTCTTTGCTATCTTGAAAACATGGTAGGAAGTGTTCCCCATGCTCATGCTCTTTTGCTTAATTGACCGAAATGTTTCCTGGTAAGAGTTGGAACGGAATGTTGATCATTTGGGTTGAAGATGAGACTCTTAATAACTGTATTCTCACATAAAGAGAATATATTGTATTGTACTGTATTCTCACATAATGAGAATATATTGGGCCAGCTGTTGTTTAAAATGTTGAAAGCCAGCTTGCTTAGGTTGCATTACTAGACTGAAGTTGTCTAGCTGCCTTTCAGAAGAAACATTAAGAACAGATACTAATGTAAGACAGTAGGCCTTTTGGAATGTAACGGTGGCATGACGCCACCATTCTGAATATGCAATCTCCAGTCAGAGCTTGCTTTGTGACGTCTGAACCAAAATACTGTAGGTGAATCATGGTTTAAATAACCCAAAGTTAACCTAACTAATTGTAGGTTAATTTGGGGTTGCTTAACCCACAATTAACCCACAGCGTCCAGGTTTGGATGTCACTGAGCATCTTCTGATTGGACCTGTTGGAGGTTGCATATTTAAAGTGACATCAATATGTGCTTGGCATGGGCCATGGCAGAATTTGGGTTAACTAGCCTATCCTTTGTTGCTATTAAGTGCAACCTGGGTCAATGGATTAATTAGAAAGTTGCTGTTTGTGTGTTTGGTGTTAAAAAAAAACAAGTAATTTGGCCAACTAAAAATAAATCTAACTGTATGCAGTTTTGGAACTTTTTTCACAAGTCAAACTAAACATTTTATTTTATTGTATGTATAAACATGATTAATCAAATGTAGTAATTCTGATGAAAAATAAAGCTGCACTCTGTGCATGCTAAATATGAGTAGTTGTCATACTGGGCCCATTCAAAAAAATGAATTGGATCATATGGTTTGCATAAAAGCATCTATTGTACCTGTTGCTATGTAAGAAAGCATGATCTTTTGAATGCCCCCAAAACATAAATAGTAGTCCATTCAAATGCAAACTGCAAGGTTGCAGGAATTGCATTATAATGTTTTAGTTTTCAACCAACAAAACAGAAGTATAACAGAGAATGTATAACCTCCAATAAATAATAAAGAATTAGGCTTTCTGTAAGCTTTTGAAATAACATTAATAATGCCATTATCCTTCTTTGTAGTTTTATACTCTTTCTGTTGTGCATCAATACGAATCTTAGTGTTTCCAGCTCAATACCACTGTGCTATACATTTCTCAGGCTGTAATACAGATAAGAGTGCCACTATGTATTGAATTATTACAACAGCCAATTACTTAAATTTCTTACAATTCATAAAATCTGCTTAATATTGAGCAAATGCCTTTTCTTCAGGTAAGAGTGGCTAGTTTGATTTTGTATCCTAATGAATGACAGTTAAGTAAAACGTTTTGATAAATTGTCAGGTATTGGAGTTGTTTATATGTCATCTACCTGTTAATTATTTCCATGTGTACATATGGCTGCTGTAGGAAAATAAATGCTTCATGGTTTTAAACTGAAACTATTGCTGAGTTTGTCTTGGCAAAAGCTTGAGTTTAAAGCAGTCTCTTCTGGTGTGCTGACACATGGAGCTGCTTAGATATATTAAACATTTTCTCTTGTTTGGCAAGTGAAACATAGACTTTTGTTCACATAAGTCATGTAAAAATCATGCATTGCAGGAGCTGACAGTTTCAAACAGGAAAGATAGGGGCTGCCCAAGGATTAAAAACAAGTTTAATATCTAACAGCTTTTTCCATTAGGGTACAGAGAGTTGTAAACTTTAGCTTATGTAATAGAAAAGTGCATCTTATTGCCAGTCATTGTTACATCCTACAGCTAGGGGCAAACATTTTAAGGTTAAAAAAGATGTTAAAATAGATTTTATTTTCATATGAAAGGGACACTTACAATCCTAAATTAAAAATGGGGCACTTAAAAGTCATAGTCCATGTATTATGTAGGGTTATGTAGCCTTGACGTATGGTGAAAAACAGTTCTGAGCAACACGTCTTATGTATGGCCAGGTTCTGTTATACTCCATTAGCCTCAACAGTTGAATCTTTGGCTAGGAATTCATTCCTTTCTCCAAGCTCTTGATGTCTCAAAGATTTCCACTTTGAACCTTTACTGCATTTAGAGCATTCTCCAGAAAATAGTTCCGAGTTGCTGGAAAAAAGCAGATGATGTTGGGTTATGAAAGTGAATCATACCATGGGAAATTGAGTGAATGAGAGAAAATAAATTCTGTGTTTGGTCTCCCATCTCTGTCTTCCTTATGTATTTTGGAATCACGGCATTATATCAGAAACACAGGCTTCAAAAAGTTTGCAGTCATTTCAGTTCCTGGAAAATCTTTCATTGATACAAACAACACAAAAATACAAATGCATGATTTTTACATCTTTTTCCTGCTAGTTAATAAAAAGGAGATAATACCTTTAAAACATTTTAATTTAATGTATGAAATCAATATATAATTTGTTTTATCACATTTCATTATATAACAAATGATAAGTAGCCAAAACTAAAACAATAACACACTGAAATAAAGTCTGTGATGGAAGTCATTGAAACATTTGTTATAGATACCACTCATTTCCAATCATCGGTAACTTTTTTATATACTTAACACTGATTTTTCCTATGCTGATAATTTTAGAGAATTAAGCAGCTCTCATGTTTTCCTAATTCACTTTCCTTTTTCAGGTCTTACGTATGCTTTTCAGTGTTTTGCAAAATCAGTTTTGAGGCAGGTAACGCATATAAGGAATATTTATAGTTAAGGTATAATAAAACTTCTGGGTAAAAGAAGAACATTTTTTCCAGTGCTTTCTCTGTCTCAGACAAAGCAAAGAAAACATGTGAACAAAAGGCTTATAAAAATGATAAGTTTTTTTATAAAAAACTTAACACACACATACCACCCCAAGTCACACAATGACATGTGAGAAGCTCTATTTAGGCATTTTTAGTTTTGTCTTTAATCAACATGTAGAGGGGAAGCTGAGCATGCTTGCTCCGCTCCACATGTTGTCATCCCTGTTGCCCTCCACAAGTTGGAGGGATAATTTCTGAAGTGGGAGACCTTTTCTTCTTAGGTAGGCTGCCTATGCTATTTAGAGCCCCGGAAATTTGGCGTGTGTGTGTGGCGGGGGAGGGACTAGTGTTCTTATCAGCAGTGTGTGTGTGTCCATCCCACCTTCACATGTTGATTGAAGACTACAATGTCTGAATAGGGATTATATTTATTTATTTATTTATTATTGCATTTACGCCCCACCTTTTTTCCTGCAAGGAATGCAAGGCTGCGTACATAATCCTCCTCCTCCCCACTTTATCCTCACAACAACAACTCTGTGAGGTGGGTTGGGCTGAGAGTCTGTGACTGGCCCAAAGTCCCCCAGTGGGTTTCCATGGCCGAGTGGGGACTAGAACTTGGATCTCCCGACTCCCATTCTGACACTCTAGCCACTACACCACACTGGCTGAAAGCAAGTACTGTTTTATGTGAGCTTAGCTTCAGTCCTGGCTTAAAATATTCATGTGTGTACTTTACTCATTTTTTAAAAAAAGATTGCCCAATGTCCTCTTCGTAAGTCCTTGGAAATTATCTCAGGTGTGCTGAAGCTTTCAGCCAGAGGGCTGAGTTCAACTTAGGAGAAGCTCCTGGAGACCACATTTCAGTGGTTAGCAGGGCCAAAATGCAAAAAACACCACAATGTATTGTAGCTAAACTTCTTACTTAGGAGCTTTAATGACAATAGTAAGCCTTTGGAGAAGTATTTCAATCTTTTAGAATCAGGAAAAACTGTAGAAAAGCCAGGAAATGATTGGTGTCAGGGAGGAAGGGCCCAGGTCATTTGAAGGGACATGGATATATGGGAAACCCCCAAATCCCAGGGGACTCTAGGAAAAATCCCAAATTGGGACTCTAGGAGGGGTGGATTTGTCCCCTACCCCTGAGGTTCCTGACCCCTGTCCTATCTGAAAAAAGATGTCTTGAAGCTAGAAAGTTTGTCTGATCTCCAATAAAATTTACTCCAGTAAAAGACTTACTGTGCCTTCTACCCCTTCCTGATCAATTTGGCATAATTAAGTTTTCATGACTAATAGGCAGTTCCTATAAACCAGTTTTATTTGCAGTAATTTAACTGGATCTAATTTTGGCAAGCGGGAGAGAGCCAGGAGTATCTCCCTTTCTCAGGCAACCTTCTAATCCCATTTTTACTATTAAACATGGAAGGAGTCTGGAGGGATTTTGTCTTTACCCTCTCTTGGTAAATGCCATGCAAGATCACTTTTACCACACAGGGCACAACCACCTGAGGCCAGTAGCAGTTGGTGATAAGCACTGGTATTCCAGTACTTTGGAGTAAGGATCTTTGTTCTTGATTTTATGAGCTGCTGTACCGACATGATCTTGCCATAATGGTTCTTTCCCTAGGTTCCTCTGACTCTCTAAAATTGCGATATTCTACTTTTGGAGAAATGGCTTGATCTTGAGTTGAAAAATCTATTTATTTATTTTTTGGGAAAGGCTTTAAGTAAACTGAACAAATTTACTCATTTTAAAATATTTCACAAGGGACGTTTGGGTCCAAAATGCAGCAAATTTCATTTTCGAAACAGAATCATCAACATCGAACTCCTCTCTCACTAAAAGCTTTTTCTAGAGTCTGTCTACGTCTGTCTTGCTAATCAAATGCAGTAGTTGACACATGTTCAAATCCTCACTTCACTTTGAGTCTACTTATTACTAATTTAAAAAGAAATCATGACAAATGGAGGATTAGTTCTTGAGCTAAATTGGGATTATTAGTTTTTTAAAAGGAATGGTTTGGAATAGCTCATTGTTTAATAAAGGAATATGGGATATACTACAGCACCTTGGCTCATTTGATACTGATTATAACATAAGTGTTTCTTTAAGATGACCTATATCTTTCCATTAAGAATGATGGCTTTACAGAGCCAGCCAGTAATCTCTGTAGGGTTTTGTTCTTCTGAATGCTGGGAAATGGATAGGGGGAAATTCCATGTCACCAGTTCTGCATGGTCAAGCAAAACGGATCGGGTTGCAGACACATTTTGACCAGGTACTGGTCAAATACTTTTTGAATGAAAAGGGGGGAAATTCTTCTTGTATGTCAAGTTAGTTCTCAAGAATCTCTTGTTTTGAGAAAAATTCCAAATACTTTTACAAATGCATTCTAGCCTAGCCATTGAAGTGAATCATTTTCTCACTTTCTTACCTGCCTATCAAGGGAGGGCTACTATCTACTCATTGCAATTCTATAAATCAGATACAGAATGAACAAAGATAAATGAGCTTCCTTGAATCAAATGGTCGTTCTGATTATATATTGTTTTCTTTTAATACAGAAAGTACTGGAATATATTACTTCATAAAGTAGGACAGCATTAATACTTTGATTTGGAATGAAACTGAAATAGACAGGCTTTATCCTGCAAGAGTTTGTAAATTGTAAGCTGAATGTGAAGCTCAGGTTATTCAGTATTCACTTTGCTTGAGAAGGGTTTAGTCAAATTGCTTTGCTTAGTAAGTTGCATTACCTAAGATCTTCCTTCCTTTCAAAAGGATTATTTGGATCTTTTAAGGGTGCAGCCTATGAGATTTCCACCTGTTCTTGGAGGCTTCTGAGTATCCTATGCCTTGCCAGGCAATGGAGGCAATTTTTGCCTCTCCATCCTTTTTTTGTTTTTGTTTTTTAAAGTTTTTTTTTCTTTACACAGCTTCTGAGCCTGTGTAAAGGAGACACAGTGCCATGGGGAGGACTAGGTTGGAGAGCCCATAGGATTCTGCATATCCCAGCCTCCCTTTTCCACTCCCCTCTCTGCCCGTTGGAAGCCTCCTTTTTGACCTCTGCAACATCATCCGAGGCCACTTTTGTGACTTAGGAAAACAGGCGCCATAAGTTTTTCCATAGTGGCTGTGAGGGGAGGGATTGAATCTTTAATTCCCGCCCCTGAAGCCATAGCAGTGTCTCTACAGCTTCAGGAAGGGGAATCCAAAAAACCCCAAAACAAAACGCTTTGTTCCTGGGGTGCTATTCAGGGTTGTCCCCTAAATAGCTTTACCAAAATTCATCATTTGATTAGACCATGATTTAGCATAAAAGATTTATATTTCTGGTTGTAAGTCTGGAATGCCAGCTGAGGGCTGATTTCACAGGTTCCCTACACAGAGAGTTTAAACTCAATATGTATATATTGTAACAATGGAACAGTAGTAGGTGTGTGGATTGTGCAGTGGCTGCTGAACTGTGTACTTTCAGCAGACTTCCATGTTTTAAGCTTTGATGCCTTTTCCAATACAGTAATTAGTTTTCCTCCTATGATATTTCAGAATAATGAAAGACTATCTAAAACTCCCAGTCAATATTTAAAAGCCGTGTTTCTCCAACTAGAGAATATGAGGGCTGTGCACCGGCCACCAGGTTTAGTTCATACCAAACCAGAGCTTTGGAAAACAGCTTGATTTAACTTGGAGTGAATTGGAGGCACCCTAATTCAACTCTTGTAAAAGCCCAAAGTGTGATCCTGAATGAACAAACCTTCCTATCTCCCATTGTGTACAGTGGGAAATCCATTAATGGTTCTAATATCCCTAACAGAATTTGGTGAAATTTGTAGGCATAGTAGATCCTTTGTAAGGGGATGAGGCCTGCCAAATTTCATAAATATAGGTGCAGGGACTTTCCTCCTAGGCACTATCAAAGTTGATTTTGGTGTGAGGAAGGAGAAAAAAAACTTAATTCAAAATAAAATCTATAGAACTAAAGACCTTTTTCGGGGGTGGGGGGAAATAGGAGCAAAGGGAAGTGACACTGCCTATATAACTATTTCTAAGGGAGACTAACAAGCAACAGCAAGAAATGAAGCTTAACTTCTGCAAGATCCGGAAAGATGGATAGATGGAATGGAAAAGAAAAGGAAGGGTTTAGGAAAAAAAGATTGGAATATGGGAATAAAGAGATTAAGGAATCAGGAAGGAATAAGTGCAGAAGCCATAGAATCATAGAATAGCAGAGTTGGAAGGGGCCTACAAGGCCATCGTGTCCAACCCCCTGCTAAATGCAGGAATCCACCCTAAAGCATCCCCGACAGATGGTTGTCCAGCTGCCCCTTGAAGGCCTCTAGTGTGGGAGAGCCCACAACCTCCCTAGGTAACTGATTCCACCGTCGCACTGCTCTAACAGTCAGGAAGTTTTTCCTGATGTCCAGCTAGAATCTGGCTTCCTTTAACTTCAGCCCGTTGTTTTGTATCCTGCACTCTGGGAGGATCGAGAAGAGATCCTGGCCCTCCTCTGTGTGACAACCTTTTAAGTATTTGAAGAATGCTATCCTGTCTCCCCTCAATCTTCTCTTCTCCAGGCTAAGCATGCCCAGTTCTTTCAGTCTCTCTTCATAGGGTTTTGTTTCCAGACCCCTGATCATCCTAGTTGCCCTCCTCTGAACACGCTCCAGCTTGTCTGCATCCTTCTTGAATTGTGGAGCCCAGAACTGGACACAATACTCTAGATGAGGCCTAACCAGGGCTGAATAGAGAGGAACCAGTACCTCACGTGATTTGGAAGCTATACTTCTATTAATGCAGCCCAAAATAGCATTTGCCTTTCTTACAGCCATATCGCACTGTTGGCTCATATTCAGCTTGTGATCTACAACAATTCCAAGATCCTTCTCGTTTGTAGTATTGCTGAGCCAAGTATCCCCCATCTTGTAACTGTGTATTTGGTTTCTGTTTCCTAGATGTAGAACTTGGCATTTATCCCTATTAAATTTTATTCTGTTGTGATTCTTCTCACACAAAGCTCTTCAACATGTTACTGCTCTCAGCTGAACTGAGAATAGCAAAACAAGAAGTAGGGCATCCTTGAGGAAAGAATTTTATAAGACTCAAATTCCTTCCTACAAGCGCAGTGATTGGAGAACCCTCTGGTAAACCATTCCCTGTGATTAAAAGGTAGAGCTGTCAGTCATTCAATTCCTCTGCCTCACCCACACACTCAACCACGTTTTCCATACATGAAAAAGCAGAATCAAATTAGAGGGGGGGGGGGAGTTGTAGATGTTCAGCCTGCCTTTATGTAGCTCTCCAAATTGTCAAATTGGACACAAAGCTTTGGGACGGTGAAGCTTTGGGTTCCGGTCAGTTCAGAGGGAATCACGCTTCACCTTGGGGGAGACTTAGATCTCACCAAAGCAGCACAATTTGACTTGGGATTTGGCCTAAGCCAATGCACATCCTAAGGGAGTACCCATTCTTCAGTGTGGGATGATGGATGGTACAAAAGGATGGGGCCACGCCATTTTATTTGTTTTTATGTATTACAGTTATATCCCCCTTTTTTCCCTCTTTAAAGAATCCAAGGTGGTGTACATAATCCTCCTCTCCATGTTATCCTCACAACCCTGTGAGGTAGGTTGGGTTGTGAGTCTGTGACTGGCCAAAAGTCTCCCAGTGAGCTTCTGTGGCCAAATGGGGACTAGAACCCAGATCACACTACTCTGTCCAACATCATTTTACATCTCTTACTGGTAATATATCTGTACTAAGTCAAGGCTCAGGACTTCTCGGGTTAAGATCTCACTTGGATTGTTGAAAGAAAGGAACGGGGTTGCATAGCCAGAGAGGATAGGATTTGTAAGTTCCTAGCTACTGTGGGTCTGCTTCCTTCACACTGATGGTGGAAATGATGTGAAGAGCCAGGTTATCTAGGAAGTGGGCAGAGTGATAAGGAAGTTAAAAAGGTAAACCGAATGAGGTTTCTTGGTTATAGCAATGCAGAAGATTTATGAAGTCCACAATTTCATAATGTTTGAGGAAAACACTCATTCCAAATTAACTAAGAAATCAATTAATTAGAACGGGGATGAACACTTCAAATGTGTGGAGTTCAAAAAAGTTGTTTGCTTGTGCATGCCATGCTTAATACCGGTGACCTTAGAATTCGGTATTACACATTCTCCACCAACTTTGTAGTCCTCTATGATCAAATGTCTGCTAGGAGTTAATGCAAGATAATGATCAGTTTATACATGCGCTCCAGAAAAGGATATAATGTTTCCATTAGTAGGAGGCTTAGAGGTCTGAATAGCTTCTGTTGTGTGGGAATACTGTGGTTTACAAATAGAGCAGCAGCCGCTGAAAAGTCTAATTCCAAACCATTTGAGGAGGCCCTTCTTGTGTGTTTCTGAAGGAATGGCATTCAGAGGTGGAAAGAAAGAACCCCTCTCATGGTGATGAACTGTCTCCTCTGTTGCTGCAAATGAAGTTTGTAAAAAATAAAAATAAAAAAAATGGATCAGTTGGCTCAGTCGTTTGGCTGTTGGCTTGTGCTCCCAGACTAAAGTTCTTAGGGTGTGTCTTTTGATTTGTTTTCCCATTATGAACTTGTTAATTTGATGGAACAGCTGACAGTTGATGGGACAGTTGAAATAGCTGTGTTGGAAAGTGTGTTGGAAACTGAAACCACCAGAAATCATTTGCACAGCTTTGCTTGTCTTTTTTGTATGCTCTCTGCAACATGCTTCAGCAAACCCAGATTTCTGTTTTGGAAGTTATGTAAATACTAGTTTTAAAGGGGTTTTTTTTAAACAGAAAGAGAAGGTCTTGAAAACCTGGGGGAAGTGCTTCTGGTAAAATGTTATAGTACAGTTTTGTAATCTCCAGGGATGGACTATTCCAGAGATAGCACATGAATGATAGGTTGGTAGACTTTGGGCTAGATAAAGATTAGGATCCCCTACTGTTCAGTAATTATCAGAAACTGGACAATCACTTATTTGGATGAAATGATGCATACAGTTTGTACATGAAAAGTAAAACGTAATGTGATAGCAAGCAAAGTTTTGAAATCTCTCAGCAGGTTGTCATGGGGTATATTTATAAACTCCAGCCGAGCAGTTGCTCTGCAGTAGAATTCCTCTGGCATTGAGATAATAATTTGCACAGTCAAATTGCCTGTTTCACAAAAACCCAGGGAATTATGAGCACATAATCCTCTGTTAATTTCAACCCACAGTCAGCAAGAAAACGAAAGATTGCCATTCGAAAAGCCCAGGGGAAAAATGCAGAAGCCATCCGAGAGCTGAATGAGTATCTGGAACAGTGAGTGTTTTATAAGAATACGTATTGTGTGTTGCTATTCTGATAAATCTTTTTAATTAAAATGGAATTTACATTTAATTTATGTCTTTGCCTCCATGCTGTTCATTTTATAGAATCCTTCAGTTTTCAAAATGTTTTTTTGCTCTGTTTGGTTAGATTTGTTGGTGACCAAGAAGCCTGGCATGAACTTGCAGAACTTTACATCAATGAACATGAGTAAGTTATTTGCAGAGCACATTTTGCAAAGGACTGAGGGATGTTTTTACATGAAAAGAAGAGATCTTAGTGACTGTTTCTTTAAGTCATTTTGTTGGAAAATACCCAATTTTATTTTAGTAGAACAAATAATATACATATAAATATTCTGTTCTAGCTGCCAAATCCATTTCGTATTTTTTATTTAAGTGGGGGAGAAGGTTGCTGCTTTTTTAATTGCTAATAAGAATACATTTCATCTACTTCCCAGACAAATTTAATTTAAATAGGCACATTTGGGGCATGCAAGTTACCAGCAATATTTAACTTGTTTTGTTAGATATAAGTACAAAACTGTAAACTTAAGAAATGAAATGCATGAACTGTATTTAAAGTTTAGGACCCTCAGTGAGGAGCTATACTAAAGACATGATTTGAAAGCATACATTACTGCTTTCTTTAAGAAAAAATCCTGTGACTTTAAAATAAGGGTATTTGGTCTCCTAGGTAAAAGACGGCATGCAGTTAAGAATGTTGAGCATTGTAGGAACTTTCTTATTGGATATTTAACGTTTTTGTTAGGTTTTTATTGCTTTAGTGACAAGAGGAAATCCCGAAGTGAGTGGATTAGCTCCAAGCCTTAGTTCAAGTTTTCTAATATCACAGCATTAATTCTAACCTTCATCCCAAGGCAAATTATTGTGGGTTCCACCCCTCCCCCGCCTGTCTTTATTTTTCGGCCCAGGCCTAAGTTGTACCATGTTGTTTCCTTCCTTCCCTTTCAGAGAATAGGAAAATAATGAGATACTCAGGAGAAAAGGCAGCTGTTATCATTGGGTTTACAAAAAAACAGCCTCTCTTTCTCACAGAGATAACATACGTTTTTATTGCCTATAGAGTTTAATACATAATTTTAGTAACCAGATTTAGTCCTGCAACAAATGGTCTAATATAAACTGCAGTATTTATTGTTATAATCAGCATTTTATTTAAATAAGAGAGACACAAATATATAATAGCTGTGTTGTATGTTATAGCCAAAACAGCAGAATGTTGTAATATCCTAAAAATTTAACGTTTTTATTATCGCATAAGTTTTCATGGAATAGATATCAGTTGCATGGTGTTATCTTTAGTTGGCAGAATAATCTAAAGTTGGTTAATAATGTCTGCAAAAGGCAACAAAGATAAAATTAGTTATTTTTTAAATAGAATAGGTTTTGTTTAAATTGGATTTTAATTGTTTTATAAAATTGTTTATATTAAATATTTATTTATTTATTTATTTATTACATTTTTATACCGCCCAATAGCCGAAGCTCTCTGGGCGGTTCACAAAAATATTTCCTCTTAAAAATAGCCTAGTTAGAAATAAAGTATAACATCAATACAAATATATCAAAATGTTCACTTATATCATCCTTTAATCCATATCCCCCTATGAATTATACTATTTTAGTAAAATATGAATATTTATAATTATCAACCAAAGAACATTGACATGTACTTTACATCTCATGGAAAAATACTATTTTGCTCAGTAATTACCACATTTTGTTTCTAGAATGATTTAGGCATTTAGGCTACATTCCAGCAAAGAGTAGAGCAATCTGAAGCTCAGTTGTGGCTCTTGTCTTTAACGTGATGTTGGTTAATGTGTCCTCCTAAGTACAGAGATGTGACAAGTAGAAATCTGTATAACCAAAGAATTACAACTTCTTAGTCAAGTGGGAATTCACGTGTGACTTCTATGTCGCTAAGAAGATACTTTTTTTTTTTTTGATGTGTAGCTCCATGAACAAAAGTTTTGGATTATGTTCCTAGGTAGTATAAAGACCATTTAGCTGAAAACTAATATGCATTGATTGATATAGCAACCAATTAGTGTGTGTGTGTGTAGGAAATATCTGAACTGCAAAATGGGAATCTTGATTTAAATAGAACTGATGGTCTAGATCAGTGATTTAAATCTACCCTACCAAAAGGCAACGACGTGGAAGTAGTATCAGTGGGTCTGTACTTTTATATGCAGACCTCAAGAGTGTGTGTATATATATATAAGAACTGTGTTACATTCGCAGAAGTATTCACTAGTTATAATACAGTTTCTTTGCTATCCTGACGACATCTAAAGAGAAAATGACTCTTAGGAGTAATATAGAAATTTATGGCTTCTATAGTTATAACTGAAAATATTGGAAATCTTTCTGTTTAAGAATGAATTAATAAACATGTCATTTTGTTCTGCAGTTATATTTTATGGACAGTGCTTTTTTAATTGTAATAATTATTTTTGTGGGGTTTAAAAACTAAGCACTTTGACACAGGCTCACAATCTAAGAGAAAGGAACAGGACTGTATGAAAGAGATATTACTATCTGAAAAGAACCTTACAAAATCAGAGGCTAAAAAAAAGTTTAGCAGTTTGAACCATATTTTAATGCCCCTCTTAATCATATATAGAACTGATGGCAGACGTTACTGAACAGTTGCATCAAGACTGAATGCATTCTACCTGACCATATAACGAAATAGGTTTTTTCAAGTATTAAGAAATGCAGACGGTCTATGAATAAGTTTTTTCAGAGTTCTTTTTTGTGGGGAGGTATTTAAAAGTAGCACAAATACATGTTCATTTCAGTCTTCTTTTCAGTAGTGTTATCTACTTCAGTAGTTTTAGAATAATCTTTCATGTCTGTGAACAGATTCTCTGCTGAGTTTGTGATAACTCATAATGACCTGCTTCACATGATCACAGCAGCTTAAACAACACATGGTGGCTTGTTTAAGCTGTGGCACATGCCAGCATGTGCCAGGTGCGATTTACCTAATTACCCGCCCGGGCGTGGTTTGTCGTGTCATCTGAACCCAGGCAGCATGGCTTGTTTCCCCTCAAGCAAGACATGCTGCCTGGGTTTGGATGACATGACAAATTGCGCCCAGGTGAGTAATTAGACAAATAGCACTCAGCATGCACCACAGCTTAATTAAGCTTATTTAAGTCATGTTGATCCTGGCTATTGAGTCCTATTTGCCAAATTGCTCACCATAGACATCTAATTTAAGAGGAAAAGGCAAGAGCAGTTACAGTATAACGAGTAATGGATATAAATTCAAGTAATGCAGTTCCACTGTTATTTATAGAGGAATACTAGTATTAGAATTACTATGTTTCTGCATTTGAGGATTTAACATTTCAGCCTCTATGGGACTGAGACTCAGAATTGAATCACACATTGCTTCTTCTCCACTCCTGCTGCCACCTTGTCACCATTGAACCACTGCTTTGGCCACTGCTGCAACTGTTCAATAGAGTTGAACGACATGTTTTGAGACAAACATGATGTTTTTAATCTGATGCTTATAATGCTAACACAGTGTTGTACTGGTGGGTGGGGTGGAGGGTTCAGGGGGCAGTCCGTAGGCAGAATGGGTGCTTAACCTTCCTTATTTACTGATTTCCCCATGCAAATGCTTCCTATACCCAGGCTCCAAATTCAGAAGTAACACAGGAATGTTTGTGGGGAATTCACAGTGGAGAGTTCAGTGTACTGCCCCAAGCATTAAGATTCACAAATGAAGCTCTGCTCCGAATATTGCTGATTACTAACATTAAGTTGCCTTGAACAAGTAGCAAGGCTTTTAGTATAGTGTCTCTAAAATTATAGAAGTTCCATTGTTATTGAAGAAGCATCTGTTTTTAGGTGTGCCTTTGTAGGACAGACTAAAGTTTTCATAGTGAAGATGGTGGCTTTTATTTTATTCTTTGGGTTCTTAGACTCTGCCCTTGTGAGTCTGACTCCTACTATTATAATAATCATTGTGGGTTTTTAACACATTTGTAAGCTGCCCCGGGCACCATGGTTTGAATCCAATTGTGCCCTTCCATTTGCAAAAAGTTTTGGGATCCCAGAGGAAGAGCGGGGATTTTGCTGATTCCCTCTTCCTCCTGCAGCCCCCTGCATCTTTTGAAGATCTACTCCAGAGAATTGAGGATAGCGTGAAAAGTAGTGCCAGGGTGAGCAAGGGGAAAGGGGAATAATTCCCCTCTTCTCTTCCGCTAGCAGAGGCTTTTGCTGGATCAGCTTCATTGTTTGAATAATGACCTAAAAATATAGTAAGTAAGTAAATTTGAAAATGCAGGCTTAGTAACACATGTTTGCAGAATTAATGTGCAGTTGTACCGCTGCTGAGCGTGCACTCACTCTTTTTATCTTAGGAAAGGCTTAAGGGAATGAGTGGCTCAGATCTTAAGAGCTATACTTGTTAAAGTCTGTACACTTTAGTGATAAATGTATGTTTGAAGGCAGGCTTGACTATAACCATATTCAAGTTACTTTTGCCACACTTTTGTTGCATGTTTTTAAGATCTTGATAGACATATTCAAAAAATAGCGTAGTATCTTGATTAAATATAATTTAAGGGCAATTTATAGATGCAAGGCAGCTGCCTTTTCTGCATATTGTACTATACCTCTCAACTGTTCATAGTTGAGAAATCTTGTGAAATCATCAGTTTTCTGGCAGTAACTTTGCAATCCATGCATTAGACAGGCTCCTACTGTCAGTTGTTTTAAACGCCTCTGTAAAGCATTTTTACTTTCTCAAGCGCTTGGGGGAGGGGTGGTTCAAATTTTAATGTGGGTTGAGGGTTTTAATGGAAATTGTTTTATCTTTTATTGTAAAGTGCCACGATGCCAGAAATGGCAAGGTGGTGCTGTAAAAATGGTTTTAAATAATTTTTGTTTTTAAAAAATCCTTTTCAAACTTCTGAAATTATAGGAATCACTGTTAACGATGTCTGTGTGTAACCTATTAGTTCATATTTATATTTCTCCTGTACCTTGTAGCATTCAGAAGGCATGTTGTCAAGAGAAAATACGTGTGTGAGAAAACTGGAGTTTTGCATAGACTTAAATGTTACAAAGAAGTAGGGAAGTTGTAATGCAAACTAATGTAATTAGTTCTTTGTACCCTTCTGATGTAATGTGCAGAATCGGAGGTGAATCCTACAGTCAGTGAGATTGTGAACCTCAGGTGGTCTCTGGAACCATGTATCATATTGTAGCTGAGGTTTCCACATCTCTCTTCTGATTCGAACAGCAGAAGAATGGAAACAGAAGCCTGGCTTACTTGCACTTTTGGTTCTCTTTTTCTGAAAAATAATAATAATAATTGAATGATTTTTTAGTGTAGATATTCTGAAAATGTTTTGGTCCTGATAGTGCAGTTAAAAAAAAAGATGAACTCAGCCAGAACTGCTGTTGGATTTTTAAAATTTATTTATTATTATTATTTTTTGCTTAATCTCTCTTTTGACTATCGCTTCCTGGTTTTGTTCTTCAGCTATGCAAAGGCAGCCTTTTGTTTGGAAGAGCTCATGATGACTAACCCTCACAACCACTTATATTGCCAGCAGTTTGCAGAGGTGAGTATTTTAGAACAGTCTGGATGGATGGCTAGCTGTTGTCCTGGCTGACCAGCCAATTGGCAGGTTCCACTGTGAACCTACAGCTTGCCCATTAAGCATCTCTTGCCACAGTTGAATCACATTCTCTCCCCTATATTTTCTAGTGAGTTCTTTCAATATGGACCACTTAAGAGATTTATATTTAAATGCTTGAATTAAGCATCAGTTATTTGACACACTTCTATTTTTTAAGCTGCGTTAGTCAGCCAGACATCATTTTCATTTTTGGAAGAATCATACCAAACTGTTTCCATTTCTGAGGCTTAATATAAAATGCCACAACTTTTCAGAATGTTTGTAAACCAGCCAGAGAGCTTCAGCTATGGGGTGGTATATACATTAAATAATTAAATATAATAATAACACTGTTTGTTAAAATAAAACTTCTTCACCAACCTTACTTTACAATAGGTTAAATATACTCAAGGAGGACTTGAAAACCTCGAACTCTCAAGAAAGTATTTTGCACAGGCATTGAAGCTGAACAACCGAAACATGAGAGCATTGTTTGGACTTTACATGGTGAGTCTGAAGGCATTTTATTTTTTATCTTAAAAAGTAATTATTTTTATTTAAATTTGGGCAAGGGCAGAGGTGAAAAAATTGTGTCAGGAGGTTTTCTGCATGCTTCAGGGATAGTTCAGTTCTCCCTAGCTAGAGAGTACACTTACCCTAACGTCAATAAATAACATATAATTTCTCTCCATATAATTAAAACATGTCTTTGTGTCCACATTCTGTCTTAAATAGTAGTGATATCCTAGTTGCTTGGTATTACACTTCAAGTATAAAATTAAGCTAAAGCATAAAGGTGCCTGATCATACCTACTAATTATTTTATAGCTAAACAGAAGAATGTAATTGGGACTAAAAAGATTCATTAAAAAGATGGTATATTTTGACTCCTAGTATTTACCTTCAGTTATAAGGATTATCACTGCTTACATGGATATCTGTTCTGTGCAGGACACATATATATACTACTGCATGTAATGACTGCACACATGCCATATTCCATTATATAAAGTATATATAGTATGTGCTTGGAGTAAAATAGATGTATGCTTGTGGCATCATGGTTTAAGCATGTCATCATGTACAGAATAGCTCTTATTGGACAGAGTCCAATTGAGTGCCTATGCCCTTTCTGCCCCACTGATTCCCTTCTGCAAACGGTGGATCCCACTAATTCCGTTGCACAAGCAAGACCCACCTCTTATGCACAGATTTATTTTTTAAAAATAAAGCATTCTGAGTATTTAAACTTTTGATTTCCGACTTACTCGCTTTTTAAGGAGTGATACAAATTCCTGCTAACACTCCTTAAAAAGCATTGTCCTAGAATTTACACAAATTTGAATACTTATGATTAAAGTATAATATATTTTATTGATGCCAGGATAAGAGAACCAAATATTGACTGATAATCTTAGGAAATGACAGATCCCCCCTCCCCCCCGCCGCTCAAGGTCATTTGTGACTCTTGCTTTACTATCTGTTAACAAGATTGGAGATTCTTTAATGCTGCCAGATCAAATAAAAATTCCCATGGAAACAGCAGTCAGGATGTGCTGCCTAAATGTTAGCATTTTCTGGAAACAAGATAATTCCTGCTGTGTATGTGTTGACAGTGATTCTTCTTTTGAAGTTGTCCTAACATTTTGTGTTTTAGGACTTGTAACTGAAATAACATGATTGTTATGCATAGTCAGGCCTTCATTTTTTAAAAGTATTGCCTCCAAGGTTTTTGAATTGTTGCTATGTCTATGACTGGAATCCAAAGTGGCTGCTTTAGATGCACCTTGAGACTTGTGACTGCATAGTAAGTGCTTTTTTTTAGCTTTTCTTTGTACAGCAATATCCCTGTGCAACATCGCAAAGTGATTTTAAAAAATTCACAAGTTTCCAAAGTGGATTGTCATGTGGCATGGAGAATTGCTGTCTGCAGAGAAATGCAGGACCTGGTTACATAGTTCTTTCGGATCCCGGTGGTAGAGTTCACTGCCATTTCTGCTTCTAGCAAAAGAGGCTCTCCTGTCTAGTAGAACTGAAATGTCCCGTTTTATTCTTATTTCAAAATTCTTATTTCAAAAATCTTGCACTCTTTGCTTCCAGATAATTGAGAGAAGAACGGTTTATTTTAATCCCTTTGCTCACGCCTTCCTGTTGGCAGTGTTTGACGTTCTATGTGTATGTAATATTTAGTTTACTTTTCAAGATTCTGTTACTGATTTCTTCCTCTTCTAGTCTGCCAGCCATATTGCTTCCAATTCAAAGGCAAGTGCGAAGATGAAAAAAGACAATATGAAGTATGCTAGTTGGGCTGCAAACCAAATCAACAGAGCTTACCAGGTGAGTATTTCGTTAAACTCTAGTAAAATACATGCACTGCTTTACAAGAGGCCTTTTAAACAGGTATGTTTGTTAGAGCCCAGTAGAGCCCAGTATGTGGATGTTATGAAAAAGGGGGAGCGTTAGGAAAGGAATCAAAATACAAATCTTTGGTGCGATCACACTTGGAAAGCTGTGTAGAGTTGTGCGCTTCAAAAAGGATATTACAGAGCTGGAAAAGGTTCTGAAAAGGCCAACCAAAATGATCATGGCAGGAAAGTTAAATTCCCTCTGTTGAAAGGGAGTTCCATCATACAACACGTGCGGTTTTTAGCTTTAAAAATGGTGAGTAGGGGGGGGGGGACATAATAGAGGTGTATGAAATTATGCATAGCATGGACAGGGAGAAAGTGGATCGGGGAAAACAGCTTCTTGTCTCATAATATTAGAAACCGTGGTCATCCAGCAAAACTGATTGGTGGAAGATTCAGGTCAGGTAAAAGGAAACATTTCACACAGCACAGAGTTAAACTATGGAAATTGCTTCCACAAGGCTATCAATATGGAACTTCGGGGGTCCCAGGGGCACTTTCCACCCCATCAGGTGTGTTCCAACTGCTGCATATTTGGAGGCAAACTGCAGTGGAGGCTAAAAAGAGACAAATTCTGCTTGCTTTCAAGCGAAACTGTTCTTCTTTTAAGCCTCAGTTGCTGTTTGCTACCAAAATTCGGTGCAGCAGGGACTGCGCTAGAAGCCAACAGGATCAGGTGTGGCCTGCAGGCGGTGTGTTACCACCTTTGCCATAGGCATCTAGATGGCCACTATGGGAACAGAATGCTGGACTAAGATAGACTTTTGATCTGATCTGTCATTATTTAAAATCGGGTTCGTAGAATTTGAATACATTACAATAGCTGTCTGTTTTTAAAAAATACAGTTTTAATTGAAGCGTGCTAGTGAATCCTTTTGCATCCACCTGCACCTATTCAGCTATAAATATAATTAATGGCTGATGTTGTCACCATTTAGAGTTATGGCAGATTGACCTGAAAGGCAGTATGCTTAAGTTTAATAAAAGAGAATACTATTTAGGGGATAATTGGTTGAAATTGAGTCTTAATCACTATTGAGAAGTTTTAAACAGATCGTCCGATTCTGATAAAAAGAATACAAAACAATTTAATAATCTATAAGCTAGTTTGGTTTGCTTTCAAGGAAAGGAAAAGTAGTATATGTATGAAATAGATTAAAAAATTATCTCAGCCACTGATATTAATTTCTAAACTTACTGCTGTTAAATTTCAGTTTTTGAAGTGAGGTACTCACAGTACCATATATGCTTTACCTCCAAATGTAGCAGTGTAAATTAGAAAATACAACTTGTATTTTTTGTAAGTTTATGGTCCAATTCCATAGCTATTGTGCAGTTATGTTGGAGTTGGATCAAAACAATCGTAAATTGGCCCCTCTCTCAGTTGATACTTACCAGAACAGTTCACATTTTTACACAACTAAAATATATTTAAAACAAATGTCAGAACTTCTTTGTGACTTCATATGTTTGTGATGTATCACATACTTCAGCTGTATTTTAGCAGAAAAGTGACAAATACCATATCTAGCTGAAAACTGCAAGGGGAATTTAACTATGCAGGATACAATTACGTAAATTAGAAGCTGGCCAGAATCTCAAGTTTATACCCTACTCTAGCAAAAAAGTATCATAAGTATCTTTACTGAATAAAGATCAAACCTTTGCTTGACTTGTATATGCTGCCTGGTTTGGCCTGTTGATATATTTGCATTTGCAACTACTGAAGGACTTAAAGACTTCAACTAGTGGGCTGAGAACGTGGTAGGTAGCATTCTTCCAGTTGAGTGGAGTTGTCAGTATGAGTACTCTATTCTGCTAAAGGTTGCCATCTTGTGAGCAAAACAATGTATTGTTGATTTGCCAAATGATCTTTATTTTTAAGAGGAAGAATTGTAGCATTGAACAAAAATAAAAGTAAATAGTTCCACATATAATGAGCCGGAGCCAAACAGCCCAATGTATGACCCTGAAACATTCCTGTGTGTGCACTAGAACTGTGTTGATTATTCTTTTGGCTCCAGCATCTCAGTATTCTGCTAGCCTTTGGAATAGTTCATGGGTCTGGATCAACACCCTTTTGAGGAAAGATAACAACACTTAGGATTCTTTTAGCTTAGAGAAAGGATGAGTAAGGGGGACATGAAAGAGGTGTATAAAATTATGCATGGTATGGAGAAAGTTCGTAGGAGGAAGTCTCTCTCTCTCTCTCTCTCTCTCTCTCTCTCTCTTTCTCATAGAATAGCAGTGTTGGAAGGGGCCTACAAGGCCATCGAGTCTAACCCCCTGCTCAATGCAGGAATCCACCCTAAAGCATCCCTGTCAGATGCTTGTCCAGTTGCCTCTTGAATGCCTCTAGTGTGGGAGAGCCCACAACCTCCCTAGGTAACTGATTCCATTGTCGTACTGCTCTAACAGTCAGGAATTTTTTCCTGATGTCCAGCTGGAATCTGGCTTCCTTTAACTTGAGCCCGTTATTCCGTGTCCTGCACTCTGGGAGGATCGAGAAGAGATCCTGGCCCTCCTCTGTGTGACAACCTTTTAAGTATTTCAAGAGTGCTATCATGTCTCCCCTCAATCTTCTCTTCTCCAGGCTAAACATGCCCAGTTCTTTCAGTCTCTTTTCATAGGGCTTTGTTTCCAGACCCCTGATCATCCTGGTTGCCCTCCTCTGAACCCGCTCCAGCTTGTCTGCGTCCTTCTTGAATTGTGGAGCCCAGAACTGGACGCAATACTCTAGATGAGGCCTAACCAGGGCCGAATAGAGAGGAACCAGTACCTCGCGTGATTTGGAAGCTATACTTCTATTAATGCAGCCCAAAATAGCATTGGCCTTTCTTGCAGCCATATCGCACTGTTGGCTCGTATTCAGCTTGCAATCTACAACAATTCCAAGATCCTTCTCGTTCCTAGTATTGCTGAGCCAAGTATCCCCCATCTTGTAACTGTGCCTTTGGTTTCTATTTCCTAAATGTAGAACTTGGCATTTATCCCTATTAAATTTCATCCTGTTGTTTCATCCTGTTGTTCTCTCTCCTCCTCCCGCCTTCCCTCTCATAATGCTAGAACTTGGGGTTATCCAACGGAACTGAATGTTGGGAAATTCAGAACAGATAAAAGGAAGTAGTTCTTCCTACAGCACATAAACTATGGAATTTTCTACCACAAGTTGTAGTGATGGTTGCCAAAGCAGATGGCTTCAAAACAGGATTAGACAATTCATGGAGGGTAAGGCTATATCAGTGGCTACTAGTCACAATGGCTGCATATTACCTTCTGCCTCTGAAAGTTGCTGGGGAACTTGAGGAGGAGAGTGCTGGTGCCCTCGTGTCATCCTTATAAGCTTCCCATAGGCATCTGGTTTGCTACTGTGAGAACAGAACGCTAGACTAGATTGCAATAAATCTACATCACTAAAATTGAAGTCTCCTCTCCTATGTTGCATTTGCTTAACATCAAAACAAAATATAGTTTCCTATCGCTCCAATTAGATAATTAGTTTAACGTGTCTGTGATAGTAGCTTCAGCTATGGGGCAGTATAAAAAATATAATAATAATAATAATAATAATAATAATAATAATAATAATAATAATAATAATAATAATATTTTAGCAGAGAGGGGCAAGTTTGATTAATGTTTAGTAAAGAAGCCCTTGCTTTTTGGATACACTGCTAAATTTGCACTAATGTTAGCCATCCATATGTTGTTTATGAGTAGTGAAGTGATTCTATTACAACCATTTGGGACAGAAAATTAAATCATGATTTGAAATAGAAGGGGGAGGTAAAAGCTTCTTTTACAACTTAATTTTTGCCCAGTGCTGGAATAGGGCAAATAATCGGTCATTAGCTAGAATTTGAAGTGATTTAGATGTGCAAATAGGCTATAATTTATTGTGACATCATTTGGCTTTGTTTGTTTTTAACTTGGAGAATATGTCAATGTCATTAAAGGGAGCCATTCTTCAAGTTAACAAGAAGCTTTCCTCTTGTTACAGTCTTACGTTAGGTTTATTCTGAAACAAAATAGAAAAATGCTACTTATTTTGAACTCCCCTTTCTTCCGTTACTGTAGAGCAGTGCACTTTGGCAAATTGTTTTAAGTATTATTGAAAGAATTTCCCAAACCATCATATACTTCTTCAGTGTTGAGATTTTTCTCTAATCAGTTTCTTAAAGAAGTTAGAGCCCTGTACTTCTGTAAGTATCTGGGCTTCCACCTCCTTTCCTTTTCTTTGAAATCTTAGTATGTGGAGTTAAGATTTCTCAAGTTTGAATATATCCAAAGGGGTCAAAGGCAGGTTAACAGTTCCTGCATCTTGTTTCAGCTGGGATATTACCTGTCTGATCACAAAATTTTGTCAACAGGTCATGAGACATTTGCTAAATTGAGTTAATTATGAGAAAAAAGGAACACATCATAAATCAGGGAATCTAGTATGCAGGACAGCAATAGTATTTGAAGAAAAAAGCATTAAACTGGAAATTTATTGAGTGCTCAGATGTTAATGCTTATTTTGAGAATAGGCCGTTTTACTAAATGAAAAAGATTAACTTGTGGCAAGTATTTGAAAAGGAATTAAGCATACTAAGTTATGGTGTGTGTGTGTGTGTGTGTGTGTGTGTGTGTGTGTTGTTCCAGTTCAGTAAAATACAGCAACACATGGTATAGTGCTAATGATCCTTCAGGAACTTCTCTTGTACAAAACCTATTTGAAGTGAATGGAATGTGTTTGCACAACCTAGTGCAATTCCTGTTTACATCCACAAGAAAGGTTCTAGGTAGAATGTATCCTTAGCTGATAAATCTGCTGGGCAGAACCAGACTGAGTGATGGGAATAATGGCTATCATGAGTTCATTTAGGAATAATCCACTGGGCTGTCCTTCTGTGCAGTTGTTTTGGAATGAATGGGAGCAACTCAAGGATGCTCTTGCATTTTCCCATTCCTATTGCAGGGGTCAGCAATGCAGAGCCTGCCAAGACCCCTTCCTAACTCCTCCCTTCCTCACCCCAACCCCCAGGCAGCCGCTGCTTTTCCCTACCTTCACACCTAACCAGGAAGCAGGGAGGAGGCGGAGGGGGGGGGGGGGGAGAAGGAAGCAGCAGAAGTGGTGACCGGGAGGGCCGCCTGACAGATGGGAAGAGGTGGCAGCGGGTAGAAGCAGCTGCTGCTGTGGGCGAGCAGGCAAGAAGAGGCGGAAAAAGTGTGCTTGCATGGCCAGGAAGAGGCAACTGTGGCCTGTGGCTAGGCAGACAAGCAGACAGAAGGAGGAGGAGGTGGTGGTGGAGGGGAGGAAATCCAGAGGAGATGGCAGAAGCAGTGGTGGAGGGAAAAGGAAGTGGTGGTAGGTGACGGAATGGGAGGGAGGAAAAAGAAACGAGGAATAGGATGAGAAAGGGGAGCCAAGAATCCCAGCAGTGGGTCAAGGAGGGAGAGAATCCCAGCAGAGGCAACACGGTCTTTTAAAACATTCAAGAATTTCTTTAAAATATTTCCATGTCAGCAGCCATAACTGTTTGAGATTAAGTATGTGAATATAGGAATCAGCAAACTGGATGATGTTGTCTTCTTCTTTCCAGTGCTGTTATTTTCTGTTTAACATTGCCTCTGCCCAGCCCCACTTTCACACAAAAAACCCCAAAAGGACGCAAAAATAAAACGCCCATGAATGATAGGCCAGAGCAAGGTTTGCTTAGCTACTGGGCAGGCTAGATCACGTTATTTTTATCCGGTCCCATTGGCTTCAGTAGGTCTGCGCCAAGTATGACCAAGGGGCTGCCTATATGGCGCTGGGTTGCCGCCGGGTTAAACAAATCCCCGTGCTTTTTCTGCTGAGGGAGGGCGGCAGCTAATCCCAACGCAGAGGGTGGGCATGGGGCTTCCGGCGGGTATCTGCCTCGCCAGTCTGCCCAAGTTTCTGGCAGCCAGTCAAACCGACGCAGCAGCACCATGTACCCACTGCAGGGCTTTCAGAGCGAATAGACAACCACCAAGTCTGTTTCCAACCCTATGCGTTGTAATTTACATTGAGTCGTATTAACTTCTTTGGTAACATGGCCAAATCTTGCCATACTAAGAAATATTAGTTTTACCTAGTCATATGTAACTGTTATATGTCAATGTTTCAAATACAGAAAATTCCCCTGGTATTTTTTGTCCTAGCCTAACATTAATAATATGTTTCACTTTGTTTTTAGGATTTTATTAACATTGTAGGTTAACCAGTTGTCCTTCTTTGTTAATTGGCCTTTCCTTTACCCAATACGATAGTTGACATGATGCTGGTTAATATATTATGCAAAGGAAAGTGTTGACATTTTTTTTAAAACAAACAACTTTAAGCAACATCAGAAAGAAAACAGAAACCATTAATCACTCTGGTATGGATCCAAACTTGGACAGTTGAACTTAGTTATCTTTGATGTCTTTATTGAATTTGTCAGTCAGTCATTTTTTTTGCACATCCTGTTAGTTGTCCAGTAATTGATGAAGAATTTACGATACATTTCCTCTGAGATATATGCCATAATTCAAATGAATCTTAAATATATATTTATCCTTTAAGGAAAAAACCAATGACATTAAAATTATAATGATACTTAAAATTTATGTAGTGCATCTGAGTGTTCAAAGCAGCCTGCATATTTTTCAATAAACCTTAAATCAACCCTTTAATAATACTGTAATTCAGTATTAATACAATCCCCTATTTCAGATGGGGAGTTGAGTCTTAGAGATAGAACCTTACCAAAGGTCACCTAGTGAGCAGAGGTAAGACTTCAACTGGGTTCAGCTACAATCTATAAAGAAACTTCGGGTTAAGCAACATTATTGATTTCTACAAGCTTCCTCTTAGTTGTCAGATGTTCCTGCTGCCAATCACTGCTTTTCTAGTCTGTGGGCTACAAAAGAACGGGCCCTTAAAATGGATAGTTTTACAGTCAAATGTTACAGAGGCTTAAAAAAAAATTGTGTAGTAAAAGATTAGAATCTTTATGTGTGTTTGGCTGATGTAATCCTTAGAATTTATAATCCTTTGCAATGTACTTTATTATGTAACTTGTGGTGACTTTTCATTGCATGTTTTATAAAATGAATGTAATCTTTCTATTTCCTTAGTATGCTGGTCGTAGTAAGAAGGAGACCAAGTACTCTCTGAAAGCTGTAGAAGACATGTTGGAAGCCTTGCAGATCACCCAGTCATAAACCATAGCAAAGCTATCCAGCGATAGATTTTTTCTCTCTAGCTCCACATCCAAACACCACTCATCTAAGAGTTATGTTAATTTTAAATTCATAGTTGTGTTAGCAGTAGTTTCATGTCAGTGAAAGTGACTATCTTAAATAATGTGTTTTATAAAGATATGATTCCTATTTATTGCTGCTGTGATAACGAGCCACTGAAGTGAATAAAAAGAGTAAATTTTTATTGAACATCCGTCTCTTCATAACTTGTATGTATAGTAAATGCTTAAGCTATAACCTGATATAAAAATAAACTTTAGTGATGATAAAGAGGAATGATTTATTGTACGCAAGTAGAGGCGCTGGAAACCTGTGTGTAAAAATGAATACCATCTGGTGCATAACATGTTCTAAATAGAGCAGTTTGATGAAGCAATTCTAAATGTATACACATACTACCAAACAAAAATTGACCTGTTACTGTGCCAGAATGTTCTTTATTGCAAAATAATATTAATATCAAGGTTATTGCTATGCTGTTTTATTGTAAGGTATTATTGACAAGTATGTCCATACATTTGATCTTGTGGGGTTAAGTACCAATTTTTAAATGATGCCCTGTCAGTATAGGAGATGTTGCTTTTATGGTTATTTCCGTGCTGCTGCTAAGATCACATATACAGTCTTCGTTCCCGCATGGTTCAGTCAGCATGCATGGTTCCAACCCAGGCCTGCAATGGCTGTTGGATTTGGTTTTACACATGAGCTTGAGAACAATGGCTTCCATATGCCAGAATTACTGTTTAAAGTGAGGTCAAACGGACGGATACACACATGCGGAAAAACACTACCATCACACAAGAGCATATATATATTTACCTGTATTTTTCAATATGAATATAAGAACATCAGAAGTGCTATCCTGGATCAAACTGAGGGTCCATCTTGTCCAGCACTCTGTTTACACAGTGGCGTAAGTAGTGCTGAATCTACTCCAATCACCTTGTAGTAAACAATCTAATTTTGCTCACTTGGGTTCAGGTCACAATTATTCAGTCTTAGACGTTGTTCCTGTTCCTTGAATAAAAGCTTTCCAAAGTGTCTAGAAAAATAGGTTTTGGTAGACTCAAAGGGGAAAAGCCTAGCCATGAATTTCTACCCCAGCTGCACTAGTGGATTCCTGCTGTATAAGGAATATTACTAGTTATTGATCCTGTTACTGGCTTTCTAGCACAGAAGCACTTTAGGGAGAATAAGCAATGCTTTCTCTTCTAGCTCTAGGACACATGCATGTTCTCTAGGATCAGGACCAAATCCAGGACTAAATACAGCACCAAAGCAAACTGTTGGAATTCAGTATGAACGCTACCGTTGTGTTAAAACTTCCAAGCTCCTGCCAGCGAGACAGTGAAGCTTGGTTTTTATTGTTGGAACTGTGGCAGAGATGAGCAAAAATTTTGCATTTTTTTTCACTGGTATGGGCAAGGAGCGTGGTGGGAGATGCTTCAACAGGGTGCTATTGCAGTTTTAAATAGTTTTTTTTATTATTATTTAAGTGCCGGGTGTGTGTGTGCGGGGAATCATACATGTAACCAAAGAAAGTTGGTGATTTTGTTTCAATTGCTAAAATAGCATATTTGCTACTGAGCTTGAGTTCCAGAAGAAATGTGGGAAGTTAGGAAAGGCACCAGTTGACTTGGACATAACACATTGGGCTAGTTCAGATATACTGCAATGCCATACCATAGTTTTTGTGGTATGTGAGCAAGCCTTTAAGGACCCTCAGAAACACTCATGTCTATCCTCCCCTTTATGCACTGGAATTTTCTCCCTCCCTGGCCTACAGCAAACCATTTTCATTATTATTATGAGGGGGGGGGGAGGTCCTTGCAAATCAGAATTGGAAACACTTTAACTCTGCTTTTCAACCCTCATCTGCAGTGCAAGTGCAAACTAGTTTGCTGCCAACCAGAGATGGAGGGAGCTTGTGGCGTGCAGAGAGATGGAGAGGAGTTATTCTGTGAGTCTAAGGGTATTTAAAGAGTCATTCACATACTGCCAAACTTGTGGTTTTAGTGTTGTGTCTGAATTTGTCCAGTTCTTGAGCCAGTAGCAGTCCTGACAATGTGATCATGATGGGTGTAAATAAGATGTGAGATACAGGCAATTGCAGAAACTAATGAAATATTCCAAAGACTTGATATTTTTAAAAAAGTTTAAAGTATTTTTTATATTTCAAAGAAGTATTTTTATACTGCCTTTCATTCATAAGAGAAAAGATTAATGAATCAATAAATCAGATATGCACCAACTAAGCTAAAAATATTCTGACAGAAATATGAGGATTTGGTGAATGTCCTATTTTTACTGCCTGTCAAAGTGCAAAAACAGAAGTTGTCTTGCGCTTTCCAGGTATTTTACATGGCTGCTAGGCTGTATTCAGCTTGGAGGGTCGCAAGATATGTAGGTTTTGAATAAAATTACACGCAAACGATATTCACATGATTCTCTTATGTACTGGACTGGATGACACTTGGAATTATAATAGAGTTTTGATGAGTTTTTGTTTTACTTTATCTGCTTAAGCACAAGCAGAGGAAACAGCCAATCATAACAGGATCATAAAAAAACAAACCTGTGCAAGTGAGTCACAGAATGACAATAAAATGTATTACTTTGAGCATCAGATTTACAATGCATTTATTTATTATTATACTTTTATCCCTCCGTTTAGCCAAAAAGGCTCTCAAGGCGGCTTACAAAAATATTTCTTAGAACAGTCCCTGCCCACAGGCTTACAATCTTTAAAAAAAATGACACAAAAGGAAAGGGGATTGGGAGGGAGGAGGAAAAGAAAAAAGCAAATTCAGGCACTTAATTCTTAGTTGCAATGTCCAGCAGCTGCTTTCTTTCCCTCCTATGACCTCAGCAGCAACAGTTGGTAGCAGGAGGGAAGGGGCTCTCAGCTGGAGCTGGACCCAGGCACAATGGAGCGGTGGAGGAAGAGAGAGAGAGAGCTTAATTATTAGTGGTTAATATGGCAACAACTCCATGAGTTGTTACACAGAGTTACACCAATTATCCCGAAAAGGACTGTGGCGGTGGTGGAAGATCTGATTTTAACAGGAAAAATCGTGCTTGGGGAAGGGATAAGAACCCGCACTGCCCACTTCTTTCCTTGCCCCTCCCGAAAATCGCTTTGCCCAGCTGAGATTCCTGCCACTTTAGGAGCTTGGCTGAAGAGAAAAATGTTTGGGGACAGTGGGGAAAGATAATTGGGGCGGGGGCTCAAGTGGGGGTTCTGCAGTGCCCACCCCTAGGCTCCTTGTGCTCTTCACATTGGACCTTTGCCCTCCCTCTGTATATCAGCTATTTCCTTATTTAAACGTCCAGGAAGGTCCTAAGGAAAGTATATGAGAGCTGGCAAAAATACAGCTTTAGAAATGAGAGCACTACTCCTGTTGTATTTCAGCTGCGATGGTTTTATTTGGAAAATTAGCGTATAGAATTCTTAAAAGGAAAACCGGATTTCTTGCATGCTTCTGTAAACATCATTGGGAAACTCTGCCACCTACAGGATGAAGGTGCATGAATTCTGTTTGTTCATTTGATCCTAATTCGGATTTCTACGCAAGTCCTATTTTAAAAGCTATTGATGGTGGTCAGCGTCACTAAAGAAGAAGCCAAACTGCTAAAACACAAATATATAAAACCACTGTCCTGGAATGTAAAATATACATGGATTGTTGCATGTGATGTTTATCCCAAAGCATTATTTTTGGAGGCAGAAAAACATTGGATCACAGTGTGTGTATAAACGTATTTATCCTGGAGGAGATGTCTTTATAAGTTGCCCCATGTTTTGGCAGCTATGAGGGAAAGGACAGGCTGGACCCAGTCAAGAAGAGGGAATGTTAAAGAATCTGAGTTATCAGCCTAGTCTCTCAAAATAAGAACGTGTGTAACTTTATTGTAAGCTCCTTGGAATCACTGCCATAGAGCAAAATGTTTTGGAGCTATCATGAAAGAGGAGAGTTCTATTTCTATTTTGTTTCTTTAATGTAAAATAAATAAATAAATAAACGTTTTGTAAGCCGCCCAGAGTGGAAACTGAATTGAACAAATAAAAGAGTTAGGAGGATTCACTGTATAAGCTCTAAGCTAATGTAATTTGCTTTAATAATGCAGTTGGCCATGCTGGTGATTTATCTCCCAGTGACTTTGCAATGCTTTTGCTTTACAATACTCAGGCAGCATAATGTTTTAGAATGAGCTCAAACCCCACATTTTGAAACAGGCAAAAGAAACATAAAATTTAAAATTGGGGGGGATTATATTTCATCTCAAAAGGTATAATTTTAATTTTAAATAATCATGTGCTGTCCCACTTTTCTACATGCCAGGGCGTTTTACAATGAATTTAAAAAACGCAACAAGAACATTCACTCCTATAAAAGTAAAATGTAAAGGGAAATACAGGACAGATAAAAGGAAGGAGCAGCACATCATTAAACCTTTTTATTCTCCCAGTATTTTAACAGTCCATAAATTAATTTTAACTTTGCTGTTTTAAATTTGTATTTTAAATTTGTATTTTTGCATTGCTGCTGTTTTTATCTTGGTTGTGCTTTTATATTGTATTTTATATTATGGTTTTATACTGTAGTTTTGTTTTGAATTGTCTTAAATTTGGAAACCGCCTTAAATTTGTAAAGCGCTTCGGCTATTGGGCGGTATAGAAATGCAATCAATCAATCAATCAATCAATCAATCAACTCTGGAATTCACTATCACAAGATGTGGTGTTGGCCACCAATTTGGATGGCGTTAAAAGGATTCCTGGAGAAGGCTATCAATGGCTACTAGTCCTGATGGCTAAGTGCAACTTCCAGTATCAGAGGCAGTCAGCCTATGTGCAGCAGCTGCTGGGGAGCATAGGCAGGGGGGTGGGGTGCTGTTGCACCATGTCCTGCTTGTGGTTTCCTGGTTGACCACTGTGTGAACTGAGTGCTGGACTAGATGGACCTTTGGTCTGATCCAGCATGGCTCCTCTTATGTTCTTAATGTCCATCAACCATTAGCACCTGGACAGCAGACCTAATAAGCAGGTACATAGGTCTGCCCTATGATGAGATGTACTGTATTTCTTTTTCAATTATAACTAGTTGTAAATTTGCATCTGTACATATAAAGGAGGATATTCAATGTGTAAAATAGCATTTGCAAGTTTTATGCAAGTTGCTATCATCTTTTGTCCTTCCTCTCTTGTGGCCACCCTAGTGCCAAGGACAGCTGACTTACACAAGGGGCTCCTTTGCAGCTGTAGGGAATTCTCCAGCAGAAAGCCAGCCTGTCTTGCCTTCAGGGGCAACTTTCAGGGTTTGCATTAACCTGAGGGGGGTCTTCTGTCTGCAGCAGCAATATGTAGGGTTGGATCCAAGATCCACCTTCTGCTTACAGAAGGTTCCTTCTCCCTGACTTTTGAGGACCCTCCCCTCCTCCACACACTAGAACTCCACCCCGCCCTTCAGCATAGGGAGCTGCAGGGGCTGCCATGAATAGGAGGTGGGGAAGTCCCCTTCCATTAATGCAGCTGATCCAGCATAAATCTGGATCCAACCCATAATGTGTAGCTTGGCTGAAACAAAAGGTAAAACTGATTACCAGGTACAACAAGAATATATGGTTTTTAATGCAAATAGAACTGCACTGGAAAATGAAAAAAAAATATATCTATTGAGTTAAATAGGAAACTTGGGAACTATGGTCCACCTTAAGCAGCTTCCCCCATCAAATGCATTGGGGAAAAAATACTCTGCTAAGCTAAGCCCCTAAAGGTGTAATACTGTTAAGATAGTCAGCACCCTTCGAAGCTGCCAAGTATCCAACACAGGGTGGCTGTAAGGCCAAGATGATGTTCACCTCCGTGCTCCAGCCGCCCTGCATTTCTGCTAGACAGGGCAATTTTGCCCGTCTAGCAGTGATACTTGGGAGAGGGAGGGAAGGAGGCTGGGGCAGCCATAGGAAAGGTACAGTCAATGCCCCAGTTTCCTTCTCACCCTGCCCCTAGAAACACCCTTTCCCCATCCCTATGCTCTATTTCCAAGCACAGAGACATTGCCAGAGCCCAGAAACTGAACAATCTTATCCCCCCCACCCCCGATGCTGTCTGGGTGACATAAGATTCCTCCCTAAGCAATTGCAGCCCAAGACTATGTATGTTTAGTCAGACGAAAGTTCCCTTCCAAGTTAGTGTGCATAGGATTGTAGCCTTGACCTATTAAAATAAAAACCCACAAAATATCGTATATCTCCTTAAAGGTACTTAGCTGAACTTTTGGCCTCGGGCCATAATAGAATGAAAGCAGAAATTAAATTAAGTAGTATTCCTTTATACACACTGGATGCATTGGTAAGTGTGGCATATAGCTCATATATATATATATATATATATATATATATATATATATATATGGTTTTTTCAGCTTCGTTTTCTCTCTCCATTATCTCACAGTTGCTATGGCAGAAGATTCTTTTCTTGGCCAAATTTCAGTTGTGACGGCATTTGTGTTTGCTTTGCATTGTGTTTCAATAATACTTTGGGCTTCAGACATTTTACAAGGGAGGGACGAGTTTAAGCTAATTAAATTTCCTGGCAAGAATGGAGTTGTTCGCTTCTGACATGCATCCAAGAGCACCAAACATGAATGGTCAAATCTGCCATGAGAACTGTTCATACTGTAAGTTGAAGACGTTGTAGATGTGAAGTCTACAACGCACAAGCTGCAAGTTCCCAATTGCAGTACAAGCACCCTACTTGCATTTTGTGCAGAATGTGTACCTTTCTGTGCCTGCAAAATTAGATGTCAGATACCATACCACTAAGAAGGAGCAACTTGGGACTCAATGGCAGAAGAACTATTATAGACAACCATCCAGTTGGCCACCATTACTGCTTCCCTTTTGCTGGATCAGAATCAAGTCTGATTCTTTTTAAATAATTCAGAATGTGTCTTGAGCCACTAGAAGAACTACCTACAATCTATATACACAAAACCAGATTTCCCACTGGCATCCATACTAAGATTTACCAGTGGAAGAAAGGATTATCTATGAAAGGTACTGGATTTTTTCAGTAAAGAGCTTTAGTGCTCGGACGTTACATCTGTAGCCAGCCTGATAACTCCTCTAGGAACAGACCAAAAAGTTAGCAATCTGCAACAATCAGGCTTCCCTTGGGTTAGTTTCCTTAATTTAGCTTGACAAGCCGTGTGTCCAACAGGCTGTTATTGGATTTTCTTTTTGTTCTGATATATATATACATAACGCTTGAAGCTGTCATTGCCAGCCTATGAATGTTTCTTTGAACGTAGACTTTTGAAATCATGCTGGTGTTGAAGGATCGCTGTGTGGTTAGCTGTACAAGGGAACCACCCAACATTTTAGCCATATCTTCTTTCATTTAGAAATTGCTGGTTTGTTCTGTTGTCAAATCAAGAATAAAGCTATGGAATGGTGTGACAGAAGTGCTTAAGTTATGCATGTGCTGGGCACACTGGCTGAATGACAACCCGTGTGTGTGTGTGTGTGTGTGTGTGTTTGCGTGTGTGTGTGTGTGCGTAAAATAATTCCTTCTAAAAGTGAACTCAGCTGGTGAGTGCCAGCTGTATTGTAGTCAAAAAGGGGCTACAGAGAAACAGGAGTAAAGTTTCAGCATACTCATTTGGTCAACTTCTTTACATACATTTATTATTATTATTATTATTATTATTATTATTATTATTATTAGTTTGTATTAATCTAGACAGTGTTGTAGATTCATTTGTTTTGATCACTGGAAACTTAAAAATAAGGCAAGAACAAAGAACTCAGGGAACTTTTCAAAAATGAGAATTACATGAGGCAGAACAGTTTTTATATTCTTATGGTACACTTCATTGTGGGGGGAAAATCTAATTTGCAGATTATCTTTGGATTCATGGTTAAACCCATTTTCATGTTTATTCACAAAGTGGCAGTGCCCAGCATATTTTCATACATGTGATTGGAGTTGTGTACGATAGAGGGTGAAATTCGAAACTTGAAAATGTCGTCTCTTTCTCTGTGTGTGTATGTGTGTGTGTGTACGCACACATGCATTTAAATGGTTTTCCAACTCCGAAAAGCAAGCTCTGTGGATTTTTAAAATTATCATTAAGACAGCTCTGCCATAATTTATGTTAAGAGGTTTTGGCCTGTTTATGTATTGTGGAATTTGGCAAAATTAGTAATGTGATATTCCATATTTAGCAAACCTATCAAGCAATAAATAATGACACATGACTGTATGTGAGTGCTGTTCAGGCTTGTTGGGTTTTTTTGTGTTTTTTTTTCGGTGGTCGTGAAATGGCCAGGATCTTCCAATCCAAATTTTGCAGTATTAGGCGGTGTGTTGTACTCTGAACTAAACCAGATGCTGATCAGTTCTGTTCCTATTATCGACTCAATGTCGAGATGGTAACCAGACCTTATTTGCAATGTTAACATTTGGAACAAATTAACAGCAGTTAGACTGAAATGAGAAACCTCCACTTTACTAAAAGGTTCAAAACATGTAATGCTGTAAAATCAGAAAGCCTGCAGTGTGTTAAATAGAAATAAATAAGTTAACTGTCTGTCATGCTTTCTTCACGAAGGATGTGTTGTTTCCACTTTCAATGCCCACTTCTTCTTTTTAAGGCTTCTTTAGTGCACCATCAATGATGCTTTGTAAAAACCAACCACTATTGCTTTGGGGTGATTGGTCCTCTAACCGATTTGAGTTTAACACTCCTGCCAGAGGATGTTGGAGAAAAAAGGATCAACACTTACTATTTCTTTTCTTTCTTTTTTCTTGGTATCAATCCCTCCTTTAACCTTGAAAATATATATATATATATATATATATATATATATATATATATATATATATATATTTCTGTTGCATGTTGTGGTATTCTGCACTTTATTCAAATTATTTTAGTTAATTTGGCATCTATTTTGGTTAATTTTGCATAATGTTTATATAAGAGCTTGTCTAAGACACCAAGTTTATTGTTCCAATTACATTCAAGGCATCTCATCAGTTTCTTCAGGCAGAGAAATCCTATGGAAGTTGGGAAGGGGCGGTGAAGTCCTTTGCAGAGGAACATCACTTCCTGTCAGGCTCACCCTTCTCTGGACAGAAATTAGGGAACATCCTTTTACGTCCTCTCCCCCTTGAAGTGCTTGGCTGTCTTAAAAAATAAAATAAAATTCCCTCCCATTGGGAACCATGTAGTTTTTCTTCCTCACTGGAAAAACTGGAGGGCTTCAAATCCTGTGCATCCAAAGCCTCCCCTAATCTGCCCCCCAAATGCCCCTTTTCGCCTGCTACTGCAGCCAAGCAGCAATGGCAGAGGAGCGACAGCAATGGCATTGGCGCTTTCAGCCGCCATGACAAGGAGGCCTCTAGCAGTGGACTTCCTGTGCCTGCAGACTTCCGTCTGTGCCAGCAGAAAGGAAGGTCTGCAACGTCTGGCAGCTTCTTAGACACCCTCTCTGGAAGCTTAGAATTGCTCTCCCAGTCAATCTAAATAGCTAGTTATATTATGTCCTACCCAAGTCCCTGAAATATCTGACAGATCACATCTTCCCGTATGAACCCACCTGGGCACTACAATTGTTACTTGAGGTCCTCCTCCAGGTGCCTCCCCCAAAGGAGGTTCAGGGGATTGTAACAAAGGAGAGGGCTTTTTTCATACTTTCCCCTCGCTCCAATTATTAAACACACTCCCCAGTGAAGAAGACTTTGAAAGCTTTTCTCTATTGGCAGGCATTTGACAGCATAGGTTAATGTTTTAACCAGTCCTGGGATTTTTATTGGTGTTTGTTTTAAATTGTTTTTTTGTTTCCGTATGTAAATACTTTGTATATTATATTTTACATTTTTTAAAAACGTTTTTAATCTTTTATAAACCACCCAGAGCTCTTTGGCGATTGGGCGGTATAGAACTGAATTTTGTTGTTGTTGTTGTTGTTGTTGTTGTTGTTGTTGTTGTTGTTGTAATTATTATTTCTCCGATGCATTATATCCAACTCTCAAACTATGTTGCAACACTGATCCAAACCCACCACAATGGGACTGTTTAACATACTACTTGAAATGATCATTGGATTTATGTCTTTTTGGGGTAGGTATGGTTATTATAAATATCAGGTAATACATCCACTTCTGCAATGGACAATTTTCAAAACCAAAACGTGGCAATCGAATCTATGACCTAATGTAGCTTCCAGCTGCAAGAATAGATGGTAACTTGAATATTCATCGGTTCCTGTTTCTTTCATCTATGCTTTCTTTGTTGATCAACAAAGGGATCTGTACATGCAGTACTACATGCTTCATAATGTTTTCCAATATTTTCATAGCTGAATGTTTTAACACACATTTCCCCCTTTTCCATCAAATTTCATAAAAATCTTTTTGCGACCCAAATTAAATTCCAGTGCATCAGATGATGTAACCAACACAGCTACTACATACAACAGCTGGGTGATCTCTACTGTATTGCTAAATGTCATTAAGAAAACAGAACTTCAACTCTGTCTTCCCATGAGTGACCAAAATTTACTCCTGCGGTGCCATCACTAGTGACAATCACTCTAACAGATTTATCAAACCAGTGATTGAAATCGTATTGATGAAGCAAACAATGAATGATCTAATTTTCATTTTGTGGAAACTGTTATCTAAGAGGCATTGCCAATTTTCTTGAATTTTTCTTCATTGACTTTTTGGACAAGTATCTCCCCTTAGTGTTACCCAAATGTTTCTGTCTTCCATGGTCAGATAGGAAAGTTGCAACCCAGGCCATTGATCATTATGCAATGTCTGTATTTAAATGAACTGTAGATAAAAACATTAATCCTTAAAACTTTAAAAACATTTTAAAATTTAATTAAAAGTTTTAAAAACTTTAAAACATTAAAACTTTTAAAAACCTACAGATGAGAAGTTCTCGTTGCCAACAAAATGTTCATCACATTCATACATGTTCAATTATCGTCAGTTCAGTTAAGAATTCTGGTATTGATGAAGAATGTCCTATACTGTGATACATCTAAAAGATAAGCACTCACCAGATATGTTCCATACCAGGATACTGTAGGTGGAAGAGTACAGATAAACGTTTTTGAAACTGTTACTTGGCTCAGTTTCTGTTTACATAAGCTTGGATCCAGAGTCATGCTTTATTCAAGTTCCACCTGTGCTGGAGGAAGGAGGTGGGGAGGCAATGTTCAGGATTCTTCCTCCTGCAGCACCCCGTGTCTCCTGAAAAGCTGCTCTGTGGGACCCTCCGGAGTAACACAGGGGGTTGCAGGGGGATGGGGGAAAATCGCCTTCTCGCCCCCATCCTCTAGTGGAGAGCCTCCACTGGTTCCCAGTGACTCCATTGACAGGAGGGAGCCCTTCTGTTCACACAATGGCCAAACTGGATCTAAGCTACTATATACATAATGATTTTAAAAAAAACATTTGTCACTTTAAGTCTAGAGTTAAGGCTATCTCATGTTGGCTCAAGTTCCACCAAGCCAGGATTTTGGAAGCTAAGGCTGATGCCTTAACTGATGTGCCTCATGCTCAGTGGTGATGATGTGCAATGTCACAAATTGTGCTTGCTGACAACCTACCCTCTGAAAACCCACACTTTCCCTTGGTCTTTGAGGCCCAAGTCCAGGTGGAGTGGATGGCCTGGTCCCATGATGGCCTGGTCCATTATTGTCTTGTGCAAGCATATGTGTCTTACTGTATTGCTAGAGGAAATCTCTTGTGAGTTGACCCATGTCTACTTGTTGCTTGTAAGCCTTGAGGCCCAGTATTGGGCAAAAGGCGGGATACAAATAATAATAATAATAATAATAATAATAATAATAATAATAATAATAATAATAATCAGCAGCATCAAGCGCAAATTGTGACATTGCACTACATCATTACTGATCATGGGACACATCTGTTAAGTATGAATTCCTCAAAAGAAGGACGTCTACGCAAACGTCTCATATGAAGATTACCAAACCAGAACTTACTTTTCCTGTCCCTTCTAAAAGAGCTGCCATCTACCACAGAGTATACAACTTCCTGTCTGGAAAACATATCAAAAGGGAACTCTTGAATATTTCTCTGTGCCATCTTCACTCTAATTCCTCTCTCGGCAAGAACAACATTTTAAAAACTTGTTAAAGGACTGTTCCAAGCTGTCACACTTTTATATGAGACAGGCCTGGCATGGAAGAGGGGCATTTAATAATAATAATAATAACCTCAAATTACTGAGCCAATTTCATTAATTTTTGGTCGAATCACTGTTTCTCCCCATCCCTACTCACCAGCGTTTGGGCAGGGCTTTCCCATCACCAAAGTGGCCCTATTTACCTCCCCCCACAAAAAAAACCCAACAACCCTAAACCCCACATACCCTGGAGATGCTCAGGTTTGCAAGCAAAACATGTGCTCTACCACAATTAATTAAATAAAGCCCTGTTTGACAGAGATCATAAGTGGAACCCACAGAACCCACCCACCCCACACACCAAGTTTGCATAATATAAGCAACAATGCTTCTATCGTACTGTGTTTAATGCTCAATCAATCATTTATCTCTAGCCTTAGCATCCAGAAAACTGCAATAACAACAACAACAACAACAACAACAACAACAACAATATTAAATACAAGTAGCACAAGCTAGAATGATTGACAGGCAGAGTAATCCCATGTCCAATATTAGATTTCTGTATTTGTTCCTTAGTGCTGTTAAAAGGCATCTGATGTAAAAGAAATGATTGTTAAGTGTAGCTCAGTGTCTTGAATCTATTCCAGAAAGGCTTTTTGTAGATCTGATATGAAGTCCCTGTCTTTCCAGTGAATATGGAGTTAACTTGCTGCTAATTTTCCAGGCAACCCTTGGTCAAATGCATGTCATTTTCCTTTTGTGAAGGCACATTTTGAAAAGTTGCCCTTCCTTTCCAGATGTCTCTATGGCCTGTTCTACATAGACTCCTCACCCCTGCGTGTATATGTGATATTTTAGGTCCAATACTGATTCTGTAGTTCGGGGATTAAAACAAAACACAACCGCCAGGCTGGACCTTAACCATCCTCCTTCAATTCTCCTCACAGCTCAGTTTAATTATTTGAAATGTTACCTGATAAATAGTGTAATCAGAAAAATTCCAACTCCACATTAACTACTTCCCCATCACATTTTTCTAATTTGGGGCAGGTTTTAGATTACCACCTCTACATTTATGTAAACTTCCAATCAGTGATTAATGTTACAAGCTAGAGGCTGTTCTTTAAAAACACTTAAATAAAAGGGTGGGTTCGGGGGGGGGGGGAATCACGAACAAGGGTTATGTCTGTCATGTTCGTGACGTTTGTGATGCAAACCATAACCTTTGGGCAGGTTTCCCACAAAAGGTCATGATCTCTGTAACCTCACTGTTAAGACTCCGCCATGATTTCTCCAGAAACGGGACCTTTCTTTGATGGCGCAGAGCTGTAGGAGAGCAAGTTAAGCCAATCTTATCAAATGCTATTTAAAAATGTAATTGAACCCATGATTGCCACAAACCACGGGAAATGCTGCAACACAACTTAAATGAAAAATGTAGCTCTATCAGAAATACTGAAAATAACTAGTATTTAAAGGGGATTCACTATCCTATGAGAACATTGCTATCAAACTGGGTTGAGTTAAGGAGCCAGTGTGGTGTAGTGTGTGTTGGACTGGGAGTCAGGAGAGCCGGGTTCTAGTCCCCATTTGGCCATGGAAATTCACTGGGTGATTTTGGGCCAGCCACAGACTCTCAGCCCAACCTACCTTAGAGGGTTATTGCTGTGAGGATAAAATGGAGAGGAGGAGGATTATGTACAGCACCTTGGGATCCTTGGAGGAAAAAAGGTGGGATATAAATGCAATAAATAAACAAATAAACAAGGCCACAGCTTGAGATTCCCTATTACAAGGGATGGCTAAGCCAGCTTGAGAAATGTTGCTAGTCTTATTTAGAAGGGGGGCACCTCTGGTGTTCCTTTTTATGAAAACCTCCAAATATACCTCAAAAATTCACTGTAGGCAGGATTTAGTGGAAATTTAGATGTTTGCATGACTCCTTGATAATTTTGACTACTTTTACCAAAATGCCTTTGGCTTTTCCCAAAGTTCCTTGGGTGTTTTGCCAAAGCAGGAATCTCCAAATGGTTCTGAAATTTTGTCTTCCCCACAATTTCAGTGGTACCCACAGTACTTGCAATGAGCACATTTTTAAAGCTGGCCCAAAGTATGGTGGCCTAGAAGCCAATGGTATGTATTCATCAACTTTATTATGGTCACCAACCAGACTTTACACATACAAAGAAGTAGAGTGAAGTTACATACAAATTTGAGAAGTATGCAGCAGAATCAATTCTGGAGAGCCCTTATTCTCATTAGCATTCAAAGAGAATTTTGCAAAAGCCTCGCTTGTGTCTCTGTCCTCTGTGGCCAGGGAGATGTGGTGTAATGTCTCTTTAAGATAAACTGTTTTCTTTAAGATAAACTGTTTTCCAGCACAGCTGAAGAGTATTTAACTAATCAAGGTTTGGGAGTCAGTCAGATCCTAGTATGGAGAGTATGCTGGTACCTGACTTGGATTCGAATTGAAGCAATAAATGGTTTGTTTGCTGTATGGGAGCCTTAATTCTTTTGAACCTATTTCCACGGAACTCTTGAAGAGCTTGACATTACATGAATAACATGTACAGAATCTTGGGTAACTGTGGAATAAGTAACTGTTCTCCTGCATGAGAGCTATTTCATACTTAATAGGCAAACTTGTATATATTCTTATAGATGAATGGATATCAATAACTATACTAGTGAACTCAGGTGGTGAATGCTGACAGAAATGGTGCCAAAACTGCCCCCCTGGAAAACAAGATGGAGGAATCAGCATGCTCTCTTGGTGGAACCCAAAGGCTTGCTGATATATGATAGATGGCAAAAACCCTAGCCCAATGAGGGCTGAACATGCTTAGCAGCCATAGGGCCTTGAGTGTCAGTTGGAAAAGAAAACCAGAAACAGGGGAATGGCATGGAATATCCTGGAGAGGCATAGTTGGCTTCAACCCTGAACAGGAGCACTTCTGCTAGAACTGTTGTAAAGTCTAGTGTGACTTACAGCAGAGTTGCCCTATGTAGAGAAAGCATGGCAACACACGATTGGAGACAATACATAGAGGCTAAAGTCAGTTGAAAAGAAGTTCAAATCAACTTACATTATTATTGCTTTTATACACATCATCAGAGATGACGATCTAAAAGTGTTTTACTACAAGCACCCTCTAAAGCTGGGTGTGTGAGTGTCAGTGAGTGAAGACATGCAATATGGTTACTTGTTCCCTTCAGGGAGAGAGATGCATGGTACTTGCTGCTTCTTGCAGAGGGAGAGGGGAAAGGAAGAGGAAGGGGAGGGAACAGGAAAAAGGAATTGGTCAGACAACAAGGACATTCTCTATTGTCGCCTAGTGTCTGGAAGCATGGCGAGTTGTTCCTATTACCCAACAATGACATGAGGGTACACTGCAAGTCTTTGTTTCAGGTCTTTCTCATGAGTGGTTATTAGTCATAGTATCTATATGGAATCTCCACATACAGAGCTGGTGTGCCACTGAATTCCAGTTGCTAGGTGACCACAGTGCTCTTGTCCTCATGCCCTTGCCTGTGGCAGGCATCTGCCTAGCTAGCGTGGGAGGCGGGATGCTGTATTAAATGGACTTCTAATACAATCCAACGGGTGCTCTTCTAACGTTCTTATTTTTTAAGCCCAAATTTCCCACTCAGTGTCAGCCAACACTCATATTTCTGTGGTAAACATGACTCTGTGATGCACTTATTTGCCACACTCAGCTTTTACACTGGTCAGTGTATACTTCAAATAACTTGGATCAGGCAACTTGTGAGCCTCTGGATGTTGTTGGACTGCAATTCCCATCAGCCTTAGCCTGCACAGCCAATGGGGTGGGATGTTGAGAGCTATAGTCCAGCAACAGCTGGATAGGTACAAGTGGCCCACCCTGGCTTTAGATGTACGCTCGAAAAAAATGCAGTGTGTGAAGTAGCCCTGAGTGACCCCCATTATTAAGTATTTGTTGAAAATCCAAAATCCCCATAAGGCACATGTTTAGACAGAAAAAAGTCCTACAACTCCCAGCAGTCCCCAGCCCGCATAGCCTTTTTCCTGTCTAAACATGCATAGGATTGTACCCTTAAGAATCCCAGTATAAAGAAATTATTATTATTATTATTATTATTATTATTATTATTATTTATTTATTTATTTATATAGCACCATCAGTGTACATGGTGTGGGATATTGCTATTAATGATAAATTAACATGTAACATGAAAGTTAGAAAAGGAATGTTAAAAACGAATGATTTTGAAGGAATATGGAAACAGTTTTTAGAATTTGTACTATTAAAGGGGAGAGGGAAAACACCTCCAGAGGAAGTAATGAGATTTTGGAAATATGAATAAGACCCCGTGGTTGGGGGGAGCACACTTTTGTTAATTATGATTACGTTAAATGGAATTAAGTTAGAACATATGTTTATTAAATTGTTTATTTATATTATTGTGTATTATGGGGCACTGTTTTATATTGTATTGTTGTATTGTTTGGATGTTTAAAAAATAAAAATTATTAAAAAAGAAAAGAAAAAAGAATCCCAGTATGTACAGTAACTATCCAAAAAAGTATTTCAAAATGGTACAATTCTGGGACCTTCAAGTTTAGTCCTTTAATACGTATAAGTGAAAACTCTTCTTAAATACTTATTATTATGACACATTCCACTATTCCTCCATGGAATTTAGGATTGCATCCATAAGAGCTTGTTATCCACAGTTGTTGAGCGTCATCAGATGGGGGAAAATCGCATTTCCTTACCGTCACTTCTGCCCTACAATACTCCCTCTTTCTTTACACAGGGGAAGAAAGAGGAAGTAAACAATGATCATGTGGCCCACTTAGGGCTGTTTTTATCACGCCACTTTTCCTCCACACAGCAGGAAGTGGCAGCATGTTCCGTTTCAAAAAAAATAATCAGATTTAAAGGAGTCTATTTTGAGACGGAAAGAAGGCAAGAAGGAGCGGGAGACGCATGGCAGGCAGACGTTGTTGTCAAAAGGACCCACAAACATCTGTAAGTGGGGAGTAACAAGTATGAGATAAAATGCTCATCTGATGATGCCCGTTATCCAGTTATCTCCACAACCATCCTGTAAAGCACTTTCTACCTGACAGGGAATTGAAACGCATTGTTCACCAGGCCACTTTTATCACACTATCCCAGCCTTCCCCAATCTGGTGTGTCCTCCAGATGTTTTGGACAACAATTCCCATCTGCCCCAGCCAGCACAGGCAGTGGTTAGGGATGATGGGAGTTCATTTACAACATTTATATGCCTCTCCACATCACAACAGCTTCTGGAGCGGTGACCAATAAAAGGTAAAACAATAAAAAGAATAATATACCATATTAAAAGTTGTTATAAAAACAGAATTCCGATAGAAATCGTGGCTGGCTAAGTAAGGAAGTCTTCTTGAAATATGAGAGAGAGAAAGCGAGAGAGAGATTTTTTTTTGTCATCCAAAACATCTGGAGGGCAATACACACACACACACACACACACGTGTGTGTATGAGTATGTGTGTAATTTTAATTTTTTTATAAACTTTGTGACTTGTTGGGTCAGGACTCAACGTGAGATTCTGCCCTGATCGAAAGCAATCTAGAAATCGGATCTCTCATGGCCAACCGGTTTCTCCTCCTCTGTTCTAATGCTGTGTTCTGTTTTTTAAAAGGACAGGTTTGCCTAATATCACATCACCAAAATGGCAGAGATAGAGATGAGGTGTAAAGTATATGTAATGTGGCTTGTACTTAAGTGCAGTAATTGGAGTACTCCGTTGTTAGATCTGCCAAGACGATAAGGGGAGAAAAAGCTCCTTGGGAAAAGGTAAACTGTCTGAGGAGCTGACAACGATATGTGCTGGCTGGAAGAGGCCCAGAATTGTTTTAGCCTTGAAGACATTGACATAATTGTACCCTTCGGCCCCAGACCTCCTGATAATGATACCTTCTGAACCTCAGTTATTGGTATAATTTCAGTCTGATACAGGCCAAAATGCCTCTCTCTTTATACCCATGAGTTCAGCAGCAGGAGGCATATTCTCATGTGGCACGGTGGGTTCTGAGATCAGCGGGAGGCTCCATTCTCATGGGGATGGCAGGCGGAATTCACAGCATTTCTTTGGCAAGCCAAATTCTCCACCACGTACAAAGAGAAGCGGTCATTCAGCTGAGCCACCATGTCCACACATGCTGGGGAATGAGGTGGTTGTAACAGGGGCGTAAAAAAAAATGTTCACACATTCCTGAAATGGCAACAGTTTGGGGCAATGGGGACAAAGTGTATGCTTTTGGATGCACACTTTTCCAGTTAGAAATGTATACTTCCCCCGTTCAAGCAAATTGAAAAACAGGTCGGAAATGAAGTTAAGGGGTATTTCAGCGAGTTCAAATATTGCTGGTTCTCCCATTCCTAGGGGTCTGTCTTTATGGTGCTGAGTTGACGCCGCCCCGCTGCTAAACCCCACAGTATCGCTGATGCAAGATGGCAGTGAGTAATCTCCACTGAGGGAGTTCAGGCTTTCCGGCAGCCATTAGCCTTGCTGGGCCCGCCCTCTGCCCGGGCTGACAGTGACCAGTCATTGGTCGCCATCTGCACAGCCACACCTCCGCTGCAATTCACGGAGAAAAAAGTGCCACTGCGCACCCACCCCGGGGCATTCTGTGGGTATAGACAGCCCCTTAGAATACTTAGGGACTACACAGGACTATACCATCTCTAGTTTCAGGGGCGCAATGCCATATTTCTGGAGTCTCCAATGTGGTATCCATAGGAACCGCAGTGCCAGAGGACACCTCTCCAGGCTCCTGGACCCTCCTGATTTTTGTTTTATTTTAGATTTTTAAAAATGGAAATATTTTTTGGGATAGGAAGCTGACATGCTGCAAAAGAAGGTGCCGGCCTTCAGCCCATCTTTATTTCCAATAATGTTTCTTGGCTCCATGTGGGATACTTACCCATCAGTCTGTGCACAAAACTGTGGGTTCAAAAGAGTGGCTTTGTGTTTTGGAGATGAAACCCCACTTCCACATTGTACTTTTCTTTTGGCTTCACCAGTTTCTCTTTTAGGAAATGGGCATTTTGTGACTGACCATGCCCACCATGGCAGCCATTTTGTGTATAGCCAAACTGCTCCCATTGCAGCCATTTTGTGAGAGTGCCCACTGACCCTCAAGGCTTGGAGACCTCCTCTGAGTGTTCCATTCACTGATGGGCAAAACCTGCCCACCTCAATTTGGAACGAACTGAGTCTTTTTTTAAAAAAATATTTTTTTATTGATTTTCTATAACTACATAATAACCATACTTCTAAACAATACAAACAAAACTATATATATAATAACCTCGTAATACATAATACATAATAATACATACTTAAACAAATTAATAAACATACATTCTTTTCACTTAATTCTACTTTGATCTAATCCTTGATTAATATTAAAGTGCACCCCCAACCCATGGACTGAGTCTTTCTGAGCTTTTAGGGGACTTTTCCTATTCTCTGAAGCTTCTATCCTGGGATAGGATAACTTCTCCTGTTCTTCTCTGGTTGTCTTGCCCTTACACGGTATTATTTCCATTCCTTACCTGTCTTACAACTCTGGATGCATGTATGTTTCTTGCCTAGAATAATTCACCCTAAACCAATCCTCTAAAAATAGAATTATAAATAAAATTTAGTTCAACCGATAAATTCCAAACCTGGCTACATCTAACTAATGGAATTGACCACTCTCCCCAACAAAGTTCAAAAAGCTCCCCCCACGCACCCTGGTACAGATATGAGTACCACCCCATAAGTCAAGACAAATGGGATTTTTATTAGTCCCAGGGAAGCATATTTGTGGTGCAAAAATTCTGGGATCTGGACTAGTTGAAACCATTTTAATACACAAAATATGTTCTGTAGGTGGAAAATCAGCACCGTACTTCCTTGGCTTTTCAGAAGTGGTCTTTCTTCTGATGTATTTAGTCTGCTGGTGTTTATTGGGCTACCACTCCTCCTGAAGCGTAGTAAACAGAAAAATTCCTTGTATGACAGAGAAGCCAATTAAATGTCATTACTTTCTGGTCTAGCATTCTGCATCATAAACTCATCTGACACATTTTGAAACATGCTAAAATAATAAAACAACAAACCACTACGCTTTCATCCTGATGTGTAAACTTCCAGTGAGTGCCGGTTCCAAGGTTTTGAGGATCCTTGGGCAAGACACCCTCAGTGGGCCCTACCTACTCATGACCTTTGTCACTATCATCTATTGCTCCTCCAGGGAGAGAACCAGTGAGCAAGGAGGCAGTGGCATCTGTTGCTCCTTTATCTCTCCAACACCACCAGCTGTTGGTTTCTCTTTCCTTTCTGGAAGCCTTCTCTATTCTCTTTGTGTTCATGATGTGCTGAATCCTTTCCCCCTATTTTCAGGAACCTTTTCTCTCCCTGCTAAAGAGATGTTGTTTTTTCTGTTTCTTTCACAGGGAGGGAGACAATTTTGGAGAATTGTCTCCTTGGGGAAGAGGACAGCATTTTCTACATATCTTTTTTAAAATATAGCTGGTTATTGAGAAGTCTTCTTTCTGTTTTTTATCTACTTCTCTTTTTTCTCTCTAAAAAACACACACCACCACTGGCACTTGAAGGAATCCGGCAGTTCTTCCTGTATGCCTATTGGAGGCCATGTGACCTTGCCCTCTCCAATGGGCATTCAGGAAGAACTCCTGGGCTCCTGCAAGTACTGGGGGGTGTTTCATTTAAACAACAACAACAACAACAGAAAAGGACCTTCTCAACAATTGCCTACACTTAAAAAGATATGAAGAAATCCTGTCCCTCTCCCCAAGGAGGAAAATTCTCTGAAATTCTCACCTCTCCCAGATTCTTTTGCCAGAGTTTTCATTTCCATCCACTCACCCACCCTGAAATGCCGAAAATGGAATAATCGAAAGTTTCAGCACAACATTTCTTTGTGTAGGCTTTAGAGCCAGGTAGTCTAGTGTGTGTAATGGCCCTTGCAGTCCCCCTCCCCACAGGACTTGTTCTCTAAGTAATGCACTTCTGTCTCCAAAGATTCAACAACAGCATTCTTGATTGATATATACATGAGAGGATGACCCAGACACCGACTGCCTGGCTCTAGAGCCTACACAAAGAGAATAAAGAATGGGGCCCACCCAGGCCTTTCCAGAAAGGAAAGAGAAACTAATATACTGCAAACATCGTACAGTAGACATAACACAACAAGTGAGAGACAGGTGAACAAGTTTCAGTGGTGAAGAGGAGGAGCGAGGCCATAGAAATCTTGTCAGTGGGGCCCTTCCGGGCCCTCGGCAACAATCCAATCATGCCTACGCTTGACACCAGCTCTGCCTCTGGTCAAGGTCAGTGGGACTCCACTAATGGCCAGTTCAAAGGTTCCATTGAACATTTTCACGACTCCCTGTGACTGCTTGGCTGTTACCACATTTTAAGCTATTTGTGCACAGTGACATACCATGGAGCTGAACCTGTCTGCACAGTGTCATGCCAAACTTTTCATTCTTGACATGTATTTATAGTGGGTTCGATCCAGAAGTGTCTTTGTGTTCCTTGAAGGGGTAGTTCTGTTCACAAAGGGACTTGGATCAAGCGGAGCTTTCACGAATGGAAGTGGGAGAGAGGCATTTTCTGCCTGTACCCTCTTCCCTTCTCAGCAACTTCATGTATAGCTCCCCAAACTCTCTGGAGCAGATTTTCAAGGACTGCACAGGGGCTGAAGTATTGCTGAGACCACCCATTTCCATGAAGAGAACTTTGCTCATGGAATGTTAGCTCCAACCCAGTTTTATTTTACGTATCAGTCTCTTTATCCTCAAAGCTCAAGGTGCCTTATGGAGATAAGTGTGCCACACTATTAAACAATTAAGAGCAAAAAACACAACAAGAGCAGTAAAAGCAACTAAAACAGCTTTATTTAAACCAAAATCAATTTTTGAAATTGATCATTTTAAAGTAGAAATGCTTTTAAAAATCAGAAAAGCCTATCTGAAATAGACATTTGTGGTGAAGAATCATAGAAGCTGTGTAATGATCTGCAGCACACAAATGGCTCTTCACATTTATTCTGTGTTTAGTTTATTTTGTTCTACATTTATATGTAGGGACTTTTCCATGGCAGGAAAAGTTGAATAAATGAGAATAATTTAAAGGACTCTTAAATCCTTGCCCAATTGCAAGGGAATTTAGAAAGATTCCTTGCTCAATATTAAACTTAACAAGGTAAGAGGTAATTAAATTACCCTTGCTCAATTATAAGGCTACTTAAGGTGCAATCCTAGGTATGTTTAGACAGAGAAAGGTCCTACAACCCCCATCATTTCCCAGGCAGTTGATAGGATTGCACTCTTAATAATTCAAAAGATACCCAGAATGCCCTTGCTCCTTAGCTATCTTAGAGTTACAGTGGAAAGACAACCTCACACTAACACACCAGATGACACAATAGTCAACCGTTGACTATTTAAGCAATGGTTGACTATTTAAACAACCGTTGACTATTGTGTTGTCCAAACTCGGTCAGTATATACCCTTAATACGAAGATAAAATAGGGAATAGTACACAGTTAGAAAGATTTGCTGGCAAAGGACTACTACCCTCAAGAATCCATAATCCATGGTTGTAGAAACCCCCTGTCTCCCTGATTTCAGAAAGTAGACCCCAAAGCGAGGTTCTGTTTTATACCTTCTTTCTTTGCCAAATATTCCAATATCCACATCTAGCACTATATATGGAAAGTTAAATATTTTAAACTAGCTGATTGGTTCCTCTGAGGTGAGCTGGCTCTATTTAGGACCTGTCCTCAGTTCTTAGTGCCACATCTTTTCTGAGTGATGTATTGTTTTCATTTGAAAGAAACCTCTCAGATTTCTTAATCTGTACCCTGCAGTTTTTCTGGTACTGTCTGTGCCCTTCCTAATAGTGCAAAAACCACAGCAAATTCCTGTTCTTCTTGTACTGTTCTTAATGTGACTTTGTTCACTAGCTATTCTAGGCCACAAAACAATTTTTGACTTTGTAACAATGTGTAAGAACTGCTGGATTCAGTTGGGGAGGAACCATGAACTGGCTGAGAGCAACACCCACTGCTTCCAGCCTGAGGAGAGATAGGCCACAGCCTGAGAGAGCTCTGTGGAAAGGGCTTTGTTTAAATAGACTAAGGTTTGTTTGGAAGGCAGAGTCGGTGGGTTGCAGTCCACCAACTTTGAACCAGACTTAACAGCTTTTCTACCTCTAGACCCCAAAACAGCCTTTGGTGCAAGCAAATGTTAAATTTAGCTAAGCCGCTATGGTGGGCCTTTATGGCCTTTACCTTGATAAGCAACTATGCATCTATTGCCCCCTTCACCACCTTTATTCCATGAGATCAAGGTGGCCTATGTAAGGTTTCCCAGTTAGCCTCCCATCCATGCTCTAACCCAATCCAGGCCTGTTAGCTTTAGAACAGTTGCTACGTTATTCACATTTAAAGCACATCCTGGAATAATCCATGTGCAGCAATTTAAAGAAGCATCCATAAAGTGGATGCAATGTGTACATTGGCCATAACTCCACCTTTTGTTTATTTCTAGACTAATCCTGCTTGGAAATAAATATTACTGATTCCAGTCAAAAGTGCTTTGAAGTAAATATGCTTTGGATCACTTTAATCAGATTAAAATGTTCGTTTATCTAGTCTCAAAAGGTGCAACACATAATAGTCTTGATCCAATCAAAGTTAGCTATGTTGAAGTCCCATTAAAAATTATAAGCTTGCCCCATTGGTTTTAATGGGACTGAAGTGAGACTAACTGTAGCTGATTGTGGTGAACACTGGGTTAGAGCAGTTGTTAGAGCAGTATGACTATGGAACCAGTTACCTAGGGAGATCATGGACTCTCCCACACTAGAGGCCTTCAAGAGGCAGCTTGACAGCCATCTGTCAGGTATGCTTTAAGGTAGATTCCTGCAATGAGCAGGGGGTTGGACTCTGTGGCCTTGTAGGCCACTTACAACTCTACTATTCTATGATTCTACAAGGAAGAAGGTCTTTCATGGTTTTTGTAGTATATTCCTACTTTGTTGAGTTTGGAATGGCAAGTTCCAAAACTGAAGGACATCTTGCCACCCGAGGTGAAGCATGAAATCCTGTCTCCCACACACTCACCCAAGTCAAGGTGCATACTACCCAAAGGGAGCTAAGTTATTGTAACACATGAGACCAAATCATAATAAAATAAAATACATCTCACAAGCCCCTCCGCCCATCTCTAACAGTGAAAATGCCATGAGTTGAATCCAGATTTAGTCGTATTTACAGTAGACTCACTAAAATCAACAGTTAGGCATGACTATCATGCTCCATTTATTTCAGTGGTTCTACTCTGAATAATTCTGGATACAACCTTCTACTAACAAATTAAATAACGTTCAGGGTACCCAAAATGTGATGCCTAAGGTAGCAACCGCATTCTTCAATAAAGGATGATCTATATTTGATGTCCATCAGAATGTAAAAAGAATATAAAGCTGCTGGCAGATTGGGGAGTTAGTACTAGGTGTAGTAGTGGGCTAAACATCGAGGAAGGTTTAAAGTAAATACTATAGTGGAAGTGCAAATCCTACAGTAGTAGGGAATGTCTAGTGAGACCTTCAGCCCTTCACTGGTAGCAAAGTCTTTGGTCCGCTTCTGCCTAACATACATGTCTGAAGGCTTTTAATGGTGGGACATTTAGTCTGGCACATTGGCTTTCTATGTTCAAGCCAACCATTGAAGAACATCTGGTTTGGTTTATCATTAATTCTGGGAATGTGCATTTATAATACATTTTTGGGAACCATGGCTATTATTCCTGGAGAGCCTCTTAATGAACAATTTAATGCTTGTTCTATTGGGAGACAAATCTCTACTTAGAGATTGTTTTGCAGGCTTAATTATATTAGTTGCTATTGCCTTTTTATTGCCAGAAAGTGTGTCTTCATAAAAAGGGCTGCCGAAAAAGCTGCCAATCCTTGTTGTAGAGAAATCAGACTTCCTAACATTTTGGAGTCGAGAGTTTTGAAGGCTCCAGCTTAGAAACTTGGCTGCTCTTACTGCAATGCCAAGAGAAACACACTTGTCTCCCTCCCAGCTACCCCATTCCAGATAGCAGCTGAGCACAGAAATCATTACAACTGGAGAAATCATTCTTGCTACTAGAAGGAAAGTGAGGTGTTGACACCCTAACTGGTTTTGGGAATGCTTAGTGAACCCAATTCTGTTTGGTTAATGAACTGAAATATAACTTCCCTGGTCCAAGAAGGCAAGGTAAACGTTCCATCAGTGACTAATATTCCTTAGCACAGAGCCAGTTGCAGAGCATGAGGTCATGGCACCCAGACATCAAACTCCATTGGAGCTGCAAAAGCAAGGAAGAGGGGGCACCCAGTCATGTTTGGCAGACCGTGGTCAGACAGTTTTGGTGGTTAGCTGTGGACCCTGCAGAGGCAGGGGATTTGGCAGGTGGCTATTGGCCACAAAGGTGGGCTCCTGATGCCAGTTCTGGAAGGAAGCCATACATTGGACTAGATTCCAACGGTGTAATTCCTCTGATGGATCTGCTTCTGTAAGTGGAATCCAGAGGGGGGGGGGCGATTTCCCCTCCCCGCTGCATTCCTCCATGCATCCTCAAAAATCTGTTCCTGAGGTCCAAGAAATTCGGTACAGATTTTCCGATGCCGCAAAGGGCAGAAGGGAGCAGGAGAGAGGGAGGAAGTCCCATTGGACTAGTGGGTGTCTACTAGCATGATGTTGGATTTAACCCATATGTGCAGGTGTGTGTTTTAACATGAGAATGCTGCACATGGAACTAGACAGGGGCATTGAGCTTGTGAAATAATGTCTGGTTTTGAAATTGGCTGAGTTCCACTTGATTCCCCCCTCCCCCTATAGACAGGGGAGGGAGGTGGTTTTGATTCATCAACTTGGCAGTCTATTAGCATTCAAGAAAGCTATCAAGAGTGATCTCTTCCGCTACGCCTATCCAGTGGAATTTTAGGAAGTTTTAGAATGTTTTTAGGATGTTTTAACAATGTATATTGTGTTCTTTATTCACTTTCATGTATTTTATATTTACTGTTGTTCCCCACCTCGATCAAGTGGAGACGCAGGTAAGAAATTATTATTATTATTATTATTATTATTATTATTATTATTATTATTATTATTATTATTCCAGTGGGGCTGTGAATCCATTCCAGGTTCAGCCAGAACCAGCCAGAACTCTAAAGGAGCTCTCCAAGGGGCTGAGCCCTACTCCCAAACTAGGTTCAGCACCTTGGATTGTTCCTTTAGAGTTCTGACTGGTTCTTACTGTAATCCGGAATGGATTCACAGCCCCACCGAAATCAGAGCCACCAGCCTCCACTGCATATAGACTGACATTGCCTTCAGTGGCTCAGCCACTACTTCACTCTAAAATGATGAAAGTCCAGCTGTATTCGAGGAACGGCGTGCGCAGTAGGGAATCCAGATGTGCATTGTGTTCCCATCAGCATTTTGAACAGAAGCAAAGAGGGGTCAAACCTCTTCCAGCCTGAGAGTTGAATCCAATTTCAGAGAAGCTCTCAGCAGCCGAAATCCAGTGGTTGGTAAAGACCAAAGGCAAAACATGGTGGGCCCGGAGGCAAAGAGGGCAGGCCAAAATGCCCCACATGCCAGCTATTTCAATGTGAAACTCGTAGTGCCAATAATTAAGCCTTAGGAGACACTTTTGTGAACCGCCAGAGAGCTTCGGCTATTGGGCGGTATAAAAATGTAATAAAAAATATAAACATTTCAACCTTTTATAATGTGATGGGGAAAAAACGGGAAGCCACCAGATTATTGGCATCCAGGAGAAGGGGGCATGGCTTTCTTGGAACTCCAGAGGGCCAGTCGGGGACCCCAGAGTGCTGAATTTGGCCCACACCCCTGAGGTTCAATACCCTGGGTGTTCAAATTTCCTGGCTTCTTCAACTTTTTTTAAAAAAAACTTTTTTATTGGGAATATTGGCAAAACATTCAACTTAATGGAACTTTGGTCTGGTTCACCAAGGAGGTAAATTATTCTTTGGGCATGTATTGTGGAAAACCCTCATTTTCCTTCAGGCAATCCCAGAATACCTTCCAAAGAACAAACTATTCCATCCCGAATTCATTGTACCCGCCAATTGTGCAGTCCTTCATTAAAGTTGGCTTCCACTGCTTTAGTTACAGCTCAAGATATTCCAAAAACTCAGCAAAGCTGAACCAAGAGAATTTTTTGTTTGTTTATTTGTTTACTTGGGGATTTTTAATCGGTTGTTTTAAAAAATGCATTGTAGTCATAATCCAAAAAAGATGAAGGGTGTCATAACAATATTTTGAATAAATAAATGAATTGTTTGCACTCTACATAGGCCAAATATTTGACCAAAATTTCAGTAGGTTCAGAAATTTGTATTTGGCTGCACCTGCCAAAATGCTCTCCCTTATAGAACATACAAATCCTATCTTCCCTTGAAGGACTTTTATTCCAACTTTTCTTGAAACTTTTTCTATAAAAAGGAAAAGGAAAAAGGGTTGTATGCTTTGTTCTGGTGGTGTTGCTTGGAATAGCAGAAACTCTGTCTCTCAAGTTCTGGAGTACATGCTGAATAATAATAATAATAATAATAATAATAATAATAATAATAATAATAATAATTCTTCAACATGCTCTACATGGGGCTGCCCTTGAAGAGTGTTCAGAAATTTCAGCTGGTGTAAAAGGCTCCCGCCAGAGGAATGGCTGGTTTCTTCTTCACGAAATAGGGCATTGATATGTGGTGCTCAAGTAGTAGAGGACCTCAACCACTATTTATTTTATTGTTCTTTGTATTCTTAACGCAGGACAAAATTTATTTTGAATCTGTTATGGGATATATCTGATCGTGATGATCAAGTTAAAATATATATTTGCTCTCTGAGTTGCAAGAGTCGCAGCGGCTGCCCAAAAGTTGAGAAGAAGATTCATAGAGGTCAATATGGTGAACTGTAATGATGAAATTTAACATGAAGTTTTAACATAGCAGTAGTAAGCACCCAGTATTCCCAGGCGGTCTCCCATCCAGGTACTAACCAGGCCTGACCCTGCTTAGTTTCCGAGATCAGACGAGATCGGGTGTGTTCAAGGTAGTATGGCTGTAGTAACTTTCATACATTTATGGACCTTTTAATGTTAATTCTTAGTGTCTTTTATTTTAATTCTTTGAATTAAAATGAACTTTTACATATTTGCAGGCACCTTCTAATGAAAACCTTTTTAGTATCTTTTTGTATTGTTCTTTGCATTGTAGAGTTTTTGTGTGCTTACCTGTATGCATCTGTAAAGTTGATACGACCATAGTGGTTGAAACAACAAATAAACAAACTATCAAACTAGTAGATGTAGATAAAGAAACAAAACGGCCATGTTTGATCTCTTATTGGGTTTCCCTTTCCACACAATCTGATGACAAGATCTGTTCATGCTTAAGAACGTTGGGAGGCTTGATCGCGGTCCTCATTGCCAAAAATGGGTAAGTCTTCAAAGCCTGGATATTCTGTCTGGACATTCCTTTGTTCCAGGAACCAACTCTTCTTTCCTCTTCCCTGAATCGGGACTCAAAAGATTTATTATAACAGTCCTATTGCTTAAAGTTTGCTGGGTTTTGTTTGTTTTTTTGCTTTGGTAAAAGAGGCTTTATATTTTCTATATGGAAAATGACCTAAGCCTTCCAAGTTGAATTTATTATCAGATGCTCTTCTCTGTCCTTCCTATTCAATGAAGAGAACAGATTCACTTTGAAGCAGGATTGCAAGATCATTATATGTTTTAGCATTCTGGGATGAAAGGTGGGCGCTTAAGCTTTGAAGTTTTTCTCTGATTTTAAAGGCACAACAACTCTCTCTCTCTCTCTCTCTCTCTCACACACACACACACACACATACACACGTGTGCCTGTAAAGGAAATGTATTTTTCCTTTGTTAAAATGTATTTAACAGATTTACTTAAGTGGGTTTGCTAAATGAAGTTTCACACAAGTTTTTTTTTATCAGACCAAGGAAAATGGAATCAAGGGGCAGTATCCACTAGTGCATCTTGGATGGCTCCTTTAGATTTCTGACTGGTCCTGACTGAAACTTGGTGTGGATTTATCACCCCAGTGACATCAGAGCCACCAGCCTCCACTGGAACCTATATTTCTGCTAAGGTCCTGCTCTGGATCCCACCACTGTCTCTGGTATGGTGGGCAGTATGGAGGAGAAAGCTTTTTTTTGGACATGGGGCTTTGGCACCCATTGCTCAGAGTGGCTTGTCTGGTTTCAATTTTCTGTCAGGTGCTTGGGGAAAACACGTCACTTCCAGTAAGTGTTTGACGTGGGTGCTGATTAAAAGACCTCTGGATATATTTTTTATGGGGTGTGTGTCTGTGCCTTTTTGTGTGGTAGGGTGTCTAAGTGACCTCTTTTGCATAGGGCAGATCTCTATTTGAAGGCGTGCCAGAGTGTCCTCTATTTTATTTGTGGCATTTATATACCGCTGAATACAATAACATCTCTCAGTGGCTCACAGCATTAAAGTACAATATTAAACACCCCACATTAAAACACAGCATTAAAACACATTAAAAAAACACTTCCAATTACAATAATAAAAAAATAAAAAAACAAGGAGCAGTAAAATGGAGTGGTGTAATTAATTTACTTTCAGCTTAGAGTAAGCCTTGGTGAACAAGTGTGTTTTCAGGAGGTTTAAAAGATGTCACATTTTCTGCCTCCTGAACTACATGAGGGAGGTGTTTCCAGAGGGCTGTACTGTCTATGGCCAGTATAAAGATACTATCAGATAAATAAAAAACACCATCAGAAGGAAGTTCTGGGCCTTGAAGTTGCCCATCAAAAGCACCTGGACAGCAGACTAAGCAAAGCATACAGGTTACCTGGTTACAGTCTTCCATTCTATGGGGAGAAATGCTGTAGGGTATTTCTGTTCCAATTATAATAATTATTTCAAAATGTGCATCTATACGGATAAATCAGGCCATGCAAATTTTATGGAGATCGGTATCCTCTTTTGTCCTATTTTTGGGCAATTCAAAAGTGCCCACCCTACTCTGGATATCTTTCTCCCACTCTGCTGTATCATTGTTCTGTTCTGTTTTATTGATCTTCTGTTTATTTTGTTGGCTGCTGTACCATGAATCTCTCTCTCTCTCTCTCTCTCTCTCTCTCTCTCTCTCTCTCTCTCTCTCTCTCTCACACACACACACACACACACACACACACACACACACACTGTGTGTGTGTTTTGTCTGTATCTGATTATGAGCGGTATTGGAAGTCTGTTATAGAAAGAGAAAGGAGCTTAAACTATTTTAACACACACACTTTACAGATACATGAGTTGTGCCAGTATCACAACGTATTAGTTTTTATTTATTTAAAACATTTCTTGGCTGCCTTTCAGGGCACAAACCCTCACAAGACGGCTTACAACAATAAAATACATAAAAACAGTTAAAATATTAAAAGCAATAAAAACATGATCACAATAAAATACCTATTAAAATAATAAAACCCATGTAAACAAATATAAAAAGCTCTGATTTGCAAACATGTTTCATACCCTCTGAATTTGGCTGGGTTGAAACTGACTTCAAATGCATCATTTATAAAACGGTAAAGCAGGAGCGATTTACAACTAACATTCTGCAAAGCTATGCACAAGGATTTGGGCAGAAGATCCATTTAATTCAGCGGGACTTACTTCCAAGTAGATGCAATAGGAGTGCAGTGACAGTCTTTTAAAAAGGCTCCAGTGTTGTTTCTCCGGGCATTAGGAACAACGATTAACATTCTTGTAAGACCATTAGCACCATGAAGCTCCAAATGGATGGCAGCACTAATGTTCATAAAAAATGAAGTGAATCTGATTTATCAGCCTGATAATTCAATATTTCAAGAAAAAGCCTTTGATCTAGAAAGCTGTGAAAACAAGGCATGCACCTTAAAGATTATCATTACAGATAGAACCCTTTCAACTTTTACAAGTTTCAGGTCTTATTATTGAGAAACAAAACAACACCGCATAACAGAGACACCCAGTCACACATGTAAAATAATACAGACATTGCTGATTCTCTCCTTTCAAACACACACACACACACACACACACACACACACACACACACACACACACACTGAAGGATGCAGCAATGGTGCCATCTAAATTAAAGTTCCCTCTTTTTATTATTATTAATTGCAATTTATATGGTCATACCTCCCACCCACCCCCGGCCATGAATTGTTTGGCCAAAACAACAACAGCAACCTTCATTAAAATATGCATGTATTGTGCCAAGGCCCCCCAATAGCCGAAACTCTTTGGGCAGTTCACAAAATTAAAACCATGAAGAGCATAGTAAAACAACTAACAATCCAAAAACAAAAATACAAAATATAATATAAAAAGCACAACCAGGGTAAAGGTGACTCATAACACAGAACACCAAAAACATATGAAAAACATAAAATAATGTTTTTAAATCAGCCATAAAAAGCCCAAAGGGTAGTATCCAGTGTTAGTCCTACTTAGAATAAACCCATTGAAAATGAATGAGACTTAAGTAAGTCATAACTAATAAGTTCTATTCATTTAAATGGGTCCACTCTATGTAGGCCTAACATTGGATACTACCCAAAATAGCTAGCAAGATACAACAGGATCGTGGGGCCACGGTGAAAAGGCCCTGTCCTGCTCATCTTGGTGGCAGGCCACAGAGGTCAATCTCAGCCTCTGGCAGGTTCCTTTATGGGACTCCTTTCCACTGACAACACACCAAAGACTGATCTCCTTCCAGAAACATTGGGGCTTAAGGTCAAGTTAGCAAAAAAAAGAAAAAAGTTTGCGTGCATAAATAATTCCTCGCCATGAATGTGAACAGGGCAGCTCAGTTTGTCCAGAGATCAACTGAAGCCCATCAGGCTCTGGTTCATGGCCAGTTCATGTTTTTCACAAGTCTTAAGTTCAGCCTGGTAGTCAATGAATGTCACAGATATAGGCTGCACAGATATGTCAGCGTGATAAGATAAAACTGGCACTTTAAAATAATGTCTTTGCAAATTGTGATGCTATATTTTCCTAGGCAAAAGAGCCAGATCAGAATTCCCAGGGTTGCTTGTTCCCCCCCCCCGCCCCTTTTCTTTCTTGGGGTGTGTGTGTGTGAGTGTGTGAGTGTGCCGGTGCACTTCAGCCTGAATGGCAAAAATGTAGTTGTTCTGGAACCGTTCTATATACAACCTGTCCAGTACTCACCTAATCCATTTTTTATCACTTCGTACTTCATTTTCTTCCTTTGACCTTTGAGGATTCCAGAGGAATTCTAAAACCCATTAGTATCTATGAACACTCGCAGCAAATCCATAAATGACTGCTTAATGGTCATTGCTAATCAGCACTGAGCAACTTTGGCACAGTTAAAAAAATCCTCCTGTGGTTTTAATTTTTAACGGGAGAGGCATACAATTTTGTTCTCTTTCCTTTATACATTTATAATACAGGGTTTTGTTTTGTTTTGTTACCAAAATAAATAAATAAAAATCAGTTGACAAAGTGATCACATCCAATGACAAACAGCAAGATCCCCAGCCAACCAAATGTGGTGGGAATCATCAAACACCCAAACCCCATAAAGTTGTTAAAATGTGTAATTCTAGAGGAGTAGAATTAGTTGGTTTGTTGGTTTTTACAAGGGTATTTGTTTCAAGCATTAATTCCCAAAATGCAAGCCTGGTCTCACTAGTCTATCCTAAGAAATAAATAAACAAAATAACATCTGCTTTGAGCTGTGTGCAAAAGGCTTCTTGAATTTCTTCACCCTATTTGTTGGTGGAGAAATTTGGTGGACCATTTCACTGAATGCCTCCAGGGAAAGGAGAAGTTCTCCTACAGTTTCTGGAAGATGATAGGGATGGTTGTAGTACAGTTTCCGTTGTTGTTGTTGTTGTTGTTGTTGTTTAAAAAGAGCTTTTGTTTTGTGTGTATCGTCATTGCAAGTGGCAATAGCAGCAGCTGTTTTGGCTGCCTGGCCGCCATTTCCATCCTTCACAATGCCCATATCTAGGGTGGCCATATGAAAAGGAGGACAGGACTCCTGTATCTTTAACAGTTGCACAGAAAAGGAAATTTCATTTGTATGCATCCAGCACCTGGTGAAATTCCCTCTTCCTCACAACAGTTAAAGCTGCAGGAGCCCTGCCCTTTTGACCAGATACAAAAGTGTTGGTCTAGAATAAGGTGGGGTGGGGTGGGTAGGGTGACCATATGAAAAGGAGGTCAGGGCTCCTGTATCTTTAACAGTTGCACAGAAAAGGAAATTTCATTTGTATGCATCCAGCACCTGGTGAAATTCCCTCTTCCTCACAACAGTTAAAGCTGCAGGAGCCCTGCCCTTTTGACCAGATACAAAAGTGTTGGTCTAGAATAAGGTGGGGTGGGGTGGGTAGGGTGACCATATGAAAAGGAGGTCAGGGCTCCTGTATCTTTAACAGTGTATTGAAAAGGGAATTTCAGCAGGTGTCATTTGTATATATGGGGAGCCTGATGAAATTTCCTCTTTATCACAATAGTTAAAGGTGCAGGTGCCCTGCCCTCTTTAGTATCTGGTCACTCTAGTATGGCTCCTGCACCTTTAACTGTTGTGATGAAGAGGGAATTTCCCCAGGTTCTCCATCTATACAAATGGCACCTGCTGAAATTCCCTTTTCTATGCAACTGTTAAAGATATAGGAGCCCTGTCCTCCTTTTCATATGGTCACCCTAGGGGTGGGAGGTAGGTGGTCTACCTAGTATTGTTCTGAGGAATTGTTGGTAAGGAAAATAAGACCACCACCACAAACACACACACACACACACACACACACACACACACACACGAATTCAAAATGAGGAAAATTTGGAGAAAAATCTGCAAAGTGGCCTTCTGTTTCTAGAGGAGGAAGAAAAAGAAAAATCTCAGAACTTTCCCCATAGTCTCTCAAATGTTAAATTTCTGAGGGGTGATTGTAGAAACAGGTGCTTTCCCCCTGCAAACTCTCTTGTGGGTGTGGGTGGGGCAGTATTGTGTCCTACTTTAGGAAAGAGTTGGAGCTAGTGCTGGGGCAGAATCTGTCCTCCAATTTCCTGAAAGTTTTCTTCTGCTTACCTGAATCAATCTCAGGACCCTTTAGAATTTCCTTTGAAATTCCTACTGCCTCCCCACATACCCCAGCATTTTTCACCTGGGGCAGCTGCTTCACTCTGCCTAATGGCAGGGCCGGTTCTGTGTTGCAGGACCTTTCTTAGGCCAGATCTATGCCAAGCAGGATATAGCACTATGGCCCCAGCTACACCAAGCAGGATATTCCACTATGAAAGTGGTATGGAAGCGGTATATAAAAGGCAAGAGCTACACTACTGCTTTATAGCGGTATTGAAGTGCACTGACAACTGTTGGGGCCCATTGACACATATCATATACCACTTTCAGACCACTATATCCTGCTTGGTGTGGCTCCTGCCTTTTATATACCACTTTCATAGTGTAATATCCTGCTTTGTGTAGATGAGCCCTATGAAAGTGGAATGAAAGCAGTTTTTATCTGGTTGAGCTTTTATATTGTATTTTATATTATGGTTTTATACTGTTGTTTTATACTTTGAATGGTTTTAATTTTTGTGAACCGCCCAGAGAGCTCCGACTATTGGGCGGTGTAGAAATGAAATGAAATAAATAAATAAATAAATATATGGAGGCAGGATCTACACTACTGCTTTATAGTGGTATTGAAGTGCACTGACAACTGTTGGGGCCCATGACACATGCCATATACCACTTTCATACTGCTTTCATGGTGCGATATCCTGCGGGGTGTAGATGTGTCATGGGCCCCAGCAGTTGCCAGTGCACTTCAATACCACTATAAAGCAATAGAGTAGATCCTACCTTAGAAATGACCCGAATTTGTGTTCTTTGCAACCAACTTTGGTAGCCAATCTTGAAATGAAACAGGCCCAACAGTTATTCTGCTGTTCTTCTAAATGAAAAGGAAAACACATTTAGATTAATATCAAGGGTAAGCACAGATCTTCTGTGGCCACAACTCATTTCTTTGCTCGTGGTCACACTGTCATTCACTCCAAGCCAAGAGGAAATACCAGAGTTATTTGCCAGCATAAATTATCAAGTGGCTTCAGCCTATGTGACTCAGGCCTATAAACCCCATGAGAAGTGTTTCCTTATTGTTATCCTCTTTCTTCTGTCGTAGAAATGCAAATAAAACTGTCAACAGGGAAATTTAAATTTCATATTAATAATCGCTATGAAGGTTCACTATTTCAGCCTCTTGAAGAATCCAGCATGTGGAAATTCCAAACATTGGACAAGCTACTTTTCCTTCTGGATTTGTAGTATTGATTGATTTTTGTAGTATTTTGTTATTTATTCCTAAACCACACTGAGGAGGCAGGTTTAAGATTGCAATCCAGAAAAACATACTTTGAAGTACGGGGTTGTATTCAATGTCAGTCCTGTGTGCAGTAGGATCATTGAAATGAATGTGACTTAGGCTGTAGCTAGACCTGAGGTTTATCCCAGAATTGTCCTGGGGTTAAACCTGTTCATCTAAGTGCCACACAGGGCATCCAGCGCTCAGGCAGGGATGAACCCGGGATGATCCTGGGATAAACCTTAGGTCTAGCTATGGCCTTAGAATTGGACTAACATTGGATACAACCCAAGAGGTGGGTCCAGGTTTACACTGGATCAACTGCATTGATGGAAGTGGACTTCCTTGCCCCCTCCTGCCCATGGCAGCCTCTCCAGCTCCCTGAAAATGCTGTACAGAGAGTCAAGAAACTCCTCTGAATGGAGTGATCTGGGAGGGGGGTCCCCAAAAATCAGTCTCACCTGACTGTGGTCATTGATGTTTTAGTAACTTCCGGACTGGACTACTGCACTGTGTTTACTGGGGGATGCCCTTGGAAAAGAGTCTGGAAACGTTAATTGACCCAATGTATTGCTGCCAGACTTTTATCTGGGACTGGTTGGGCAGAGCATATTACTCTGTTTCTTTATGATCTACTTTGGTACCTTATTTGTTCCCAGGCTCAGTTCAAGGTGCTAGTTTTTGGGGTGTTTTTTAACCTTTAAATTAACACTGAGCTGAAGTATCAGACAGTGAAATTTCAGAGGTGAATTTGTATATGGATGAGGGCGCAAAATCCCTCCTAAAAACAACCCTGTGATGGAGGGCCTCTCCTAGGGAGACCATATGAAAAGGAGGACAGGGCTCCTGTATCTTTAACAGTTGTTTGAAAAGGGAATTTCAGCAGGTGTCATTTGTATATATGGGGAACCTGGTGAAATTTCCTCTTCATCACAGCAGTTAAAGCTGTAGGTGCCCTGCCCTCTTTTAAATCTGGTCACTCTAGTATAGCTCCTGCACTTTAACTGTTGTGATGAAGAGGGAATTTCACCAGGTTCTCCATATATACAAACGACACCTGCTGAAATTCCCTTTTCAAACAACTGTTAAAGATACAGGAGCCCTGTCCTCCTTTTCATATGGTCACCCAAACTTGAATCTACCTGGTGACTACAATCAAGACCAGAGGCCTTTGTTCAAGTGCCACCCCTGAGGAAGGGGAACAAGAGAGAGGGCATTTTCAGTGGTGGTCCCCTCATTATGGAATGCTCTCTTCACTGAGGCCCACCTAAGGCCAATACTGTCATGTTTTCAATGCCAGGTTAAGACTACCAGGCATTTGAAGGCATATGATAGGACATTTATGTTACTTGTTTCTAGCAGGTCGAGTATCTTATTGTAAATGGTTTAGCTGTTTAAATTGTTTTAGATTTTGTATGCTAGAGATTTTATATTATGTTTTAATTATCTTGTATTATGATGTGTATTTTTGTGAACTGCCCATAGAGTTTCAGCTACTGGGCAGAATAGACATTAAATTTAAAACCCCCAACTTATCTTCATATTCATTAGTTTAGTGGCTATTTATGACCACAATGTTCATCACCATTTTGTTGGCAGAATTGCCCTGTTGCTTAGGCAACACAGGGACACTTTTCTCTTCCTTGCAGCACAAGAAGTCAGGGCCTAGGTACAGCAGCACGGCATGGGAAGGCCTATGATTCAGGGTGGCCTAGGCTGCAGCAGAGGACCAGAAGTGATCTTTGTGGCTGTGAAGAGCCATGGAAGAACTGCCCAGAGAGCTTCAGCTGTTGGGCAGCATAGAAATAAAATAAATAAATAAATAAATAAATGGTTATTCTGGCAGGGTGATGGTCCGCACCATGAGCAATCTCACAAAGCGTTGCCAAGCTTCTTCTTGTCGTAAATATTTTCATGAAAGAACTCTGAAAGAAAAGAACAGCCCCTTTCCTAGAACTTATTCTAGCCTCTGCACCTTATCAACACTTTTAGCTAGTTTATTCATCACACGAGTTATGCCATAGTCCATGGGTCTTGAATGTCTTTCAGTCCAAGGGATGGATATAATTTTGGAGGAGCTCTGGGGGGCTGCATTCCAGTGGTGGGCAGGACTGATGGTAAAAGAGGCGTGGCCAAAAGACAAAAAAATGCCCCAATGATAGCTGTTGTTGTTGTTGTTGTTGTTGTTGTTGTTATTATTATTATTATTATTTACGTTTTTATATCGCCTCATAGCCATTAAAAACAGTGGACTTTAGTTGACTTTAAAGCTCTTACTGTCAGTAAATAAGGAGAGAAATTTTGACTTTTTGGAATGGGGAAACCCCCCCACAAAAATGCCAGGAAATGAACAAACAGTTTGTAATCAGGCCAGGGGTGGGCCAGGAGAAGGAGGCGTGATCATCTCTGGTACCCAGAGGGTCAGATTGAGACCTCATGTGGGCCAGGTTTGGTCTGCGAGCCAGAGGTTCCACATCCCTGCCATAGTCATTAAATCCCAAACACTGGCTCTGTAGACATTGATGGGGCTACCCCCTCATAAGCTTTCTGAGACTCCCAGTCAGACAGTTGTGTGTCCGTTTATCCAGGCTTAGGTACAGTGAAATTTGTCGGCCACATGGGTGACTGTCAACAACGTGGATAAGAAGCTGCAGGATTGCAGCGGAAATGAGCCAATGTTTTCCACAGTGATTCAGAGTCAGGTAGTTCTTGTAAAACCAAATCAGAGAGCAGCTGCCAGGCCTGAGCGAGAAAGCATTCTTCTTCAGGGAATCTCTCGTGGGTGTGATGTTGGCTTTGAAACCAGCTTATTGGAAAATCAATGTCCATTTGGATGACCAATACATCCAATTTTACAGTTGCTCTGGATCAGCTGATGAGGACTACCTACGCCTGATCGGGTTACCTGGTCCCTGATTTATAATTGACAATGTAATCTTGTTTCTTAGTACAGGTTTCAACCTTATTGCTCTCTATTAAATCTCACCTCTAAGAAGTTTCCATCAAATGGAAGTGATACGGTATTTTTTTTAGCACAAACAGAACATCTCAAACAGCTTCCCCCAAGCAGATGTGCTGGACTCAGCCCCATCATCTCCAGTCCAATACATCTGGAGTAGAGAGCACCAGGTCAGGGAATGCTGATCTAAAATCTTGATAAACTTGGAGCAGACAGAAGGATTTAATTGTGGACATGAAACAAATGTACTCCTGCGACAGTGGACTGGATGAGGGCTAATAAACTGAAACTCAATCCAGACAAGACTGAGATGCTGTTAGTAGGTGATTCTGCTGACAGGATGGGGGGGTGTTCTAACAGTTCTGGATGGAATTGCACTCACCCTGAAGGAGCAGGTTCGTAGCTTGGGGGTTCTTTTAGACCCATCATTGTCACTTGAGGCTCAGGTGACCTCAGTGGCACGGAGTGCGTTCTACAAAGTCTGGTTGGTGGCCCAGCTATGCCCCTATCTAGACAGGGATAACCTGGCTTCAGTTGTCCATGCTCTGGTAACCTCCAAGTTAGATTACTGCAATGCGCTCTACATAGGGCTGCCTTTGAAGACGGTTTGGAAGCTGCAGCTCGTGCAAAATGCAGCAGCCAGATTGATTTCAGGAACCAGAAGGTTTGACCATATAACACCTGCTCTGGTCCGCTTGCACTGGCTGCCTGTATGTTTCCGAGCCCAATTCAAGGTGCTGGTTTTGACCTATAAAGCCTTACACGGCTTGGGACCACAATACCTGACGGAACGCCTCTCCCGACATGAATATACCCGGTCACTACGTTCAACATCTAAGGTCCTCCTCCGGGTGCCTACTCCGAGAGAGGCTCAGAGTGTGGCAACGAGGGATAGGGCCTTTTCGGTGGTGGCCCCCAGACTATGGAATGATCTCCCTGACGAGGCTCGCCTGGCACCAACGCTGCTATCTTTCTGGCACCAGGTTAAGACTTTCCTCTTTGCCCAGGCATATGGCGGCACATCTTAATCACCCACATGTTTAGTTTTTTAACGGTTTTTAATGCTTTATGTGTGTATGTTCTGTGTTTTAGAATTTTAAATTTTGTATACTTGTTTTTATCTCAATTTTAGAATTTCTGTAAACCGCCCAGAGAGCCCTGGCTATGGGAGCAGTATATAAGTGCAATAAATAAATAAATAAATAAATAAAAAAATGATGCTCCTTCCATCCATGTCTACAGGGAGTGGTGACTCCAGAGGCATCTGGAAGAAGCTGATTATCTAGACCAATTTCAGTCGGGCTTCCAGCCAGGCTATCAGGCTGCGACTGCTTTGGTCACCTTAGTGGATGACATATGCTGGGAACTAGATGTGTGTGGGGGGGAGTGCAAGCCATGGACCTCTTGGAGGTCTTCAGTACCATTGATGATGGTATCCTTCTGGACCATCTGGTGGGGCTGGGCCTTGGTTAGTTCCAGTCCTGAATCTCCCATCAATCGGCTTCATGGGATGATCCCTTTGGGTTCTAGTATAATGCAAGGGGGAGAAAAATGTCCATGTAGAAGGGAGCTCGTGAATGAGGTTGTTGAGATAAGGAAGAAAATAAGCATGAGATGATTGTCTGTTCATCTTGAACCATTCATTGGGTTCACCGAATGAAGTTGATTGGTTGTAGATTCAGAATGGGCAAATGAAAGTCCTGCTTTGCACAAGGCGAACTCTGTGCTGCCAGATCCAGTAATGGCCAGTGGTTTAGATCAGCCTCAGAGACCAAATCCAGTCCTCCAGGTGTCTCCAGAGGGTTGGACCTCCTTTCTGCTGACCACTGATCTTAATAGGCCTCCAGCATTAGTTGCTGGGTGGCCATAGTGTGGTTCATGATCAACTGGTGGGCTTCCAAGGGGTATTTGATTGGCCAATGTGGGAAACAGACAGGATGCTAGATCTGATAGATCTTAGGTCTGATACATCAGGAGTCCTCAGTGTTAAGGGAATACAAATGCTTCCTGCTCTGCAGTTCAGAAATGACTCAATGCTGCCCTCTTCTGGACTTTTTAAATAAAGCAGTCCACAGTGTGTGAAGAGCATGAGAGAGAAAGCATGATTTTTAATAAAAAGTCAGGAAAGGTTCCACCATTACTGTTGGCTCAGTGACTTTCAGTTTCCAAGTTGGCAACTCCTAGTCCCTTAGCTCAATAAAATCAAACTATTCTCATGATAGGGAAAAAAAGAGGATTTATTAAATGAAAAACCATTACATTTCTCTAAAGAATATGCTTTACAGTAGAACACACATTATGGATGTGTTTCAGAAACAAAGTAAGTCAGACTGCTAGCACTTAATCTGGTGTTTAGGCATCTTGATGACTGAAGTGGACTGGCTGCATGATAAAGCTGTCCTGGGTTCTTAGTCATCAAATAGATTCAAGCCAAGTTCCTACTGTGCTAGCAATTTAATTTTTTCTTGTTTTTCAATCTTCGTCTCAAATACTTATTCATTATTTACTTATTTATTCAATATACGAGTTGCCCTATAGTCGAAACTCTCAGGGTGATATATGTAATAAAAACAAATATAATAAAACCAGTGCTAAAACACATTAAGCCAGTGTGGTGTTGTGGCTAAGGTGTTGGACTGGTTGTTGGGAGATCCGGGTTCTAGTCTAGGGTGACCATATGAAAAGGAGGTCAGGGCTCCTGTATCTTTAACAGTTGCATAGAAAAGGGAATTTCAGCAAGTGTCATTTGTATGCACGCAGCACCTGGTGAAATTCCCTCTTCATCACAACAGTTAAAGCTGCAGGAGCTATACTAGAGTGACCAGATTTAAAAGAGGGCAGCGCACCTGCAGCTTTAACTGTTGTGATGAAGAGGAAATTTCACCAGGTCCCCCATATATACAAATGACATCTGCTAAAATTTCCTTTTCAATACAATTGTTAAAGATACAGGAACCCTGTCCTCCTTTTCATATGGTCACCCTATTCTACTCCCCACTCGGCCATGGAAACCCACTGGGTTACTTTGGGCCAGTCACAAACTCTCAGCACAATCTACCTCACAGGGTTGTTGTTGTGAGGATAAAATGGAGAGGAGGAGGATTATATACAGCGCCTTGGGTTCATTGGAAGAAAAAAAAGGCGGGATCTAAATGTGATGATGATGATGATGATGATGATGATGATGATGATAATGATGATGGGAGCAATCCAATGTCCCTCTAGATAGCATCTGGGGGCGGGGGATAGGATACTTCAGAATCCCAGATCTGAGGTTGGAGAGAGTGTATGGAGCTTGGAGTGTGTGCTACCTGTCCCAAGGGAGCGTTCTGGTGGGTGGGGAGGGGAGGGGACTAGAAAGGCCAGGATGAGAGCTCTTCTGATGCTTCTCCAGCCTCCTCCTCTCCTGCTCTGTCACATGTAGTGCTGCTGATGTCATCAAGATGGCTGCCATCAATATTCACAAAACCACAAATATCTCCATAAACAGTCGACAGATTTTAATTTATAACGCCTCATTTTAAAGATAAATCGGAAGGCTACAGAATGAAAAATAATGTCTGTGGTGTAATAGTTGTGTGACACATAATATTGATGATGTCCTCAAGATGGCCGCCATCCAAGTTCACTAAATCATCAATATTTCCATAACTAATGGATGGATTTTCATTTTTAAGGTCTCAGTTTAAAGGTAGAAAGCCTGTCTAGCTACAGTGCAGAGCGACAGGAGTGGTGGAGGCCATGGTCATCTAGGCCACTCATCCACCTGTTTTGCACTGGATCCTTGTAAGCCTCTAAGCTCAGAGGCTTACAAGCATTGGGCATGGGACTAATTCATAGAATTGCACCCTAAGGGTGCAATGACTGGCTGGGGAATGATGGGAGTTGTAGGACTTTTTTCTGTCTAAACATGCATAGGATTGCACCCTGAACTAACCGTTTTGAAAGCAGCAGCAATAATTCAGAATAATCTTAAATGGGATTTCAAAAGCAAACAAACCTGGGCAAAGGAGGTGCAGGGAACGCTGATCAAATTTGCAGATGACACAAAATTGGGTGGGATAGCTAATACCCTGGAAGATAGAAACAAACTTCAAAGTGATCTTGATAGGCTGGAGCACTGGGCTGAAAACAACAGAATGAAATTTAATAAGGATAAATGCCAAGTTCTACACCTAGGAAAAAAGAAGCCAAATGCACAGTTACAAGATGGGGGATACGTGGCTCAGCAATACTACAAATGGGAAGGATCTTGGAATTGTTGTAGATCACAAGCTGAATATGAGCCAACAGTGCAATATGGCTGCAAGAAAGGCTAATGCTATTTTTGGCTGCTTAATAGAAGTATAGGTTCCAAATCGCGTGAGGTACTGGTTCCTCTCTATTTGGCCCTGGTTAGGCCCCATCTTGAGTATTGCGTCCAGTTCTGGGCACCACACTTCAAGAAGGATGCAGACAAGCTGGAGCGTGTTCAAAGGAGGGCAACCAGGATGATCAGGGGTCTGGAAACAAAGCCCTATGAAGAGAGACTGAAAGAACTGGGCAAGTTGGCCTGGAGAAGAAAAGATTGAGGGGAGACAGGATAGCACTCTTCAAATACTTAAAAGGTTGTCACACAGAGGAGGGCCAGGATCTCTTCTTGATCATCCCAGTGTGCAGGACCTGGAATAACTGGCTCAAGTTACAGGAAGCCAGATTCCGGCTGGACATCAGAAAAAACTTCCTGACTGTTAGAGCAGTTCGACAGTGGAACCAGTTACCTAGGGAGGTTGTGGGCGCTCCCACACTAGAGGCGTTCAAGGGGCAGCTGGACAACCACCTGTCCAACTTTAGGGTGGATTCCTGTATTGAGCAGGGGGTTGGACTCAATGACCTTATAGGCCCCTTCCAACTCTACTATTTTATGTTTCTATAAATCTATGAAATGAAATATGGAACAAGCTGATTTTAAGATGCAGTGTTCCATGTATCCTTAAAGTTAAAGCAAGCAGTTCTTTCTCCAGGTATTTAGCAGCAGTTTTTAATCAATCCCAGAGCTGTTTTTAGGTTTGGCTGACAGCTCAACATGTTTTAAATGTGTGTTCTCTTTGTGTATGCTGTCTGTTTTACGTTTTTATAGTTTTAAATTATGTATATCATTTTTTAATGTTTTAATTTTGTAAACCACCCAAAGAGCTTTGGCTATGCAGTGATATAAATTATTATTATTATTATTATTATTATTATTATTATTATTATTGAAAACCTTCAGAAACTAGGCCTAGCTAAATACATCCACACCAACATCCAGAAAGCGGTCATACTTAAAACATGCTCAATAGTCAGGAAATGTTTGAATCAGTAAAAGACAACATGACTTGGCAAAGCCTGTCATGTTCATCTCGAAAAACCACCACAAGGGAGAAAAGGAATGATGATGATGATGATGATGATGATGATGATGATGATGATAAGAGCTGGAGGAATAAAAACGAAAAGTCAACAAAGTAGATTCCAGACAGACCTCTCTAGGTAGGGCGCTCCACAATTTGGTGGGGCAGGGTGTACCACAGAAAAGGTCTGGTCATAAGCAGCCAGACATGAAATATCAGCATGTGGGAGCAGGGCCTCAGATGATGGTTTCAGGGCACAGGAAGGGATGTACAGGAAGAGGTATTTATTTATTTATTTATTTATTTATTTATTTATTTATTTATTACATTTCTATACCACCCAATAGCCGGAGCTACTGGTAGCCCTTTGAATACTGTGGCCCCAAGCTGTGAAGGTCCTTATAGGTTAACACCAGCACTTTGAGTTGACTGATATATAGAAGAAATGGTAGTGATGAAAGAACCAGGGTTGCTGAGGAACTGATCAATTTTAGAGATTACTTTAGGGTGACCATATACAAAGGAGGACAGGGCTCCTGTATCTTTAACAGTTGCATAGAAAAGGGAATTTCAGCAGGTGTCATTTGTATGCATGTCTCACCTGGTGAAATTTCCTCTTCATCACAACAGATAAAGCTGCAGGAGCTATACTGCAGCTATACTGTGACCAGATTTAAAAGAGGGCAGGGCACCTGCAACTTGAACTGTGGTGATGAAGAGGAAATTTCACCAGGTTCTCCATATATACAAATGACACCTGCTGAAATACCCTTTTCAATACAACTGTTAAAGATACAGGAGCCCTGTCCTCCTTTTCATATGGTCACCCTACTTAGTCAGTGAAGATGGTGCAGGACTGATGTAATATGGTCATGAACCCCAGTTCAGTCAGTACATTAGTTGCCATACTTTGTAGTAACTGAATTTTGTGCAAAGTCTTCAAGGGCAGCCCCACAAACAACACTTTGCAGTAATCCAATCTGGAGGTTACCAGGGTGTGGATCACTGAAGCCATGCTGTCACTGTCCATGTAGAGTTGTAACTGGCATACCAAGCTCTACTGCTAAAAGCTGCTCAAAGCCACCAAAGACACTTATGCCTCCAGTGTCAAAGCTGGATCTACAAGCACTCCCACGCTATGAACGTGATCCTTTAGGGGCAGTACAACTCCTTCTAGAACAGGTTGAACACCACGCAGTAACTCCCTGTCTCAAGATTTCTGGCCAATGTACTACTGGTGCCCTCTACATTGGACTACAGATCCCATCATTCCTAGCCAGCATATCACATCATAAAGAGATTTCTTTTCTTTTACTCAAATTGATTTCTATTGAGTGTTTCTTTTCCATAGTGCAAATTCCAGTAATCTCTAAAACTTATCAATTCTTCAGCAACCCTGGTTCTTCCATCACTACCATTTCTTTTGTATATCAGTCAGTTTACCCATCAATGCTGTTTCCAGACACTTCAATACCCACTTCCTTGTTGATGGAAGGTGGGAATCTTTCCATTTATGGACCCACCCAACTATTGATAAATTCAAAATAAGTGATTTCATAACATTTGAAATATTTTCTTCCATCCAGTTAATATCTTTGTTTAAGTAACATAACAAGAAAGGCAGATTTAACACCTAAAGTGGGATAGTTATTTTTTGTAGTCCTGTTCTTCCTTATCCATGTGCACCTACCGATATACAGGGGACCACTTCATAAATCTAAAGAAGCCCACAAAAGGATATGTGAAAAAGTAAATTGGTTAGACTTTCCTGGTGCCAGAGTCATCTGTAGTACATGCTACAACAATGCTTCCAGTATTTATAACAACTGGATTAACAGTGGAACTTCCACTAGAATTTCACAAGAGGGTGCTTTTGCATTAGGGTGCACATAAAAGGCTTTTAATTAGGGAAGCATGAGGACTTTGTTTCTGTTTGCAAGTCATGCAAACATCTCCTGTTTGCAATCCTGAACGCAAACATGAGTAGGAGCACGGGGGCCGGGGGGTGGGGGGAGAAAGGAGAAATATTCTCAAATTTCCAAATTTGTGATCACATTTGAAAAATGTGTCTTTTTTACAAAATATGCACTCCAAAATGCAATAATAATAATAATAATAATAATAATAATAATAATGATGATAATAATAATAATGATAACGATGATGATGATAATAATAATGATAATAATGATAATAACAATGATGATGATAATAATAATAATAATAATAATAATAATAATAATCACTTTCACACGTTAGTCACTGAAGGAGAAGAGCACACTTTTGGAAAATATGCACAGGAATGTACACTTTTCTCATTTGAAATATCCACTTTTCCTAATCGAACGAGCTGAAAAACATGCCAAAACCAAAAATGGGAATGAGCAAAAACAAGAGCTGGTGGGCCATATAGGTTACCAACTTCTTCATTCTTCCTGAAGAAATGCTACTCTCTGAAGCTCAAAAATAAGCACACTGTGGCCATAGATGAAGACATCATCATCATCATCATCATCATCTCATCTTGCTTTGCTTGTTTTCAGTTTGCTCAAGGGCCCTGAAAAACCTGGACCTGCCACTGTTCTGAAGCATCCCTATTGGAAGGTGGAAACCTAGCCGTTCTGGCGTTAGGTGGCCTGGCCTCTGGGTGGTGGCAAAGATTGAACTCTCATGCTAAATATGTTCTGGGTAGCATTGTAACAACAATCCATTTCAAACCCTTTGCTGGCAAAACATAATCATCCCCAAACCCCACCGAATTCATCAGGATGCAGGAAGCTCAGGGTTTATGAGCAAGGATGAAATAACTAGTGAAAAGTAGCCTCTACGGCTGAGTGCCCAGAGGCACCACTTTGGTAAGCACCTGGCTGTGAGAGGAAATATTCAGTGTGATTCGTGGGGATAAGCTCAGAATAATGAGAGGTAAAGAGAGGAAGTAAGATAAATACAGATGCAGCACTCAGTGTTAAGAGTCTTCCTTGGGGCTGATGTTGCTAGGCACTTCTCTGACAGAACCATTATAAAAGGGTTTCCAGGCACGTAAACCAAATGTAAACAAAACTTAAACCAAAATATGGAAACAATCATTTAATTTCAATGTGATCAGAAGCTGTGGCTGGAAACAAAGAATTTTAGAGTTGGGCAGGATCTCCACTACTGCTTTATAGCAGTATTGAAGTGCATTGATAACTGTTGAGGCATTCCATATAATGCTTTCATAGAGCATTGTCAGATGGGGGTGGGGATTGTGTTTCCCTACTGTCGCTTTTCTGTCCCACAATAGGGACGAGCACCTTCCTCTTTCTTCACACAGGGAAGAAAGAGGGAGCAGCAATGACCACGTGGTCCTTTCAGTGGGCGTTTTTATCGCGCTGCTTTTCCTGCATGCAGCAGGAAATAGCGGCAAGTTTTGCTTCAATAAAAAACCCTGGATTTTCTGGGTTTTATTTTGTTACAAAAAGAAGAGCAGAAGGAGCAGGAGACCCACAGGAGGTGGACGGTGGCATCAAAAGGACCTGCATAGTGCTATTTCCCACTTTTTATTCCAGATTATCCAAAATCCTGTAACAAATGTTGTATGTCCAAAGAGGTATACATGCACTAGAGCGACATAGGGTTACCATGATGGGATTGTAATGATTTAAAACTAAGGGCCTGTTCAGACAACACCCTAAGCCGTGGTTAGGGGGCTAATCCTTTTCCAGCAAATGGTAAGCGGGTGTGTTTAAACTGTGGCTATGTAGCCAACATGGTTAGGAATGGTTCACATGACACACTAAGGCATAATGTTTAGTTGAAAATGTTTAACCATGTCATCTGAACAGAGTCAAGATGTAGATCTGGTCTTGGAAGGGACGACAATGGTCATCTGGTCCAAATCAAGATTTGAGTAATGCAAATTTGATTAATGTACAAATCTTCGAACTGCAGCATCCCTGTCTGATGGCTGACTGGGCTCTGCTTAAATACCTCCAACACAGGAGAGCCCATGGCCTCTTGAGGCAATATGTTCTACTGTTGGAGCTCTTACTATTATTATTAATAATAATCTTTATTTATAAAGCACCATCAATTATCATGGCACTGTACAGAATAAAACAAAACAAGACAATCTGCCATACGGCTTACAACCTAAAATCACAGTAACAGACAGGGGAGGGAGGGGGGGGAAACAACCAGGGTAGGGGGCATTAAAACTAAAATATAGACTAGTATGATCACGCTACAAATGAAAAGGGAAGTTTATCCTAATGTTTAAAATAAAGCCTGCTTCCCTGCAATTTCCACCCACTGGTTCTAGTTCTGCCCCTTGGAGTAACAGTGAACAAATCCGATCCATCTTCTGAGGTATAGCTGTCCAGCCATTTGCAGGTAACCCTCTTGTCTCCCCTTCATCTTCTCTTCTCCAGGCTAAATATATCCTACCATTCCTCATAGGACTTGGGCCACAGCTAGACCTAAGGTTTATCCTGGGATCATCCAGGGTTCACCCTTGCCTGAGCACTGGATCCCCTGTGTGTCACCTAGATGAACAGGTTTGACCCCTGGACGATCCAGGGATAAACCTTAGGTCTAGCTATGGCCTGGGTTTTCAGACCCCCTGTGTCTTTCATCTATGGATAGAGACAGTTCTGAGTAACAGCTGGCTTTTATATTTTTAAATATGGGGAATCAACCATTGTTTGTTTCTTTATCCCAGCAGTTTTATGGTCCATCTGAGCTGAAACCTGAAACCATGGTAGAGTCTATGGGCCTTGCTAGACGAGGCCTTAGCGCGCTTTGTGGGCCGGTTTCCCTGCTGTGCGTCCAGATGACGCACAGGGGAATCTGGCGCCAGGCCGCACTGAGGCCTCCTCTAATGCGCCATAAGCGAAGTCGCTTATGGCATGCAGTTTTCACAGCCCTGGCCTCAGGCCGGGGCTGAGAAACGTCTAGGAAGGTCCGTGGCTTTTTGCGGCTACTTGCTTACTTGCGAGTAGCCGCGAAAAGCCATGGACCTGACACAGCGCTCATACAAGCGCTGTGCCCATCGTGCTGGGGGGGGTGATCCGGGGGGGAGAGATGGGGGAGGGAAGGCCGGACCGGCAGGAGAGGGGATGGCGGAGGGCGATGAACAGGAGATGGCGAGGGGGGATGGAGGGCGACGAACAGGAGATGGTGAGGGAGGGCGGGGGGTGCCGAACAGGAGATGGTGAGGGGGGACGGAGGGCAACGAACAGGAGATGGCGAGGGAGGGCGGGGGGCGCCGAACAGGAGATGGTGAGGGGGGATGGAGGGCGACGAACAGGAGATGGTGAGGGAGGGCGGGGGGCGACGAACAGGAGATGGCGAGGGGGGACGGAGGGTGACGAACAGGAGATGGCGAGGGAGGGCGGATGGGGGGTTAACTAAAAAAAACCCTTACCTTCTCCGGAGTCTTCGGGCCGCACGTGGCCCCTTTAAACTAAAACAAAAAACAAAATGGCGGACGCTGCAGGGCTTGCGTCGTCCCTGCGCGCCCGGCGTCTGGAAGCTGAGGCGGCTTGCGCTAACGTTAGCGCGCCTTGGCCCCGCCTCCCTGCCGGCTTATCACGGCAGGTCTAGCAAAGCCCTATCTTGAATGTCTGCAGCCAGTGGAGGCTGGTGGCTCCGATTTACTGGAGCGGTCGAAACTCTACTCGAGCAGTTGAAACTCTAAAGGAGCAATCCAAGGTGCTTCTATCTACTTTAGAGTTCTGACTGGTTCTGACTGAAACCCAGAGCGGATTCACTACCCCGACATCAGAGTCACCAGCCTCCACTGGCTGCAGCTGCCTCGCACATTTCATCTGAAGAGTCTACATTTAGTTCTATCCAGTGTTAGCCATATTTAGAGTGGACCCTTTGAAATGCATGGGACTAATTTAAGTCCTGCTCATTTCAATGGGTTTTCTCTAATTTGGAGTAACATTGGCTACAACTCAAGAAACCCTTCCCTCCCCACCTCCCTTCCCCATGCCTGCTTTTTGTAACATCTTGCCAGATGAAGAGATCTGGAGATCTCAAAAGCTTGCACATTTTTTTTAACCTCTGAGCTGCCTAAAAAAATATTGCCCTAATATGGATTTTGGAATTTTTCTGAGGGCCAATAAAGCAACCTTTGCTTTTTGTGCATCCCAGTCTGGAAAGGTTTGCTCCATATTAAACTCCCTATGATGCCTTTACAAAATAATAAATACACCTGTGTGTGTTTGTGTGTGTGTGGAACAGTCAGATTTTAGTAAGGTGTGAAAATATTTTTTGTACCACCATGTAGCAATAAATTAAGAACGACATCCTGTTAATAAATGCACGCTTCAGGGAATATTGCACTGTTATGAACATCACCATGCATATTTCCAGAGGTGTGTTCATTGTAAGTTTTTTTAATGTTTGTACTTATTTTTTGCTGCCTCTTCTATTTATGATTCGCTCAGCTTGGAAGAATACCTCCCTAGTGTTCTCATAATTCTCTTTTGATGGGGAATGCAGCAGCTCGAAACGCTCTGTGGTTTGGTATCTTGTCTGAAAGAAGTTTGATGGCCACTTCAGTGAAGTTTTGTTTGTCACCTTATGCTGGGAGACAAAACCGCTCAATTTAGGGTGTCCATTTATAAATCATCCCCAAATGAGAATATACATCACTCCCCCTCAAGAAAAGGACAAAAGACAGCAATTTGCATAAAAGCTACATATTTTAATTCATGTGTACAGATGCTGCAAGCAAGAATTATTGTCCCTTAAATAGGAATCTAATACACCTCACCAGAGTGTAGAGGTCTGTCACTGGAGAGCTTTGGCACTATGTAATATTTACATGGATTTGCAAATATGCAAGTTGAGCATAAGCAGGGGGCTCACAGCCTTAACGCCCCCACAGATATTTACTTATTTATTCCTTTATATATACCCCTTCTCCACTGAGGAGATGGCACTTGGTTGAGTCAGTCAAGTCAGCTTTTGTGGATTAATGTTGATGGCATCGCACACTCTTACTTCCTTGGTTCCTTCATGAAATCACCTCCTTACTCGTGCCATGCTTTGTAGGCCACCCCGATAAATCATTTTCAGGAAATCCAGTTCTCGTAAGACATCAGCCAAACTTGTGCATCTTGAATTCCTTGAAATGTTCTATTGCTCCAGCATTTCAGACGTAGAGAGCTGAATAAGGCAACAAAGCTGTCAGCATCTAGTTGCTGCTGCATCCTTCATAGCGGCTCCAATGAACCCACTATCAGCCTATCCTACTAGTGGATGCTTCTGAAATTGCTTGTCATGAAAATCTGACTGTTTGTGGCTCTATCGACATTTAAATAGTTACTTTCACATCATTGTGTCATATGAGACTGAATTGCTTGTTTTTCCTCCTAAACCTTCTCCTCATCTCTCATTCTCTCTTACTGTCAATGATGTTACGCTTACTCCGGTCAAGGAAGCTCGTAGCCTTGGCTTTATATTCGACTCCTCGCTCTCCTTTATTCCTCATATTGAGGCAGTAGCTAAATCTTGTCGATTTTTCCTGTATAATATTGCCAGGATTCGATCATTTTTGTCTGTCTCTTCTGCCAAGACGCTTGTTCATGCACTGGTTATTTCACGGTTGGACTACTGCAACCTTCTTCTCTCTGGCCTTCCTTCTTCTCACATCAGTCCGTTGGTTTCTGTTCACCACTCTGCCGCAAAGATCATCTTCTTGGCTCGCCGCTCTGACCATGTTACTCCGCTTCTGAAATCTCTTCATTGGCTTCCAATTCACTTCAGAATCCAATATAAACTTCTCCTGCTGACCTTCAAAGCTTTTCACGGTCTAGCTCCTTCCTATCTCTCCTCTCTCATCTCACACTATTGCCCCGCTCGTGCTCTTCGCTCCTCTGATGCCATGTTTCTTGCCTGCCCAAGGGCCTCTACTTCCCTTGCTCGGCTTCGTCCATTTTCGTCTGCTGCCCCTTATGCCTAGAACGCTCTTCCAGAACATTTGAGAACTACAAGTTCAACCGCAGCTTTTAAAGCTCAACTAAAAACTTTTCTTTTTCCTAAAGCTTTTAAAACTTGATGTTGTGCAGACTTCTACTGTTACTTTCTACTGTTAGTTTTACCCTACCCTGTGCCTGCTTACCCTACCCTGTACCTGTTGGCATTCTCTTCCCCTCCTTATTGTTTTACTATGATTTTATTAGATTGTAAGCCTATGCGGCAGAGTCTTGCTATTTACTGTTTTACTCTGTACAGCACCATGTACATTGATGGTGCTATATAAATAAATAAATAAATAATAATAATAATAATAATAATAATAATAATGAGTCTGAACCAATATAATTGTCAATACAGCCACAGACAGGCACATTTTCATACTCTTCAATGGGTAAGATGAGCAAAAGGCTATAGAAGGCAGAACAAATGGTTACATTGCAACTTAAATAAATAAAGTTTTTAAAGAGTCAGAGCTGGCTCTACTATTAGGCAGAGCAAGGCAGTCACCTCAGGCGGCAGTTGGTGGAAGGTGGCAGCTGTCAAGTAATCCATAAAGCTTTATTCAAGCAATAAACATCTCTTCCCACCTGAAGAGAGTCTGATCTCTTAGAACCTCCCCTCTAGGCAAAACTATGCAAACTAAGCATAGTTTCAAGGAGAACTTTCAAGGAGAACGGAAAGCCTTTCCCAAAGACACGTTAACTTCAGAGAGGCTAGTTCTAAGGCAGCTTCTGACATGATGCGGGCCGGACTGACTTTCTCTCGCCTTCCTTTCGCTCCGCCCGTTTTAGACTGAGGCGCACCCTAGGATCAGTTAGCCGGTCAGTGCTCTTTCCTTCGGAAGAATGTTGGTTTCCCACTGAGTGTGTATGATTTGCCCTTGATGAGATAAGCTCTGGCGAGAGATCAGGACCAGCTGGAGAAGAAAGCGTGAGAGCTCTGTCCCCCACTGGTACAGGCTGGCCTGTGTCTGGCGCCAACTCCTCTACTTCAGAGTCTGATTCTGATTAATTACCTGAAACACCTTCTTCCAAAACAGGGGGAGCAGGGCTAGACATCACAACAGCAAGGTGTTGGAGAAGAGAGCTGTGGGCCATGTGGCTTTTGTACATAGAACATGAGGGGGCACCATCTTGTCCTTCACCTCAGGCACCAACATATCTTGGGCCAGCCAGGTAAAGCAGGGGTGGGCAAACTCTGGCTTGCAGGCCTAATCCATCCTGCACCAGAGCCCAATCTGGCCCATAGGCCCAATCTGGCCTATGCAGGGTTTAGCATGTTTCTTGGGCCCTCCCACTGTATGTCCCAAATCCTACCCCTGGTGTGTGTGTGTGAAGAGGGATCTTCATCAGAGGGTGAGTAGTGCAAAGGGGAATCCCTTTCTTATCTCCAATCAGAGAGCGAAGATAAAATGGGGATTCCTCTGTACAACTTGCAGGTGCAGCTTACTCAAGTGCCAGCCACGTCCCTTCCCCACTGCTCACACCCCTATTGGGACACGAGTGATGTGGGATGAAGGAACCCAATTCAGTTTGGGGTTGTGGGACCCAACACCTGGAAGTACTGGCTAAGTCCCTTCCTGGGCTGATCGTGTCCCGATCAGGATGTGAGCAGCACAGAGCAGCTGGACTTGGTTAAAAATAAAATTTCATCAGAACAAAGCAAAACAAAACCAGAAAATAAAAAGGAAAAAAATGTCAAAATGATTGAATGCATCAATTTCAGTTAACACACCTGAAATATATAGGTGTACAAACACACACACACACACACACACACACACGTGAAAATGTACTTTTCTTAATAAAAGAGATTATACATAAACTTCAACAAAGGCAGACCAAATATCCATATAGGTATCTACTTTATTTAACCCTGGGTTAGAGTTGTGTGCAAACCAGGAGGGAATCTACACGTCGTTGTGAGGGCGCTTGCATGCGCCCCCAGTGCGCCCCCACAACGACTGTGTAGACCGAGAAAGAAGAGACGGAGGAAGAGGCGGAGGAGGCGGCGGCTGGGGAACCGGCCACGTCCTTGCCGCTGCCGCCGCCTCCCCGCCGGCCTCCTGCTGCCTCCTCCTGCTTCCGGCGGAAGCGGAAGCCGAGCTCTCCGACCCGGGTGGCTCTTACCCCAGCAGCAGGAGGCCGGCGGGGAGGTAGCGGCGGCGGCAAGGACGCGGCTGGTTCCCCAGCCTCCTCCTCCTCCGCCTCTTCCTCCATCTCTTCTTTCTCGGTCTACACAGTCGTTGTGGGGGCGCTCTGGGGGCGCATGTAAGCACCCTCATAAGGACGTGTAGATTCCCTCCAGATCTACACCAAGCAGGATATGACACTTTGAAAACAGTTTGAAAACTGTATATGGAATGTGTCCTGGACCACAACAGTTGTCACTACTGTTATAAAATGTTTTAAAACATTAGTGTAGATCCTGCCCAGGACACTGAGTGTCATGAAATGGCAACCCATGGTTTGCTATGTAATTTATTATTATTCCATTTTTAATAATAATAATAATAATAATAATAATAATAATAATAATAACAACAACAACCTGCCTTTCCCTCTGGATCGAGGCGGTGAGCAACACCAAACACAATATAATAATACTCTTTAGTCCCTGAGAGGACCACTTGTGAGATTTTCTGCTTCAGGTGCTGGAATAACATGACCTGCCATGGATGACATTTGCTGTCCTTCCTTCCTCAGGCAGCAAAATATCTTGGGCCAACACACACACATCTTGTGAATGTAACTCATGTGGAACAAAAAGTAAGAAAGAGCTTTGATTTTTAATTTGAACGATAATCCCTAAAATTGTCACTATTTTTTAATTTATTTTATTTATTATTACATTTATATACCGCCTCACAGCCGAAGCTCTCTGGGCGGTTTACGACAGTTAAAAATGGTAAACATTAAAAAGTATACAAAATTTAAAAACCATCAAAAACATAAAAACAACAGTATAATAGTACAACACTATTTAGATTTTGAATTATTTGGTGCATATTCATTATCCTCTCACTGTGAACAGGTACAATTTTAAAAGCATGGGTGGATATCCTAAACACACCGACCACCGTGGGACTTACTTCTGAGTAAACATATGCAGGATTAAGTTGTTCCCTTCAGTACACGCAGCAGCTTTGAATCCCAGCAGAGAGGCCCAAGGAGTTGTAATCATGATGCACACACTGCATAATAAAATATGTTTAATTAAATAAGATGTATCTGTCAGTTCAGTGCTTCCTACCCTGAAACGAAAGTGATAATCTGTAATGAGCCATACTGATAGGAAGAACATCTTCTGGCCTTGCAGTGTGCTTATAATGAACACATTTATCTTTAGGTATGCATTAGCCACGCAGCTGAAATCTGATGTATATTTAGTACCCCAAAATAAGTCTCACTCGGTTCAGCTGGGGTTAGTTCTATGTGAACATAGGACTGCAGCCTAAATCATACTCTATATGATTATATATAGAAGAGTGTGTGTGTGTGTGTATGGATGATGCCGATTTTGACCTTGAGCTGGAGGAGGGGTGAGAGCAATCTAGTGGAATGGAAACCGAAGGAAAAATAGTTCCTAAGGCCCCACCCACTTTTGCCTATGTTCCCTCCCACTACTGGAGCATCCCCAAAATGGAATTTGGCCCTCAGATCCTACACCACACCTGAGAACATCAAGCAAGGTAGGCTACAGTTGCATCTATAGCTCTCACCTGCAAAATCTCTCTGCCACCCCCAGTATCTGTTGCTTGGGGTGGCTGCCTCACTCTGCCTAATTTGGAAAGGAGGACAGAGCTCCTGTATCTTTAACAGTTACATAGAAAAGGGAATTTCAGCAGGTGTCATTTGTATGCATGCAACACCTGGTGGAATCCCCTCTTCATCACAATAGTTAAAGCTGCAGGAGACTTGCCCTCTTTTGTATCTGGTCAAGAGGGCAGGGAATTTCACCTGGTGCGGCATGCATACACATGACAAGATACAGGATCCCTGTCCTCCTTTCCATATGGTCACCCTATGCCTAATGGTAGGGCAATCCATGATGAAGATGATGATGGTGGTGATTTCACTGTATGCATTGAACAGACGTGCATCTGTTGTTCTCTGAAATGTGTTGGAATTGAGCTTTATCTTCCATCTTTCCATGGTCTACTGCCCTGTTGAATGCTGCCAGCTGAGACTGTTGACACGGGGTCTCCATTAGTGCAGTCGGGATTCCAACCCCTGCAACGTCTCATGCCGTTTTCATGACAATCATCGCAAGAGTAAGAATTAATTTAGCACATTGTAGATACAGACAATTAACATTATGAGCTTTAGCATGGCTAATTAGGAGAACTGCTCCGTTGGGAAAGAGACTGACTACATTTTTCTCCTGAACCTTATCAGTCGTACAAAGTGGAGTGCTGAGTAACTTGAGGTCACAATCCTTCAAAGAATGCTGTGCAACTGATTTTTAAAATTATTTTTAAAGAAAGATGGAAAGGGCCATTTGCTTCCAGGACACCAGCTGGGAGATGCAACCAAAACCGCTTGCTTCACAAATGCAAGGAGGCAGGTGCAAATTATCGCAGAGCATTCTGAAAACTGAAATACTGCTGCTTCTGCTACTGCCTCCTCCTCCTCCTCCTCCTCCTCCTCTTGCCCAAATAGCTTGGGGAAATAAATTCCTTTATTTCTTTCCTGCCTCTCCTAGGCTCAAGGAGGTTTTTATACAACAAGCCAAACAAATGAAGAGGGAAGGCACCCCAAAACTGTACAGACTGAGAGAGGAAGCCTCCAAAAAGAACTGCAAGTTGGATGGTTGTGAAAATGTTTATTCCAAGCCTGACATGTTTCAGGTTATAAAAACCTCTTTCAGGGGCGCTCTACAATAATAATAATAAAAAAACACATATAAACCAAGAAGAACACTTAATAAAACAATCAAAACTTGTAAACAAACAAACAAACAAACAAATAAATACATTTTAACCGGGGATGCCAGTAATTGAACCTGGGACCTTATCCATGCAAAGTATGTGCTCTACCACTGAGCAATGGTTCGTCTCCTCTTCTGCCAACCTCCCTCTTCCTCCTTGCCTAGCAGGCTGCCTGGCAGAGGGAAAGATTACTCTTCCCAAAGGTCTGAACCCATTGCCTGCAGAGGGCATTTTAAGTTAAAGAGAGGACACATGCTATTAGGCCGAGAGCCTCAGGTTGCCCACCCCTGTGCTAGGGGCTGCCCCTACAACTAGGAACACCTCAGGCGGCAGACGCTTGGTGGTGGCAGCCAGGTGTTTGAGGAGGACACTGTCTCTTTATCAGTGCTGAAGACAGGTTTCTCTGCCAGTCTAGTCAAATTTTGTACATGCAGTAGAAGGGGGTGCCATCTTATTCTTCACCTCAGGGAGCAAAATGCCTTGGACAGGCCTTGCCTGTGCTAAAGTTACACTCAGCTGCATTGCACAGTATAAAGTTTGCCTCTAATACCTTACCCCCACCCCCTTGCCTTGTCTGCTTTATTAAAATACACCACAGTTGAAAAGTCTGAAGTGTTCGATATTTCCACCTCCACTTGCCTGGTTCTGTGCTTTATATTCTGATATTTCTCTTCCTCCCCCTCCACCCCCTTTTCTTTTTGCAAACCTAGCACCAGAGGGAGAACACAGAGACTTGGTGCTTCAACTCTGCTCCTGTAGCATTTGATCAAAGTTTCTTCTCGGCAAGTGCTGTTTTCATTTTATTTTAATTTTGCGCTTTCTTCTTGTCAGCGGTGACGTGCATTTTAGTGGGTAATTACCGCAGGCGATGTACGCCCTCGTTCCTGTGCATGATTAATGATCGAGCCCCGTAACCTGCCAGAGGTGGGAACTGCTCGCTTGTGCAAATGGCGCCCGCGCACCCGCGTCACCCTGCCGTTGCATAAGCGAGGCAGAATGTATGCAAAAGAAGAAGAAAGTCAAAGGCTTACCAGGGACATGAAAACAAAATGTAACGTTTAAAAAGAAACCAGGAATAATGGAAGGGTCAAATTGCACAAGCAGCCCAAATAATGCAAAAGCATTCTACAGCAATATCTAAGAAAGACCCAACAAGGGGTCTGATGTCAGAACTGCCCTCTTGGGTGCCTTCTCCTATAGCACATTAAAAATTTGTCTGGGCTGGCAGAGAAACCTGTCTTCAGCACTGATGAAGAGTCAGTGTCCTCCACCACAACTGAAGGCAGCAGGCTAAGTTAGGGGGCACAGAGCGCACACAGTGTTCTCTTCTGCCACTTTACTGACACCTCCTAGCATCTGCCGCCTGAGGTGGCTGCTTCACTCTGCCTAATGGTAGGGCCAGCCCTGAGCACAGGGGTGGGCAACATGAGTGCAGACTATTGGGAAGAGTAATTTTTCCCTCTGCCAGGCAGCCTGCTAGGCCCAGAGAGTTTTTGTGAACTGCCCAGAGACCTTCAGCTATTGGGCAGTATAGAAACACAATAAATAAATAAGGAGGAAGAGGGAGGGTGGCAGAAAGAGGGGGACTTTTTAAGTTAAGCAGAGGGACACATGATATCATCTTCAAAGGTTCTCCTCCAGGTGCTCCTGCCAAATGAAATGAGGTGAGGCAGGTTGTTACAAAGAAGATGGCCTCTTCAGTGGTGGCACCTCGCTTGTAGAATGACCTCCAGGTAAAGCTCACCTGGAGCCTACATTGCAGTCTTTTGCAGCAGGTGAAAACTTTTTTAAAAAAAATATATATGCAGACTTTTTAATTCTTCCATCTTGTTGTTAAACTCAGTAATATGTTTTTAGATCTTTACATTCCTGCTGGCTTTTTCTCCGGCTTTTACTTGGTTTTAAACATTTAAAGGTTTTAAATTATGTTTTCTTGGGTTGTATTTTTGGAGTTTCATTTTTGTGAAGGCTTTGGATATTGGGCAGCATGGAAACGTTGCAAGTAAGTAAGCAAGAGTTGAGTGGGGCTTACTCTCAGGGAAGAACTCATGGAAGTGCGCAAGCCTATGCCCCAGGCCCTGAAAGTTCCCTCCCTCCCTTATGCACATTGAGCCAGAAGAGCTGAAGGGGACATCTTTAGACGTTTGTTTGAGCCATCCTTAGGGTGTCACCATGGCTCAATCACCTTTCTCGGGAGATCCAGACGCCATCATCATCCTTTAATTATCCACATATGTTTTCTCATCAATCCTCCTGCCCTTTTGCTTAACACGGAAAATCCGGAGCACAGCTGGTGTGCACGGCTTCCTCTCCCCCCACTTCTTTAAACCTCTGAAACAATCACGTCGGAAGAGGGCGTGTGTCACTGATAAATGGAAGCTGATGTTTAGGGTACAATCCTGTGCATGTTTAGACAGAAAGAAGTCTTGCAACACCCACCATGTGTCAGCCGGTGCTGAGAATTCTAGGACTTCTTCCTGTCTCAACATGCACCCTTAAATATTTTTCTGCCTATCTCACCCCACCCGGTGGTTGTTTATTTCTGTATCGATGAGGGCTCCCCCACTCCCATCCTCGTGGTAGAAGGCTCCTGAAGAATAGAAAGAATGATCAGAAGGTCACCCTTGAAATTCATCATGTAATAAACCTCTGCTGTCCCTTGTAAATGAAGTTAGGTTTGATTCATGAGCTCATTTATGAGCAGAGGAAGTGCATGACATCATTTATGAGCCAAGCGAGTGGGGGACTCAGTGGAATGCTAGAAAGTGCAGAGGGGTTCTGTTAATAAGAAAGTCCAAAAGGGGAAAAAACAACAACGAAAAATAAGCATCCTCCCCGTTCTTGGGGTACATTGAAAGCAGGAGGCCTTTGAATTTAGGAGCTCAAGAGCTAATGAATCAGCCCTAAACGAAATGCCCAGAAGCAGAGATGTGCCTATTAATATACTGTACATTTGCATTTATCTCTTACAATAAGATGGAGAATGCTGGAAAAGGTTTTACTGCATGCAGGACGGACAAATCTCCTTATTTCTTTGGATTGAGACTAGAGAACCAAGCATCTGGAGGAAGGGGTACAGATCACTTGGAGCTGATGCCTTGGTGGAAGTGAACTTCCCTGCCCCCTGCTTTCCATGACAGCCCCTCCAGACCCACCCCCAAAGAACACTACACAGAGGATCAGGAGACCCTGCTGAATGGGATGAGCTTTGGTGTGGGGGAGATCCCCACAACTGGGTGGAAGGACATTTCATGAGAGGAGCGGAAGGACTGGGTGGAGCGACCTTCCTCCTGCAGAAGGTCCCTTCTTCTAGCATAAGGCAAATCCTGGTTTCAACCCCTTGTGGCAATAGGCTTGCAACCCAGGATGGGCCAGCCTGTGCCCCCGCAAGGGAAACAATTGAAACTAAATGGTAGATCAGCCTTCCTTAACCTTTTGACCTCCAGATGCGTGGAACTACAACAACCATCATCACCATCCAGCTCCAATAATCAGTCCTTACCTTAGGGGTGACACCATAGCTCAGTGGATAGAGCATCTGCTTTGCATGCAGAACGTTGCAGGTTCAATCTTTGGCATCTCCAGTTAGGGTTAACCCACCCACCCCCACCTGCTGCCTGAAACCCTGGAGAGCCATTGCTACCAGTTAGTGTTGACAATACTGGCCTAGATGGGCAAAGGGTTTAACTCAGTATAAGGCAGCTTCCAATGCGCCGATACTTTTTCAAAATAGAATTAGATTTTTGGTGGGGGGAGTCATACGGGCACCTCGCACATTAGGCTGTGGCATGGATTAAGGTCAGTGCTAGATCCAGGTTTTTGAGGGCCCTCGGGCAAGACACCCACAATGGGCTGCCTCGCTCAGGGAGGCTACAGCTAGACCTAAGGTTTATCCTGCGATCATCCAGGGTTCGCCCCTGCCTGAGCACTGGATCCCCTGTGTGTCACCTAGATGAACAGGTTTGACCCCTGGACGATCCAGGGATAAACCTTAGGTCTAGCTGTGGCCTGAGTCTCCCTTCTCACTGCCATGGTCACCAGCTGCTGTTGTTCCTCATCCTCTTCCTCATCATTGCTACCAGTTGCTTGCTTGACAGGAAGAGAGCTATAGAGAAAGGAGGTGGGGATATCTACAGCTCCTCCTTCTCCCCAACACCATTGTCTGGGCCAGAGCAAAGGGCCAGTGTAACAAGCTGGTTGCAATGCTGATGAGGAGCAACTCCAGGGGGCTTTTGTCAATGGGCCCTTGTCAGGGTGTGGGTTCTCGGAAGCTGCCCAACCATGCCTACCCTTGATGGTGGTCCTGATTAAGGTCATTCCTTTTAAGATAAGGTAACCAACTCCTTTTCCGAGAGGGGCTCCCATGCCGTTAAATGCTGCCTGAGTCAGAAATTTCAACCAGGAAGTTTTTCGGCATGGGGCAAGGATAGGAAAGTTCCCCCTTGGTACCTTTCTGCTTATTCATATCTATGCAAAAATGGGATTGCCATTCCATCCTTTTGTTGGACTGTCTATTAGATGATCACCTTAAAAACAGAACTTCCAAGGGATCGTACAGCGGCTAAAATGTAACAGGAGCTGTCCAGTGTGGTTGTTGGGATGAGCTCTGAGCTGCATACAAATGCTGTACCCGTTGCCCTAGAATGATAATACACGCATATACTGTCTTGATTAAATGAGGACATTTCCCCCTCTTTGGTTTATTAGCTTAATTAAACTAATCAACAGTAGATCTTAAAGTAACTCTTATCTTGCATTCTCCTACAGCAGAATTCATTCATCTTTGGTAATGGCGCTAGTGAGGATGTGTTTGTATACTGTGCAAAACAGTATTATTTTTTTTGCAGACTGTAAAAACTACAGAGAAGAGAAAAAAGGATTATTATTATTTTTTAAAAAAGTGCCTCCGCTCTGTTCAAACGACTTGCTTGAGTTATACAATGGGAGAAGAGGAGGTGGCGTGCCATTTCTTTCAATGATTTGTTATATGTACGTGGCAGGCCCACACAGCTTGTGACCCACCATACTGAATGAAGCTAGGATGGCCATGTGCCATACTTTATGGAGGATGGTCCTCTATTTAGGGTGGCCACTTCTAAATGGCCAAAAAGAGTACAAAAGAGGGTGCTGATTTGCATAAAATTTGCATATACTCATTAATACGTATAGGTGCCAATTTAGAAAGAATTATTATAATTTAAATAGAAATAAAGTACATCTCACCTTAGTGTGAGCCTTTTGATCTGCACAGGTCTTCAAACAGAGGACACCTTCAAGATAGGGGACAGTCCTCTGGAGGGTGCTATTGCACTCAGGTCCTGCTTGTGGGGTTCCGTTGGGCAGCTGGTTGTCCACTGTGTGAGCAGAATGATGGACTAGATGGACCCTTGGTGTGATCCAGCAGGGCTCTTCTTGTGTTCCTATAATCCTTCCAATAGAGGACTTTTCTCTGTAGAAGAGGACACATATCCACTCTTGGCTATTTGAAAGGCCTTTAGAGGAAAGTCTTCTATTTGAAAACTTCCGTTGTATGTCTGCCCAGCCCAAGATAAATGAACCACACCAAGTGAGAGGATGAGCCTTGAAGTTGCCAATGCACAGCTCCTTATTCTGGGTGACAGACTGAATACGAAACCACACCGGCCACTTCACCACAGTCTTTCACATTATGGGGAAATGCGTTGTATTTCTATTGAAATTGTAATCATCATTTCTAAATGTGCATCTCTGCACATAAGTTAGCATATGCAAATTCCATGCAGCTCTCTGCCCTTGTTTGTTCTCCTCCAAGATGCATGTGGAGAGGAGCCCTCCTCTCAGGGTATCCCACCACTAACAACACAGTGTGAAGGAACACCCCTCAGGCTATCCCTCCACTAGTCCCCACAATATGGCAGTGAGGTGGAAGGAGTAATTTCATCTTGTTTCTATACTATTATGTTGTATTTTAATGTAAAGCACGTAGGGATTTTAATAAATGTATTATAACATATGGGCATGTTATAATACCAGAATATATCAGAACATTGCTACTCCCACATGAATTTCATTGCTACCATAAAAGCGAAGGATCACCCTTTCTTTAGGGTATCCCACCACATTGTGGTGTCAGTAGTGGGATACCCTAGAGAAGGGGCGATCTTCCACAATTCATAAGTGGCCACTCCAAATGCAGCCCAGTTTTAGGCTGCTGTGATTACTCCTGTTTAGAAAAGTGTGTTAAACATTATTTGCAGCAAAAGCTCATGTATACAAACAAGCAAGCAGGCCAATCTGGTCTCCAGAATTGCCTTCGTGGGAGAATTTGTGAGCCATGTTCAAACCACTCTGAGCTCTTTGGAAAAAGTGTAAGTGGGTTAAATAAAGAAATAAACTTGTAAACCACTGTTATACTGGCAGCAATTAAAAGGGAGTCAGACTAGTTGTGAAGCTCAAACCTGAGTAATGTCCCTATTGAAAGGATCTCTTTGGTTTTTAATAATGTATCTGTTGAAAGGATCTCTTTGTAGTATTCCTGTTGAAAGGATCTATTTTGAAAGGGGGGTAATGGCCATACTTTGCAAGCAGTAGAGGCACATGCATTGTTTCAGGAAATTGCTTTTTTTATTACAGTTTGGAAGAAGCCAGGTAAGGAGCTACATTCCATTAGTTGCTTATGGGCAGCTGAATGTAGGTATACTCATTTTACTCTATGGTGGCTGCTTCTGAATCATCAAAACTAAGGAAATGTGTTACCAAAAAAAGATACCAAAAGAGGTGAGTGATTTGCATAAAATTTGCATATGCTTTTTTTTGTGTGTGTATGCAAATTTAGAAAAATATTATAATTTAAATCATAATTATAATTTAAATTTTCCATCATGTGGAAAACTGTGACCTGTTTGTCTGCCTGTTCAATCTGCAATTCAGATACTAACTGTTGATGGGCAAGTTATGGTTATCTTTAAGGCAGCCCTTCAAACTGAGGACTGTTCCCTGTAAAAGGAAACACAAAGCCACCCAATTGTGCTCCATTTTGATGCTTATGTTCTCAAGTCCCTGGGATCTCAGCCTGTTCAAAAGCAAACAGGCTAAATTCAGTTCAGTTCAGCACAAAATGTACACTTCTGCTCCCTAGTAAATTATTCATGGGAGCTATTTATACAATGTAATACCTATACTTACCTGACAATATGCTGACAAATATCTCATTCTACCTCATTTGCTTCAGGGGCAGGTAAATCAAGAAAACCCTTTTCTGCCTTTTTTTGGTAAATGCATCTAGATTCAGGAGGCCTTCACCCCACCCCTCAGTACACACATTGCATAGGTACAAACGGAAGTGTGGGAATGACGTATATGGTGTTTTTCCCTTTGCAGCCTTTTTAGATGTTATCTTCACAACAGCCTTGTGAGGTAGGGCAAATAGAGTACCCAGAAAGCTTTAAGGGTGAGTTATAAACCTTGGTCTTCCAGGGCCATATTCATATATCCGTATGAAACTGCTCTACACCACATCAGGCCATGACTCCATCTACTCTACCAATTAGAGCAGATGGAGGGTGCAAATTGTGCGAATTTACATAATTTGTGCAAATTGTGGCCAGGTTTTGTGAAAATGATGCAAATGTACACAAATTGTGGCTATAATTTGCACAAATTAAAAATACTGAAAATCCGCTAGCTGGCCCAACTAACTGCAATTGTGAAAAAAGAGGGAAAAAGCACCACAAAAAGGCTATAGGAAAAAGAGCCCATATAGCTCTGGTGCTATGAAATGTCAAAAAGGTTTCTTTATTTTTCTTATACGAAATATAAAAAAATGTTCTAAAAACTTTAAATCAAACTTGTACAATGCTCAATGTTTCGGATCTTGTGGATCCTTCATCAGGAGCTGTACAACGAAATGAATTACTTTTCTAAGTAATTATACATTCGAAACCTTATAGATTTTTTTTTCCAAGATCACAGTCGTGTTCATTCTGTCTCCATCAGCAGTACAAGTTTGAGTTAAAGTTTTTAGAACATTTTTTATATTTCGTATAAGAAAAATAAAGAAAACTTTTTGACATTTCATAGCACCGGTGCTAGTTCCTCTTTTTCCTATAGCCGACTGACTGCAGGCCATGTTAGGCCGGTTAGCGGAACACGGAATGGATTCCTCCGACATCCCTTAATGCAGATCTGTGCCTTCTTTTTCGGTAATGCATTTCCTCTTTTTAGGTGATGCGTTAGTGGCCACCCTAGCCGTCCCTGCCCCCAACCAGTGGTGTAGTGGTGAATTTGGAAGGGCAGGCACTCTTCATGACAGTCTCCAAATTGGTGGCCATCACCACATCTTGTGGTAGTGAATTCCATAGTTTAACTATGCGCTGTGTGACAAAGTACTTCCTTTTATCTGTCCTGAATCTCCCACCAATCAGCTTCTTGGAATGACCCCAAGTTCTAGTATTATGGGAGAAGGAGAAAAATGCCCCCCTATCTACATTCTCCATTCAATGCATCATTTTGTACACCTCTATCGTGTACAAAATGATCCTCTATCGTGTACAAAACCTTAGCCTCCTTTTTTTCCAAGTTAAACAATCCCAGCTGTTGTAACCTCCCCTTATAGGGGAGACGCTCCAGCTCCTCTGAAAGGGGGGTGAATTCAATGGGACTTACTCCCAAGCATACATGTATAGGGAACTCTAACCTTAGCTAACGTAGGATCAAGCCATTGGCTTGGATCCAAGACTGACAAAAGTCTCGTTGATTTCAATGGGTCTGCTCTAAGTATGAATAAGTCTGGACCCAACCCATGATATAAAGAGTTTCTAGTGTTTGCCTGGTTTATTTTGGTAGTGAGAAAGTTACTTTCAGCATGGCCTCAGGATCTTAGCCCTGCCCCCGCTGGGGAACTGAAACCTCTTTTAGTAACATTCTCAGAAGTCAGCAATCTAAAGGTTGTGTCAATTTTTGTCTCCTCTGTCACATTTTTCACTGCTGCTTTTTGGAGACTCCTCATTTATTCTTGGATACTTAACGTCCTTATCGACTTTAGCAGTTTTTTCCAAAGTGCACAGCTAAGCTCCGAGGAAACCAATACCAAAACCCCAAGCAAGCGCTTTTATTTATATTCCAGCACATTTACTTCCATTGGGTTGGCAATAGTTGTTTTGGGTGGTTGTTTTTGATTTTTGCTGTGGTTTGATTTGAGCAGAGAGCATATTTAGAAGCATAAAGAGAAGGACCGCTCAATTTCTTTTGTTAAATGGATAAACTGCAGTGAGGGAGTTGTGAATAAAAGATTTTATTTACATTCCAGCTGAACAATACCATTTTTGAGCGACTTTTAAATGGGATGAATTGATTGCCTTCTCAACAAAGGAGACGTCTCATTTTGCCGCTGGAATGTTTTATTCAACAATTGCTGGGCAGGACCAGCTCTACCATTAGGCAGAGTGAGGCAGTCACCTCAGGCGGCAGGTGATGGGAGGTGGCAGCAACGTGTCGGGGAAGATGGCTGTGGGCCATGTGACCTGCCCTGTATTTAATCACAGAATGATCCACATTTTTATGCCATACTCGAAGGAAGGTGGAGAAAGTGCTATGACAGCTAACTGGTTTTTAAAATGTTTATTTGACACTTCTACAGAACACCATTAATCTTCTAGTTATAATAAGGCATCACACATATTACTGAGAAGCTCACAATAAAATCTCAATTTTTGCCCTTAGATTGCTTCAGAATGCAGTCTCTGTAGAATAAAACTGGTGGGTCACATTGGTTACCACAGATGCTTTTTCCTTTTCCTTTTTTGAAATATGAAAAAATGCTTAGAAAAGTACTTCTGGTCAAAACAGACTCAATAACTAGATTTTGAAGGGAATATTATTTTGTCTTGGGGCAGAGAAAATGTGAAGTGTCACCAGGGAAGTGAGATTGACTTGACCTACGTTGAAGATTTAAAAATAATCAATCTACATAAGGACCAGAAACTTAAGTGATGTAATGTCTCAAATGAATTTTAACAAGGATTCCAATTCGCTAGATCAAACATTCAAGTTTTTTTGGATACGCAGGCAATTGTTGGATAAGCAGATAACTGGCGAGAAAATCATGAAGTCCCAGAATTTTCTCAGTATGTTGTGAGTGTAAACAAGGCATTTATGTTTGCATGCATTGTGAGTCTGGGAGGCGTAGCTGCTCCTTCTCCAAGGCATGGGAGATGGATGTGGGTCACCTTGCCTGCCCTGTACCACAGGGCACAGGAGGATCACAGCATAAATGGAGCACATGCAGTGCAAGAGAGTGAACAATAGGACAATCCACATTGGCAGAGGCCTTTCATTATTTTCCCATCCACCACTTTGCCATCCAGCTACCCCTCCTCCTCCGCCAACTGGGATTCCATATCCCTCATATGACCCACTGTTTGTCCTCTCCAAGTTGCACAGCCTGCTGCAAAGGGCCCTCAAACATCTGGTGAACATGTGGTTGAGGCCTGTATCCCCGGAGATAGTTCAAGGTAGACAGGGGAGGAGGAGGGGGAGAAGCAAAACTAACTAGTTCGTGATCCGTGAAATGTTTCCACATAAAGCACAAGGGAATGAGTGTCATAACATATCCCATATCGTCTATATAAGAAAGCAAAGGCCTTTTTAAACATTTGAATAAGATTCAGCATTAAGGTATGGTGTGATCCTGCCAAATATTCTAAACTTCATTTTATTTGATGTATTCTTCCTAATGCTCTTCCACGTTATTAGATTCTTTATTATTAAAGAAATATATAATATGGGGGGGGGGAGAACAGGTTGCACAGCTTGTGACCCATTAAGCTGAACACGGTCCACGAATAGTATGATGGTCAAACAGGACCAGCATAAATGTCTGCCATTTGCTACATACCAGGGATTGCAAAATCAAGGCAATTAGTCTGGTGGGACACCCATGTAGTCAGGGCGGCTCTAAAACGCTGCAGCCCTGAATTGTGAAAACTTTAATCTACATCACTTTTTAGAGCAAAGAAATGAAAAAGGCTGGTAATAAAATCAACAGGAACTAGCTTGTCCAAAAGTAGCCAACTATGATGGACTTATTCCATTCATATCCTGCTTTTTCCCCCCTTGAAAGGAACCCAAGGTGGCTCACATGGTCCTTCTCCTCTCTGTTTTATTTTCACAACAATCCTGTGATTAGGGTGAGAGTTAGTGCCTGGCCCAAAGTGATCCAGGAAGCTTTATGGCCAAGGGAGGATTTGAACCCCAATCTCCCAAGTCTCAGTCGGAACCCCTCACCAAACGGCTGCAAATATCCAGAAACTTCCCGTAAGTTCTCAATTTACCTCCTGCCCATCCCTGAGGTACGGTTTCATGAGAAAAATGAACTGCAAGCTTTCCTTCAATTACTGTTCAGAAACTTCAGCTGGTCCAGAATGCTTCAGCCAGACTGTTGACTGGGGCTGATTATAGAGAACATGCAACTCCCTTTTAACAACAGCTTCACGGGCCACCAATCTATTTCCAGGCAGAATTCAAAATGCTGGTTATGACCTATAAATCCTTAAATGGCTTGGGACCAGCCTAAAGACTGCCTTCTCCCATACAGGCCTGCCTGGGTCTTAAGATCTTCAGGAGAGGCCCTTCTTTTGAGACCAACACCTTCAGAGATTTTGCTGGTGAAGCAAAAGGGGGGCCTTCTTGGTGGCTGCTCCTAGGCTGTTGAACTCACTGTTGAGTAAGGCTAGGTTTGCTCCATCTCTGCTGCCCTTCCTTCAGCAGGCCCTTGGTGTATTAGCAAATCAGTTGGGTTGGATGCTGTTTTTATTGTTATACGGCTTTTCTATGTGAGACATTTATCATCCGCTTATCATTCCCTACTCGTAGTTGTTTAGAGGTTCTTTAGGCAGCATCGTGACCCTCCAATTTCACTCCTGTGGCTAACCAGCACTTTCCACAAGTCTACTTAGGGCAGGGAAAACATGGCATTCAATTGTGAAAGTGAAAGTGTAAGAGAGGTTGTCTCTCGCAGTGCCACCAATTTTAAGTGGCAGAAAAGCAGGGGAGGAATGGCTCCGTGTGTAGTGCTCGGATCTCAATTCCGTGATGAAATTGAAAGTAGATACAGTGGATTAACAGACTCAAAGTTGTGTTTTAATTGTGTTTTAATGCATTTATTGTATGATTGTTTTAATAAAGTTTTGTAAGCTGCCTTAGGTGCCCCCCTTTTGGGGGGGGGGGAGAAAAGTGGTGTACAAATAAAATGTATAAATACAAGCATAATCGTGGGAGAAAGTGTGCAGGGGCTCTTAATGAAATCCACAAGCTCTACTTACTGAGCAGCCCAATATTGGAAACATGCCCTCCTAAGCCTCTCTCAAATGTCCTGGTCTCAAGTGTAAACATCAATAATAAAACCTTGATCCTGGCCTCATAGCAAATAGGCAGCAGGTGCAGTTCCTCCAGCCAAGGCGTTCCATGCTGAAAAGGGGCGGCCCCTGGTTGACAACAGCCGAACTGCTGCATTGTGGACTTGCTGCAGCTTCCGGATCAACCTTAAGGGCAGTCCCACACAGAGTGCAGTGATCCAGTCTTGAGTTTACTAACAGCTGTACCACTTTGGCCAAACTATCCCTTATCCAGAAAAGGCTGTAGCTGGTGTACCATTCAAAGCTGGTAGAAGGCACTCCAAGCTGCTGTGGCCACTTGGGTCTCCAGCGACAAAGATGGATCCAGAATTACCCCCAGACTATGAACCTCATCTTTCAGAGGGAGGGTAACCCGATCCAGAACAGGCCATGAAGCTAAGCAGGGCTGAGTCCGGCCAAAGCCTGGATGGGAGACTGCCAGGCAACCCCATGTACAGCACTTTTGAGTTCTATGATGAAAGAAAACAAGTAAATAAATGCACCTTCTTCATCACTTGGAATAAGGCATTTAAGGTTCACATGGCTTCTTTTACATTGGCCATTGTCAAGCTGGTGCCTTCCAGATGTTCCACACCAACTCCCATCAGCCCCTGCTAGCATGGCCAACAGTCAGCAGTGTTTGAGGTAGTAGTCTAAAACATCTGGAGGGCACCTATGTTTTCTACGTTCCTCACATGATTGCTTCCATCTGTGATTGATTCCACATTATACCTGGGGGTTTATCAAAACTTCCATCCATGTGAGTTTGCCCAAAGACAGAAGATGTTGCTTGTGTGGAAGTCCAGCCCTGTGGGTGGAAGGTCTTATGTGCTTCCCAGAGGTGGACTGCAGAAAAAAAGACTCTGGACTTAATGGCCTTATGTCCATCCCTCCCAACCCACTTTTTGCATGGTGATGTAAATTACTCCACTTCCTTCCAAATGCGGAAAGTAGTCTTCCTGCTCATTCTGCTGAGCGGGGCACTGAGCCCCTGCCCTAAAGTCCCGGCTTGATGGCACCACTATGCTCCTGTAAGCAACCCCATTGCTCCAGGAACACATTATGTGCATACCAGTGCTGTGAGCTTGTTGTTCTCCTGTTTTCTTTGGTAATGGGTCAAACAAGGTTCATATCACAGGCCTCCTGCCTCAGATATCATGATTAGAATTTCATATATAACACAGTGTTTGTATAGCAAAGCATTCTGTGGTTGTTTTGTGTGTGTGTGTGTGTGTGTGTGTGTGTGTGTATGGGAGGGAGAGGAAGCATAATAGCATATTACAAGAAAAAGCATATTAAAGATAAATTGTTTCCCAGAAATATTCAGTCAGGATTGGGAAAGGCCCATTAGCATGGATCTTTATTCAAAGGCGAAGAGAGATTTGTTTGCTTTAATTGTTATGCTTTGAGAAGCTCTGCTAAGTCAGTGTTCCTGTGAGAGGCCTGGTTTTTGTGTTGGCATATCTCATATTCAATGGTCCTTAAAAGAATTTTCAAAATGAGCTGAACAACACTGGTGGGAAATCTGCAGAGCCGACACAGCTTAGAAACAAAACATTTTGAGGGTCCTCGCACTTTTTATATGTATGTACAGACTGCAGCTAGAGGATCCAGGTACTAAAACCTGCTCCATTTCAGCACCCAGAACTCCCAAGCCTAGTCTGTTAGCAGACAGTGGTACTAATGTTTGAGCCAGCAATCTGTTATCTGATTCGTATCCTGCTCTCCCTCCAAAGAGCACAGAGTACATGATTCTCCCGTTCCCCTGCACTTATCCTTACAACAACCCTGTGAGGTCGGTTAGGTTGAGAGACAATAAGTGACTCAGCAACATTTGTGGATGGCCAGAGATTTGAACCCAGATCCTCCCTGGTGTCAGTCTAACACATTAACCCAGGGGTGGGCAACCCATTCTCCTCCAGTTGTTTTGGATTACGTCTCCCATATCCCTTGACCATCAGCCATCCTGGCAAGGGATGATGGGAGTTGTAGACCAAAACAACGAAAGGGCACCACATCGCCTGTGCTTGAAATCTAACCATAGTATCATCTCAGCTCTTAATTTGCTGGGATACTGGGAAGTAGGAACAGTGCAACACAAGAACTAAGGGTGGGCAGGGTGGCACACACCCGAACAATTCCACTTCCAGTGAGAAAATGCACATTGGTAAGTTCTCTTACCATAATGTTTAGGATTAAGCATGGGCAAAGCGTCATGGAGCCTATTACAGAACCTAGCCTGCTATAAACCCTGGGCACGATCAGCAAGAAGTGCCCCTGGAGAAATCCCATTGAAATGGAGAGAACTGTATTCCTGGCATTTTTGGCAGAAGGCACTTACACTGTGTAGATGTGCAGCAACAGCTGTTTGACACAGTGTGCTTTTTCAGTGATGCTTCATGTGTTCCTCCCTTGTGTGATGTTTCGGTTTTCGGAAACCGGTTCAAACCTCCACTTTGCAAACGGCGGTCTTCTCTACACTCTGGTCAGGCAAACTAGAACTCCCTCTTTCTGGAGAATTGCACAAAGCCAGAGTTCAACATCTATCAGAGGCTCTGTTGATAAGATCCCGTGAAGGGGCTGGGAGAAGCAAATAGTGTGGTGCTTTCTGATGCCAAGCAGGTATAGCTCTGACCAGCAATCTGGATGGGAGACGGTGGCGTTATACCCCACAAGTCAATTCCAAAGGTATGTCTGAAGTTTGTAAGTCTGTGGTTTGTAGAATGTTGGCCTGAGTGGGCGGAGTTAGAATGTCTTGGGAGGGGGGAGGAGTGATATATATATATATATATATATATATATATATATATATATATATATATGGGAATGACTGAGGGGATTGAGAGTTCTTGTTCTTGTTCTTTTCAGGAAACCTTTTCAGGGAGACTTGTTAGGTACAGAGAGCACTACAGACTCTAAGAGTACCTAACATTTATGGTACTTAAGTTTTGGGAAATTTGAGGGTCAGTGTAGTGAGTGGTGTCTTTAGAGTGTGGTGTGCATGTAGTGGAAGTATATTAATCAATACTGATAATAAAGAAAGTTCAAGAGTGATTGTGTGAGAAAAAGGAAAGCGCGAATGTGAGAGTGACAGGACTGTATGAAAGGTTTCAAAAAGGTTTTTAAATGTTGCTATTTGAAACAAAGCTTATGAACTTTTAAAAATAAATTTTGATTGTTTGTTTTTAAACTACCACAAAAATCCCACGTGTCTGTTTGGCGTTTATCATCTTAAGTTTACACATTCAGCACCCACGCTGACAATCATTCACCTAAGCAGATATAACTCACAGCGCATTATTATATATATTAAAATCCTTCTCCATTTTAAACCCCTTTCTCCACATAGTTTGGAGGAAGGTGGGCTTTATCCCTTGCCTCAGGCGTATCAAGCGGTGGTGCTTGGCTTGAGCAGGGAGTAGCCTCGGCCGGGTCTAGTGTTCAGAGCCTGTGTCGTGGCAGAGACCACTGAAACCTTTGTGTAAGAATGGGGTATACATATAAGCAAGGAGAGCAAGGGCTACTGGAAGTCTCCCAGGAAGAACATCATAGTAAGGAGAAGAACAATTTGCTCCCATCCATCCACCTGAAAAGGAGCACCTGAAGAGAACTTGTTTCCCTCCTTCCTGCAAAAAACAACACTATAAGAACGTTTAACTAAGAACTAGTGTGTGGCTTTTGCTTGTTTCCTCTACCCTCCCAACCCCCCTTCCTTTTGTGTCATGTCTTTTAGATTGTAAGCTTGAGGGCAGTCGTCGTCTGAGTATTGATCTTTGTAAGCTGTTCTGGAAGACTTTTTCGATCAGTGATGCTTGAAATAATAAACAATAACTTTAATATTTCAAGATGCTTGAAATAATAAATAATAACTCTTCAGGTCAGGCAAGTGGGTAAAAGTAACAGAGGATAATTTCCCCAGTCGTCAGTTTTAAAATGTTTTTATAAGCTTGTTGACCTACTGAGCCTTTGAGGAGAGGGTGGGTTATAAGTCTAATCAATTAATACAATATTTGTAGGCCTTAAAAGGGTTTGAAATGCAGCAGAGATAAACAGATAAAGGGGGGGGGAACCCAAACACCCGACATCCCAATAAACAGAGCAGAAAATACTCAAATTCAAAATGAACATTCCCCATACTTAATTTAAGATATTTGGTGGCTGTACTGGCACTGGATTACTGGTGTCCCTTATATTACCACACATTCTGTTAATAACCCTTCCTGCAGGCTATTACATTTTAGGGTTTTTAGAGTGACAGGGTATTAATGTTTATATGAGGAGTGGGAAGGATAGAGAGAGAAATATGAACTTAGCTAGACAAAAAAAAAAATGCCTCAGGGGATATTTTAGCACACTACCAGAATGTTAGCACAATTCTGAGTGCCAAAATGTCATCGGTGACAGTCAAATCCGAGCAGCTGTCTTGCGACCCAGGCTCCGATGCTAAGCATGTTTAGTCAGACATAAGGGGTTCATCACTTGCATGTGTGAATGGGCCATTGTGGATACATCACCCCAGACAGAATCCTTTATTATTATTAGCCTCTCACATTGATTTTCAATGAAGTTGGTACAAGCAGACTTATTTGGGGGTAATTCACACATTCGATGATTGCAACATCCCACGGTGGTGCATGTGTGTGTGTGTGTGTGTGTGAACGAGACGTCACGCATTCCGCCTCACAGACAGAACTTGCATTTTGTCTCAGAGGCAAAGCTTTTCAGTGGAATCAGCTGAAAGGTTTGACTGCCAGCTCACTGAGATGTGGTTCACACAAGCCCATATGCCACTTTGAATGTCGACTCCTGATTACCATGCATGGGATAACTTTCAGCTGAATGTGTGAAGTGACGCCAGTGAAAAGCATCGGACTAAAGTGATGTAATCTCAGTCTTAAATGGTGCGTTCTCACTTGCAAGTCACCGCCCATCTCTGCAGTCACCAAATACTGGACATGCGGCACCAGTGTCAGCGCCCAGAATTCTTACCCAGAAGCCCTAGCACTCCATAAGGGTCCATTGCTGACAATTTCTAGGCCTCCCTAAAACTATTTCTTTTTCCTGAACTTGGCTGCCATTCCAATTTCCCACAATGCCCTGGAGCAACAATACAAAGTGCACACTGTGGAAAATTATAACAGTGGCTCACAGACCACCACTGATGACAGTGGAGGCTGGTGGGCAGTGAATCCGCTCCAGGTTTCAGTCAGAACCAGTCAGACCTCTAAAGGAGCTATACAGGGATAGCTTCCTTAGAATGATACTGAAGAACCTTGGACAGCTCGTTTAGAGTTCTGACTGCTTCAGACTAAAACCCAAAACAGATTCACCACCTGCTGACATGAGAGCCACCAGCCTCCGCTGACTGATAGTAAGAGGCACATTCCTGCTGTGGCTATCTGGTGCTGCTGCCCCCACAACGTATGCCCATCAAGGGGGCTCCAGTGATACAGTCCAGACCCCTCAAGTCTGAACTCCCCACACACATTAACTAGCCGTAAATATCGCAGATTGCAAGGGACCTTTTACTTCCAAGTTCGTGTGCTTCGGATTTCAGCCACAGAAGTTTTCCCACCAACACTGAGAGCCAGGCTGAATTCAAACAAAACAGTATAGGTTATTTTGTATTTTATCTCTTTCATCTTTTAGCCCATGTATATATATTGCAAAATTTCCAGTTTAACGTGCTAGGAAAAGATGCTCCTGTTGGGCGACAATAGCAAATTTAAGCTAGCAAATTTCCATTTAATGAAAAAAACAACAACCACTTTTCATTCTTTACAGCCTCAAAGCATCAAGGTCAACCTAACCATCTATGGCAAGAGCATCTTCCTCAACTAATGACAACTCCATGTTATCGTTCGGAGAGGATTTGACTTGGAAGTTGAAGGAGCCGTACAGCTTGGCTGATTCCTTGGAGGCAGCGAACCGCTTCCTCCGGTACAACTCCCCTTTCCACATAGACATCATGAGCAAACTGGAGAGCACCACGCCCCCCAGGGTCAAAAGGCAGAGCCCGGCGATCACACACCGATCCAGGTGAGCCCCGACCTTGGCGCTCTCGTGCTCCAGCCGCTCCATCTCCCGGGCCGCCACAGTGCTGGGGTCCACGGTCACATCCCTGGGAACCACATAGGAAACAATCACGAGCAAAATCCCACTGACCAGGAACAAGATGGCGCTGATGAAGCCGTAATCGACAGACTTCCCAGCGGCTTCCGAACCGGCGTTGTCGTCTTCCTCGGAAACCAACGAGGGCAGATCGTAGGGCCACTCGAGGGCCCTGTCTCCGCAAGCGTCGGGATGGGGGCGGAGATCCGTCTCTTGGCAACAGCGCTTGTGCGCAAAGCTTCCTGTAGGGTCGAGGTTGTTGATGTTTTCATCCACATGAGTGAAGGATGTCTCCGATTCACAGCAACAGGCCCTCTTTCGGGTGGCTTCTTTTTCTCCTAGTGGAGGGCCCGGGTGGGAGGCAACCTCCCCTGCTGCTGTACCTTCTGGAGACAGCCCTGATGCAGCCATGAAAGAAAGAGGGACTTGTGCAGGATCTTCTTGGGCGGCCCTTTGGGAGGCTTTGCCGTGTTCCTCAGAGCACTCGGCAGCTATTGCTCCTGCTCTGGTCCTTGCCTTGCATTCATCGGGCTGCCCCTGACATGGGGAAGCCTGCAAACTCCAGTCCACCTTGTGGCATTGATCTGGCTGGCTGCCCTCCTTGGCGAGGTACAGAAGCTCCATACATGCCATTTGTTTACCGTTCAGAAGCCCATGCTCCAGCAGACAGCGCCGGCTACAACCTCATTGTGGTGCAGCACACAAGGAGCTCTCGAGCAACTGAAGCAACCTTCTTTACTCTAGTCACTGTTTTGCTGGACTTCTGTTTCAGCCACTACCCAATTAAGCAAATTCCCTTGGATATGCCTTCCTTTTCAGTCTGCAAATGCAAAATGGGGGGTGGGGTGGGGAGAAGAAACAGCTTCATCATCATGAGACGTGATTAGACAAAGAGAAGTGTAGCAGAAACATAATATAGACTCTAGTCATTATTCTGATTTTGTCCAGTGTGTGTGTGTGTGTGTGCGGTGATGGTGAGACCGCAAATGTGATTGTTTTAATCAAGCACTTAAAGCCGAAATCCGCTTGCCGAACTAAAGTCTATTAGGAGCTCTAATCAACCTTTGACACCACTATCCAATCATGGAAAGAAGCCATTGGAAAAGAAAGGCAGGCATAAACACTCACATCCATTCCACCTCTAGGACTCAAGCACAAAATCCGCAGACTCCAAGTGCAAGGACCACGGACTCATCTGAAAGGGCAAACTCAAGGAAAAACTAAAACCTGAGAGCCCGAATTCAAACGTGGCGTCTAATTAGGAAGGAGCAAGCAAATCCCTTGCAGCTCAGTAATCCGGGATCTCTATTCTCCCCGTGGAAATCTGATAATCCCAGGAGGAAGGAAAGCAGCACTTTCCGAAAGCAGATCTCGAGCGCTGATTAAAAAAAAAAAAAAATCCACTTGCAATGAAATTACGCCTTAAAGATGGGTGATTCAGAGAAACGGAAGCATGGTCCCCCGGCGCGAAGAAGGGCACGCGAAAAAGAAACGGTAAAAACTTGGGGCAGAAAAATCCTGTACTTTAAAGAGAGAGAGAGAGAGATGGAGAGAGAGAGAGAGAGATGGAGAGAGAATCCAGTGGAGACTTTTTAAAAATGTGTGTGTGTGTGTGTGATATAATACTTTATGTAGTATATTATCCCTTGAGAATGTTGCATTTTGGACGTCAGTGCTAATGGACTCTGCTGTAAAAAGCAAAAGAGCATGTCGATTCGCATACAGGAGAGAGAGCTGCTTCCGTTCCCCCTCCCCTCCCCGGGGTTTCTCTGCAAAGTGCACACAGACATCACCATTTATCTTTAGGCTAAAGCCTGGTTCGGATCGTCCCTTGCTCGCTCCTCTTCACGTACCTGTTCCATCCTGTTTGCATCCACCGGGCAGGTGAGCATCCTCAGCTATCCCAAGCTGGTCCATCAAAGTCTCCGAAAGAAGCACTTGTAGCCCTCCTCCTCCTCCTCCTCCTCCACGCGTTTCTGTCCTCCTGCCTCCCTCGGGGCTAGGGGCGGGTGTGGAGAGAGTGGACTGGGAGGCACCGGCTGGGAGGAGCGCTCCCAGTGCTTTCTGGGAGATGTAGTCCTAAGGCGTGCGCGAGGCAAAAGTCGCTCTTATAAAGTTCCTAAGGGCGCGATCCTGTGCATGTTTAGACAGAAAAAAGCCCTACAACGTCCAGCATCATGTTTTCAGGGCAAGTTTGTTTTCAGGGCAAGGGGTCAAAGTCGACACGAGGAGGAGTTGCAGGGGGTTTTTTTGTACGTGGGAAGAGGAAGCTATCCACGGGTGATGGCGAAATTCAGCCAGAGGCAGGGGGGAGGTGGGGGGGGGGGCTGCAGTCCGAAACACGTAGGGAGCAAGGCTCATTGAACGCAGTGGAACTTACTTCTGAGTAAACCTGCATAGGATTTCGTTGCAGGACACGTTGACGGTTAAATGGTGCGAAGCAGGGCTTTGAAGAGCATTTGGTTCTTTTTAGATCTCAGAATAACTGTAGCAATTTTATCAAGACAAAAATGCATGCGTGTGTGTGTGTGTGTCCTATACATGAAGGGGAGGGGCTTGGAATGCATACCGCACACATGACCACTTGCAGTGCAGTCCTATACACGTTTACCATTGAACTCAATGGGACTGACTTCTAAGTAGACATGCAAAGGCAGCACTGTTAATAGTTTACAACAGTAGTCACAGAAGCGTGACCAGACCTATTGGCTCTCCCGAGGCACGTTGGGTTAGTTACGATAGGGTGTTCCCAGACCAGGGGTGGGGGCACCAAGTGTCTGTTGAGGCTGGTGACTCTGATGTCAATGGGGCTGTGAATCTGCTCTGGGTTTTCAGTCATAACTCTAAAGGAGCTATCCAAAGTGCCGAACCTATTTTGGGGATCGGATTCATGCATCGGATAGCTCCTTTAGAATTCTGACGGGTTTTGACTAAAAGCCAGAGCGGATACATAGCCCCATTGACGTCGGAGCCACCAGCCTCCACTGGCTATGTGCAGCTATTCTGTCTTCTATCCTTCATGGATTTTTTTAAATGGTAAGATAAACAATGGATGAAGCAGTGGAAAAACATGCCAATTGAATACATTGTTTTCTGACAGCCCCCCCCTCTTAAAATCCCATAAAGGAGGGTGGGGAGATTGCACAACGAAAGCCTCATCTGGATACACCTTATCTCTCAGCTAACCTACCTCACCAGGTTGTTGTGAAGATGAAATGGTGGTGGTGGTAGGACAGAAATTATATACTTCAGCTTCTTGAGGGCAAAGCGTCATATTGAATTATGGTGATAATAACAACCATGGGGCTTATTAAAAAGATAAATGTGAGATGTTCATTCTTCTCTATAAGGAGAACAGAGTTATTGGACGTGGGGGAAGAATGAGATAAGAATGAGATTCTAGGTAGCTGGCAACAGGGAACAGCATGATCTGTAATAATAAATAAATGAACAATTGGATTCATAATAATATCTTCAACTACATGTTGAAGATATTATTGTCCGCCAGTCCGGTAACTCCAGTATTAGATTTTTAACCTGGCGCTGCAGCGTTACAAGTGAAGGTCTTACTGATTCTCACTTTGTTTTCAGATTGTCAATAGTGAAGTGTTCACAGACCATTTTGTGCTCTTTTATCATGGCATGAATTTGTTCTGCCAAAGATGTCAGGCGTGGAGGTGGTGAGAAAAAATGCATAGCAACATGGAGCCTTCTGCAACCACAAATAAAGCTGCCGAAAAGATGAATCAGGCAACACAGGAAGGGAGCAACGTTCATTAAAAAGCTGGAACGCCTCCGCCCTCTTGCCTTGTTTTGGCTCTCTTTTTGTTTTGGTGAGTTTGCACGTACACGGTTGTCTCTCTATGAGCTTCTTCGGATGAGCGTTTTAAAGCACGCCCGTCACTGGCCACTCACAGATCTTCGCGGGTCATTTTGATGATGCTGTGTTCCTCCTGCATGTCTCCTGCTCCTTCTGCCATGTTTTTTTGGTATAAAATAATCTTCATTAAACGCGACCCTTCTGAGCTATAACATTATTTGTCGCGATTTCCTGCCATGTGCAGGAGAGGTTTCACTATAAAATGCCCACTAGAGGGCGCTGTCCCACTACAATGAATGGACCACATGGTCGCTTCTGTCTTTCTCCATGTAATTGCAGCATATTGCAGAAGCGGAAGAGATGCAGCTTCAGAGCTAATGGTAAGGGAAGATTTTGTATCAGTTCATGTCACCTTAAAAATCAGTTCATGTGGCAGTGAGGGGTGCACAAGGTCCCAGGGGGCTCTTTGTAGCCCATGGACCATGTGTTGCCCACCCCTGCCTTAAATGCAAGGCCTTTTCTGTGCAGGCAGGCAAGTAACAAGTTCAGCCTTCAGTCATCAAGAGATAAGATGGCTAAGAGCTTAGCCAGACTGCTCACTTGAAGGAATGATACTAAAGGCAAAACTGAAGTACTTTTGCCACATAATGAGAAGACAGGACACCCTGGAGAAGATGCTGATGCTAGGGAAAGTGGAAGGCAAAAGGAAGAGGGACCGACCAAGGGCAAGACGGATGGATGATATTCTGGAGGTGACAGACTTGACCTTGGGGGAGCTAGGGGTGGCAACGGCTGACAGAAGGCTCTGGCATGGACTGGTCCATGAAGTCACGAAAAGTCGGAAGCGACTGAACGAATAAACAACAAATAGGCATTGCATACAGAGAGTTCCAGTTTTGTTTTTAAAGTACAGATGGTGATGGGAAACTCTGCCTGAAGACCAGTGGAGGCTGGTGGAGCTGATGTCAGTGGGACTCTGAATCTGCTCTAGCTTTCAGTCAGAACCAGCCAGAACTAGGAAGGAGCTGTCTGAGGTGCTGAACCCTATCCCAAAAATGGCTTCAGCAGCACAGATCATTCCTTTAGATTCCCGTTGCTTCTGACTGAAGCCCAGAATGGAATCACAGCCCCACTGACATTGGAGCCAACAGCCTCTACTGCTTAGGACTTGCAGAACTGCTGCCCTATCAGAACAGACAATCCTGGGCTACAAGGACCAATAGCAACCACCTTCATGTGTTCATATATAACTGTTCAAAAGATCTGATACGGGAGGAGGGGGAGGCAAAACCTGATGGATACTGAAATGGGAAAGAACAGCAAAAGCATCTTTTTTTGCTCTTCTTGGTGGTGCTGGCAATCATGGTGAGCTGAATCTCCTGCTGATGTTTGGTGAAGTTGCTACACGGGGCATTCAGTGGGAGAACACTCCCCAAAGCTGTGGCTGCCATGTGGCTTCATTGCTCTGCTCCTTCCATCCAGTCTGCTGTGGTAGCACAGGGCCTGTGTGCAGGCAATTACAGAGGAAGCACATACATGCCCTCCACAAGCATGAGAAATGGCAAGCGAGAGTGGAGCTCAATAACCTGGCTCTTTAATGCACATGTCTGACTTGCACATTTCACCCATGTGCACTGCTCTTAATTTCCATGAAATCCAAGCGTCTTGCACATGTTCGGCTTCACTAACCTCACGCTTGGTTCTCAACGACTCAGATCCTATGGCAACCTCCACCCAAGTTGAGTTGCCATGATAGAAATGGTTGTTTCAGTGTTTCTGATCCTCAGAGGTCCGATTTACAAAGTTCCCAGCTGTCAACAGAAATGTCAGAGACTGGTCTGGGATAAGCCAAGGATATGTAGTCCATATGGGTGACCCACAGTGAAAAAGGCCCCCTTAAGGGATGGGATGTCTCCTACAAGAAAGGGTGATTGAGGGTGAGAATACCCTCCTACAAGAAAGGGTGAATACGGCAGGTGTGGCAGGCACAGGTATTTTTACCTGATTACCTCTAATGGATTTTCAAGGCAGAAACATATGTAAACTACTCACCACTCAAGTTTTGTGTCAAACCAGATTCGTGCTTCCAAAGGGTCCCAGCTCAAGGACACAACAGCCCCCCTTCCACTTGCCCCATGCTTTCCCCCCAACAGCTGATTGTTTGATGGTTTTCCATAGGGGTATCGGAGTAATCCACAACAAAATCAAATGAGTTCAATTTTCTATGAATCCAGCCCACAGATTCCAGAGCAGACCAGCTTTTCCTGAGTCTCACAGATTCCACAGACTTGTGAACTTGTTTAAAAGAAAAAGAAAAAGGAAGTTTTGGGAATTTTACACAAATTGGGGGGGGGAGGGACTGGCCCAAAATGTGCATTTCCTCTTTAGGCTAAGTCATGAAAATTTGTGTTTTGAGGGGATTCACACCTTTTCACAAGTGTGAATTTGTGCAAATGCAAATTTGCGCACATTTTGGAGATGTGAAAATATCCAGTTCAGCCAATGAGTGGATGACAGAATGAAAGGCGCCTGAGAATCTGCAAAATGCAGATGGTATGGTGGTGTGTGTGTGTGTGTGTGTGTGTGTGTGTGTTTAATCCATTCATCTCCATTTTCTCAGCTTTTGTGCAGTTTTTCCCTCATTCTAAATTGTTGAAATTCCTCCGCTAAGGCTTCTTCTTTACTGGCAATCAGAGCTGTAAACTAAAATATTCTGGTATTTTTGCCCCCTGCATTTGCCCACCTGCCCACCCATCATTGGATTGCAGCTCCCGAAGCTTCTCCGAAATGGAATTCAACTGTCGTACTGAAAGGAGTTTAACCCCCCACTGCTCAACAGGGTCTAAGGCATTGCTTCTCCCCTTATCTGTTCTCCAATCCTCTTAGCTGGTGATTGACCCCCTGAGCTTGCAGATTATGCACCCTGCCAACTGAGCTGTGGTCCATCTCCTGAAGTGGCTGGCTGGTATGTAATAGCGAACTGGTATATGATGCAAAAGAAGATGGGGCATGTCTTGTGCTTGGAGAGCATCAGTGCAGACAGAACTAGGCAAATATTTGGACAACTCTCTCTGCTGAAGGTGGGTCTAAATTGCTGAACGTTTAAAGTATATTACACTGACAGCTCTATTGATTTGCAAATCCAATGAGAAAAGGGAAGGGAACAACTGAGCTCTACTTCTGCATGTTGTAGCTAGTGTTCAGCTACTCTTTATTTGTCATATATCAAGAAAACCTACACTATGTGAATTCTGGAGAGAAAATGTGTGTGGCATCTTATGCTCGTCAACATATTCATTGCAAAATCCTTCTGTTTCTCATCCTTCAACAAATGGGAACACAAGTTCAGCAATTTGGACGCCCTCCGTTAGGATCATAAGAAGATCTCTGCTGGATCAGACCAAACTTGCATCTAGTTCAGCCTCCTGTTTGCCACAACGGCCACCATAATGGAGTCTTGGAAGCCCACAAGCAGGAGACAAAGGGTTGGATCCAGATTTGTGTCTTGCACAGCCTTCCCAAACCCAGTGCCCTCCAGAGGTGTTGGGCTGAAACTCCCATCATTCCCAGGCAACATGACCATTGGCTGCAGATGATGGGAGTTGTATTCCAATCCATCTGTGGGGCACTGAGTTGAAGAATGATTGCCTAGAGGAATTCTGCTCATGCTGGAGGGACAGGGCAGCGGTTTCCACTGGTTTTCCCTCCTCCATGCAACCTCCTGCCTGTGTCCCCTGAAAAGCTGCTCCTTAGGGTTGGGGGAACTCTGTGGAACAGTATGGGAGATGGTGCTGGGTCAGGAGGGTGAAGGAGGAATCATCGAGGCTATGGCTCCAATGTCAGTAGAGCAGAGAATCCACTCCAGGTTTCAGTCCGAACCAGTCAGAACTCTAAAGGAGCTATCCATGGTGTGGGGTAGCCCCACTCACATTGGGGCCACCAGCCTCCAAATAGGCAAAAATGGCCCTGCTGTTCCTTTCTTCCAGTGGGGAGCTTTCACGAGATCTGTGTTCCCTCTCCCAACAGAAAGAGCCTTTCAGCTGCTCAGGGACAAGTCTGGATCTAACCTAAAGGCAACTGGCCTCTCTCCCGCTGTTTTCCTCCAACAACTGCCTCTGAACCTGGAGATAGAGTTAGCCACCATGCCTAGTAACCATTGAAGGCTTTAACCTGCAGGAATATGTGGGCCCACAGGGGGAGTTTTGCAGCCCTGACTAGATCTCTTGCTGCAGAGCCAGGTTCTCAGCGATTCTGTTGGGGAACATGGACTGCGGGGAGTGCACACTTTTCCCCCCAGCAGAATTGAGCAGCTGTTTGATAGGCTTGGAAGAGGGCAATTTTGTTAGGACTAGGGTGACCATATGGAAAAGAGGACAGGGCTCCTGTATCTTTAACAGTTGTATTGAAAAGGGAAGCCGCTAGTCAGTAACTTCAAAGTAGACTGCTAGTGTATTTAGATGGTTCTTTCTGCGTTGTGTTTCTAAGGTCTGATGTTGTTCCCTTGAACTCTTGCTACATAATCATAGCAACTCCAGCGTGCTGTTTTGCAAAGTACAGGTGGAAGATAAAGCGGAACGCAGTGCATTCGCTTAGCAACTGCACAGATACATTCCACAACCATTCAGGTCTGAGCATTCAGTCTGCCCTGGGCAGCAGTCTAACGGGCAGCATCAGTCATTGTCCATCAAAAAGACATTGCAAGTGGTGGAACTAGCTGTGGCTTTTAATCAAAAGTTATCAAAAGGATGATGGGGGTGCAGAATGGAGTTGACTACTCTCACCAGCTGGTACACTTTCGTTCTTCCAAATTCCTTTCCTCCCATCCCTGCTCTCTCTCAGAGGGAAGAGACCAAAGCTTCTGGTTGTACAGAATACTCATTAAGGATTCCTTCTCTCCAACTGTACTTAAGGCAGGGTTGCTGAACCACAGGTTTGCGGGCCAAATCCAGCCTTTTGCGTTTCCTCTTGGGAAACTTCCCTCTCCCTTCCCACCCTCCCTGGCCTCCTGGCCTACCCTTGCTGGTGCCATCGGGACTTACCTGCAAATGCATCCACTGCCTGAGAACCAGGCTACGATTTAAAGTACCGTATTTCTTCGATTCTAAGACACACTTTTTCCCCTAAATAAACAGCTCTAAAAATGGACTGTGTCTTAGAATCAATGGCATCTTAGAATCGAAGCAATACGGTAAGAGGAAAAGAGGAAGCTCCTGCAGCAGCCTCGAGCCATGCGAGCGAGGAGGAGCTGGTTGGGTAAGCGCCTGGTTTTTTGTTAGGCAAATTTATTCGTAAGTCCCATCGATTTCCATGGGACTTACTCTCGTGTCGTTGTCCCCTGGTGCACAGACAAGTAAAGAGCGGGACTGGAGAGTTAAGTTTACTCTTTGTTTCAACGCCACCCCCTCTTCCCACGCAAACGGCAGTTTCTTCTCTCACAGAGGGAAAAAAGAAAAGGACACAACCATTAGAAGAAAGTGTGGAGGGGGGGAGGAGGTTGGCTGGGCAGTGAGGGAAGTATTTCTTCGATTCTAAGATGCCCTTTTCCCCCCAAATAAACATCTCTAAAAATGGGGTGCGTCTTAGAATCGATGGCGTCTTAGAATCGAAGAAATACGGTAATTGCGGGAGCTCTTTACCTTTAATATATCTATGGTCACAAACTATGACAGCCATAAAGGAGACATGGCCCTTTATGGCTGCTGTAGTTTTTGGCCATAGATATACTAATAGTAAAGAGTCCCCACAATTACTTTAAATCATAGCCTGGCTCTCAGGAGGAGTACACATTTGCAGGTAAGTCCCGGCGGCAGAAGCTTTAGTTTGGGGAGAGCAGTGGGGGTGGTGAGGGGGGAGCAGGGAGTTGGGAGTCCAATGGGTGGCTTGCTTTGGGGGTGGGGTGACTTGCTTCGGGTGGGCCGAATCTCACCTTGGCTTTGGTGCTAATGTGAGGTGGGCACCTTCCAAAGCACCCCAAGTTGAATTGGAGCCATTTCGGAGGCTCCAAAATGGCCTTTGAGGTGAGTTGGACTAGTTTTGGGGGAGATTGGGGTTGGAGTTTGGGGAAGCATCATCTTTGTTTCGAGGCAGGATTTAGTGGGGTACTGAGGCAGGCTTAGGCTGTTAATCATCCAAGTAAATAATAATACCATCTATAGCACTGAAATATTGCCTTGTATGGAATAAACTTTTATTTTGTGTTTTTGAGTTAAATCCGTACGCCAGCTTTGGACTCTGTTTATACTACCACATACAATAGCACTATATAGCCAGCACCTTCTTCCCCAGACTAGAAATTTTAGTCACAGTGGTAGTTTTGACACACACCCTCCATTTTGCGTTGAGCGAGGTGGGGAGGAGTTCAGCCAGATCAATGTGTACAGCTGACTTGGCAGTGACGTCCCACTCCGTGGGCTTGTTGCCCCAGGCATGAGGGGATAACAAATGAAAGCCTGGGTAAAGGAAAGGCAGATGTCACGCCTCTCCTTCAGGCGTTGATAAAAGTGACATCTGCAGTGTAGACAGTTTGCAATGGGAAACCAATGTAGCCTGTGCACCCTATAATGTGGGACACCCTATAAAGTGGAGTTAGATGTGTATCATATTAGGATTACCGCTTGTACCCCACTTTGGGATTATTTTATAATGAAAAATGGGTAAGAAATAATAATGTAATATAATGAATTTTTACATCAATTTAATAGTTGACAAAAGCCCGGAATTTAATTTCTGCAGATTGTCTCTCTCTCTCTCTCTCTCTCTCTCTCTCTAACACCCACACACCCCATTTCTGTCTCTCTTTGTCCTACTCCACCCCCTCTCTTATTCTCTAGCTTGGAGAAACACTTAAAAGAAACAGGGCACAAGTGCACTTGGATGTGCCTCAAGAAATCAGCATTGGTCTCAATGGAAGCTTGAAGCAAATAACTCCAGGCCACGATGGGGAAAGTGGAAGGATGCTGGCTTCCCATTCTGCTCAAGTGCCAAAGGCTGTGCTGCTGCTGGTGGGGGACTCCTTTGGGCCCTCCACACACCCTTTGGTGCACTTGATGTTGTCTTTTTAAAGCCAAATCTCAGCAGTACAAGCCAAATTCAACACAAATTTCCAGATTTCCCCTGACCTAAAACCCCTAAAACAGTGGGGGCTGGGGGCTCCGATGTCCATGGGGCAGTGAATCCACCATGGGTTTGAGTCAGAACTGGTGAGAACTGATTGGTTCTGGCTGAAACCCAAAGCAGATCCACTGCCCCACTAACATCAGAGCCACCAGTCTCTGCTGCCCCTTCAAGCAACAGCATGGCTCCTTGGAAAAAGTAAATAAGAAAACGCGAGTGGGATCTGCAACAAAATGTTGCAGAGTGGAATGCTCCTGTTCAGCCATGCCCTCTTCCAGGACACTCCATTCCATAGCTGCCACCTCTACAATTATCCATTCCCCACCCCCTCCAATAGTCAGAATGCTCATTTTCAGCCTGCATTGGGTAGTTTTGGGGATTCCCCCCTAAGGGTTTTCCCCTAAAGTTTTTTTTTAACTTCTTCCTACTCTGAAGTTCTCCAATCTTGTTCATACCTCCCTCTTGTATGTGGGTGTTGCTATTTTGGCTACACAAGCAATGGCACTTAGAATACTGCACTCTTATTCTCTCCCTGCTAATATGACAGAGGAGATTGGCACCCCAGAGTCATTTCAGTGACTAGATTGGATGTATAACTGCCCACCTTGGAAAATCTTTGCGTGGACAAATAATAGTCAGGAAGCAACACTGTGTGCATTGAATAAGGGGTGGCATATACACATTTTAAATACAGAATATATATATATTCTGCATTTGGCTAACTTAGATTTTGTGACTTACATGAACCATGCAGATTAGTAGCATTTGTTACATAAATTTATTTATTTATTTATTTATTTATTTATTTATTACATTTTTATACCGCCCAATAGCCGAAGCTCTCTGGGCGGTTCACAAAATAAATTATTTTGTTGTGTTTACTACTTAGTATAACTAATTTTGCTCAGGCCACTTTCGGGCAGGAGCAAAGACCTATATTGGGCATCAAAGCCTCAGCCTCTGACCATTGGAAATTACTCTCAGGGAAGCATGTGAAAAACTGGCTTATATTCAGACAATCATTCAGTTTAGCTCAGTGCTGTTCTGATGTGGTATTCTATGATATTGGAGGACCTTTCCACTTAGGGTTCCAGGGGTTGAAATCGGGAAACTTTTGCATGCTCTATCGCTGAGCTACAGCCATATGCAAGGGACGACACCCCAGTTTCTTATAGATCTCACTAGGTATTGTGCAAATATTTTCAAGCACATTTTCAGAACCCCAGGAGATTAAAAAGTAGCTTAGAAAGAAAGAAAGAAAGAAAGAAAGAAAGAAAAGACATTCATCACCAAAAGGGGAGAGGATAAAATAGGACACAGACTTTGCATATCCTCATATATATGCATAGATGCAAATATGGAAATATCGTTAAACTAGACTTGGATCAAATAGCCTTTCAAAAAGAGAACACCTTTGTACAGAGGACTGTCCCTGTAAAATAGGACACAGGGCCACCCTGGAAGGAAACCAGAAAAGAAGCTGACACTCTCCCAAACCTGAATTATCTACCCGATACACACATTATGCGGTGTCTTTTGTAGTACGTAACCTGGGTAGTAAAGGACTTAACAACATTGGGAGTTTAACATATTATAAAAGTTATATGTTTTTAAATTGCTATTACTATATATCCGTTCATCTTGGGGTGGGGGAAAACAAACTACTTATGAATGCTTCAGTATCCCTTAAGCTCTGCACACATAAAACTATGGGTGAGAGAAGAAAGTGAAGATCGTAGCTTGTGACAAGCCAAGGATGCACAGCCTTCAGTAAAATCTATACTGCAGGTGACAGAATGGGGTTTTGTATGACTTAATGGGAATTACTAGACAAAGAGGCCGTATATTTTCAGAGTGTTTAGGGGAAAGGCTTGTGCTTTGATCTTATCATTTGAGATGACCCATGCTGGAAACTTTAGCCTCTTCTTTATTTATTTTTAGAAATCTATCTATCTATATCTATCTATCTATCTATCTATCTATCTATCTATCTATCTATCTATCTCCCATCTTTCCATCCAGGGAATGCTCTCAAGGGTAGGCATGGTTGGGCACTGGCTGAGAGCCCACACCACAGCAGGGGCCCATTGACAACTGCTCCTCAGGGTTGCTCCTCCTCCTCCCAATTGCAACCTGCTTGTTCACCTGCCCCTCACTCTGGTCCAGACAATGGTGGTGGTGGTGGTGAGAAGAAGGAGCATGAGATGCCACCACCTACTTGCTCACTGGCTCTCTGCCTATCAAGCAAGCAAGGAGTAGCAATGATGAGAAAGAGGGTTTAGAGCAACTGCAGCTGGTGACAATGGCAGTGAGAAGGTGAACTCACCAAGGGAGGGGGCCAATTGCAGGTGTGTCACCTGAGGGCCCTCCAAAACCTGGGGCTGCCACTGTTTCCATCACGCTGATGTCTGATTGCCTGTGAACCTGGAGATAGTATTTGGTCACCATGACTAGTCGCTATTGATGATTAGTGATTGGGGCAGTGGGGGGAAGGGCTGTATCAAGGGATGGAGACATGGCCATCTGAGGAAACCTAGAGAGCTGGATTGGGACCTTAAGTGGTCCAGATTTGGCTCCAGTACCGAGGTTCTCTACTCCTGATTTGCCATGATATCCAAACTAGGAACTCTGGTTTGTCCCTTTCCCAACAAGTCAGAATCATTAGCCAGGGTTTCTTCTTGGGTTATAACTCTCCCTTGTAAGGACATAAGAAGAGCCATGCTGGATCAGACCAGGGGTCCATCTTGTCCATCATTCTGTTCACACAGTGGCCAACTAGCTGTCCACCAGGAAACCACAAGCAGGAGATGAGCGCAACAGCACCCTCCCTCCCATGTTCCCCAGCAACTGGTGTACATAGGCACACTGCTTCTGATACTGCCTCTGCCTAGAGTCATCAGGACTAGTAGCCATTGGAAGGAGAGCAACAAGCCAGAGTTCTCCGTTCAAACATCATGAAAAGCAAACTATGGATGGACTTTTGACCCTGGCTTGTTTGGCTGCTCCTGCTGGCAGGAGGAGCCAAGCGGGAGGGACCGAGCAGTGGACCACCAGCGTTCGGGCTCATTCCTCAGTCTAAAGAATGTGTGCAGTGGCCCAGTTCCAGAACGGGGAAGAAGTTGTATAAGGAAAGTGTTAATTCTGCCATAATGGCCGAAATCACAAATAGCAAGCTGAAATGGTGAAAATTGACAGAAACAGAGCCACTGAGGGACTCTTGCAGGAACCCTGAGGTGTGCAATGCAATTAAAAACACACAACAACTCTAAAGGGGAAGACCTCCCAGAAACAGGTTCTAGTGGAGTTGAGCATGCTCAGTAGTCATGGAATGTTGGGTGTAAGGACAAAACCAGACTTAAAGGGCACAATCCTATTCATGTTTAAACCCCAAGAAAGTTATACAACTCCGGGGAATGCTCCTTAAATGTGTGTCTCAATGCTACATCTTTTTTAAAAAAATGTATATTCTATTTTTACTCTAGAGTAGGCATAGGCCCTCTGATCTGGACTGGGACCCTGACATGGGAAGGAAGGGTATAGAGAGGTGTCTCACAGTATGCTTTGGGTTCCCCTGGGCTTCTCTAGAATAGGGTGACCATATGAAAAGGAGGACAGGGCTCCTGTATATTTAACAGTTGTATTGAAAAGGAAATTTCAGCAGGTATCATTTGTATATATGGGGAACCTGGTGAAATTTCCTCTTCATCTCAACATATAAAGCTGCAGATGCCCTGCCCTCTTTTAAATCTGGTCACTCTAGTATAGCCCCTGCAGCTTTAACTGCTGTGATGAAGATGGAACTCCACCAGATTCTCCATATAAACAAATGACACCTGCTGAAATTCCCTTTTCAATACAACAGTTAAAGATACAGGAGCCCTGTCCTCCTTTTCATATGGTCACCCTAGACTCTAGAATAAAAATGAAGAAAAGACCTAGCTGCTAGATGCCCATTTGAAGTAATGCCTGTTTGGGTTCATAGTTGGAAAGGGAAAAAAAGAAAAGAAAACTAGGGGTAGAATTAGGCTGACCATATGGAAAGGAGGACAGGGCTCCTGTATTTTTAACAGTTGTATTGCAAAGGGAATTTCAGCCGATGCCATTTGAATGCATGCAGCACCTGGTGAAATTCCCTCTTCATCACAACAGTTCAAGCTCTAAAGTATAGCTAGAGTGACCAGATACAAAAGAGGGCAGGGCTCTTGCAACTTTAACTGTTGTGATGAAGAGGGAATTTCACCAGGTGCTGCATACATAACGAGGACACCGGCTGAAATTCCGTTTTCAATGCAACTGTTAAAGATACAGGAGCCCTGTCCTCCTTTTCATGTGGTCACCCTAGGTGGAATCAATGTGTGTGTGTGGGGGGGAGAAATGCCTTGCATTAGCTCCTTATACCTTAAGCCTAATCTACACCAAGCAGGATATAGTGATATGAAAGCAGTATATGGTATGTCAGTGCCCAACAGTTGTCAGTGCACTTCAATACTGCTATAAAGCAGTAGTGTGGCTCCTGCCTCTTATATACCACTTTCATACCACATTCATAGTGCAATCTCCTGCTTGGTGTAGATTAGGCCTTAGTATCTTGGACAGCCAGAAGGAACCTTGAGCTTGAGCATTCCTGCTACGAGGTGAGGATACGCTGCAACATCTTGTTGCAGCGCACACTTTTTGTAAGAGAGTTGTCTTGCATTTTGCAGTTACTCCCACCGGCTCCCATCCCATCCCCTCTCCTCCTTCAAACATTGACATGCCATTTCTCTAAGTTGTATTGTGTGCAATCTTAATGGTCCGCAAACCTCTGGGACTATTGATGTATACAAAGTGCTTGGAACCTTCAGGCAAGCCACATGGACCACCGCCATAGCAGAAAGGATGCGCCTTATTCTTCCATAGGACAAAGCAAGCAGGTTAATGATGAGTGAGTGGCCAAGAGACAAAAGTAGCCTATATTTCACAAATGGTGCCAGTGCCAAAGAGGGATAAATGAAATGATGCTTGTAAGTCGCATATGCCAGTAATGCTGTTTGATATAATTTCTGTCCTTCTATCATGGCTTACTCACTGCAGAAAACATATCAAACAAAAGAGCTCTTAGCCCTGCCATGCAGCTTATTAGGAAATTGCTTCTGTGCTTCATGGCTAGCCAACCTTTAAGAATAATTAGCTAAGTAGTTTCAGAAGTAGAAACCTAACTACTGCTGAGTCTAAATTTAGTTATGCATTAGCTGGATCTATGGCAAGGTTGCACTGCAGAGAACCTCTAATATATGACTCTTGGAGTTTTATTGTTTTGTTTAGCACATTCAATTCCATAAGCCATATTTCATCAACTCTTGGAAGGTTTTCCCCTCCCTTTTCGTCTCCATGACTTCCATCTTCCACAGCGAACATCTTGCTTTCAGCCCTAAGAGATATTTTTCCTTGGCATTTGTTTTAGGGGTGAAGAGCCAAGTGTGCCACACATAAGTTGGTACAGCTCCCTGGCAAGACACAGGCCTGTGGCAGAGGTTCTCCCAGCCAGGGGTGGGCAACTTCAGGAAGTCCACAGCGCATTTCACTCCCTGGATGCTCCCCATGGGCTGCAGGCCACAACTCCCCACACTGTGACCCTGGGGGGTGGGGAAAGGCATATGAAATGGCTATGGAATGACTTCGGAATACCCAAAGAGTAAAAATTAGTTTGTTTGCAAGCTGAAAGGCTCAAAATGGCTGCTCGAGATGTCTTCATCTATTTATTTTTTAGCAAGTCTGGGGGGCAGTAGGGTCTGCATTAGGGTGACGATATGGAAATGAGGAAAGGGCTCCTGTATGTTTAACAGTTGTATAGAAAAGGGAATTTCAGCAGATGTCATTTGTATGCAAGCAGCACCTGGTGAAATCCCCTCCTTAGCACAACAGTTAAAGCTGCAGGAGCCCTGCCCTTCTTTGTGTCTGGTCACTGTACAAAAGAGGGCAGGACTCCTGCAGCTTTAACTGTTGTGCTAAGGAGGGAATTTCACCAGGTGCTGCATGCATACAAATGACACCTGCTGAAATTCCGTTTTCAATGCAACTGTTAAAGATAGAGGAGCCCTGTCCTCCTTTTCATATGGTCACCCTAGACTGCATGTGGTCCACCCTTATCCTAGCCCAAGGGGAGAGGAGGGGAACGTTTAGAGGTTGGGGCCAGTGCGCAGTTAATGTTTCGTACTACTGCAAGATGCTCCAAATGTGAAAACTGAGGTTAGGCTGAGAGTCTGTAACTGCCCCAAAGTCTTCCAGTGAGCTTCCATGGCCACGTAGGGACTAGATCTCCTGACTCCCAGTCCGACCCGCTGAACCGCTATTTGGTACTAAGATCTAACATAATGAACGGTATTTCTTTTCAGAGCATCAAACCCTCCTGCAGATTGCCTGAGTCCAGCGGAAGCAATAAAATGCGAAGGACTATTCTTGTGCATTATTAATTATGCATGTCGTTTGTAGCATCCTGGACAATGGCACACCAAATGCAATTCAGCTTTAGACAGCATGCAACGGCTACATACGTACAGCAGCAAATTCATCTTATCTGTGTCTGGAAAGGAGAACAGATTTAAAGGAAACGGAAGGAACAATAGGATGGTTTGCAGTAATGGCCAAATGGATCTGAAGATGCTGATGGTAGGGGGAAATAGTTTTGCGTTCTCTTTGTTAATCTGGGTTTTATTTATTTTCTTTGCGTAACGTAACGTATTATTTGTTTTGATAGGAAAGTACATTTTACTAGGAAGAATTTTGTTCACTAAAAATGTTAATTAAACAATAAACATTGCTAAGAAACCTTCATTTCCCTTCCCTTTCATGGATGCCCTTGTAAAGAGACTTCAGTTACTGGGTTGGTTAGATTTTGCACATGGGGCATCATTCCTGTACAGGAACCAGCATGATTGCATGAACCAGCAACTTACATGCAGAGCTATGTGCAAAAAGAAATGCTAAATTCTGCAGCTTGTAGAAGTTACATAACAAAAGCATTTCTGCATGATTTTGGCTACAATCTTCTACAACCTTACCTGGGAGTACATCTCAGCGAATTCAAGGAAACTTCCATGTAGACATGCACCAGTCAGACATTTTCTGCTCAGAATATCATGGTGGTCATAAGGGTTAGAAACATTTTTTTTTAAAAAAATGAAGCTCAGATTCTCTGGAAGTTGAATTCTGTGGACGGTTTCACATTCCGTGGCTTTGCTTTGCTTCTGTGAAACTGCAGCACGTGTGTGGTGTGCACACATGCGCAGAGACTCTTAACACAGAGAGACAGCCCTCACAAGTCTTAGCTGAAGCACCTTTCATGATCTGGAGATCATGCAGGATTTCACAGTCCAGATCCCACAACGAATAAAGGCAAGGGGACAAGTAGCAGGATGAAAAAAACAAGCTGAAGGAAACTAGCCCATATCTTGCGATGACATCTTTGTCCCCAAATTTGTCTTGCCTACTGCCAGACGCAGGCAAGGGAGTACATTGTTCTGAAAAGGATGTGGGTTATTCTTGCCCACTTCTCTTTCCTTTCTTGCCTTCCCCGCTGTCAGCCTGTAGACTGCAAGTTCTTTGGAGGTTGGGGCTGGTCTCTTTTTGCTTTTGTGGTCCAGCCCTCCTCTCCCACCAGAGGTTCATCCCTGTAGGTCATCAAGAGGGCCTCAGAGGACACAGTCCACACTTTTAGAATTAGCCAGTTGGGCATCACAGCTTTTCCCTGATCCACAGCTGGTCCATTTGGACAAGCTAGGGTAGCCAGGTATCCTCTTTACAGAGGACAGTCCTCTATTGAGGGTATCTCTATTTGAAAGGCTGTCCAATTTAAAGTCAAGGAACCATTAGGAGGGAAAACAGCATGACGTTGCCCGTAAAGCAGACGTTGCTCACCTGGTCCACATTCCCACTGTACTGAGACGTATTTTATTTCTATATAAATTATATTTATACTTTCTAAATTTGCATCTATACATACAAATTAGCATATGCAATCTTTTTGTGCTTTTTGGTGACAAATTTCACCTTTTTTTGGCCATGCATAAGTGGGCTTCTTCATTGACTGAGTGTAGGTGAGCCTCAGTTGTCTTATAGTTAGGTGCCTCCTGAGTTGCTCCTCACTTCCTGTTTCTCCTCATTCTTACACCTTACTTCCTCTCTCCCCCCTCCTTTCTGCCCCCTCCACTTCCCCCTTACTGCCTGCTGTGAGAAAGGCAGTGCCGAGCTAAGCAGTCACCTTGGAGACATTCACAGCACTGAGGCCTCCACCAACTTCCCACCCACGCAAGCCCAGCTGGTGTGACTCATAGTGGACAATGGAGGTTGTATCCAGTAGCAGTATGGATGGTCTCAGTGCATGTCTGAAGGCACATGAGGCAGCCATCTTGCTGAAGCTAAGTAACAGCTCCAAATTCGATGAGGGTTTTATTGCATGCTCATTACTGAGCACTCATGGAGTTTGCTCAGGCCCCTCATATGACGTTGTCTGCCTCCTGCGTGACTTCTTACCTTCCTTGCATGACAAAAAAACCCCTGTTTAAGTCCAATGTATTTTTAAACACGGAATTGCTGCTCTCTCCTGCTGTGTGCAGGAGAATCAGTGCCATTAGAACAGCGGACTCAATGGGCCTCGTGCTCGTTTTGTACTTCCTCTTTGAAAGAGGAAGTAACTAATGAAAGAAAACACAGGCGGAGGAGTGAAGGTAGGGAGCGTGTTCACCCCTGGTGTGATGGAGCTTCAAGTCTGTATCTGGCCAGTGTTTGGAGGTGAGATCTCTTGGGAATTCAATGAAGCTCCCTTGAGTTGTAGCCACAATGGAAGAAAGGTGGGATATAAATGTAATAATAATAATAAATAAAAATTGATATTGGCTGGGAAAGCCAAATCTGCACTTACCTCACAAAGTCAAAATATAGAAGGATTGGTAGGTACACTAGGTAGAGCACCCCTAATTTGCAGATGAATTTAAACTATAGCCCTTGACTTAATTGAGGAGAAGTGAAGAAGGGGTGGTATTAAGATATGCTGGAGAGCTAAGAAGAACAGCTGCCTCTCTCCCCCTAAAATGGGCTACTCTAGAAGGCACTCTACAGTACAACAGAATCCTAGAACCAAATTGCCAATTACAGATCACAGACATCTGCTGCCCTCTCTCCCCAAAGCAAAAAATAAAATAAAAATCTTGTAGTCAAGTGTCAAAAGAATTATCGTCTTCAGATACAGCTGGGCAGATTTAGAAATGATAAAATCAACAGGTTCCTTTGGTCAGTGATGCATGAGATCAGGTTTGCCAGAGGCCTAAAAACTGTTCAGCTTAGGAACATCGATGAGTTCATGCCCTTATTATCACACAGGGACACTAACGTCTTCCTTGAAGAATCTTTATGGCTTTGTTCTTTCTATATTCAGAATGGTTGATCTATGGAATATCCCTGCAAATTGCTTTTCCATGCATCTCCCATTTCACTTGGTAGACAGAAGTGACAATATTAGCATGTCGATCGTCACTGTTGTGTCATCGTCATCATCACAGCCCCCTAACCCAGCAAGACAGAGCCCTTCATAACTGGCTGGATGCATCTTCTCATGCGAGGAGGGGTACACTTCCAGGGCCAGGAGAAGTTATGCGTGACTAGTTGGTACCATGGTAATGCAGTGATCAGTGTTGGACTTCGACTGAGGCCGTAGCTAGACAGGGAGATATCTCGGGGATCATCCCGGGATCGTCCCTGTGTGTTCATATGACACACAGGGGATCCCTTTCCCCGGTATCTCACCCTACACTTCTAGCACACTTTTTCCATGGTCTCGGACTGATCCTGAGACCGTGGAACATGTGGGTGGGCGTCGCGGTTTGTCCTGGCTCCTCACTAGTAACTGCGAGGAGCCGGGAGCTGGGCATGGGGGCACAGAGCTCCTCAGGAGCTCTGTGACCATCGGGGGTGGGGTGGGGGGAGAGCGAGGTTTGTTTGTTTGTTTTTTAAAAAAACTAATTGGTTTTCAGAGGAGTGTTCGTGCATTCCTTCTTCTTTAAAAAACAAAAAAATGGTGGCCGCAATGTCGTGGTGACAAAGTCGTGATCATAAAATTACGAGATCGTCACCCTACTACCCCTCTCATTTAGCCATGGCCTGAGAGGACCTAGATATGAAATCCTGCTCAACCATTGAATCTCGCAGGGTGAGCTTGGGCCAGTCATTCTCTGTCGGCTTAATCTACCTCTCAGGGTTGCGGGGGATTAAATTGTGGAAGGTAAACTATGTACATTGCCGTGAGCTCTTTGGAGGAGAGGTGAGATACAAATGAAATAAATAAAGACAGCAGGATGGGTTCTTTTTCTTCTCCTTCTTCATTTAAAGCATTTTTATCCCACTCCTCAGTCAAAATGGCTCTGGAATGGGTTACTAACAATCAATGGACAGAAAACAGTCCCTGCCCACAGGCTTACAATCCAAAAGGACATGATGCAAAAGGACAAAAAAAGAGGAAGAGGAAAACATTTATTATTATTATTATTATTATTATTATTATTATTATTATTATTTGCCCTATCCTAAAATATCATAGAATCATAGAATCACAGAATAGCAGAGTTAGAAGGGGCCTACAAGGCCATCGAGTCCAACCCCCTGCTCAGTGCAGGAATCCACCCTAAAACATTATTCATTAGAATAATGAATTTAGAATAAACTAAATTATTCATTTACTAATCACATTTCCACTGATCTATCCTCTAAGAGGTTTGGGTGGGGGCTACCCTGTTTATATTCAGTGGCTGAGTTCGGACGACACGCTAATCAACGGTTGATTTCCATTTTGTTTCTATTACCTCCCTACCCACCCACCCCCATTGATTTGCATGTTGTCTGAACTCAGCCAGTGTGAGGTAAGTTAAGTTAAAGAAATGTGACTGGCCCAAACTCATCAGATGAGCTTCATGAATGGTTGAGGAAGGACGTGTCAAAGTCCAATATTTTAACCGAGACACCACACTAATCCTTTTGCAATACAAAACCAAAAATTAAATCAGATTAAAATTAAAAACCAAATAAAAAAATTAAAATAAAACAAAATTAATTTTAATAAGGGCTGCTCTTGGCGGGGGATCAGATCCATCTCCCTTTGTTGCAGGGAGGCATTTTACCCTCTTCTCCCTCCAGTTGCAGAATCTGAAAGTCCTTCCTCAGAAAGTTAATAGTGCAATGCCAACTATTGCCAACTGCCATTTCCGTACTATTAAGAGTTTATTTCAGTTTATCTCTAATCCTTTTGAAAACGTGATATGGAGGGAAAGAAGGGTAGGAGATGTCCTGGCTGTTGATGATGTCATGTAATCGCCCCACAAACTTCTGGGAGTGGCCAGTCACAAGCGTGCTATAAATCCCTCATTTAGAGAAGCCCTGAGACCCTGGAGTGTCACTGCTACTCAAAGTAGGTAGTACTGGGCTCAGTAGACCAAATGTTTGATATAAATACCCATCTTAGTTACCCCTATGAAAAGTGACCATTTCTAGCTTCTAAGCTATTGTTTCTTGGAGTTTGCTCCTGTGGCTCTACAGCTGGGCTTTCAGGACACCTACATGGCTTCTTTTCCTCATCACTCATGATTGTAGCTCCAGGTAAGAGAGTGATGTTTCCATTAAAAGCTTTGCAGGAAAGTGCATTTTTTTCTCCTACTCAGTGTGAGATGCCTGTATTGTATATGCTCGGCCAGTAAATCTACATTCTTGGTTCTCTATTGTTTTTCTTTAAAAGAAGGCAAGAAAGAACATTACAAGGACATATATTCTTAATTAGATTTTAAAAAATGAGTCCCAAGGAATACTCATTTAATGTTCTGAGCAACCTTGACATGACTCGCAAAAGGCCAATCAATCAAAATACTCTGTCCCTATGAATATGGATCATGTTTCCAGAGCGATGATATAAAATGGAGATGTGTGGAATGCTAAGGAGAAGAGGGAGGGAGGGAGGGGCAGGGACAGCTACAGACTCCTGGTGAGCAGCCTGGAGTAGGGTGACCATATGGAAAGGAGGACAGGGCACCTGCACGAGCCCTGCCCAGCATGATCGGATACAAAAGAGGGCAGGGCTCCTTCAGCTTTAACTGCTGTGATGAAGAGGGAATTTCACCAGGTGCTGCAGGCATACAAAGGACACCTGCTGGAATTCCCTTTTGTTAAAGATATAGGAGCTCTGTCCTTTCCTATGACCACCCTAGATTTACTCTTATCTGATATTTGTTGTATTGTATGGTTTTTATTGTGCACTGCCCAGAGAGCCTCGGCTAAGGGGCAGTATAAAAATGTAATAAATACATGAAATAAAAATACTGTGCTATGAGTCTCCTACAGACTTTGCCACCCTCCTCACTCGAGTCCAACTATGTGCCAAGAAAAAGTGTGCATAGCATAGATAAATGCATGGCGTATCCCTTGAAGTTTGCAACATCAGGCGACGCCGTGTGTGTGTGTGTGTGTGTGTGAAGGAGGACCCATTTACAGATCTAACAGCACTGATAGAACTTGAGTATCACCTCCAACACAGTTCTTTTCCTTGCAGCCTCTTCGTATGATGCTGTAAAGTCCACATTGTAACATGAAGCTCAGAGGCTTCATTCAACATTGGTGCTGCCCAACTGGATTCCCCCTTAAAAAGCTCTATTCCTTCAGACTAGACCTGGCCTCCAAGCTTTTCCCCCTCCCTCCCCTGTCTGTTACTGTGATTTTAGATTGTAAACCATATGGCAGATTGTCTTGTTTTGTTTTATTCTGTACAGTGCTATGAACATTGATGGCATTTTATAAATAATAATAATAATAATAATAATAATAATAATAATAATAATAATAATAATAAAATATTTGCTGAGCAATAATCTACACCAGGCTTTCAGCATATCCTTTATTTTTCACCATGCCCCAGAGATCCACCAACCGGAGCCAAGTGCAAAATAGTGGCTGGAAGATGGAGCCATATGCAAAATGGTGGCAAAGAACATAGGGAGCTACCTTATAATCATCGATCTACCTAGCCCAGTATTGACAACACTGATTGGCAGCATCTCTCCAGGATTTTGGGCAGAATTCTTTCCTAGCCCTACCTGGAGGTGCTGGAATTGATCCTGGGACTGCCTTCATACAAACCTGTTGCTGTGCCACTTATCTGTGGCCTCCCTACAGATAGTTACTTACTGCAGCCTATGATACACAAGTACAAATACACACATTTGTGTTACTACAGATTGAAGATTTGAACATTACTTTCAGTATCAGAAGTGTTTCAGTTTCCAACAGCCTTTCTTGGTTTCAGCAGCCTAATTTAGAAGTGCTTGCTCTTGCTAAAAATGGGGCGTTGAGTCAGAGATCTGCTCTTAGATCCCAATCTATGTTATATCTGCCCCTAATCTGTATGATGTTACCCAAATAATTCCCATTTTACAGGAGTGTAAGTCCCAGGAATATGCTGAGCTACATTCAAACTGACCTAAGCAACTGTAAGATAATTTATTTCTCCTTTACACACATATACACATTACCTTCTGATCACAATAGTTAGCTGTGCAACAACATTTTGATGCATTCGCCTTCCCTATTAAAATAAGACTTTTATCGACATTTATAAGGTACACAGTTTAAAAACAGCTCAGTTGAGTTTAGTACGCAGTGTCAGCACTTAAGGTGATTATAGTTTCAAAATCAAAATCTGGGACACTTGGAGTACTTTTTTTTCAGGTTCATACAACGGGGGGGCGGGGAGATGTGCTGTTTTTGCCATGGGCAATTTCTGATTCAAGAGTGACATGAAGGAGCCTGCATCTGTATCAAAGCAGAGAATTAATGCGCTGGTTGCTAGTTGGGGCCAAACTATGCAGAATGTTAAATGCCTATTTTGGCACAGTGAGCTTCTTGTGTTTTTGTAAATAGCAGCCCAGTGTGTGTGAGTGGGGCAGGTGAGATTAGAATCAGGCCCATGGTCCATGGTGAAGGGGGATAATTTTTTAATCCTTTCCTCCCATGCAATGGTCACAATGAAAAGCTGCCATTAGCCAGGGAGGAGTTCCCACTTTTGGCTCTGGGGCCAACGTTTTCAGGCAAGCTAGGATGGAGATGTGAGTGGAGCAATAGAGGCTGGTAGCTCCAATGTCAGTGAATCCATTTTGGGTTTAATTCAAGACTAGTCAGAACTCTAAAGGAGGTATCCAAAGTGTGGAGCTCTGAAGGAGTTATCCAAGATGCGAGTTTCAGTGGATAGGTAAAGAAGCTATCCAAGGTGTGGGTTTCAGTCCTAACCAGTTCTGATTGAAACCAGGGCTTTTCTAGATGATGGATCTGCCCTGGGGTGGATTCACAGTAGCGGCAGGTCATCTACATGACGCAGCCGCCATTGCAAAGCCATCCGGGGGCAAACCCCAGAAACGCCGCTGAAAAAAAGTTGGACACTTCTCCTGACTTTTTTGGGGGGGCTGCGGAGGCGTGTCACAGATGATGGTGCCCCCTGATTGGTCGCCATCAGCTGGACAGGGAAGGGGGTGGACCTCTGGGAGCTCAGGAGAGCCCCGTGCGTGTCCCTGTAAACAAAACAAAACAAAGCAAAAAATAGAAATGGGGGGAGGGAAGGAGAGGAACGGGGCCTGTTCCTCCCCCCATTTTTATTTACTTTTTATCTGTATCTGCGAAGCTGTGCAGATATAGATAAAAAAAAGGCAGGGGGAAGGAACGGGTAGCCAGATGGAGGTCAGAGGGAGGAGAGGTGGTTTGGGCACCACACATCCCTCACTTCATCCCCCTCTGGCTGCCTCGCCCCTCCCCCCTCCTGGTGCTCAGTGCTGTGGCAGCGGTAGCTCCGTACTTGCATTCCTTCCCATGTAGATGCTGGGAAGGAGTGCAAATGCGGGAGCCTGAGGCCTCACAGCAACAAGGCAGCACCGTCAAGACAGGGGCTTGAGCGGTTTCACCCCTCCACTGATATTAGAGCCACCAACCTCCATTGGAGTGGAGTAACCAGAATTCCAACAGAAGGACCTGTTTTGCAGAATTGCCATGTAAGGAGGGGATGCTTGTAGGCAAGGAGGAATCCTGCGTGAATAGCATTACACGCTCCATATTCGGTCCCCTCCAGTCAGTTATCCCAAGGTCCAGCTGTAGATTTGAAGCCCAGGTGGCCACAGTGCCCCCTTCTCTCACACACAGACTTCTTTACTTAATGTACTTGTTACAGGTCTATGCCACCCACTTGTCAAAGCTCTTGCAGCAGTTCACATTTTTAAAAACAACAACAACAACCCAAATGCAACATAATAAAACATAATATAAAACTTTTAAAAGTTTAAAACCAGATTACAAACCAGACTAAAAGGCAGCAGCCGTGTAAAGATCTAAAACCACAATAACACTAAATGGAATGGACTACAAAGCCTGGGGAAATTAAAAAAAAAGTCTTCATCTGGCGCCCAAAAGACCACAGGGTAGGCAACTGTCTTCTCTCAATTGCCAGGGCCACCCAAAGAAGGCTATCTGAATATAATCTTAGGACCCAGGTAGGTATATATGTAGATCCGGGTAGGTATATCTGCAGTGGAGGCTGAAGACTCCAATTTCAGTGGGGCTGGGAATCCATCCTGGATTTCAGTCAGAACCAGCTAGAATGCTAGAGGAGCTATTCAAGGTGTCAAACCTATTCGTGGGTAGTATTCATCATCTTGGATGGCTCCTTTAGGGTTTTGGCTGGTTCTGACCATAACCCAGAATGGATCCACAGCCCCATCGAAATTGGAGCCACCAGCCTCCACTGTATATATGTGGTGATGGTGTTCAGCTGCAGTGCTGTGGTCTATGTTCGATGGCTATGAGCTGCCTGCCAAGTGTCAAGGTGGACCTTACTGGGGCCCCAACTGCTGCTGAAGGTTTTGAGGTGCTGATTCCAGCCAGCCTTAACCCCACATACATGGCCATGTCTACCCTGTGTCTTAGGGGAAAGTCCAGTAGAGCTGAAGTTTGCTTGCTTGCTTGCCTCCTCCCCTGGCTCCCAGGATGGTGGGTGCCCCCAGCAGCCTTTCCATTTGCCCTCTGGGTAGGACGTTCCCATATCGTAATGAACCTGTGCTTGAGACTGTAATGAGAAGCTTGTGAGTCACCCTGTGAGATGCGTACTACTAGGCAAAATTGTTCTCGAAGTCTCTCCCTTACATTTGAATGCATTTCCAGTCCCCTTCCTCTGTGTAAATGTCTACCAAAGTAATCTATGAGATGATGATGTCATGCTGCAAAATTAGATAAAGGTAATGTGCGGAGGGGCGGGAGAACATTGGGATGTATTTAGTTAATGGCACTCATGGGGAATGCATTTCCATTAGCAAAGTAAAACAAAATTAACAATGATGGCATAGGAATTTGTTTAACGTCTATCTTGAAAGAAGTATGGTTTGGCCATACCGTGCTCAACAAAATGGAGGCAAAAGAAGTAAATGACCTCGGGTTTTGATCACGAGATGATGTAATAATATAAAATAATATGATGGCAAAAAAAGCACACACACTAGAATATGAAACACCTTTAGAGCCTGTGTTCTGTTCCCTCTTTTGAATTATATAGATGGATTTGCACATCGATTCATCACCATAAAGAACTGACATCATCTATGGTTTTTGTGGCTAGAATTTTATATGCAAAGAACTAGAGACTGCAAATAATCTGTTCTCCAAAAGCAGGGTTAGATACAAGACTTTGCCCTTGTGGCTAAATGGACACAGCAGGAGTTTTCTCCCAACCTGGTGCTCCCCAGATGGGTTGGAGTACAACTCACATCATCCCCAGCAAGCATGGTCCTCTGCTGTGGATGATGGGGGTTGCACTCCAATGCATCTGGAGGGACCCAGGTTAGGGAAGGATCCGCTAGAGTGATGAGAAACAGACAAACTAAATGTATGGAAAACTGGATTTGATTTAGTCATTTATAGTCTTACTTTCCATCATGTTGATCTTAATAACGAAAACAAAGATAAAGGTAAGAAGCATGTTGAATTTATAAAATGTAATAAGATGAAGGGGAAAAGGTGGCAGATAAAAGTTTTCATTTTGAAAATAATAATAATAATAATAATAATAATAATAATAATAATAATAATAATAATATGTGAACATTTTTTTTTAAAAAAAAACATTCACTGGACCCAGCTTGTCAGTTTCCCCTTTTAATGACTCTTCAAACAAGCTTGAATATTTTTCTGAACAGGGTGGTGAATAAAATCAACCAATCAATCTTTAATCATTTAGGGATAGTTTAATTTCAAGTAGTAATTCGGAGAACTGACTACCCGTAATCTCAAGAAGTTTCTTTGTGCACTGGATCCACAGAGAACACCCCCACTCACAGGAAAAGTTGGCACATTATTTTATTCAGACAGACATAGAATCATAGAATCATAGAATAGCAGAGTTGGAAGGGGCCTACAAGGCCATCGAGTCCAATCCCCTGCTCAATGCAGGAATCCACCCTAAAGTATCCCCGACAGATGCTTGTCCAGCTGCCTCTTGAAGGCCTCTAGTGTGGGAGAGCCCACTAGAGGCCTTCAAGAGGCAGCAGGACATGACAGGGGATCCTCTGAGAAGCAGTGTTGTATAGTGGTTGGAGTGCTAGACTAGGGCTGTACAGACCCAGGTTAACTCAAGACATTGAACTCATTGGGTGGTGGCCTTGGGCCAGTCACTATCTCTGAGGTTAACCTACCTCACAGCATTGTTGTGATTATAAAATAGGGAGAGTAGGGAACAATGTACCTTGCTCTGAGTCCCATGAGGGAAATCTGGAGTATAAATGCAAGCAACACACACACACACACACACACACACACACACACACACACACACAGAGAGTTATTTATTTGTGACATTTTTATACTGCTGAATGTAATGCAATCTCTCAGTGGTTCACAATATTAAAACACAATATTAAAACATGGCATAAATACAGCATTAAAAACACTTCCAACTACAGCTAAAAAAATCAATGAGCAATAAAATGTGTGTGTGTAACTTGGATAGTTGTGCTCACACCTTACTGACTGAAAGAACAGAACAAGAGAATTCTGTTGATGTGATTTGTTCACGCCTGTTAATCAGCAATCAATTATTTGGAGAGTGGCTTCTATAGTTGTACCTGAGCTTTGAGCATCTTTGAGTAGAAAGATGTGTATTCAAATTGAACAAACAAATAAATGAGAACAAAATACTTTTTTCATTTCTTCCTCTGTCAAAAATAAAAATAATCATCCTTGATAAGACTATAAAGCTTGTGCTTTGCCCTCTGATTGATTTGAAGACTGAAGGCATCGCAGAACTTCTATACTTCCTGTAATGAAGATGACATTGAATTTTGCAGAAGTTACAAGTGTTGGGTCTTCTTCCTACATCTGGTTTCTATCCAGAAGCAAACTTATTCCTGTGGTGATAAAAGAGACTGCTTTTTTATGCGTGAAATACTGTTCAACACATTTCTCTTCTTGTCAGGCAAGGAGCCAGAGTCAATGAAATGGCTCCTTTACAAAACAGCAAGTCCAATGTGTCAGAATCAGAAATAACATTCCATTTGTTGTGAAGTTTGCTTTGTTCCTTTTACCAAGCAGAGCTTGAATTTTCAAGTGCTGAGCACATCACACTATGGGAAGATTGCCCTCAGGGAAATGAAGTACCAGATAAAAGTGAATAGTAAAACCAGTCCCGCTTAGCTCTTAAAGAGGATTGCTACTTACTTCTGGGTCTTTGTTTTTTGTGAAGATGTAGGAAGGGTAGCCCATATATCTCTTTTCCAACACGGATATATATTTTTGGCAGAACTTGGGAAACTGGGCTTAAGAAAGTACATGTAAGCAGTGCCTGTCCTACCATTAGTCAGAGTGAGGTAGGCAGTTGCCTCAGGCAGCTGGTGTGTGTGTGTGTAATGAAAAGGCAGAAAAATCATTAGTGATTTAATTTACTATTGTCATATTTTGACTCCCAGAGAGAGGTGGGATTTTATGTCTCAGGTGCCAAAATAGCATGGCCTACCTTGGATAACACACCTTAACTTGGGGATGTGGCAGGGGATTTTGTTATTCTATCACAGACAGAGAAAAGTCTTGGACAGGCCCTACCTTTCGGCCAACCAAGGACTGTGTTCATTAATTTTGAGGGGTTTTCCCACTTGCCCGAGCTCTGAAAGCCACTCTGAAAACCTGGGAACTGATTTTGACTGAGTGACACTTGCCACACCACTGACACAGCAGGCAATATAATATGAACCAAACCTTTAGTTCAACACATTAAACAAATAGAGTGGCCACTTATTAACACACACACCCATAAAAGAAAGAGGAAATAGAAGAAAAAGAAATACATCACTAAAAAAAGAGAGGAGATCACTCCACATAAAATTTGTATATGCTAATTTGTAGTCATTTATAAGCCACCTTAGGAGGGCTCTTGCCTTGAAACAAGGCCTAAAAGCATTTTAAATGAATAAATAAAAATACATATACACACAATTTAGAAATAGGTATTATAATTTCAAAAGAAATATAGCACATCTCACTATAACATGGAAGTCTGTGAGCAGGATATAGCAGTATGAAAGCCAGGAGCCACACCAAGTAGCATATAGCATTATGAAAGCAGTACAAGGTATGTGCCAATGGGCCCCAACAGTTGTCAGGGCACTTCAATATCACTATAAAGCAATAGTGTGGCTCTTGCCTTTTTGATACCGCTTTCATACAGGTTTTATAGTGCTACATCCTGCTTGGTGTAGATTAGGCCTAGGTGGCTTCTATGCCTTACTCCAGCTGTTGCCCAGGTGCTTTTGATGGGCAACTTCAAGGCCCAGCTCTGTCCTTCTGAGGGTTCTTTATCTTTATCAAGGGACTAGAAACCAGAGCCCCTTTACACCTAAGGATTATCCCAAGAAAATGGAGGGACCGCCCCTGCCTGCTCCCGGGATCCCCTGTGTGTCATTTGGATCCACAAGGATGATCCCGGGGGAAAAGGCACGTGTAGAAATGGCCTAAGTCCTGTGAGGTAGTATTGAAGGAACTTGGTATGATTAGCCTTGAGAGGAGAGGACTGAAGAGGGATGTGATAGCACTTTTCAAGAAGCTAAAGGACTGTCACATAGACAAAAGCCACAAACATTTCCCTATCATCCATGACTGTAGGACACGAAATTATGGAAGGCAGATTTCATCAGGGAAAGCTTCCCAACAGTCAGAGCAGTCAAACGATGGAGCCAACTGCCTAGGGAGGTGGTGGGATTTCCAACACTGGAGGTATTCAAGCAGAGACTGGACAGCCATGTGTCAGTGATACTTTAAACTAGATCCCTACACTGAGCAGGAGTTGGATTTGATGGCCTAAACGGTCCCTTCCAGCTCTATGTTTCTATGATTCTATCACTGGGGAAGCTGTTGTGTCACCTATCTCCTGCTTTCATCCAAATACATAGGATGAATCTTTTCTTGACAAAACTGTTTATCAGTGGCAGAAGTGAAACATCTCTTCAATTTTCACCAGTCCTTCCTGCTTTCCTATAATGGGAAGTGATAATCAGCCATCACCTGCCTGTGTGAGGTTTACACCAAACCTCTTTGGTGTCAAGTCACAGAACCTGTCAATCTCTCTTCCCCCAGATGACATGAAATAAAAATACAGTGGTGGTACATGTTTTTGCCTTCAACTGGGCATATGCAGGGGACCCGTGCTATTGGCATATATATTTTAAAAATTAGCTTTATTATCGCTCAGTATGGGCGATGTAGGATCTACTTTGCTTCTTTCCTTTTATATTGGACCTTGCTCCTAGATATGCCTTCAAAGTAGTTTGTGTCAGGTTCTCTGGCCTGGATTCCACCCTCTGGCTCAGAGAAGTACTCAAAGGGAAAGGAGGCTTCACCCAGCAACCCGTCATCTGCTCTTCCAAGATCTTCAAGGACAGAGGATGTGGCTTTACCAAAATCCTTGGACTCAGAAGGCACACCTCTGATGTAGTTCTCACTGCCTACACACCACAGAAAATTGGATGCTGCTGCAGAATCAGACAATGGTCTTTTAAAAAATAGACAGCTCTGTAGAGGTGGTGGAGTTAACAGCAGGTCCAGACCTGCAGCCTTCAGAAGATTTTGGAAGGCCTCCATCTGTTGCTGAGACAATTGCTTTTCATGGGTGATTTTCAGCCAGTGAGCTGTCCAGGGTCCTGACAGACATTACTTTGTTTTGCCAGGCAAGATCTATCCTTTGTAGGTAGTCCCACTACTGCAGCTGAGTGTCCTCAGGGAGCTCTATGCTGAGTGAGCTGGCTGGATCTCAGCCTCCATGAATTCTAATGATGTGTAGTCTAGCTCAGAACTCCTTTAGACATGTTCTATTATATATCTTTAAGACTGCAGTCCTAAGCAGAGTTACTTGGGAGTACGTCCAATTGAAAGTGGGATTTATTTCAGAGCAACCATGCTTAGAATCATACTGCTACCCCAGGGATGAGCGCAGCCCTGTGCTTTCAGCTGTAATCATTCTTAGCCAGCCAAGGCAATGTGTCTTTAAATGAATACGGACTCATTACTTAAACTCAATGCACAATCTGGTTTGCTGGCATGCTTTTATTCACACCCATCTGTTAGGGTGGCAGTGTGCCTGTTCGAAGCCTAGATTGATGTACAAGTGACAACTGTTGCAATGCAACAGAAGTACCAAGGCCTGCTCAATATATATTTAGTAGGCAAGTGTGCTAAAGACACATGCTCTCCGCCTCCGCTTAATGCCAACATTTGGCCCCTGCTTCTTGGAAAGGGCTACATCTTTGGGTGTTCGGCACAAATAAAACCTTTCATCCTCATCTGCTCTACACAATCTGACATGAGATGGATTTGGGGTTGGGAAGAAGAATCAGAATACGCTACATGAAACTTTAGTGAATCGATTAGAATCCTAGAGCTCAGAAACACTCTAAAACCTGAAGTCTTTAAACTATGGGCTCATCTACACCAAGCAGGATATTCCATTATGGAAGTGGTATGGAAGCAGTATATAAAAGGCAGGAGTCACACTACTGCTTTATAGCGATACTGAAGTGCACTGACAACTGTTGGGGTCCATGACACATACCATGTACCGCTTTCATACCACTTTCATGGTGTTATATCCTGTTATATCCTGCTTGGTGTAGATGTGTTGAGGTCCCAAGCTCCCTCAAGTACCGAGGTCCCAAGCCGTTTAGGGCTTTAAATTAATTGGCCTTTGGACTGAAAGAGGTTTAACACCCGTCTGTTCAATAGCCATAGTTTATGTTGGAAATGTGGATGCAACTCAGCTAGCTTCCAAGAGAAAAGAGAAAGGCTGATATGTCTGAACAGAAAGGGAATAGATAGAGAAAGGATGTCAAAAGGCTTTGCTAGACCTACTGCCTAATCCAGGCGGGAGGAGCGGCGAGCCCGTGCTACAAGTAGCATGGGCTGTCGTGCCTTGCTAGATGTGGATGCGACAGGGGAAAGCAAAGCCCTGTCACGTCCGCCATTTATTTTTATTTTTTAAAGGGGCCGGATGCAGGAATGGTCCTGTGCTTAGGTAAGGCCCTTTTTAAAAACAAAACAAAAAAACCTCTCTGCTCTCCCCTCCCTGGCCATGAGTCCCCCCTCCCACCAGCTTCATTTCCCCCAACCCCCACCAGCTCCATTGCCCGCCCGCCAGGCCCCTTCCCCCTGCCTCCAATCTTCCCACCCACCTCCCCCGGGCTCCGATCTTCCCCTCCACCTCCCCCGGGCTCCAATCTTCCCCCTCACACCTCCCCTGGGCTCCGCCACTTGTCCCGGTTACTCACAAATAAGAGGTTCCGGTTAGCCCAGGCTGAAGGAGGTTTCAGCCCTGGCTGACCCCGGGATCCCCTGTGCGTCATCTGGATGCACAGAGGTGAGCCTGGGGTCAACCCAGGCTGAAACCTCCGTTTAGCAAAGCCCTAAGTTCCATGGACTGACCTCTGATCTGTACTGACCTTCCTTCCCATGGTAGACCGATGCACTTCCTCCTTCTCCATGCTCTTTCCTCTCAGAGAGGAGACATATCTTGAGTTGGGGACCCTCCTATTAAACTTGTATTTCCTGCAATAAATGTAAGCTTTTGTATCCCTTTGAACCAGAGTCTCCAGTGTGATTTATCCAGGGTAAAGCATTCTCCTTCAGTTAGGATTCCACACAGCTCACCCCCATTAGGTTCTTGCTGTTCTACTAACAATGTATTATTAAATACACAAATTAAAGTTTTTAGTTACAGGTTATTTCAGAAGCTTCAGGTAGTGCAAAATGCAGCAGTCCAGATGCTGGTGGGGATGAAGTGTTTGGACCATATTACACCAATTCTGCATCAGCTGCAAAAAAAATTATAGGGATGACAAAGTCAGCGGTAGCAGCATTTAAAGGATACTGTCAGATAATGTTGCAAAGGTCACCTTTACAGAGCCTATTGACACCTTTACCAAGCAATTCTATATGTGTCTATTCAGAAGGAAGTCCTGTTGAATTCAGTGGGGCTAACTCCCAGAAGAGGGTGTGGGACTGCAGCTTTAATGGTTTAGTTGTGATAAATGAGTCTGGGTTTAATTCTTTGCCTCTGGGGGCTCTGCAAAATTAACTAGACATCATGACGCTGTAATAAAGAGAAGGAGTCAGCCTGTTTTAGATGGAGATTTCAGAGCTTCACCAGTTTTCCAAACTCAAGTTTTCTTTCTGTTGCTTCTGCTCATTTTTGATGCTGCCACTTCATAACCCAAGAGTGTGTATCTTCTCCTTGGAAAACTGTATCCTGAGGCACCTTGGTTTTCTGCCTCCCTACCCGACCTCTTTTCAAACGGACTAGTTAATACTACCAATTGGAAGGCATTTTGTAGCTGTTCCATCTTTTCTTCCTGAACAGGTTTTATGCGGAAAGAAAAAAGTCAGAAGTAACATTGGGAAAACAAATTAGAAGGATTATGAGGGGAAGATGACAACGTCTGGACCCCCTGCAATGCTTTTTCATGCAGTGCTTCATTTAGCCTTGAGAAGAGAAGACTGAGGGGAGACATGACAGCCCTCTTCAAATACTTGAAAGTTTGTCACACAGAGGAGGGCCAGGATCTCTTCTCGATCCTCCCAGAGTGCAGGACATGGAATAATGGGCTCACATTACAGGAAGCCAGATTTCGGCTGGACACCTCCCTGGACAGTCCTTCAAATAGAGGACCATCCTCTGTAAAGCAGGACACATAGCCACCACCCAGCAACCATATACAGCAGCCCATCAGGGGCTTGATACTCCTTGTGTTTCTTATGACTGCCTAGGTCTGCAAAAACAGGTGTTAACTTCCAAAGGTCTGGCCAAGCACACATTCCACACATGACTGGTTTTCTGAATGGCTATGAAGTCAGGTAACTGATGTGAATCTTTGGCAAAGGTGGATTCTTGAATTGAGGCCTCTTATTCCTTGTCACCCAAGCAAATTTTCCAACACAGCAGGAAAATACTGCATGCATATACCCATCACTCATGACCACCCATTAACCCATTTTCCTAATTTAAAATGGCCACCTGTTTATGGCTTATTGCTTATGGATTGCAGTGCCAAAGCCCTGGGCAGGCCCCAAATGTATAGTCTAGAAGTGAACCAAAAGGGAGAGGTTCCCCTGCTGGTCCACTCTGAGGCTCTACCTCCAGGAGACAAACCAGTGCAGCCAATTGTCTCCATGGGTGGGGCCTGTCTTGCCAGCCCTATGGCCGCTATGCTGCAAAAAGAATAATTTTACCCACCTGCCACCCCTCCTGTGCACCCAACACTACTGCCTCCCCCTGGTTAGCGGATGCTAATGATGTGTGATTAAGGCACACGTTTCTCTTTCGTTACATCTTCCTACGTGGAAAAGTGGGATTACCCCATGTGAAATAGACACACATGCATTTGTTGAGCCTGGTGGTATAGAAAATATATGATATATTAGGGTGACTATATGAAAAGGAGGACAGGGCTCCTGTATCTTTAACAGTTGCATTGAAAAGGGAATTTCAGCAGGTGTCATTTGTATATATGGGGAATCTGGTGAAATTTCCTCTTCATAACACCAGTTAAAGCTAGTATAGTATAGTATCTAGCATAGCTCCTGCAGCTTTAACTGTTGTAATGAAGAGGGAATTTCACCAGGTTCTCCATATATCCAAATGACAGCTGCTGAAATTCCCTTTTCTATGCAACTGTTAAAAAACAGGAGCCCTGTCCTCCTTTTCATATGGTCATGCTATGATATATGCATGCTTTTTCCTATATAGAAGAAGCAATATCCATGTAGGAATTAAAGATTCCATGTAGGAATTAGAGATTAAAATGCGGCCTTCTGTTAAAAAGGACAAAATGAAGTAAGAACAAACTATTTCAGGTGGACTTTGTCACATCAGAACTGAAGGCTGCCACCTGCTGTACATATCTTTTATATACAGCATTGAAATTCAAATGCTGCTTTAAAACTAAATAAGGGAATTTTAAACAGTGGCTTACTGATTGATGCATTATGTTAATGCCTGGAAATGTGGTGTTGTGCAGTGGTTAGAATGTTATCTTGAACTAGGTTTAAACTTCTATCTAGCCCTGATAATCACTTGGAAGTAACTAAGACCCTGTATTATGTATTTTGAGCTAAACATTATGGCTTAGCATGTCATTTGAATCATGACTTGGGCCTTATCTACACCACGCAGAATACTGCGCTATGAAAGCAGTATTTAAAAGGCAGGAGCCACACCAAGCGGGATATAGTGGCATGAAAGCGATATATGGTATGTGTCAATGGGCCCCAACAGATGTCAGTGCACTTCAATACCACTATTAAGCAGTAGTGTGGCTCCTGCCTTTTATATACCACTTTCATACTGCAATATCCTGCTTGGTGTAGATGAGGCCTTGGTGTGTCGTTGAACCACTCCTCACCATGGTGGCTACATAACCACATTTTAAACATGCCCACTAACCATTTGCAGCAAAAGTGTTTGCGGCCTAACCATGGTTTATCATATTGTCTGAACAGGCCCTAACTTTCTCTCTCTCTCTCTCTCTCTCTCTCTCACACACACACACACACTCACACACAGAGCCTTGTTGTGAGTAAGATGACCATATGGAAAGGAGGACAAGGCTCCTGTAACTTTAACAGTTGCATAGAAAAGGGAATTTCAGCAAGTGTCATTTGTATCACACCTGGAGAAATTTCCTCTTCATCACAACAGTTAAGCGGCAGCAGCTATACTAGAGTGGCCAGATACAAAAGAGGTCAGGGCACCTACAGCTTTAACTGTGGTGACAAAGAGGAAATTTCACCAGGTTCCCCATATATACAAATGACACCTGCTGAAATTCCCTTTTCAATACAACTGTTAAAGATACAGGAGCCCTGTCCTCCTTTTCATATGGCCACCCTAGTTATGAGGTTAAAATGTGGGGAGGAGCTCATAATAATGCCCTAACCTTATTGGAGGAATAGCTATGTGGTACCTCCAGTGGCAAAGGCAGTAAGCCTATGTACACCGGTTGCTGGGGAACATGGGTGGGAGGGTGCCGTTGCACTTGTGTCCTGCTTGTGGGTTCCTGGTCAACAGCTAGTTGGTCACTGTGAACAGAATGCTGGACTAGATGGACCCTTGGCCTGGATCAGCATGGCTATTCTATCTAAGAGGGAACCCATTCTTTGAGTGTGGATGCAAAGGCAACATCATTCACAGACAAGAAATGCCAAGCTTTGTAGAAGTAGAATACATTGGGGTTGGGGAACACCATGGTAGTCAGAACAGTGGTGCAGATTTACAGTAAATGTGCTGTCTCTCTGTTCCGATGTATTATTTATTATGGGTATATTATGGATATATCCCTGACACCTCAGCTCAGAAATCATTTTTGTTCCAGAAGGAACAGTCTGAATAACTGCCAGGAACACAAAGGCTCTGGAATGTTGGATAGTTGCAAGAGCCATACAGTGCAAGCTACCTGGCCTTGATTTTATTAAAGGGAATGTTTCCCTGTGATTGGGACACCCCCACCCCACTCTCACCCCCCTGCAAATGTCTACCAAATTGCCTGTCTCCACTCAGCCACCTAACCCATGAGAGTGTCTTTGAACTGGCCAATCCAACGCCCTGACTCAAAGAACTATCCAGTTTTGAAGTGTCCTTACCTACTTACCGGCTGTAGCTAGACCTAAGGTTTATCCCAGGATTGTCCTGGGGTCAAACCTGTTCATCTAAGTGCCACACAGGGCATCCAGCACTCAGGCAGGGGCGAACCTGGGATGATCCTGGGATAAACCTTAGGTCTAGCTATGGCCACCATCTCAGCGAGGTCAACACACTAACACATCTATTCTATGCACCCTTGATGGTCACCTTTTGTCCCAAATATTGGGCTACCCACTGCACCTAGAGCTTACCTACATAATAACGGCTAGGTGGCCAAGGTTACTCTAGGTGTGTTTTCTTTTATTACACATCTCTCCATTGCTCTGCAGCCTCCCAGGGCACCTGAAGTTCCTGATCTGAAAAGGACCTATAGGAGGAATCCTATAGTGAATCTAAGGAATTGGGAAGCAGCTACTGAAAAGCTCAGGTGAACACACAATCTTTCATGGAAACTCTAAGGCCCTATTCAGGTGATTGCAGGGGGATAGTGGGTGGTGAAACCACGCTGCAGGGTGGAGGAAGGGAACCGTGATACATATATCCCCTACATGACCACGGAACCAGGCAGGGCAGCCTTGTTCCTTTTACCCATCCCCATAGCGTGGTTCCCTTGTTATTTCCAGGCTGCACCGGCTGTTCCAGCCGTCGTTACACAATGGCGACTGCAGAGTTCAGCTGCACATGCTAGAGAATTGCTGGAAGTTCTGGATGCTCTAGGTGGCCATCTCTGTGGTCACCAGAATTTCTCCATGGAAGGCCTGAATTAATGTCCTTCACATGATACTGTAACCCATCCTTGGCTCCATTACCCCCACTGCAGAGGGTGGGTACTTTACTGATCTTGGTGTGGGTGTGTGCAATACACACCTACACACATGACATGCTACCATCATGGGATGCTCCTGAACATGACCCATGGTGGGTTAGTGTTACATGTGAACCCAGCCCAAATCTGTTTTTAACAAAATTGTGGTGCCTCCAGGGTCCCTAATAGCAACTTAACCTCCATTCCGTCTCCCCATCTTCAGGGGATTAATGATCACATTAATTATCAGCCCACCTCAACTAATGTTATTTGCATTTTTTAAAAAAACAACAACACTTGTATATTAGATTCAGAGGCACATTTAACATCTAGTTTGATGCTCCAGCAATAATGGAAATGTGAATGTTTTTTGTGTTCATAATAGCGCTTCGTGGTTTTAGCATCTTTGAAAGCATAATCTTAACACTGTTGATGTCAAATAATTTGTTCCTACCATTTTCTGCTAATTTCTTAATATGTAGCTGTTTTTCAGCTCCCACTTTATTTGGACATCCCAAACTCCCACACAGCTGAGGCTGATCTTGGCTTCTGACATCCTTTCCACTTTATCACTTTCTTGATTATATATTCACTCCCTGTGGCATTTGTAATCAGAAAAATCTTGTGAGTAGATAGCTATACAGTGTCCCTTTGTATGTAACCACCAGAAATGAAATGCTCATGTTGAAAGTTGACTTATCACGCTATATGGATTGATAGGGGGCAAGATTTTAGGTCATCCTTTGAAATATGTGCATGATTTGCACATCACAAAGAGATGAAGTGAGATGTACTGAACAGTAAGAAAATAATTTTGTATCATGGGCAATGGAAAGTTCTGGGCCATATTGATAGGATCAGTTTAATTTGGAGAAGATGAGGAGAGCACTAGAAATATGTGGTGTGGTGCAGTGTCTTAGTAATGAACTCTTTGAGTAGGTATTGCAGTAGAGGAAAAATAAAATCAGTGCAAATCAAATAATCCATGAAATGGCTGATATTTCTAAGCTGAGTCAGGTATGAAAAAAACGATTCACTCAATTTCCAGACTGGTGTGTAATGTGGGTCTTTAACACAGTTGAAAAGATAAGAGATCATAAAAGCTAAACACACATTTATGATCAGCCGTGCACAAACGTTGGCAGAGTTAATAAGACCTGCTTCCTAAAGATCATTCAGTCAAGCTCACAGGTGTGAGTTTTTGGCTGCAGTCCTGCACACAGAATATTCAAACCCTGTTTGTCTGCAGTGGGATATAAGCAGTTTGACTGTGCGCAAGATTGCAATCTTTATCTTCGTGGTAGTGCTCCGTGCTTTGAGCTCTAAGTACCATCTACAGCAGGAGTGGGCAATCTTCAGTGGGCCCTCTCCTACTTGGGTGGGCTTCCCTGACAGTGGCAGCAGCAAAACCCTGTCCAGGGCTGGGCAAGAGCCGCCATTTTAATTTCCACAATGCCCTGGTCATGGTATTGCTCTGGTGCATTGTGGTAAATTCAAATGGCTCCCAGACTCACCCATCCACCAAGCATCAGACCTCTGCCTGTTAATTACACACATCTCAATTGCCATATCCAGGACCAAAATAAACATTTCTTTAAATCCATACTTAGAAGCTATGTCTTTTTTCTTTTTTATTCTAGAGTATGGCCAGACCCCTATCTGGATTGGGTGCAGGGTTAGTGTGGGGTGGGATGGGGATTTTAAGATCCAGTTGGGGGCCTTACACCTACTAGAAGAAGAAGAAGAAGAAGAAGAAGAAGAAGAAGAAGAAGAAGAAGAAGAAGAAGAAGAAGAAAAAGAGGATGATGATGTTGCGGCTAGATATGGATGTAAAGTAAATACGGATGTAAAGTAAATATCTGGTGTTAAGAAAGATCTATCTGTGATTTTTGGTCTGTGTTGGCTCACTCATGCATGCAAGATAATATCCCTTCTTGCTACAGTCCTCCTCTTATAAATATGACTTTGTGAAGGGCCACCAGTTTTCCGAGGGGCAGTGCTAAAGTGTCCAGGCAGGGCCCATTGCTGTTGATGCCAATGCCTTTGGGGCATCCTGTCTGTCTGTTCCCCCATCCATGGACTTATGTGGAGGCAATGACAAGGCATGGAAAGTCACCTCCCATGCTATATTTCCCACAAAGCTCTGGACTGGCCAATGCTCCAGAGAAATTAAACATGGTGGGCAGCTTCTGAGGTGCAGCCACGGCCACCAGGTAGGCCAGGAGTAGGCAACATGTTGACCTTGGACAGCCCCCTCTGCCATCTCTGAACCCCCTCCCCACTGTCCCACAAAATTGTGTGTGTACACAAACACACACACACACACCCCAAAATGGCACCCAGAGAAGCCATTTTGAAGCCTCTTTTACCCTGTTAGTGCTCCTTAGCCACTTCAGACATAATATCTATTTATTCATTTTATTCTGTTTTCTGTGCTCTCTCTCTGTGTATGTAAATGGTCCCAAGACCTCCCAAAGTTGGACACCACTTCAGTAGACTCACAGCTGGAGGAGAAGAGGGTGGTCTAGCAGTTGAGACACTGACTGCCATCTCACAGCCACCACCACCACCACCCGCCAAAACCTGCAGCTGTTTTGAAATTTTCCCATGCATGGATTCTAAGAAAATATTTAATATCTCATTTTCTTTTCTTTTCTTTGGTCTTTAAAATTCATCTTTTGCTTTAATTTTGCATCATATTTTTAAATGACTACATGTGGAGAACATAAACATTGCCTTGCTGTATCCAGCCAATGGTCTCCTCCGACTCGTCGTGCTGGCTGGGGATAGTGGGAAATGTAGTCCAACACTTCTGGCGGGCACCGGGATGAGGAGGGCTGGTCTACACTGCACATCCGAAAGCAAACCACCCTGCGCCTCAGAGAAGCTCAAAGTTGGCTGGCACGGAGAAAAGGGTTTCAACTAGCCAGCGTTGCGATTTTGCAAATGTGCCACAAGGTGTCAGGCGTTGCATTCTGTCTTTCCAGCTAAGCGGAATTATTAAGCATCACCTACTTGTTTTTCAAACCCTGAAATTCAGGATTGTCATATCTGTACAGACCATACACAAGCAGCCTGTATGGCGGAACTGAGGAGGAAACCTGGGCAGGATCTACACTACTGCTTTAAAATGGTTTATAACAGTCTTGACAACTGTTGGGTCCCAGGACACACTCCATAGACAGTTTTCACACTGTTTTCAAAGTGTCAGATTCTGCTTGGTGTAGATCTGGCTGTGGACTGCCTAGTTCTCAAAATGCCAAATTCCTCTCCAGCAGCCCATCCTGGGCCTTTGCTGCCTTTGGGCATTGGGTGACCGTGTGCCCTACTTTACAGAGAACAGTCCTCTGTTTGAAGGTGTCCTCTATTTGGAGGGCTGTCCAGTCTATCGTCAGTTTGAAGAAGGGAGGAACACAGGCCCTGAAATTGTCCATCCGACAAAGAGCATATGGACAGCACCAGCTTGAGCAGAAGGCTCAAGCTGTCACCTGGTCACAGTCCTCCCCATGATGGTGAGACGGAACACATAGTACCTATTTCCAGATCTGTGTATATAGATACATATTGCAATGGGCAAATCTCAAGCCTATCTGTGTCCTCTTTTGTCCAGTGGTGACTGGTGGCTCCTATTTCAGTGGATCCGCCCTGGGTTACAGTCAGAACCAGTCTGAACTCTAAATGAGCTTTTCCAAAGTGCTGATCTCTGTCCCTAAAATAGGTCCAGCAGCTTGGAGGGGATCTACACAGAGTTGTCGGGGCGGTTTCTTCCACCGAGCTCTCCAACCCGGGTGGCTCTTTCGCCGGCAGTGTGATGCATTTCAGGTTTGTGCAGGATCTTGGCATACCCTGATTCCTGATTCCTGATCATAGCCTAGGAGAGGAATGAGCCAGGGAAATTTGGTGCATTGCTCATACACTGTGAGAAATCAATTTAAAAATGTAAATCTCCACTGAAGCAGGTCCCTGTCCTCAAAGGAGGCTGTTGGAGCTGAACTCCATGCAGAATTGCAGACTCAAAGGGCAAGTCGGCACTGTTGGGCAGGTGCCAAGAGCCCCAGGCCCTCAGGAGAGCCCCACCCCCACCCCCACCCCCACCCCCACCCCTGACCCTGACCACAACACAAAAGAGCAGCTACACTTGCCATATCTCAGTGCTGGGTGGACACCATTTTCCCCACTTTGTCTGGCGCTTGGAGCCCATTTGGCAGCTGCAACTGTTATTTCATAGAATCATAGAGTTGTAGAATAGTAGAATTGGAAGGGGCCTATAAGGCCATCGAGTCCAACCCCCTGCTCAATGCAGGAATCCACCCTAAAGCATCCCTGACAGATGCTTGTCCAGCTGCCTCTTGACGGCCTCTAGTGTGGGAGAGCCCACAACCTCCCTTGGTCACTGGTTCCAGTGTCATACTGCTCTAACAGTCAGGAAGTTTTTCCTGATGTCCAGCTGGAATCTGGCTTCCTGTAACTTGAGCCCGTTATTCCATGTCCTGTACTCTGGGATGATCGGGAAGAGATCCTGGCCCTCTTTTGTGTGACAACCTTTCAAGTATTTTAAGAGTGCTATCATGTCTCCCCTCATCATTCTCATCTCAAGGCTAGACATGCCCAGTTCTTTCTGTCTCTTCTCAGAGGACTTTTTTTCCAGACCCCTGACCATCCTCATTGCCTTCTTCTGAACCCCCTCCAGCTTGTCTGCATCCTTCTTGAAGTGTGGTGCACAGAACTGGACACAATACTCAAGATGAGGCCTAACCAGTGCTGAATAAAGGGGAACCAGAACCTCACATGATTTGGAAGCTACACTTCTATTACAATTCCTTCACGATGCCCCTGGGCCCACTGTAGCATCACTCCAGAGCAACGCTATATCAGGGCCCAATGTCATAGTGAGCAAAGCTACGTGGAGGTCATCAGCTGCAGCAGCCAGCATTTGCCAGCTGGAGCAATGACAGCAGGAAGCACTTCCATCCCACCCCAAAAACATGCAGTGCAGTGGTCAGTTTTGAAGTATAGCTGCTCATCAGGTAAGTCCCACTGCCACATCTCCAAGGAGAGCAAAACAGTGCAGGTAGCTGTGTCGATCCATCGCTCCGGCCTAGTTCTCATGTAACGAGAAGCCACGATGGGTAAATTTTCCTGCAGGGTTTTTTGTCATGGCAGTGGCAACTGAATATTCAGGATGCAGCGGGGGTGGGATGCCATGACATGTGAACCTAGCAAGGGTGGGTTGTTGGAATGGTTGACAAGCCACACACGCCCCTGAAACAGCCCATGGGTTCTGGGTAGCTTGTCAATAACCCCAACAACTCACTCTCGTCGGGTTCACATGTAAAGAGAAGCAGAAGGGGCTTGGATTGCCAACCTGGTGCCCTCAGACACGCCAACCCATTGTGGCTAAGAAGCCACGTTGGGCAGTGAGGATCAGGTGAACCAGGTTTCTTTCTCTGTATTATATAAGCCTTTGTAAAGAGAATGGGCCTTAATTGCCTATTCGAGCCAAGGCCATCCTCAAATACTTTGCATTACAAAAGGGATACTGCACAACAATACATTGTTGCTAGGAACATCCATTTCCAGAGATTGCAGCTAAGGTCAGGCGGAACAGGAACGTCTGAGGGGGTGGTAGATGACATCATTGTCCCTGCTTATCAAAATGTTGTGGTGCTTTGACCAGGTGAGCCCTGGCCCCACTACGTGGCTGGCTAGACTTACCATTGCCAGCCACTGACAAAGTAAGGGGAGGGGACACCAACTTTGCCAAATCTGGAGCTGGCCCTGTTGCTGACTACTCAGAAGTTATTAGAGCTATTGGCCTCAACACCTTTCTCTCTTCTCAAATAGGTGGCTGTTGGCTTGTTTAGAGCATTTTTACCCCACCCTTCAACTGAAAACTCTTCCAGAGCGGCTTACATAAATTACTAAAGAAACAAGGCAGTCCTTGCCTGCAGGCTCACAATCTAAAAGATACAACACAAAAGGAAAAAAAAGGTTGGGGAGGGAAGAGGAAAAATGCAAAATGTACTGTGGATAAGTTGTGGCAAACACAAGGAGCTTCTTTAAATGAGTGATTTATAGCGCACTCATTACTGGCTACTCACAGATGTTCACGGGTCCTTTTGATGATGCCATCAGCCTCCTGTGCATCACCTGCTCCTTTTCTCAGTTTTAGCAAATAAACCTCAGAAAACCTGACTCTTCTGAGGTTGCACTATAAAATGCCCACTAGAGGGCGATGTCTCATTGAAATGTACAGGCCACTTGGTCACTGCTCTCTTCTCCATGTAATTGTGCTTGTTTCAAATGCGGAAGAGTACCAGGAAGAGACTCTGTCTGAAATTCCTCAAGGAATTCTACACAGGCTTTGGAGGCATTCTTATCATTGCGTAAGTTCTAAGGATGAACACTGCCATTCAAAACAGAACCTGTGCCTCAGTTAAGCTCTACTCTGATATTTTTGCAACCACGAGATATAGTGATGGCTACCAATTTGGCTGGCTTTAAAAGGGAGTTAAGATAAATTTCTGGAGGTGAAGGCTATCAGTGGCTACTAGTCCTGATGGCTTGCTACCTCCAGTAGCAGAGGCAGTAAGTCTATGTACACCAGTTGCTGGAGAACATGGGTGGGAGGGTGCTCTTGCACCGTGTCCTGCTTGTGGGTTCCTGAGCAATAGCTTGTTGGCTTCTGTGGGAGCAGAATCCTGGACTAGAGGGAGCCTTGGTCTAATCCAGCACGGCTCCTCTTATGTTCTTAATAAATGGCTTAATGTATAGATTGGTTGAAGTGACCATCTCCATCACATTCATCCAAACAGAATTGTTTCAGCATTTTGTTCTCACGGGAAAATGGGGTAAAAGGTGGGAGGAAGAAGTCCTTGTAGGTAAGTTGGATGAAATTACTTCAAAGGTGTAAACCATCCTCATCCTCATCAATATTGTTTTGAAAATATTGTATTTTAGGATGAGGATATTCAACTAAACCAAAACAGATGGCTGAAAACTGTGTGTTATACTGTGTGAATGGTCTCCAGCGTTACCAGGTGAAATACATGATCACTTGCCTGTACTGAAAGCCAAATCTTCGCAACCTGATATCACAAAGGGTGTTGGTTTGGAGGAGGAAACACTCACTGAAATCAGCTGCCTAAATACTGAGAGAAAATGAGTGGGCTGCTTCATGAAAGTTTTGAATAAGTCTTTTGCAATAGCTGTCATCCAACAATTAAAAGAACATCAACTTTACGGAACCTGGCACCCTCCAGATGTATCTCACTACAGCTCCTATCACCCCCAGCGAGCTCATTCTACAAAATGTGAAATAAAGTAGATAGGCTCAAAATCAACCAAACTGACAAATGCAATCCTTTCAAAAGCTCCGAACATCCTTTGGGAAAATCTATGCCAGCATTGGAAGGGTTAACTGAAGCTTGATTAGTGTATGTGTGAACTGAATACACTGAAAACTATTGTGTCTGAGGGCCTTCCTAGACGAGGGTTTAGCCTGGTGCGAGGCCCGGGCTCCCTGCTGTGCATGCAGATGACGCACAGGGGATCCCGGGGTCAGGTTGGGCTAAACCCTCCCTTGACCCGGGATAACCGGATCCACTTGTGGCCGCGGCTTTTCCTGGCTGCTCGCTTACTTGCGAGGGAATCGGGGGGGGGGGAGTGATGGGGGCTGGGGGGAAAGAGCGGACCCGGCAGGAGAGATGGGGGGGGAAGAGCGGAGCCAGGGTGGGGAGATCATGGCCGGGATGGTGGTGGAAGGGGTGTAGGACATGGCAAGCAGGGGTGGCGAGCGGACGGGTGGGCGAGCGGGCAAGTGAGGGGGCGGGCGAGTGGGGGGCATCAGACGTGTGTGTGGGGAAATCGGGGCAGGGGGAGCGGGGAACCCTTTTCTTAAAAAAGACCTACCTTTTTGTTGGTGCGCTCCTGCACACATGGCCCCTTTAACTTTTTTTTAAAAATGGAGGACGCGATGGGGCTTTCCTTTCCCCATCTTGTCTGACGTCTGGATAGGTGCGACGGCCCATGCTAATTGTAGCACGGGCTCACCACCCCTGAAGGCCAGATTCAAAGGTAGGTCTAGCAAGGCCCTGAGGTTCCCCTTGGATAATGTGAACATTCTGTCTATGACCAGGGTGGCTTTATAATTTGGCAGAGAGAGGCAGCCACCTCAGGTGATAGATACTGGGAGGTGGCAGCAAGAAGTGGTAGGAGAGAGTTGCAGGCCATGTGGCCTGCCCTACACCCCCTAAGATAGCTTGCTGACTTCAAGTGTGATAAAAGATGCTGTCCTATTGCAAGTGTTGAAGACAGATTCAACTGGCAGTCCTCTTGGTTCTTTGCACATGGAACTGGAAGGGGTGCCATCTTGTCCTTTGCTTCAGGCAGCAAAATGTAAAGTTATCACTTAGCCTGATTCAGAAGAGCCTTCCATACATGCATTCCATGTGTGATGGTGGGTAACATCAGCTATAGTCACTCCTCCATGTGATCAAGAGCTCCACTCATGTGGAGGAACCTACCCATGTACAGATAAATGCATGCAGGCTCCTCTTCAGACCTTCTGCCATATGCATAAAGATGACGGGGTGGAGCCAACAGGCTCACAATCAATTTGGGATGAGGGTTGTCTTAAATGTGCATGGGTGGGTGGTGATGGGACTCCAAAACATATAATAAAAGAACTGGCAGGTAAAACAGAACCATCCATTAAACAAGCAAACAAACCAACTTCAAAATGCCTGAAACGTTAAAAGCCTGGAAAGGGAGGCCCATCTGGCACCTGAAGGGAAATATTGTTGGGACCAGGTGGACCTCCCTATGGAGGGTGTTCCATATGCAGCACCACAACAGGAAGGCCCTTTCGTTGGTTCTCGCTCACTTCCCACCTCTGCCAAGAAAAGACCCCAGCTGATGAATTAAGAGTGCAGGCAGAGTGGTACATAGAGTGACCATATGAAAAGGAGGACAAGGGCTCCTGCATCCTTAAGAGTTCCTTCAAATACCTGGCTAAGAAAACAAGGGAATATCTGTTGAATACAAATGTGTGAAGTTCTGTATACATTGTAAACCACCTTATGCTTATTACAGGCTGGTATATGCTGTTTCTAGCTTTGGGGAAGGGACAATGGGGACGACACGCGTACCTCTTGTTGCTCATTCTTTTATTTGTTCCAAAGTTCTTGTTTCTCATCATAGTGGGACTGAATGACGATGGAACAATCCCATACACAACTGAATCCAAATGCTGAAGGAGAGTCCAAATGCATCACTGGGCATTACGAATCTTTGGCTTGGTGAATCAGGAGGTGAAGTAGCAGAAGAGGCCTTTTTTAATGTTTTGATGAAGTATCAAAAGAAGGCAGAAACTCGAAGTTGGTTTTCCACATTAAGCTGTATTAGGCTGGCTGGAAACGCTTATATTAGTACTGAATGAAGGAAGTGATGAGTGTCAGTCCTGCGGGTGCCCACATGCATCACGAATAAATAAGAACAAATTTAACCCTGGTGACAGTAAATTGGAAAAGCTGAGAAGAATTAATGTCCTTGAAGCTGGTACAAAACGACTCTTCTGTATTATGTGCTTTGTTTAAAAGAGGTTCTCTGAAATGCACATTGTATTCTTGGCTTTCATTCTCAGAATATATGTTGAATTTCAGGTAATAACGATGCTGCTGTCAGGAAAAGTCATGTGGGGCGGGGTCTGTTCTTGAACAATTCTTCGCCTAGACAAGTGCCAGTTCTGTGGGTCTTTCCCCACAGGGTCGCCATAGACCTCCTCCTGGCAGAGTGCTGTTTCTGTGACTGGGACCTGCAAAGCCATCCATGCGCTTGTGAGCAGGCTATTGAAACATTGCCACAGGCTAGGGTGACCAACTGTCAGGATTTCCCCAGATTTGTCCTGGTTTTTGTTCTTTCCATGGTGTCAGGGGGGATTTTCTATAATTTTCAATAATGTCCTGGAATGACACACCTTCCCCTTTAAGGCTGCCATTAGCATGGCAGGAGGGAATGACATGCTTTCTTGAGGCACATCATTCCCCCACCTCGAGCTCCAATTGAGGTCTTAAAGGGGAAAGTGGGTCATTCGTGGACATTATAGAAAAGGCACCCATTGGAGTGGATGGTGGTGGTGCAGAATGAAATCCTTTCCCCTCCTCCACTCCAATCGGGTTCTTTAAGGTGGCGGGGGAATAACGTACTTTCTGCAGGACTCAGAAAGCTGCTTCCCCACACACACACTAGGTGTCCTCTTTTTTGGTTTCCCAAATATGGTCACCCTACCACAGGCCCCATGCAAGAGCCGTTAATCAAAACGTGGCTCCCAGGCTGTTAGAATTGTGTTAGACGGATACTGTTCCTGCTACTCCCATTACAGTGTCCTAAGCATGTAAGAAGTAACCTGCTGAATCAGACCAAAGGCCTGTCTTGTCCTGCTTCCTGTTTAACCACAGGGGCCAACCAGGTGACTATGAGAAGCGCATTAGCATGACACGAGAACAATAGCCATTACCCATTGTTATCTCCCAGAAAGTGAGTAAGATGAAAGAGGGCACAGATTTCCATAGATCTTGCTAACTTATATGGGCAGGACTGGCCCAACGCATTTTGCCTGCTCAAGCTGCTGCCATGACTGGCCTAATTGCTTTGGCAGCCAACTGGCTGCTTCCTGAGTTGCTCCACCACTTGGTGCAGCTGGCCGCTTGCTCCTGCCCACCCAGCTGCTCCTGCTTTCTGCCCTAGCCCTGGGGCTCCTGCAAGAGGTCAGCCAAACTATCTCGAGAGATCAGCCAGTGGTTCGTGAGAGCCCCATAGCTGGGGCACAAGGCAGGAGTGGCCAGGCAGGAGTGGCCAGTCAGACCAAGGCCTCATCTACACCAAGCAGGATATAGCAGTATGAAAGCGGTATATAAAAGGCAGGAGCCACACCATTATTATTATTATTATTATTATTATTATTATTATTATTATTATTATTATTATTAATTTATTTATATAGCACCATCAATGTACATGGTGCTGTAAAACAGTAAATAGCAAGACCCTGCCGCATAGGCTTACATTATAATAAAATCATAATAAAACAATAAGGAGGGGAAGAGAATGCACCAAGCAGGCACAGGGTAAGGTAAAACTAGCAGTATAAAGTCAGAACAAAATCAAGTTTTAAAAGCTTTAGGAAAAAGAAAAGTTTTTAGCTGAGCTTTAAAAGCTGCGATCGAACTTGTAGTTCTCAAATGTTCTGGAAGAGCGTTCCACCAAGTAGGATATAGCGGTATGAACGTGGTATATGGGCCCCAACAGTTGTCAGTGCACTTCAATACCACTATGAAGCAGCAGTGAAATAACAACAACATCAACAACTTGATCTTACTTTTATACTGTCAGTTTTACTCTCCGTTGTGCCTGTTTGGTGCATCCTCTTCCCTTTCTTATTTTATTATGATTTTATTAGAATGTAAGCCTATGTGGCAGGGTGTTGCTGTTTTATTGATTTACTACGTGCAGCACCATGTACATTGATGGTGCTATATAAATGAATGAACGAATGAATGAATGAATGAATGTGTGGCTCCTGCCTTTTATATACTGCTTTCAAACTGCTTTCACATTGAAATATCCTGCTTGGTGTAGATGAGGCCCAAGTGGCCCAGCAACTGAGAAAGTGGCTGGCTAGCAAGCTGGCCAGCCAAATGGGTAGGGTGGGTGGTGTCTGCAGCAGAGGCAGTAAGGAAAGTCAGCGGTGGGGTGCCTGGGTGGGCGGACCTAGCAGGGTGCTCTAGAGAGCCCTGTCAGTTGCTCTCTTGCGGCAGCAAATGGCAGAGCAGGAGAGTGGCTGGCAGGGCTCTCCAGAGCATCAGCTGGAGGAAGCAGCAGCAGCCCTTCCTGGCACTGCCCTTCCTGCTCTGCCGCCTGATGCAGGTGCATCAGGTGGCATAATGATGGGGTCAGCCCTGTATATGGATAGAGGCACCTTCAGGAAGAATTACTATAATTCAAACAGAAATATCATACATCTCACCACAGTGAGGAAGATGGTGTCCAGGTGACCTGTGTGCCTACTCAGTCTGCTGTCCAGTTGCTAACTGATGATTGATAATGGCAAGGCCCTCGCTCTTCTTTCGTAGAGCCTTTTCTTAATCTTTAAACTGGACTTGGACTGGTCAGCCCTTCAAATAGAGGACACCTTCCCTGAAAGGGCTGTCCTATGAGAGGCTTTCAAATAGAGGGCTGTCCAGTATAAAGCAGGATACATGGCCTGCCATTGATACAGCCCAGCCCCCTCCCCCCCCCACTATGCCAGTGAAAACTAAGCCTGCAATTGCTGGGATTGGGAAGAGGTAAATGGGAATCGTGGGGTTGCAGAGCAACATACCTGGAAGGCACAAGGTTGGGGAAAGCTGGTGTGAAGTTCAATCCGATGTATGTTTACTCAGAAGTCAGTCCCACTGAATCGAATGAAGCCTACGCTCAAGACTATGCAGGCCTGGCCCAAGGCAGGCTGCTCCTTGAAGTGAGCATCCACCACTGCGCGCCGCTGCCTGCCCTCCCACCCGACAGCACCCGCCTGGTTTTGGTACATATATTTAGGAATAGAGATATGCCTCACCCTGGAAGTCTCGTGAGACTTCAGCCTCACAAGCAAGAAGGGAAGCAAGCGAGTAGCCAGATGCCATTTATTTATTTATTTATTTATTTATTTATACATTTATATTCCGCCCTATATCACAAGGATCTCAGGGCGGCGTACCGATAAAAACATTTTGATCCTGCTGGTGAAGCGGTGGGTGAGGCCAGTGGACGTGCAAGTGAGTGCCTGCTTCCTGGTCCCACTGGCCACCTGAACATGACCAGGGGGACCAAGAAGTGGGAAGTGGAGCTGGCCGGTGCAGCCTGGGTGGTCAGGAGGCACGCAAGCGAGCGGCCACTTCTTGGTCCCGCTGGCCACCTGCATGCAGATGGTGGGGCCTAGAAGTGGTGGGCACAGCTGGCTGGACGGGAGGCGTGTAAGCACGTTAGGTGGGCAGAAGGCATGCAAGTGATTGAGCAACTGCTTCTTGTCCCTGCCAGCAGCTAGCAGGACCGAAAAGTGGTGAGGCCTTTGGAGGGGAAGAGCAATTTGCCGCTCTTCCAATATTCTGACGCCTGATGCACCCACATCAGGCTGCTTCATGGTAGGGCAGGCCCTGAGCATATGTCTAAGATTGTAGCCTCAAGGCTTTAAATCCTCAAACTTTCCCTTCTGCAGCTAAGAATACCTTCAGGGGAGAGGGATTTCGATCAGCAATTGAGATTGGGGCCATGGTGTGGTGGTAAAGAGTTAGAAGAAGCCTTCCTTCTGTGCCAGAGATCTGTCTACATTTCGAGAAAGAAATAAAAAGAAAAATGACCCCGAAGAGCACCAGACACTGAACTCCCACATCTTATGAAATTTGACCCTATATAGGTATTAATTTGACTTTTTGTGTAGTTTTTCTGTAAACACTAAGCTTTTGCACAAATCAGTTGAGCCATAACCTGGTAATAGCAGCAGTGAGATTTATGAAGTCTCTGGTTTGGATGTTGCAGCATACAAATTGGCTATACAAACTGATTATGAGGAGGAGGCATTTGAGAAGAAACTGCTAGAATAAAAATACAAGTTCTGCTGCTAAGAGCAGAAAAACAGGAGACCTTCAGGCTGCTGTGAGTAGTAGAATCACAGGAGCAAATATTGCAGCAGTATAACTGGAAATAAGGCCCCCCCCACACCCCGCATCTGAAAATTAATTATTTTTAATTACAAAAGCTTTACTCTGTTGGCAGTGTGCACTGAGAAAGAATTCTTTTGCATAGAGTAGATACACTGACTGCATAAGTTAACTGTCTTAAGCAACACATTCAAAATGTAATGAATTGGTTGTGTGCATGAAGGTTTTTGTGAGTTATTCCTAATAATCACATTTATTCGTTTACATTTATTTCAGGCCAGTACACACTTTGGTTGTTTTTCTCTCTCTCCACATTTTCTTCTTAATTTAACTTACTTTTTGTTTCTATTTTTCTTTTTCTTTTTTGCTGTTGCTGCTGGCTACAGAGATTATGGCAGCAGAGTTGTATTTCCATCTGGCAGAGGACATGTTAGTATTCTAGAATATTCTGGGTGTTGCGTCACTCTGTGGGCATGGCTAGACGAGGGGTGGAGGGGGATGATCTCATGATAGGATGATCGCAAGATTGTCCCCCTCATCTACACATGGCATGCGACGTCTCAGGAGGAAGAAGACGTCATGCCCGCCATTTAAAAAAAAGTCACAGGAGCTGGAGCGCACCAGCACTCCAGCGCAAAGGTAAGTCTTTTAAAAAAAAAGCCCTGACCCTGCTTCCCCCACCCCCGATGGGCACAGACCGCTTGCAGAGCTCCGTGCCCCATGCCTGGTTCCTGGCTCCTCACATTTACTCATGAGGAGCTGGGACAAAAACGGGATGCCCGGCCACACACCCCACAGTCTTGGGATCATCCCAGGACCATGGGAAAAGTTGGGATAGAAGGGTAGGGTGATATTCCAGGGAAAGGGAGGGATCATACTGTATGTTTTTATCTGTACGCTGCTCTGAGATCTTAATGATACATTTAACGATATAAATGTTTTAAATAAATAAATAAATAAATAAATAAATAAATAAATAAATAAATATCATCCCTCCCTACTCCCGGGATCCCCTCTGCCTCATGTGGATGCACAGAGATGATCCTGGGGCGATCCCTGGGATATCGCCTGGTCTAGACATGGCCTGTGTATGCAGGGGTGGGGAGAGACCACAGAAACCAATAGCACTAACTGGCAGTCACTCCCCCTCCCCCCTCCCCCCTCGGGACTCCCTGGAATGATGCACTCTCAAGGGCATTCTGGAAAAATAAAAAAATCCGCTGCTAGTAGTGGACACCAAACTCAACTCTGTTACTGCTGGAGAAATGAAGCTGGCTTGATGAGTGATGAATATTATTATTATTATTATTTATTTATAGTAGAGGATTGGATAATGAAAACCCAACCAAAAGCATTCACCCATTTAGTTCAGTTTTTCAGTCATCCTGAAATGAAGGCACAGCCCCTAGAATGAATTAAAGGTGGAAAGACTATTGGAATTCTGATATGCCTGGTTCTGGGCAGGGACAAAGGGCTAGTCTACATCTACAGCCTTTTTGCAATGGGATGATTGTGATGGTTCCCAGCTTCTGTGATCAGTGCTCATGGGGCACACACCACCGATGTTTCCTGCAAGTAAAGGAGAGCCATTGTGGGAGAACGTGTGCCCCATGGCAGCGGTTCTGAATATGTATTGGCAGAAATGGGCGGGACTAGGCAGATGGTTATGGGGCATGGATTTTTTTAATAACTCCTGAGAGATGCGCACTAGCGCAGACATGTAGCAACACAAGGGGGGATAGGTACTCTGTTGAAAATGCACTGCTATGCAGAGATATATTTGTTTGTTTGTTTGTTTGTTTGTTTTAAAAAACCTCAGCAATAAAACAAGCCAATGCCCATGCATCTGCCCCTGACTATGGTTTGGCTGTTTGCTTAGCCAGGAGCTCACGCCAAATAGCAACAGCTTCGCGTGGGGGAGGGGCACACCAGCTATGGACTTTGGGATTGTAGCAAGAGAGCCAAAAAAAAAAAAAGTGACAAAAGCAGTCAGAGATATTCCTGAATATCTGAGGGGTGCACCCGAGATCTCAGTGGGATCAGCTGTGTGTCATGCAGCCTGGTAGGGATGACACTGATATTATCCTGGAATAAACGGCAGGTGTAGGCATGGCCAAAAAAAAAACCATCCTTGCATATTTTAGTTTAAAGCTCGTACAGTTAGTAACCAAGCTGTCAGAGAGGAATTTTAACCTTTTAGACTTGGGGTGCGTGTGTCTAAAAGCCAGAAGCTGATTGGCTATCAGGGTAAAGGGTGTGCCGTCATCTGGGGAATTTGGACAGTATGCTGGACATTCAACACCTCTGTTCCACAGTCACAGAACTCTTAATTATCTTGCTTTGTTTGGCTGGGTTCACACAACACGTTAAACCACCATGGGTTATCATGTGGTCTCAAAGTAGTGTGTTTTCTGCAAAGTGGGTTAATGTATTGGGTGAACACAGTGCGTTTCCTGCAAGGAAGGTTATTAATGCAGAGTGGTTTATTTTTCCCCGAACAAGCCATCTTGAGAATCCATGTCTTGTTGTTGGGTTGTTCAGAGTGGTTAACAAACCACACTGCATGGCTAACGAAAATGTGCTGTGTTCAGACAACCTGATAATCTATGGTTCAACAACAACTCACACTGCGTGGGTTCGCATGTTGTGTGATCCCAGCCAGCATGTCATGTCACATGATGGCACCATAACATTAACAGCAACAATGCTAACAACTACATTACCTTTCTGCATTTTATCGCTTTCGATGACTACTGGCAGTCCATTAAGAATACATATGTTCCTTAACCAAATCATTCAAACAGTCACATTTTACACAACCTGAAAGATAAAAAAAAGGAGTCCATGGGTTTTTCAATTAAAAAGAATGTCCTTTGTAATCCAATCAATGAACTTCCAGTATGGATCTATTGTTGCAACTGTTTTCTTTTGAGGCAGTTCACTAATGAAAAAGCCGAACAAATGAGGTCTATTGCTGTATGCATTATAAAAAATAAATGAAGTACCCCCCCCCCCACCATTCTTTAAATAATGGAAGAGCAAAAGTGTAGGTGGGTGGTTGCTGGACTGCTCTTCAAGTTTCAAGGCTGTGCGTGGTTCATTAACCATCTGCATAATTTTGTGGAGTTAAGGTAGAGACAAAAACCTCTGGAGGTTTGCCTACTGGTGGTTTTGAAGGCCTAGCTCATGGGTGGGCTAGATGTTTTGGCCTACAACTCCCATCATCCCTCAGCATTGGCTATGCTGATGGGAACAGTAGGCCAAAACACCTGGACGGTTCCAAGTTGTCCACCCCTGACCTAAACAGATACAATAGATATTCAAGGAGGTTGTTTTAAAAAATATTTTGAGCTTCTTTAAACAAACAATTTATAGCACGTTCATGACTGGCTACACACAGATGTCTGCAGGTCATTCTGACAGTGCCGTCAACCTCCTGTGCATCTCCTGCTCCATTTTCCTGTTCTGGCGCTAAAAATAAATCCTTAAAAAATCAACTCTACTGAGATAAATTGATATTTGTCAGGTTTTCCTGCACTATAATATGCTCACTAGAAGGTGCTGTCCCATTCAACTGCATTGAGGATGTACAAGCCATGTAGTCACTGCTCTCTTCCTTGTGTAATTACAGCTCGTTGCAAATGCGGAAGAGATGCAGGGAGCAGAGCCACAGAAAACAATTTCCCCCAGTCTGAAGGAGCTCTTTGTCGCCTAGAGGGGCAGAGAGAGGTTTGCATCCCAGAATTCCTTGCAATGATGCTGAAGAAGCTTGGGTTGGACCTTGGATTGGTTTGTGGCCCAGCATCCTTGGTGGCATTTCAAGGGCATCTCTCTGATGGCAACAGAACAATAATCCTACCCTTAAATTAGATCGCTTGTGCAGCTGGAGCCTTTCTATAGATAACAAGGCATTTCACATTGAGCCCTTATTTTGAATGCATGCACTGCCATCTTTGATTTTCTTGCCACCTTGGTTTTTCAGGCACATGGGCTATGCCCCCAAACACAGGCATGTCAATCCCAATGGCCGAGGGAGCCCATGAAATGGCATCGGACGGGGCATGGGAGGGCTGCAGTGGGACAGGGGAACTGGCGGAATTGGGAAGGCTGTGCCAACAGAGGTGCCTTTCTGCTCATGCAAGGATCTAAGCCGCCATTTATTTTGCCGTGGCGGTACAAACTTTAAACATGGACCTCTCAACAATGTGCTTTTGTAACATTTGTAACAAAACTGACAAAGAGAGAATGAAAGTTGACAGATTGATGGATGCCGCTGCTTTTTATTCAACACGATCCATTTCCACAGAAGCACAGCGACATAAGGAGCAGTTCCTCCTTCCCTAGAGCTTTGCCTAATAATTGGCAGCACTTCCCAAAGGAAATATCCCATGGAAATGTTTGCCTACCAATTGTTGTCTAACCTAAGAGGAAGGTTTTGCTGCTGCTGCTGCTGCTGCTGCTGCTACTGCTACTGCTGCTGCAATACAAGTGGTTGTTTGGAATTGTCCACTGAGCTGATATGTCACAGGCAGCAGTTAGGACTTAGGGTGACCATATGGAAAGGAGGACAGGGCTCCTGTGTCTTTAACAGTTGTATTGAAAAAGAGGATTTCAGCAGGTGTCATTTGTTTGCATGCAGCACCTGGTGAAATCCCCTCTTCATCACAACAGTTAAAGCTGCAGGAGCCTTGCCCTTTTGACCAGATACAAAAGAGGACAGGGCTCCTGCAACTTTAACTGTTGTGATGAAGAGGGGAATTTCATCAGGTGCTGCATGCATTGAAATGACACCTGCTGAAATTCCCTTTTCTATACAACTCTTAAAGATACAGGAGCCCTGTCCTCCTTTCTATATTGTCATCCTAGATACTGGAGCCCAAAATAAGTACCTGCTGTTCCACCTTCTTTCAGAATGGAAGCCTTGTTGTTCTGTTACTTTTTCCCAGTAGAAATTTCATATGTGATGGCACATGTCAACCCCAGATAGGGAACAATTGACCCCAAGGGAAGAGATTAGTAGAGAGGAAGTTGCCGTATCCCAGGTGAAGGAAAGGGCATTTCAACCGCTGAGAACATGGTGGTGGTGGGGCGAGAGAATTGCACAAAAGTTTGGGGAAAAAATATACAGGCTGCTCTTGCACAACCCACCTAGTAATTATGCTACCTCCTGCTAGGATTGCACTCTGCTCCTCACTTTTATGCCCATGGGTTTCTTCTATAATACCTGGTTCTCTTGTTTCTTTTGCCTCCACCATTTGTTTATTGCCCTCAAAATTACCAACTTGAGAACACATTTTAACCACCTATGTTACGGTGACCATATGAAAAGGAGGACAGGGCTCCTGTATCTTTAACAGTTGTATTGAAAAGGGAATTTCTGCAGGTGTCATTTGTATATATGGAGAACCTGGTGGAATTCCCTCTTCATCACAACAGTTAAAGCTGCAGGTGCCCTGCCCTCTTTAAAATCTGGTCATTCTAGTATAGCTCTTGCAGCTTTAACTGTTGTAATGAAGAGGGAATTTCACCAGGTTCTCCATATATATAAATAACACATGCAGAAATCCCCTTTTCAATACAACTGTTAAAGATACAGGAGCCCTGTCCTCCTTTTCGTATGGTCACCCTAACCTATGTCATACTTCCCCAATCTGGTGCCATTCAGACGATGGTTTGTTTTGGTTTGTTTTTACAAGTCCCAGGATTCCTGGTTATGCTGACTGGGGCTGATGGGTGCTGAAGTCCACAACATCTGGAGGGTGCCAGGTGGAGGAAGGCTGACTTGGCTCTTCTCTTGTAAGGTGGATATTCCTCGAGGGTTCTCAGTCCATGGATCTGTTTTTTCACAGATCTCTGCAGCTTAGCCAGATCTAAATCAGACCAATATAACCTTCATTTACTGGGTGACCAACACTGATGCTGATCTCTATGACAACAGAGAGTTCTCGAAACAGTGTTTCAGGAGACAAACTTTCCAATGCCCTTTAAAGGTTTTATTTTTAATGCAGTATAGTTTTTTTCTGATAAATTTCTTAATGCGTTGGACTAAATATTCCACATTTCCCTGTGAAGAAATTCATTTCCCAGACTGATCATTTTTCAGAGAATGAGTTGCAATTGTAACATACCGTGTCAATTAGTTTTCAGAGACACACCATCAACTCCACCAAGTTTCCCCACAATTTGTTTTATGCCAGATCAATATGCTTCTGCCTTGATTGGCTGAAAACCTCTATAGCATTCAAGGACATTAAGTATGGAAGTACATAAGAAATGCCGTGCTGGATCAGACCGAGGGTCCATCTAGTCCAGCAGTCTGTTCACGCAGTGGCCAACCAGCTGTCGACCAGGGACTAACAAAGCAGGACAAGATGCAACTGCACCCTCCTACCCATGTTCCCCAGCAACTGGTGCATATAGCCTTACTGCCTCTGATACTGGAGGTCGCACATACTCACCAGGGCTAGTAGCCATTGTTAGCCTTCTCCTCATGGCACATTTGGCAGTGAGGTCTTTCCCAATCTTCCTAACTGGGTTCTTTTAAACAGGAAGTGCAAACAGGTGTTGTGCCACTTCTTAGCTTTGTGACAGAGCACGTGACAATAGGCAAAAGGGATATTTAAATCCTTACCCTCTCCGATAATACTAGAACCCGGGGTCATCCCATGAAGTTGAGTAATGAGAGGTTCAGGACAGATAAAAGGAAGGACTTCTTCACATAGTTAAAGCTATGGAACTCACTACTACAAGATGTGGTGATGGCCACCAATTTGAATGGCTTTAAAAGGGGTTGGATGAAATCCTGGAGGAGAAGGCTATCAATGGCTACTAGTCCTGATAGCCATATGATACTTCCAGTATCAGTGTCAGTAAGCCCATATGCACTAGTTGCTGGGGAACATGGATGGGAGGGTGCTGCTTCACCCATGTCCTGCTTATGGTTGACAGCTGGTTCTTAATAAAAGGAGACCACACCCTTTTTCAGTGAAAGAAAACACACACACAGTTTACTCACAATATTGTATATACAATACAGGTACAGCATAGAGTTTTTAAAAGAGTTTGTTCAGTCTATGTTGTGTTCCATTACACCAGCAGGAGTGAGAGAGCAAACACACATGTTCCTAGCAATGGTGGAAGGTCAGGGAGAGAGGGAGGGAGGAAGGAGCAAAAGAAAGAAATCACAGGAAACCACATGGTAGGCTAAAAGGATCTTAAGGCTAGCTGTGGTCAAAATTCCCATGAATTAACTGACTGCAACACTGCCCCCTTCCAGTTACTTGTAGACAAGGTTGCAATATTCCCAAGAAACTTTAGGATGTACTCTGTCTAATTTTCCATACATAATTCTTCGAAATGCACCTGTAGTAAAGGAGAGGGTCCATAACTCAGTGGTAAAGCACAAGTCTGGCATGCTCCATTTTCAACACTATGGTAGCAAGTGATGGGTAAGAACATAACATAAGAACGTAAGAGCCCTGCTGGATCAGACCAAGGGTCCATCTAGTCCAGCACTCTGTTCACACAGTGGCTAACCAGCTGTCGACCAGGAGGGGATCTACACTAGTATATGAAACGTTGTTTTTACAGTCATTGAACATTTTGTTTTTGAATGATTTAAAACGTAGCAGTTTTTAAAACTTTTACTTACTTTTCTCTTTCTGTGGGAATGCATTCCTTTTGGCCACACTAAGAAAAGAAATCCATTTGTTCTTTTTCCCCATCTGCCAATTTCCCCTCCCACTTCCTCTTCTCTCCGAGAATCCTCCACTTACAAACGATCCAGCAAGCAGCCTCCCAAAAGTGAAACTAAAAGTGGCTGCAAAAAAGAGGCTTGAAAGAAAGAAAAAAACGGCTCCAACTTTGGGTGCGGAAATTACATAAACATGCCCCCCCCTGGAATGCGATTGGCTAATTAAGAACTACAGGAAACCCATTTAATACAATGAAATCAGCCACATCATAACAAATAGAACGACTTATTTCAGAGAAGTTCAAAATAAAAACCGGAGAACAGACAACAATAAAACGTCACAAACTGAACGTCGTGTGGTGAAATACTACCAAACGCACACTTAAAAACGGTAAGACACGTTCTAACTTGACTAGTGTAGATCCCCTCCTAAAACCCATGAGCAGGACATGGGTGCAACAACACCCTCCAACCCATATTCCGCAAACCTCTGGTTGAGACCCCGGAGACCCATTGTCAGACAGCAAAAAACACTTAGGCGTCATCTAGTTGGCAAGATGCAGCACTCAAACCTTGGGAGAAATGAAAGGGAGCTGATGTTCAGTAGCTTGGGAGAATGTCCAGTGCCGCCTTCTGGCCTTTTATTTCGCCACTGCTGTGCTCCATGCAAACCGCAGCTGCACTAGAGGCTGCCAAAAGTGTGTCTGACAAGTTCTGTGAAGAAATATGCGGCAAAAGCTCTAGAGAAGTTGCTTTTACATTCAACTTGATGAATGAAGTGAAGATTAAACAGTGCTTGCTTCCAAGTTCCACATGCTCTTCAGGCTTGAAATTAAAATGTTTAAGTCTGTGGTGCTGTAGAGCCAGATACTCAATGGAGCAAAAAGCTGTTCTCTCTCTCTCTCTCTCTCTCTCTTTTCCTGCTTGGATAATGGCAGGGATGGGCAACTTAAGGCCCTCCAGATGGGTTACAATTCCCATCAGCCCTAGTCAGCATAGCCAAAACATCTGGAGGGCCACAAGTTGGCCAACCCTGGATTACGGCCTGGCCAACCATGCAGGAAAATGAGGAAATGGAAAGCAGGGTGGAACAATGGACTGTGTTTTACTTCATACTAACAGGGGGAAACTCAATTTGTGGATTCTCTTTTATGTCAAAACTCCCCACAGGTGGAAAGCTAGCACATTAGGTTCTAGCCCAGCTATTTTAATTATTTTTATTTATTAAAACATTTTTTATAGTGTCGCCTCACCATTTCCGTCATCGTGGTGCTTTTCAATAAAAACACATAAACAGTTTAAACAATTTAGCAGTTTAAATACAAGGAAGCTTACCAGTTCTCACAACTTGTTCTAGGGCCTTGCTAGACGGCAGGTTAGCACAGTGCGAGGCCCGGGCTCGTCCCTGTGTGTCCAGATGACGCACAGGGGATGCCGGGCTCAGGCAGGGGTCAAACCTCCCTGGGCCCAGGGTAACCTGCACCACTTTTGGCCTGTTTTTTCCCGCAGTCTCAGGCTGAGCTTGAGACCGCAGGCATGTAGCCCGTTCTGCCACTTTTCCTGGCTACCGCAGTTACTCCCAAATAGCCGGGAAAAGTGGAGGATGGGCCGCAGCGCTCCACAGGAGAGCTGCGGCCATCAGGGCTAGGGTGGGGACATCGGGGGGGGGGAACGGAGGCCAGGGGACATCGGGGGGTGGGAAATGGAGGCCAGGGGACATCAGGGGGGGAATCAGAGGCCAGGGAACATCAGGGGCAGGAAACCAGAGCTGGGGGGGATGGGGGAAAACTGGAGCCAGGGAGATGGGGGGGATCAGGAGGGGATTGTAGATTGCGGGCGGGCAGGCGGGGGGAATTGGAGATTGCGGGGGGAATTGGGGGCAGGGGGAGCGGGGAACCCTTTTTTATATATAAAAAAGCCTACCTTTAGCGTTGGTGCATTCCTGCGCACATGGCCCCTTTAAGATATATATAAAAAATGGCCGACATGACAGGGCTTTCCTTTACCCCATCGCGTTGACGTGTGGATAGGAGCGACAGCCCGCGCTACTTCTAGCACGGGCTGGCCCCTCCACATGCCCAGATCTTAAGGTAGGTCTAGCTAGGCCCCTAGTTTTCCACTTATAGGGAGCTTTTGCTATGTTGGGCAGGAGTAGGCCAATTCCGCACACAGAAGCATAGGCCAGAACATCTGGAGGCCCACAATTCACCCACCTTGATTAAGGGGAGTGTTAAAAATGTGACCCCACCCCACTCACAACATGCATGCACATGCACACACACACACACACACACACACACACACACACACACACCTTTGGGCTGAAGTGGTACACAGTACATTCTACAATCTCAGAATTCTTCCACCTTGTTGTGTTATACAGCAGGGATGAATATTTTATTTTCTGCAGTGCCAAAGTGGGTAGATTTTGCAGCACTCTTTTTCAGTACCATGCCATTTCCTTCTCTCTCTCTCTCTCTTTCGGTTTCAATGTGTAGAAGCTGCATCTCTCACACATAGACATGTCATGGGAAAGGAAAAACAATTCTCCAAAAGGTTACCTGGCTGAAGGGCGAATCTACACAGCGTCGTGAAGGCACTTGCGTGCGGCTGCAGGGCGCCCCGAAACTCCTTGTGTAGATCCTGCCTGCAGAAGAGACGGAGGAGGAGGCAGCGGCGGTGGCCCCGCATCACCCCCCGCCACAGCCGCTGCCTCCTCCTCCGTCTCTTCTGCAGGCAGGATCTACACAAGGAGTTTCGGGGCGCCCTGCAGCTGCACGCAAGCCCCTTCACGATGCCTTCACGACGCTGTGTAGATCCTCTCCAAGAGTTGGCCCACACCAGGCGGAGGGCTGCATGGAATTAAGCGAGAATATGCAAGATCCCATCTCTTCATACCACCATTGCTAGAGTGTAGGGGTGTGCTCCACTCCGTTTCAGATCCCCGAATCTGAAGCAGAGCGGGCCAATCCAGACCTCCTAAACCCAGTTCCGGAGTGGATTGGGGGAGGTCCAGATCGACCCGAAGTGGTTCGGAACGGTCCGAATCGATTCGGACCATTCTGAAGCTTCAGAGCCAGGTAAGTGGGGAGGGGGCTTACCTGGCTCCATCATCCATTGCCACTGTGGTCCGGGCGGAAGCTTTGACTGCCGCCCACGCCTAAGGCCAGAAGTAGGCCGATGGAGCCAGGTAAGGGGGGAGGGGGGCTTATTCGGATGCCATTTTGTCCCCCCTTCCCCACTTAGCTGCCTCCGCTGTGAGGAAGGGGGGGGCAAAATGGCATCCGAATCTCAATTCGGAACGCCGGATCTTGCTACAGATCTGGTTCTAGATTCTGTTGGGGGGAGTCTGGATCAACCCAAACCAGTTTGGGCCTGATCCGGAAAGTCCAGATCTGGATCCAAAGTGGTTCAGGGGGCGTGCACAGCCCTACTAGAGTGTGAAGGGCACTTGCATATTCCAACAATCTGCAGCGAATAGGGGGAATGAGAGAACCTTTCCTTAGCCTCTTTCTATGATGTTATGACAGAACAAGCAGCTTAGGATGGTAGTAATTTATTGCAAGCAAGTTATTTAATAACGTGTTGCCTTTTTACCCAGTCTTTGCTCAGTGGGGCTCAGTTCTGAGTAGACATGTATACTGGATTACACTGTAAATCCCTCCCATTGAAATCAAAGAGGCTTGCAGTGCGTTGTTAGGCACATGTATTCGGAAGTTAAGTCCGAATGACTCCAACGGGCCCTACTTCCATGTAAGTGAGCCCGGGACGGCAGCTTCAAATGTGGTACACTTGTCTTTGGATTGTGTTGAAATGGAAAACTTGCCACAGATGCCCCTTATTATCCTACCCTAAAATGTCAGTTTTCACAGTAGCAAATAAAACAATACTATATTCTTACGAAGCTGCTAACTCCGCTCACCTTTTGTTGTTGCTGTTCTTGTTGAAGCCTCATTAATGTTCGCTGGGGCTCTCTCGTCAGCAAACGCTTTTTCTCCCTGCATACAGTTTTGAAACTCAGGGACGCTCTGATTGAAGTTTAGCTCAGACAAAAACGCCGCCTTCACAGAAATATATAGACAACGTCTTGCTTGTAATATGTCTATAAAGACAATGAAAATCTGTCTTCTGTGTTATGTATTACAAGAGGAGGCAAATCCTTTAGTAATTGATTTGAAAATGTACTGGTGAGGGGAACAGGATGAAAGAATTGCGATAGCTGTAAATGAAATGGTATTCAGGCTGAACAACAGATGAGTCTTTGAACTAAAATGTAGATGTGCCTTTCATACGATCCATCATGGCTCTTGCATTCTTACTAAAAAGGAGTTGACAAATCCACGAAGTTTACCTCCATCAATGGCTATTAACTAAATCAAAGAAGGCTGGTGTTTCCAATGTCAGTGGGGTGGCAAATTCTGGTTTCAGTCAGAACCATTCACAACTCTAAACATTATTATTATTATTATTATTATTATTATTATTATTATTATTATTATTATTTATATAGCACCATCAATGTACATGGTGCTATTATTATTATTAGTAGTAGTATTACTATCCTACCTTTTTTCCTCCAAGGAACCCAAGGCGTACATAATCCTCGTATCTATTTTATCCTCACAACAACAACCCTGTGAGGTAGGTTGGGCTGAGAGTCTATGACTGGCCCAAAGTCACCCTGTGAGCTTCCATGGCTGAGACTCAGATCTCCTGATTCCCAGTTCGACACTCTAACCACTACCCCACTTGGGCTCCCTTAGAGTTCTGACTGGCTCTGACTGAAACCCAGAGTGGATTTGTCGCCCCACTGACATCAGCGCCACCAGGCTCCACTGAGCTAAATGTTCAGATATAATACAGTTCTTAATGTCAGATGCTGGGGACTGACAAGATGGGAGGTCGTTTTTTGCCTTCATGCTCTGCTTGTGGGCTTCCTTTAAGGCATTTGGCTGACCACTGTTGGAAACAGGATACTGAACTAGATCAGAGAATCATAGAATAGCAGAGTTGGAAGGGGCCTGCAAGGCCATCGAGTCCAACCCCCTGCTCAATGCAGGAATCCACCCTAAAGCATCCCTGACAGATGGTTGTCCAGCTGCCTCTTGAAGGCCTCTAGTGTGGGAGAGCCCACAACCTCCCTAGGTAACTGATTCCATTGTCGTACTGCTCTAACAGTCAGGAAGTTTTTCCTGATGTCCATCTGGAATCTGGCTTCCTTTAACTTGAGCCCGTTATTCCATGTCCTGCACTCCGAGGATCGAGAAGAGATCCTGGCCCTCCTCTGTGTGACAACCTTTTAAGTATTTGAAGAGTGCTATCATGTCTCCCCTCAATCTTCTCTTCTCCAGGCTAAACATGCCCAGTTCTTTCATTCTCTCTTCATAGGGCTTTGTTTCCAGACCCCTGATCATCCTGGTTGCCCTCCTCTGAACACACTCCAGCTTGTCTGCATCCTTCTTGAATTGTGGAGCCCAGAACTGGACGCAATACTCTAGATGAGGCCTAAACAGGGCCTAATAGAGAGGAACCGAATAGATGGGAAGATCTTCTTATGTTCCAATGGCTAGCTATTTCCTGCTGTGAATTAAAGCAGGATCCTCACTACATTGGAACAATACTCCATAGATAAATGTAAGTTTGGGGTTTATTTAATGTGCTTACTGGATGGTGATGGTAAGCAGGACTGAGGATTATGCTCTAGAAAGTATGACTCAAAGGGGAGATGGACATTACATTTATACCATCAGGTTCAAGAACCCTTCTTCATTGTGGTTGCAGCCACAGGTTGTTTTTAAAACAGAAAGGCTGCCTATATGGCAGGTTGCCGCCACTTTAAGCAAAACTCTGCAATTTCTCTGCAGTGAGATGGCAGCAGGGGGGATCTACACTACTGCTTTTAAAGCGCTTTAAAGCACTTTGAAAACGTTTTGAAAACTGTATATGTAGTGTGTCCTGGGCCCAAACAGTTGTTAAAACTGTTATAAAATGCTTTAAAGCAGTAGTGTAGATCCCCCCCCCAGCTAATCCTGACCCAGAGGGAGGGCATGGGACTTCCAACCAATCAGGGGTCACCTTCCACCTGGGAACACCTCCACATCGACGCTGGAGAAAGGTTAGACAGTGGAAGAGCCATGTTCGCCTCACTCCAGCCTAAAAAGTCAGGGTAAGTCCCTGACTTTTTATATGCAGAGCTTCACAGAAAAGCCACACAGTGGCTTCTGCATCGTATAACCAACAGAGTGCCACCGTACATCCACCATGGGGCATTCAGAGCATATAGACACCTGGGGGCGGGGAGAAGGTTCCTATGACCCTTTCTCACTAGGGATGGGGTTTTAAATAAATAAATATGTATGTATCTAATCCTTTTTAAAAACCCATCTATTTTTCACATCAGAAGCAGTATGATGAGAGTCTCTAAAATTGAAATGCCAAAAATTTATATTGGATTCACTTGCTGCACATAGAATTCGTTTAGTCTTTCTGCATATGGGATCCTCTTTTCCTGTCTTATCAGCTAATAAGTATCAATAAAGCTAAAGGAAATGTTCTACACGTCATGTCAAGCTGCACTTGGGTTATGGTAAAAGTTACCATGTCTTTTTCCCCCGACCTTCCTTGGCAGTGAACTTTGATATGAGATTATCAAGAACAAGACATTTCTCTTAGAAGAGTCCATGAGAGCAAGAGAGAGAGAGAGAGAACAGAGAAAGATGACATTCTTGACTGCAGTATTGTTGAATGGAGTTTACTTTTAATAAAGCATAATTTGGAGAATGTTCTTTTCCTTTCACTATTGGAAATTGGATGAGTTAGATCAGAGGTGGAACAGTAAGGAATACCTTTAAAGCAGAAAAGGCAATAATTAAGTCAAAAGCTATGTATCCCTTGTTCTTTTGGGTGTAATCTGTATGTCAGTCTACACACCAGTTATCTCCACCCCCACCCCGTGGTCCTCAAACACTCTTTTCTCATTAGTTAACGCTTACAGAAGGTAATACTAACAACGTAACACCCACTGGCACTGGATTGCCCCCAAAAGAGGAAATACATCACCCAAAAAAGAGGACTATTTTTTTTGCATAATATTAGCATTTGCTAATGTTTATATATAGATGCAAATTTAGTTAAATTATATAATTTAAAGAGAAATACAGTATGTCTCACCATAGGGTTGTATGCAATCGTAGTCCCATTTACAGTAGACCCATTTGAAATGAATGGGACCTATGCTAGTCAGGTCCAATTCATTTCAATGGGTCTACTGTAAGTAGGAGCAAAATTGGATGCAACCCATAGAGTGGAAGATTGTGTCCAGTTGACCTATATATCTATGTGTTTATCAGTTGTTCAGGTGCTGTTGATGGGCACCTTCTAAGCCCAACCCTTCTGTCTAATGGATCTTTATCTTTAAACCAGACTTAGGATGCACAACCCTCCAAACACACAATCCTATAAAAGAGGACACTTGGCCAATGTGGTAGTGGTGGTGGTGTGTATGGGAGGGGAGGTTAGAAAAGCCCATAAAAGAACCATCCTTTCAAAACATAATAAATATGCAATCCTCCCTAGTTATTACTATAAAACAATCAGAGGATGGAGTTATTCAGAAGTTAAGGAGTTAGTTGGGTTTTGGCTGACTGCAACTCTCTTACTCTACATAAATTACCTGCACTTTGCAAAACCTATCTGAATCTGATCCCTCTTTGGACTTTTCTAATCTGCCGCATCTACTTTCAGTTTTATCACAGAATTGAGATCTAAGCACTACACAAGAAGCATTGCCTTTCCTGCTTTCCTGCTACATAACCTCTAGGTGGCACTGCTGTATAGTGAAATAGCGTAAATACACAAGAGGAAATCATACTTCTTTTTGTCATCAGAAATAATATCCCATTTCCCCTGCTAAAAACAAAACAAAACAAAAAACCCTCATGGAAAGTGGTGCTTACAAATGGAAGCAAAACTGAAGAGTCATCTAAAGAACCCATAAACAAAGAGTGCACAACAAATGCCCCACGTAGAAAAGTTATATGAAGGGGAAGTGAATGCACCAGTGCAGGGCTAGCCCAAGACATTTCGCTGTGTGAGGCAGAACAGCCAATGGCAGCCACCCCATTCCCAATCACAGGGCAGTAAAAATACAACAAAAATAAATGAGACAGCTGACAACTTGCTACCTTTTCAAAACATCCAAGATCAACTGCTTGTGTGCTCCTAAAAAGATTGGGGGCTTGAGCCCAATTCATTTTTATCTATTGCCCGAATGGCTCGTCTCAGCCTGCCTCATTACAGAACCATCACCATGTCAGTGGTTTGGAAGGAAGCACATCACCATACCAGCTGCCTTACAGCTCCTTCCCATCACAGTCTGTCACTGCTCTTAGACAGATGATGAAAAGAAGATCTGTAGCTAGGTGAAAAGTGCCTTTCTTTTGAATAACCACAGGAGTCCTGCAAAAGGAGGGGAGGTGGGCAGGTGATGCTATTTGTCTGGGAGAGGGCTTGACCCTGGGGTTACTATGTTACCTGCCAATGTTAGTATGAGAAAGTTCAACAGTATAATAAGAGTGATAACACTCAAACCACAAAAACATCAAAACAACTTTCATAGATGAATAATTCAAAAACTTTACAAATGTACAAAGAACAGGCACATCAACAATATTTCTAGGATGTTCACAACAACATTCACAACAAAGCCTGCAATATAAACTCCTTGTTGTTGTTTATTCGTTCAGTCATTTCCTACTCTTCGTGACTTCATGGACCAGCCCACGCCAGAGCTTTCTGTTGGCCGTTGCCACCCCCAGCTCCCCCAAGGTCAAGTCTGTCACCTCCAGAATATCATCCATCCATTTTGCCCTTGGTCGGCCCCTCTTCCTTTTGCCTTCCACTTTCCCTAGCATCAGCCTCTTCTCCAGGGTATCCTGTCTTCTCATTATGTGGCCAAAGTACTTCAGTTTTGCCTTTAATACCATTCCCTCAAGTGAGCAGTCTGGCTTTATTTCCTGGAGTATGGACTGGTTTGATCTTCTTGCAGTCCAAAGCACTCTCAGAAATTTTCCTCCAGCACCACAGTTCAAAAGCATCTATCTTCCTTCGCTCAGCTTTCCTTATGGTCCAGCTCTCACAGCCATAGGTTACTACGGGGAATACCATTGCTTTAACTATGCGGACCTTTAGCGTCTCTATATATATACAGTAGTCCGGTACAAATAGCTGTTTTGAATTCTCTTCCTCAGTATGACGCTGAAAGATAATTCAAAAACACCATACTCAGCATTTATAACCAATATATATAGAGACGCTATATATATATAGAGAGAGAGAGAGACGCTATATGTGAATAGTTCATTATATGTATATTAGGAGTTTATATTGCAGGCTTTGTTGTGAATGTTGTTGTGAACATCCTAGAAATATTGTTGATGTGCCTGTTCTTTGTACATTTGTAAAATTTTTGAATTATTCATCTATGAAAGTTGTTTTCATGTTTTTGTGGTTTGAGTGTTATCACTCTTTGTTTCTAAACCACAGCCTCCTCGTTTTTCTTCAGTATGAGAAAGTTAGCATCTACAAAATAAGACAGGACCAATGCAAAATATCAGGTTTTCAGGAATATCCAGTCCCCTCTCCCCTCGGCCACTATCGGCTTCCACCTCACTTAGCGCTTTTCTACATGAGGCTGTTAATCACTGGGCTCATGTACACCAAGCAGATATTCCACTATGAAAGTTGTATGAAAGCAGTATATAAACTGCAGGAGCCACACTACTGCTTTATAGTGGTATTGAAGTGCACTGTTCCAGCCCTCTGTGCCTAGGACTGAATGTTTTTAAACTCAAGCTTTCAGAGCCAAACCCAGAGCATAGCTGTAGGTCATTTGGTGACCTAGTTTGTACAACACGACAACCCACCAGGGTTGATCAACCGTAGTGGGTTGTTGTGTTGTGCGAACCCGGAGCAGTTTCGGCAAGGTGGTTTGTGTTTTACAAACAAGCCACCCTAAGGACCCATGCTTTGTTTTAGGGTTGTTGATACTCATGGTGGCTTGTTGTGTTGTCAGAACCCAACAGGGCAATTTCATTGTGGGTTGTCAGGAACAGCTACAGAGTTCTGCCACAAAGGTGTCTGGGATACATGGCAGAGCTGGTAGGAGGTGTGAGGGGGAATGAGAGGGGAAGCAAACCAGGTCACCAATGACCTACAGCTATGCTATACAATATAATATTGTATTTTATATTATGGTTTTATACCGTTGCTTTGTTTTGAATTGTCTTAATTTTGTAAAGCGCTCAGAGAGCTTCTGCTATCAGGCAGTATAGAAATGCAATAAATAAATAAATAAATAAACCATGGCAAGCAAATAATCTGTCAGGTTTATTTATTTTTATTTATTTATTTATTAAATTTATATACCGCCCCATAGCCAAGGCTCGCTGGGCGGTTTACAAAAGTTAAAAACAGTGAACATTAAAATATATACAAAATTTAAAAAACATCAAAAATATAAAAAACAGTATATAAAACACTATGGGAACGACCATCCCATAGTGGTTTATTTGCAGGGTGGCTTAGAGTGATGTGCAAACTCTTCCAGCATTGCCTGAAGAATGGTCTACTTGTGAGCAAAGCCTTGCTCATGAGTATACCTTTACTCATGAGGAGTCCTTCTTCAAGTGGGCACTTCTGTGTCTGGCAGCTGGTCGGGCCTGCATCTTTTGGTGTCTGTGCTCCTCGGAGCTACATGACCACTCCGTATCTGTCTCAGTCTGTGAGCGGGCTAGCTACATATTCAGGAGAAGAGCTGATGTCTGTTGTCCCTGATGGACTGGCTGCCTCAAGGTCTCTTGACACAGGCAGCTCCTCCTTAATGTTTGGCTGGGGGCAGTGTCTGGGGTTCAGGCCATCCTCTGAGAAGAGTCCTCCTTTGTTGTTGTTGTTGAGGTGAAAGAGCAGAGGGTTCTACTTCTAAAACTCTAAGATTAATGGATGATGCAGTAGTCCCCAATTTACAATTTTGGTTTCTAAAGGCACAATGCTGTGTATGTTTCAACAGAAAAAAGTCCCACAACTCTCAGAACGCCACAGCCAGCTGGTTGGGACATGCTGGGAATTGTAGAACTTCTTTTCTGTCAAAACATGCATAGGATTGCGCCTTAAGGCATATTTAATTCACAGCAAAAAGACATTACCACAGGGGACTTTGTTTTTATGTTTCTACCCCATTAGGTTTATGGATTTCAAGTTAGTGGGGTTCTGAAGAGCAAACAAAGTGGGCCACCTTGTAGGGAGACCATATGGAAAGGAGGACAGGGAATTTCAGCAGGTGCCATTTAAATGCATGCAGCACCTGGTGAAATTCCCTCTTCATCACAACAGTTAAAGTTGACCAGATACAAAACAGGGCAGGGCTCCTGCAGCTTAACTGTTGTGATGCATACAAATGACACCTGTTGAAATTCCCTTTTCTCTACAACTGTTAAAGATACAGTAGCCTTGTCCTTCTTTTCTTATGGTGACCCTAATCAATGCTGATCTGGCTCCCTCAATGTTTAAGTCCTGGTGCAATTGCTGCCAGTGATACCATTGTATAAAAGAGATGGGTTGTTTGTAAAAATGATTTTAAACAACACACAAGATAGAACATTTCGATGACGATGATAGAAAGGTTCTAAGAACAGCAACTTTGTTTTAAAACAACAACAAAATATATTTGCAAAAATGCCCAGTTATAACCCTTATTAGAGTTAGCTAATGTTTAGCAGACATCCCATAATATTTCAAAATAAAGGCATAATAGCTGCTAATTAGCCCACCCTACTTGACAACTGGGTGCTAATGAAGCTGAGAAGCATGTTTTCTTTTGATGCCCAAGAGGTTAGTATATTGTCTCAATATACTCTATATTGTTAGTATATATATATTGTATAATATCTCATTAAGATATTTTAGTTTTGGCTCTAGATAATACGTGATGACAGCCAAAAACGTCACTGAAAAATATGTTTTCTTTCCCCAAATACACCATAGGCTATTTAGCTGTGTTAGAAGTTGTGCTTCAGAAAGCATCCCTGGCTGTTTTTTGAACACGTTCATCATATTTTCAACTTGAAAATTGTACGGAGATATCTTGAAAATGGCCAACACAGCGGCTGAAGTACTTGTCCTGATTTCACTTCTCCCACCTTTAATATGGAAGAGAATGAGGCTAAGAGCTTTTCTACACGAGGCTTTTAATTAGGGGTGTGCACGGACCCCCCGCTCCGCTTCTCTTCCAGATCCACGATTTGCGGATCGGCCTGCTCCGCCCCGCCCCCGCTCCGCCCATGTCCGCTCCGCTCCGCTCGGAGCTCCGGATCGGAGCTCCGTTTCCCCCCCCCCATAGGCTTGCATTAAGCTAAAAAAGTATACAACTTTTTTTCTGTTAAAGTTAGAAACCTCAAGTTTGGCACCATGACAGCTCATGGATGTATACACACGCATGCCAAGACTCAAGGCAATCCCATCATCCCCTGATTTTTGGGGAATGTATGAAAATCGGGCACCCCATTCACACCCCTTTCGATAGCTCCGTCAATTTGCACTTTAGAAACCTCAAACTCGGCACCATGATAGCTTATCCAGGGATACACATGCACTCCAAGGTAAAAGCCGACGGCGGCAGAGCCCGGTAAGGGACCAAGGGGGAGGGGAGCCTTACCTGCATCCGTCCGCGGTCCGTCGGCTTTTTCAATTGAGCCCGCGGTTCAACCAGGAAGTCTGGGCCGCAAGCTGCCCAGACTTCCTGGTTGAACCGCGGGCTCAATTGAAGAAGCCGACGGACCGCGGATGGAGGCAGGTAAGGGAGAGGAGGGCGGGGGGGTTACCAGGCCCTGCCGCCGTCGCCGCATGGGCGACAGTGACAGCAGCAGGGCCCGGTAAACCCCACTTACCTTTCTGGCGGAGCTCCGGATCATGGCGAAGGATCCGCCTTCACCTTGATCCTCTTCGCCACGCTCCGCCGGCCCCCCAACCCTCTTCACCTCCGCCTTAAGGGCAGGCGAAGCCCCCCGCTCCGCTTCTAATTTGCCTGTCCGATTAGAAGCGGAGCACATCCCTACTTTTAATCACTGTTTCTAATTTTGGTTTCATCGCAGAATTGAGATCTGAGCTTGAGCTTTTCCTTTCCTGCTATTCTGCTACATAACCTCTAGGTGGCACTGTGCTATAGCAGAATTCACAATTACACAACCAGGAAAATACCTTTTCTTTCACTTTCAGAAATAATATCCATTTTCTCCATTCTAAGAAAAAACCCTGTGAAAGTGCTTTTTAAAAACAGAAGGAAAACTGGAGAATCATATTGTCATCTAAAGGAACCTGTAAACAGCCATAAGGAATAACAAGTGCACAATAAATGCCACGTGTAGAAAAGCTCACCCAAGACAGATTGCTGCCTGAGGAGGAAAACAGAATCCACTGAGAATCTCCACTGGAGGAAGGGGCAAGATGGTGACTTTTGCCAGTTTCTTATTTCCCCTGAAGTCCCCAGCACTCCCTCCCATAATGTTCAGGAGGGATGCTAGATTTTCCAGCACAGTTTTTCGCGGACTACAGAAAAACAACAACCAAAACCCCAGTGAAAATCATTGTATGCCCTTCCTCCAACTCCACAGAACACAACTTTGGATCCAACCCAATGCTTTTTAGTTCAGTCCAGTTCATGCCTTCAGTTGGGAGTCACTTTGGCTGGCCCACAAATGTGTATTTATTGCTTGATGACTGCAAACATCCTAAGATATCTTACATGTCTGAATGGGACACCACAGTAAAAAACAACAACAACACCTTTCATATCACCCAAACACTATTTATTGGGATCTGTTTGCACATTCAAGTCCCAGTGAAATGAAGTGCTGTACATGTGAATAGGTGTGTGCAGTCATTGATTGTAATTGTGATGTACATGCATCCGTGAACCAGGATTTAGACATGCCCATTTGGATCTTGGAGATTCGGATCTGCAAAAATACTAGTGGAATAATTTGAATCTCACAGGAAGCCATAACACCAAGCTGTATCTGGCTCAGAATTGCCCATTCTTATTAATAGTTCCAGCGCACTTAAAAATCTAGAATATAATGATAATTCAAAATTTTGTTTTGTTGAAGCAGGGTATATGCGCTCCTGGACTGTTGCAATTATAAATTAGTGAAACCACCCACTTCATACTGAAAATAAACATGTATATTGAACAGAGAAAGAAGCAGAAGGTCTGTAAACATAAAATCTAATTTTTTCTTTGACAATAAAATATCAGTGATTTTCACCTCTTAATGACACACAGAGAGAGGGGGGGCAGGGCTCATCTACACCAAGCAGATATTCCACTATGAAAGTGGTATGGAAGCGGTATATAAAAGGCAGGAGCCACACTACTGCTTTATAGTGGTATGGAAGTGTCATAACACATACCATATACAGCTTTCATACCACTTTCATAGTATTCTATCCTGCTTGGTGTAGAGGTGTCCTGGGCCCCAGTAGTTGTCAGTGAACTTCATTACCACTGTATAGCAGTAGTGTAGCTCCTGCCTTTTAAAAATCAAAATATAGGCATAGATACAATATCTTCTGCAATTAATCCTTGATTTATTGAAAAGAAAAGAAAAGAAATGAGGGATAATTTCACTGGATCTTTTTTTCTAAATGAGACCAATTTGAGGACCACATCTGCTATGGAAGATATCAATGTTGACCTTAGAAAATGAGAATTCTATGCCGGAATGAAGAGCTATAGCATCCAAATCAGTATAGTCAGGAGGAAAGGGAATTTTAATATAATGGCTCACATCTTGACTTTTCACCCACTAAAAATATTTATTTTTGTCGAACATGTTTGCTTTGTGAATTGAATGAAGCTCTACAGGCAGTGAATTTTGCCCTTTCTGCTCTCGAACTTCTACTTTTGCAAAGCTTCCTGTGACATGACCAGAAAGCTTTAAATGACAATAAATGCAATTTAAGTCTGTAGTCCTATTCATACTTACTTGGGGGTAAGTCCCAATGTACGCAGTGGCACTAACTTCTGAGTAAAAACACACAGGATTTCACTTTAATGCAATTAATTGCATGTGCAATTACTCAGTTCTGCAACTTAGGCACCAAAAACATTTCCCTACAATTCTGTTGAAAAACTCTAAGACCCAGTTCACACACTATGGTAGAACCCCTGCGTTGCTCAACCAGGAATTGTGGTGATGAGTGAAGTGCATGAGCCACACACTCATTGGTCCTGTTCAGAAGATACCTTAAACTATAGCTTTAACCATGGTGAATAAGCCATTTTGCCATCGTTTAAGGTGTCTTCTGAACAGGGCCACTGTCTCTGTTTTTAATTAACTACTCAAGAATGCCCAGTTTCTGGGTTATTTCATGATGTGTGAACCAAGAAGGTCTGGGTCATATGGTTTAAACAACCCAGGCAGGATCTACACTACTGCTTAAAATGGTTTATAACAGTAGTGGTAATTGTTGGGGCCCAGGACACACACCATATACAGTTTTCAATCCGTTTTCAAACTGTCATATCCTAGTTGGTATAGATCTGGACTGGCCCCAGAGTTAAACCAGCAACAAATTATATGCAATTGTTGGGATAACTCTGTGTTGTTTACTCCAAAAACATTGGGACATTAGAGAAGCCATGCTGCATCAGACCAAAGATCCATCTAGTCCAGCATTCTGTTCACACAGTAGCCAACCAGGTGCCTCTGGAAAATACACAAGTATGACTTGAGTGCAATAGCACCCATCTGCTGCTTATACTCAGCTCTCCTTATGATCCCCATCATGTTGAATCATAATTGCTGTTTTAAATTGTTCCGCCCACACTCAGGACTATACATTAGATGAATAGCATCCTTGAGACATGTTAGAGGATTCCCCACTCCCATTTCATCCTAGGTATACCCCACTCCTGATTTCCACCTGGACTGCAGTGCCCCGGAAGGGGAGGTTGAAACCAAAGCTGCAATGCTGATGGCCTTCACCAGCACCGTGCTGCAAATAGCAACAGGAAAAACAGCTCACATTTGTACCAACGAGAGCTTTTTTTCCTATTGCTAATTGCAACGAGGGGGTGGTGATGTGATTTTCATTGGGTTTGCAGCTGAGGAGGGAAGTGTTAAACCTCATAAGAATGTAAGAAGAGCCCTGCTGAATCAGAGCAAGGGTCCATCTAGTCCAGCATTCAGTTCACATAGTGACAAATCACTTCCCCCAGGAAACCCACAAGCAGGACTTGAATAAACACCCTCCCGCCCATGTTTCCTAGCAACTAATGTACATAGGCATATTGCCTCTGATACTGGAGGCAGCATATAGCCATCAGGATTCATAGCCATTGATAGCCTTCCCCTCCGTGAATTTGCCCAATCCCCTTTTTCCAACTCTATAATATCATCTAAAACAAAGTGCTGTATATCAGGGGTGGAGGTGGGTGGGCAGAAGGTAGATCTGGATCTACTGGTAGATCTCTGGGTGACTTGCAGTGGATCTGCAAGAATTTCTGACTCAAATTGTTTGATAATTGCAGCAACAAAATGACTCTCCACTTGCTGTTCCCAAATTAAATAGCTGACATTTAGAATTCTTGGGGGTAACATGGCCTGGGTTTTGCAAAAGACTGTGGACTCCATTCTGTGCTGGTATTCAGAAATATTTCCTCGGCTCAGCAATTTTTCATTCTAAGTGTATATCTTTTGCACAAGACTCTGTTTGGTGGATCTTGGGCTTCTAGCAATTATGCCTGCACAGCATAATTAAACCACTGGCTGGTCCAATGAAAGATAGTATCAGAGAGAGAGAGAGGGGGGGGAGGGAGAGAGGAGGGAGGGAGAGAGACATGCTGTATTCAATTTGGTTTTGGAAGAATGGTGAGGAGTCAGGTGTGAATTTACACAGAGTCATATGGAATGGCGAGTAGCATATGTGTACTTATTCGGTAGAGAAGTTGGCAACTATTATGAAGTCAGAGTTGATTTTCGTAGCTGTACAGTGGTCAGCACTTTTTGCTAGTAACAAAATGTAAGTAATGTCAGAATTGGGTCCTGGCTCCCTGGTTTGGCAGAGCTAGAAAAAGCCCAGCCAAGACAGGCTGCAGAGGAGGAAATTCACCAAGGCCATAGCTAGACTTAAGGTTTATCCCTGGATCATCCAGGGTTCAAACCTGTTCATCTAGGTGACACACAGAGGATCCAGTGCTCAGGCAGCGGCGAACCCTGGATGATCCCAGGATAAACCTTAGGTCTAGCTGTGGCCCCAGTCTATCTAGGAATCATAGATGAATCTTCCCAGGGGCTTATCTAACAGGAGGATGAGGTTCAGAGACTGTCATCCCCCTCTCCATGGGAACCCAACCTTTGTCAGAGGAGGAGGGGGCACTGGTACTGTTAGATGCCAGAGTTTGGTACAGAATTAAGTGGGTGGAGTTGATAAGAAGTGGGAGGTGGTCTGCCAGATTGGCTGCCCAAAAGAAGCTGGATCAGGAAAATCCTCTCTGAAGGAGGAACCTAGTAGCAGCCTAGGCACAGCTGGAAACCATCCATTTGAATCAACAGGCAAGTACCTTGCTTTGTTTAGCTGGTTAGGCATAATGCTTAGGGTGACCATATGGAAAAGAGGACAGGGCTCCTGTATCTTTAACAGCAGGTGTCATTTGTATGCATGCAGCACCTGGTGAAGTTACCTCTTCATCCCAACAGTTAAAGCTGCAGGAGACCTGCCCTCTTTTGTATCTGGTCACTCTAGTATAGCTCCTGCAGCTTTAACCATTGCAATGAAGAGGGAATTTCACCAGCCAAAAGAAAAGAACTGGAAAGTATAGATACCATGGGTATTGCTAAATCCCTCTTTATACTTAAAACTTTTCTGGTAACAAACATTCCAAAATGTTGGCCAGAGCACTTAAAAAGAAACAAACAAAATCCAAAATACATTCAATAAGTAGGAATGATGGCACTCTAACATTTGATCAAATTTATTATTTATTTATTTATTTATTTATTTATTACATTTTTATACCACCCAATAGCCGAAGCTCTCTGGGCGGTTCACAAAATTAAAACCACAATAAAACACCCAACAGGTTAAAACACAATTACGAAATACAGTATAAAAAGCGCAACCAGGATAAAACCACACAGCAAAGTTGATATAAGATTAAAATACAGAGTTAAAACAGTAAAATTTAAATTTAAGTTAAAATTAAGTGTTAAAATACTGAGTGAATAAAAAGGTCTTCAGCTGGCGACGAAAGCAGTACAGTGTAGGCACCAGGCGGACCTCTCTGGGGAGCTCGTTCCACAACCGGGGTGCCACAGTGGAGAAAGCCCTCCTCCTAGTAGCCACCTGCCTCACTTCCTTTGGCAGGGGTTCACGGAGAAGGGCCCCTGTAGATGATCTTAAGGTCCGGGTAGGTACATATGGGAGGAGGCGTTCCTTCAGATAACCTGGCCCCAAACCGTTTAGGGCTTTAAATGTCAATACCAGCACTTTGAATTGGGCATGGACCTGGACTGGCAGCCAATGAAGCTGGAAAAGGACTGGCATAATGTGATCTCGCCGGCCAGTCCCTGTTAATAACCTTAATTAATACTCAGTTTGCAGTCTTTTATGACTTTTACTTTATCATACAACCTCTCCAGGGGTAGTTCTTATAGAAAGATATTTGAAAAGAAGTAGTGTTACCCCAGCTAATGAAAATCAACAAAAAATGTTGAATGGAAATATACTAGTAGAGGAGGTTCAGCAAGCCATTAAAAGGTGCTTATTTTCATTTATCATGGACTTGTCCACATATACAGGGATTGTGGATGCCAATTAGTTTCCGAGCGAAGTATAAAGTGTTGGTTATTACCTTTAAAGCCCTACATGGTTTGGGTCCAGGCTACCTGTGGGATCGCCTTCTCCCGTACAATCCGCTCCGCACATTCAGGTCCTCTGGGAAAAATCTACTTCTGCTAGCAAAAACTAGATTAACAACTGTTACTCAGAGGACCTTCTCTTCGGCTGCTCCCAGACTGTGGAATGGCCTGCTGGAGGAGACTCATCAACTTAACAGTCTACTAGCATTCAAGAAAGCTATAAAGACTTGTCTCTTCTGGCAGGCCTATCCAGTGGAATTTTAAGATGTTTTTAGGATGTTTTTAACAATGTATATTATGTTTTAATTCAGTTTTATGTATTTTATTGTTTATTGTTGTTCCTCGCCTCAATCAGAATGGAGAGGTGGGTAAGAAATAAAATGATGATGATGATGATGATAGTGATGATGAATTGATGGTTATTACTAGAGACAGGATTGTGTATGATCCAGAATTATTTTTATTATCAGTATACAAAGGTTCTAATCTAAGTTTGAAATGTAAAGATTTATTATTATTTTTATTAACTGCTGCTCGCCAGACAACTTCACAGCAGTGGAAAAAATTGGACAATTTGAACTTACCGGCATGGTACCAAAATATATGGTCAGTGGCTACATCAGAAAAAATAACTCATGACTTGCTTTTAATCCAAGGAAAAACAGAACCATTATACTTTTATGCTAAATGGTGGAGATTTATTCAACATATATCACAACTGGACCTACAATAATATATGCCCACTTCAGCTTTGAGCATTTGGACATTATAATAACAAATGAAGATCATGCAGCACACATATTAATTAATATATTTGTTTATTTAGTTATTTCTATTTTCTCTCTTTTTTTCTTTCCCCCTCTTTTCTCTCCTTCTTTGTATTGTCCCCACCCCCTAAAACTGTATTAATTATTTTTTCTTATTCCTATATAACAGCTGTTTAGATATCAGTTGTTAGAGGACTGATCACCTTTTGGTTACAATTTTTTAAAAAATAAGAAAAAAATGCCATAGGTTCGGTTTATCTATATTTTGGGATCCATTAAGATCAATAAAAAGGCATTTTGGAATCCTAGCATTCAGAGCAAGTAGCTACTGAGTTTCAGCAGCTCAGAAAGCCCCAGACAGCCCATCATTAGCTTGTATATGCCAAATGTAATTTATGTCCCCTTGCCTTCAAACTGAGACCAAGCAAGGAAGTTTCTAATCAGCATCGAAATAGCAGATGACAAAACATGGACAGAATATAGAATTATATGGCCATGGCTGGTCAGGATAGACAAATCCCCATCCTGCCCTTGCTGCTTCAGGGATATGACAGCCACTTGAAAGCTGCCACGTGTGGCTTTCTATAGCCCATGGAGTATTAGGACCAGGCCAAAGCCGGAGTCAGATCTGGAAGCTTGTAGGTCCATTTTGGAGGAAATCCTCAAACTCAGGGACAGTGAACCTCTGAGCTGGATTCTGCTGAGGTGGGTTCCCTATCCAGTCCTCCAGCTTTTCTCTGAGGCCCCACCCACTTCTCCCAAAGTCCTGCCCTTCCAAATTTCTCCCCAGCTCCCCAGGTCACTGATTAGAGCTACTTTATTGTATCACTGAGATGGGGAAATCTCAATGCTGGCCTAGGACATTTTGCTGCCTGAGGCAAAGGACAAGATGGAGCCACTCCCATTCCATGTACAAAAAGCGATTGTACAGGCAGTCGAAAATTTATTTGACACAGGCGACAGGACAGCATCATCCACCACAAATGATGGCAGCAAGTTAGCTTGGGGGCACAGGGCTGGCCCACAGCTGTCTCTCCTACCTTGTTGTCATCTCCCACCAAGTGCTGCCTGAGGTGACTGCCTCACTCTGCCTAATGGTAGGGGTGGCTCTGGGAAGGCTATTATAGGTCTAGAATGTGTGGCCAGACTGTTGACTGGGACTGATTACAAGGAACACATGGCTTCCTTTGCAGCAGTTTCAGTGGCCCTTAGTCTCTTTCCGGACACAATTCTGAGGGCCAAAACAGACATTATTCCAACGTGTATCTAGCAGCTATCTTTGTTTCATTTTAATTTAGAGTAGGTGATGGACTGGAACCTAAAAGCCCCCTACCGACCCCCCACAATGCTATGTTCTCAATCCAGATTGGGCTTCTGTGCCTACTCTAGAGTGAAAATGACAACAAGACCTAGCTACGAGATACAGGGCATCTTTACATTAAGGGGAAATCACATTTCTTTATTGGGGTCTGTGCTTCCTGCTTCTTTTGCACGATTCTAATGGGGTGCATTACATGGGTGGAGAGGGGTGTCCACATGGTTTGAGTTGCTGACCACGTGGTCTGTTACTGAAAACTTCCCCTCCTCTCAATGCTCATATGCTTGAATGGGACAGTATTTGAATGCTCGGGGGCATGTCTACACCAGGGGGATGGAGGGGGAGGATCTCATGATATGCTGATTGTGAAATCCTCTCCCTCAGTCTACACGTGGTGCATGATGTCCCAGGAAGAAGAGGATGTTGCACCCACCCTTGTGTGTGTGTGTGGGTTTATCGAAAATGAGAACAGGAGCACTCCAGCGAAAACATTTTTAATTGTTTTTTTTTAAAAAAACCACACCTGCCGTTCCCCCCACCCATGCCCCATGCCTGGCTCCTTGCATTTACTCAAGAGGAGCTGGGACAAACTGGGACAGCCGCCCACACATCCCACAGTCTCGAGATCATCCCCAGACTGCAGGAAAAACTGGGACAAAAGTGTAAAGCAATTTCCCCGGTGAAATGCAGGGATCTTCCTTCCCTGCTCCCGGGAGCCCCTGTGTGTCTTGTGGATGCACGGGGATGATCCCTGGGATATAGCCCCATCTAGACATGCCCCAGACATATCCTGCTAATACTACTGATATTGCAGCAGAAAACAGAGAGGTGCCTGTGTCATGCCTGTGTTTTCTCCCCAGCATGGCTGCTATTAGATCAGGAAGTAATTTGGACTGGAAAAACAGCAGAAGGGTATGTATACAAAGAGTATGTATCAAAGTCATACATACTCTGTGGATAATTTAAAACAGCCTCCCCCAACCTGATGTCCCCCAGATGTTTTTGGACTATAAGTCCCATCAGCCCCAGATGGCATGGCCAATGGACAGGGGTGACTGGAGTTGTAGTCCAAAACATCTGGAAGGCACTAGGCTGGGAGAGGCTGCTTTAAAATAAAGTCATGTTCGGGAATCAAAAAAATAGCTGTCCCATATTGTGTTCTGGGGCTGATATGGACATTCATCCTCATGATATGGGTGTGAATGGGGCCATCTGTTTCCATCCACATTGCTTCGTGCACATTTTTGCAGATGAAAAAGGGTTTGATCCAGACTAAATTCGATGAACTTTGTTCCCATTGAAATCAACAGAATGCAAGGCATGACTAGCTTGTCCCATTGATTTCAACTAATTTAGCATGGATTCAACTCTACGTCTGGACTGGAGTGTTTGGGTGCTTTGCTACACATGCAGCAAAGCCAACCCACTCAACCAGTGTTGGGTATTACTGACTTCTCTATTTCCAGAAAAAGGCGTTGTATGTTTTCTGCACATTTCTCTAATGTTGTTGCCTTTTTAAAAAAGTTAATGTCAGAATAAAACAGGCGTCCCCCAGCTCCCCGCCCGCAAAATCTCTGTTTGAAATATGGTTCGTTGAGCGACAACCTCTTCAACCCCAAACCTATTAGGAAATCCAATTGTCCCTTTCCTCCATTCACACAGCTTCTTGTTTCCAGAACTGCTGCAACTGAAGCAAATGTGATGTTCTGGTCATGAAAAAGAAAATTGGGTTTCTAAAGTCATTCCATCTGCTGCTTTTCATTGGCCAAACGGTCAAAACAAAAAGCTACAAATAATATTGTATTAAATTAATTTAGAAAGGTCTGTCTGTGTGCATAGATATAGATTAATAATAGCCCCGATTTGCAGGCTATTCCCCCCCACCCTATACACACACACTCACTTCTCATTTTCTCCAAAGTATGGACATTCACAGCAGGATACAGAACACACACACAAACAGAGAGAGGGAGAGAGCACTAAGACATTCACATGCCAAGTGTAGTTGCACAAGAGAGCATCAGTAGGATATTGCTGCTCAGGTTTCCCGTTAGTGCTCCCGAAAGAACTGACACGGATTACTTGCCTTGCCTGCCTTTGTACGGATTTGTAGTTGTATTTTAAGTAGCCCTCCTGAGTTAAAAACAAACAGACAAACCGTGTTACTCTACAGCACTCTCTTTTCCTCCCTGGGAAAATCGCAGAGCCGCGAATCAATGAACACTCTGTGTTTATTTTCGTTCATAGGCGGTTTGCGATTTGACGGCATGGGAGCTTTGAGATGATCAGCCTCATCCCTCAGAGGGCTCAGAAGACACGGCCACCACAAAGCTTTCAGCAAGTGACTGCTGTGATCTGCAGTGTGCCCCAGGAGTGAAGTGCAAAGCTTGGGAGGATCACACACACACACACACACACACACACACACACACACACACCCCGGATGTGCAAAGTTGGGACGTTGCTTATGCCATCAATGCGGATTGAATATGCACAGCTGTGAAAACTCTGCAAAGCCAAAGGTAAGTTCTATATATCGTATCTATATCAAATGGAATAGAACTTCCGAGTGTGAGTGTGTGTGTGTGTTAATATCTGTCTGTCTGTGTATTAGATCAGTGCTGATCTAATGCCAGTAAAAGTGGTTACCAGTGGGATAGTATAAAGCTGCGAGCAAGTCCTGTAACTCTTATTATGATTGTGTAGAGTTTTTGCCTTCCCCGTTGCTAGATTAATTCCGTTGTAAATAAGTTGATCCGGACAATCAGTAAATCCTTTGTGGATGCTTGAGTTTATAACATTTGTCACAACTTATGTAGGCGTGATAGGCATTGGGCTGGATCCATTGGTGAGGGGGATTGGGATTGGGCTCCCTGCTCCCCTATAAGGGATCTCAGGGAACTGGCATCAAGACCAGACCGGCATGGGAGCTGCAAGCTGGCCGTGTCCGTAGTGGTGGAAAGGGGTTCACATTAGCGGTCTGTGCTGTGGTGTGCCCATGGCCCTCCCACCCACCACCAATGCTCCTGGCATGTGTGCCAGGAAGGAGAATCAGTCAGCAGGCAGGCTGGCCGATTACAGGATCCATGCCCTATGCCGCCGCCAAGTGAGTCAATAAAGTTGTGACCAATTTGTTATCCCAGCTATGCCTGTGTGTCTATTTGTTCTCGTCCCTTCACCAACCGGACACAATTAAGCGCTGCCCACACAATTACCTTGCGATGCATCCCTTTCTTCGTACCCCTTTGTCATTCCCACAGCATGATTCTTTGGGATTGCCTCCCACCAAGGATGCCTTAAGCCGGGAGCGCTGAGTCGGGTCAGTCTCAGCCCCCAACCTGAGCCTTTGTTCAGCCAAAAGCAGATCAGAGTTTTAAGAAAGAGTTTAAAGCAACACAGAGTCAAGCGGCACTTTAAAGATTATCACATTCATTCTTGCATGAGATTTTGTGGACTGGTTCACTTCATCAGGAGCCTCTGATGCGTTTTCATGGGCTCTGGTCTAGGAAAGCTGAAGTCAGGATAAATGAGTAAGTCTTTAATGTGAAACAAGTTTATTTGTTGGTTGTGCTGGAACAGACTAAATCGTCCGGTCCTCTGGAAATTGTTAAAAGCATTTTTAGGATAGGATAGAGGCGCACACATTTTTTGGGTGGTGCTAATGTGGTGTTTGCTCAAGGAGACTCAACAATGAAAGAACACACCCTCATCTCTCTTCAGCATTCATGCCAACCGGGGAATGACTGTCAGTGGGAAGGGAAAACTCTGATACCTCCCATCTCTCTCCTTCTGAGGCAGCCTCCTCGGCAGAGAAAACCATGCCCTATTTCCCAGCTGCCAGTGTCTGAGTTGTTTCCTAGCACAATTGTGTGTTTTTTTTTAAAAAAAATAGCTAGCCAATCAAACAGACTGAGAGATGGACCTGCCTGTGTGGTAGTTGTGTGTGTCCATGTGTCTGCATTTTTGTGGGTGTCTCTGTGCGCGTGGCCAGCAAACTCTTGGAACCAAAGGGATATGAAGATCACACAAGGGAACTCCGTCTTAGACTCAGTTCACTGTGATTCACTTTTCCTAGGGCGACAAGGAGAACATGTGCTGACCAGCAGCTGGCAGGCAGAAGCAGCCAGGTGAAGATGGAGAACAGCACAAGCGAGGGGCAGAACAGCACAGAATTCCTGCCAGACCGGGAGGCGGTTGCCATTGAATACCAAGTGGTCACCATCTTTTTGGTTCTCCTCATCTGTGGGTTAGGCATCGTGGGCAACATCATGGTGGTGCTGGTGGTCCTCAGGACGAAGCACATGAGGACCCCTACAAATTGTTACCTGGTGAGCCTGGCGGTCGCCGACCTCATGGTGCTCGTGGCTGCTGGACTCCCCAACATCACAGACAGCGTCTACGGATCCTGGGTGTATGGCTACATTGGATGCCTCTGCATTACTTACCTCCAATATCTCGGCATCAATGCTTCTTCTTGCTCGATCACCGCCTTCACCATCGAGAGGTACATAGCCATCTGCCACCCCATCAAGGCGCAGTTCTTATGCACTTTCTCCAGAGCCAAGAAGATCATTATTTTTGTCTGGGCGTTCACCTCCATCTACTGCATGCTCTGGTTTTTCTTGTTAGATCTCAAGAAGGACACCTACAAAGATACCACTGTAGTGTCCTGTGGGTATAAAGTGCCCAGGAGCTACTATTCGCCAATCTATATGATGGACTTTGGGATATTTTATGTCGTGCCCATGATATTAGCTACTGTCCTCTATGGGTTGATTGCCAGGATATTATTCCTGAATCCCATCTCATCAGACCCAAAAGAAAACTCCAAGATGTGGAAGAAGAATTTGGATCCCTTAAGCAAGGCCAACACAACCAACAAGGGTATCAATAGTGCAGTGGCTTCAAGAAGGCAGGTAGGAAAACTGGCTCTCAAATGGCTTCTTTTTGTTTGAGTGTGGAAATTAAAGTTGTGTCTGCAATAGGGGTTTCCTGCTGGTTTGGATGTAATGGGGCCTCCACATTCAGGGGCACTATACCTCTGATTACTAGTGCTGGGGCTAAAAGAAAAGATTTGAGTATATGTGAGGGGAGTGAGTGAGTTGAAGGTTTCATGCCCTGCTTTCATGGCCTCTTGGAATGCAGGACTAAGTGGACCTTGGTCAGACTCAGTAAGAGAATTCTTATTTTCTTATGAATGGTTCCAAAATCAGAACTATAGCATGTGCAAACCTGTATGTTTTTCTGCAACTGCAGACAGGGATGAGAATGGTGCCGTCACGTAAGAATTTAGGAAGCTGCCTTTTACTGAATTAGACTATCTAGCCCAGCATTGTCAACACTGACTGGCAGCAGCTCTCTAGGACAGAGGTAGGCCACTTGCAGCCCTCCATATCTTTTGGCCTACACCTCCCATTGTCCCTCGCCATTGGCTATTGCTGCCTGAGGCTGATGGGAGTTATAGGTCAAATCATCTGTTGGGGCACTAGCTGCCCACCCCTGTTCTATGGCTTCAGGCAGGGTTTTTTCCAGCCCTGGAGATGGCAGGGATTGAACCTGTGACCTTCTGCACGCAAAGCAGCTGCTCTACCACTGAGCCATGGCCTCTTGTGGCATGCAGCAGCCAGGAGCTGTAGGTGGGTAGGATTGCCATGCCATTCCTATTCAAACAGGATCTCCAACCTGATGTTCTGCTCCCCATAGGTTGGCCTACAACTTCCAGCATCTCCTAGCTAGCCAGTGATGCTGGGGTTGTAGTCCAACCTATCTGAAGGGTGCCAGGTTGGGGAAAGCTGGTCTAAGCAATCCAGGTAGCCTGAAGTAACAACCTTTGAATAGTGCATTCAGTGTAGTCTTCTTGTGCAGTTTTCTTGTCTTGTGCCAAATACGCATGGCACTGTTGATGAAGGCACAGATGGGGAGACTTTAACTGAGATTCTTGTTACGGCAAGTGGAAAAGGGAGTCCCTCACTTAAAAATGAAGTCAAAGCATCCAAAAATGGTTTGGCTTGCAATCCCTCACAGTTAAGTTGCTTAACCACCCTTGACTTGAACAAGATTTAAGCAGCCTGACCGTGTGCAGGTCTATGTATAGGAGTACCATGCTAAAAAATTCTCCCACATGTTTTTCAACCATTCTATTCAATTCGATAAGACAAGAAACTGCTTTTGAGAAGGGATCCAAAGGAGAAGGACGTTTTGGAGAAATTCTCATGGCCAGGTTTTGGGATTGTTGTGCTTACCTCGCTTATGAGGTGGCTGAGGAATGTGTGTGAGTGTCCCGTCTTTCTGGTAGCCAGCAGCCTCCTTGGCTTCCCACACCTCAGTTCATTCACTATGATGGCTGCTTTCTCCCTCTTCCCCCCACATTGCTCCGGAACTATGGTAGGTATGGAAGATTGTGGAGGATGTAAAATGAGGGCCAAGCTGTCAACACAGTTCTGTCGTTGCCACCTAGAGTAGCAGAACACCCACCAATTTGAAAAAGAAGTCCTGCAATCACTTCCAATGGTGAGCACTACCCTTAAGAAACCGATGGACAATTTCTCCACTCCCTGGAGACATTTGGTGTAATTATCCCACAATTTCTCTGCCCATAAATAGGATGGAGAATTTTGAGAGGCTGTTAGTGCATAGCTCTAATGTCTACCTACCAAGAGCATGTGGAAAGGGCTGACTGGCTGGTTTCTTAGAGTAACGCTGTCTGGAATATGCTATTCCTCTGTTTTATTAGTAGAACTTGAGGTCATCCAACAAAATGTGATGCATGATTCATCCAATGAAATTTGTCATATTATTCATTTACGAAATCCACTTGAATCAAGATGCAGAGATATCCACTGGCTTGGGCAGCTTTAAACGTAGATCATGGAAATTCATGGAGGACAAATTGAATTCTTTCAGTGATGGCGGTATGGATAACCTCCATGTTTAGAGCCAGTAAGCTAGTGAATACCAGGTGCTGGACTGGTATTCAGCAGAAGACTTGATTTCTTTTATTATTCATTTGTTACATTTATATTCTGCATACATGATCCTCTTCCTCTCCATATTATCTTCACTACAGCCCTGTAAGGTAGGTTAGGATGGGAGTTGGTGACCAGCCCAAAGTCAGCCAGTGAGAACTCAGCCAAGTGGAAACTAGAACCAGGTTTTCTGAGTCCCAGTCCAACATTCTAACCACTACACCACAATGGCTCTCTCTGCCTTCACGTCATGCTGATGGGACTGCTGAAGGCACTTGATTCTCCATAGGAAGGACAATGCAGGACCAGATGGGCTTTTGGTCAGATCCAGCAGGTGGTGTTTTTTTTAATGTTCTGATGTTCCTGCACACTGGGGTGCATACTGAATTAGCAGAGATACCATGTGGCAAGTACAGCAGAGCTGCACAACGGGAGAACTTCCTAGGATTTTGTAGAGGTTTTTCAGTTGAGGCAGGATAGCTACTGATCAGGGATGCTGTAACAGCAGATTTCTGGCATGGGCATGGGGTTGGACTAGGTGACCTTTAAGGTTCCTTCCAAATTGATGATTCTAAGGCACTCATATTGCTTGCAGCTTGAGAGGGGTTTGACAAACCTCTTTCTCTTTGCATTCCCAGGAAGGCAGCAAAAACAGATTTATCAAGGTTCTGGTCCCGCATGGCTTCTGGGCTGCATTCAGTGTGGAGAGTCACTAGTTGTGCAAGTTTGAGCAAGAGAGTTCAGATTATTAATCCTGGACCAAACAAAGCTGAGATCACATTGCTGTTCAGCTATGAAAGCTAACACTGCATTCCTATACACACCTACCTGGAGGTATGTTCCATTGAACTCAAAGGGGCTTTGTTTGGAGTAGATAGGTATAGGATTGCACTGTCAATGTGTGGATTTAGGCAGATCGCTTTCTCTTGGCCTAACCCACCTCACAGGGCTGTTGTATAGACAAATGAGATAAGCCTAGGCATGCTGCTCTAGGCTCCTTGGATGAAGGGCAGGAGGCTAATGTGTCAAAGCAGGGGTGCAGAACCCCCAGTCTGTGGGTTTAATCCAGCTTTATTGGGCTCCACAATCTGGCCATGGATTCCTCCAGGGGTGGAGCTTATCTGCCTGTTATCTCCGGTCTTAAATTGGAGATAAGTATTCAGCCTGTGCTGGGAAGACCAGCGTTCATCCTGGCCCCAGCCAAGCTGCTTCATGTAGCAACCCCACAGGAACATAGGACACTGTGCAAAGCCAGAGACTCAGCCTCCACTGGGAGTAGCAACTGCTCTTCCCAAGGCCAACTGAGTCCTTTCTTCCATGCTGAGAGAGCTTAAAATGGGCAAGGAGTGATGGGATGACATCAATGGATATGGCCATATCCACCAACATCATCCAGCCTATGGAGGGCCTGGTGGGGGCAATCCGACCCCACACCCATATGTACTTCTGCACCCCATGATAGAGAAGCAGTTCTTCTATTTCTGTACTGAACTGCCTTGCTCATGACCAGGTTCACATGTAACAACAACCCAGAATATGGACTGAGTATGGGTTGTTGTTGAATCATGGGTTGTTGTTACATGCCCTGCACTATGGTTTAAATATGGGCTGTTAACTACAAACAACCCAGACTTCACCACCCAACAACAAACATAGGTTCTCTTCCTGGGTTGTTCATGGTTAACAATCCCCAGTTAAACCGTAGTCCAGGGTTCACACATAACGGCAACACATGATTCAACAGCAACCCATAATTCAATGACAACCCACACTCAACCCATACTCTGGATTGTTGTTATGTGCAAAGCAGGCCAATGTTTCCAAAAGATTCTGTCATAGCAGCTGCGAAGTGTTTCTGAGTCCCAGTCCTCTGAGATTGAAGTCAGCCTCGACTGGGGCTGCACTTGCAAACCAAGCTTTCTTTTTGTTTGTTTTAAACATGATTATTTCATTCCACCCACATGGATGTGTTTTTATAAAATATTCTTTACAGGTGCCTTCTCTCTATTATCCGGCTCAGTGCCTGTGCTGTCAGAACAGGGGATGTAAACAGGGTGCATCATTTCATTCCAACCTTTGAAATCAACAATGACCTCTTCAAAATGTATAGCTTTGTGTTGCTAGAGAGGAGCCTAAACCTGACCTTTGTAATTGCAGCTCTTCTTTTTCAAAACCCAAATCAAATTCTGTTCTGTTTGTTTTTTAAAAAAAGTTGTATAATGATAATAAATCGGCTGTTTGTCCTGACAAAATTGGTATAAATGTGTGTCGGAGTTTGGCTATCCTTTGTTGAAGGTTAGAACCTAACAACTCTTGGGCTTTAAGCTTCATGGAATCAGACATACAAAGCTTCCAGCTAAGAAGACTGCTGGACTAGTGGCTCTGATGCCAGTGGGGTTGTGAATCTGTTCTGGGTTTCCATCAGAACTTTAAAGGAACTATCCAAGGTGCTGCCAAAGCCTGGGTTCAGCAGTTTGGATCACACCTTTAGAGTTCAGACTGAAACCCAGAACGGATTCACTGCCCCACTGACACAGGAGCCACTAGCCTCCACTAGCTCCAAGCTACCATTTTGTCCTGGCTGTAGGATGACTAAAATTAAACCCAGAACGGTCAGATTTGGAGGTTTGATCTAAAGTTTGCCTCTGACTGAGGATCTCCAGGAGAAGAAGTAAAATCTCAGAGTAAGCAGCCGGGACCAGAGCCAAGCTATGGTTTCCTTGATTTGATCAGCATGTTTCCTTTACCGCCAATCCGTTGTTCATTAGGTTCCACCCCTCAGCCACAAATATTATTTCTGCATTTATTCATGTACGTATTTATTTAATAAAATTGTATATCACTTCACAGAGAAATTTCCCAGAGCAGAGTACAATAAGAGACACGTGGTGTTTGAGATTGGGACTCTTATTGTACACTGCTCTGTACATTGTGGGCTGGTGGCTTTGATGTCAGTGGGGCTGTGAATCCACTCTGAGTTTCAGTCAGAACTCATAGAATCATAGAGCATTAGAGTTGGGAGGGGCCTATAAGGCCATTGAGCCCAATGCAGGAATCCACCCTAAAGCATCCCTGACAGATGGCTGTCCAAGGTGCTGAGCCTAAGCCCCCTCCAAATAGGTTCAGTACCTTGGATAGCTCCTTTAGAGTTCTGCCTAGTTCTGACTGAAACCCAGAGGAGGGGGAGCGGGAGGGGGAGAAGAAGAAAATATTTGTAGACCTTATGGTTACCTAGCTGGCCTAAAAATGTTTGCAGAATATCTGGTGAAAAAGCCAGCAGTGTGAATAAGATTTTCAGTGGTCTCTATTGTTCCTTGGTCCTCCATATGATTAGCAAAATAAAAAAGAATAAATCACACATAATGAGTAAAATTAGGTTACTGATGTTTGGATCGAATGGTGTCATTTCACCAGCAGAATGAAAACCGCCAGTGGGATGGCTTTCCCCTCCCTCTGCATACCCTCATGCCCCTGTCCATCTTTTCTGTTGGGGGCACCAGCCAGAGCAGAACTCCACCCCGCTGTTATTGGAGCCACCAACTTCTGCTGGTGTCGACAGTATTAAGCTAGACAGACCAATGGTTTGACTCAAGTAGAAGGCAGCTTCCTGTGTTTCATTCACCCTCCTTGGCAGTATTGACTGCCCAGTTAATAGTTAAGGCCTGATAGTACTTTCAGCACTAGAAAGCTAAATCTCCTCCCTCCTATATCTTTCTGGGAAGATTTCATGGGTGGCTGGCCTGGTAGAAGACGACAGCCACAGCAATCAAAAACATGATTATAGGCAGTTGTGCATGGTTTCTTTTGGCTAAGCATCAAATTGTCAAGTGTTTTCTGCATGAAGAGGGTCTCCTTAGTACAGATGTCTTTAATTAAGAGTTTATGAAGCGTTAAGTGAACCTCTCTGAAACTTCTACCCTGGAAAATGAACGAGCCTGCCTCAATCTCCATAGTCACTCAATCGTAAGGCAGAAACAAAACAAAATAAAAACAATAACGTTAAACCATGCAATATGTTGGAGAACCCTAATTTTATTTATTTATTATATTGATATCTCAACTTTCTTTCAAGGAGTCCAAAGAGTTTCTCATCTCCACCTTATTCTCACAACAATCCTGTGAGGGAGGTTAGGCTGGGAGATAAATGATCACCTAGTGAGATGTATAGCTGAGCAGAAATTTTGAACCAGGGTTCTTAGCTGCCACTAACCAGAACACTACACTGGCTCTGTTGAACATGTTTGTGCTCCTTTAAAATGTTAAACATTTCCATGTAATAAGTTTTCTGAATAAACACTGTGCTCAGTTGGCTTCATCACATGCACCTTATTCCAGCAAGATTTGAAGTTTGGTATTATGGTCTTCTAAATAAGCTATCAAAGCTACTCTTTCTTTTATTTATGTGTTATGGCATTTATATCCTGCCTTTTTTCCTCCAAGGAACCCAAGGCAGCATTCCTCGCTCTCCTTTATTCCTCATATCGAGGCAGTAGCTAAATCCTGTCGTTTCTTCCTCTATAATATTGCCAGGATTCGACCATTTTTGTCTGTCTCTTCTGCCAAGACTCTCGTTCACGCACTGGTTATCTCTCGGTTGGACTACTGCAACATTCTTCTCTCTGGCCTTCCTTCGTCTCACATCAGTCCGCTGGTCTCTGTCCACCACTCTGCCGCTAAGATCATCTTCTTGGCCCGCCGCTCTGACCATGTCACTCCACTTCTGAAATCTCTTCATTGGCTTCCAATTCACTCCAGAATCCAATATAAACTTCTCCTGTTGACCTTCAAAGCTTTTCATGGTCTAGCTCCTGCCTATCTCTCCTCTCTCATCTCACACTATTGCCCCGCTCGTGCTCTCCGCTCCTCTGATGCCATGCTTCTCGCCTGCCCAAGGACCTCTACTTCCCTTACTCAGCTTCGTCCTTTTTCTTCTGCTGCCCCTTATGCCTGGAACGCTCTTCCAGAACACTTGAGAACTACAAACTCAATCACAGCTTTTAAAACTCAGCTAAAAACTTTTCTGTTCCCTATAGCTTTTAAATATTGAGTTTGTTCTGACTCTATACTGTTTAGCTTCACCTTACCCAGTGCCTGTTTACACTTCCCTGCGCCTGTTTGCATTCTCTTTCCCTCCTTATTGTTTACTACAACTTTATTAGATTGTAAGCCTATGCGGCAGGGTCTTGCTATTTACTGTGTAATCTGTACAGCACCATGTACATTGATGGTGCTATATAAATAAATAAATAATAATAATAATAATAATAATAATAATAATACATATTCCTCCTCCTCCTCCTCTCCATTTTATCCTCACAACAACGACCCTGTGCGATAGGTTGGGCTGAGAGTCTGTGACAGGCCCAAAGTCACCCAGTGGGTTTCCATGGCCGAGTGGGGACTAGAACCCAGGTCTCCCAACTCCCAGTCCAACTCTTTTGCCACTACACCACACTGGCTCCATAAGTGATTTTAATAGATAGCTTATTGTTTTATTGTTTTATCTTATTTAAAAGATATCTATTCCTACAAACACTTCTAAGTTGGCTATTAATAAAAATGAAAACTTTAAACAATCAACATTAAATTAAAGAATAAAGTTTTGGGTTTGTTTTAAAAACAAACAAACCCACAAAACAATAAAACAGTAGTAAAAGCAGTGAGGCAGCAATCATGTGGTTTTTTACTGCCTATAGCAGTTCCTGTCCTGAAGCAAGTCATCACTTTGAATGGGCAACCATTTTTATCAGGAATATGGAGCAAGAGAACCTCACCCAACGTCATCCACCATTTTGGTAGATATTCTATTTAAACATACACAGACACAAATGCAAATTGACATTTAATGTAATGAGTTGTTTGGCTCCAAGGGTAAAAATCCAACCTAAGTCCTTCTTACAGTAGACCCATTCAAATGAATGGGACATAAGTTAGTCATGACTCACTTAAGTTCCATTCATTTTAATGGGTCTACCATAAGAAGGGCTTCAGTTGGCTTTTACCCTCAGACTGCAACACTATCCACACTTACTTCAGGGTGAGCCTCCTTGACTCTATTATAGTCTTGCCAAACCTTGTGCTCTCCAGATGTTTTGGACTACTTATTAATTATTTTATGTTATTGGCAACATTTTTATACCATTACAAATCATAGAAGTTAAGAAGATAAAAGGATAAAACTCCATTTAAAAAATAAAATAAAAACAGAATAGTGATGAAAACCATGGCTGATCAGTCAAGGAACACTTCCTGAAATAAAGATGTTTTCATGAGGCAGGGAGTTCCATAGATGTTTTGGACTCACTCTCATCAGCCCAAGTCAATATGGCCAATGGTGAGGAATGCTGGGGTTTGTAGTCAAAACATCTTGGAAGTCCTCAGGTTGAGAAAGATTGCTCTAGTGCGACGTACACTTTAAACATGCACAGGATTGCACAGTCATCTTCCCCAGAAGAAAGAGCTCTGTATGAAGAAGGTTCCAGGTTCAAAACCCAGCATCTCTGTCTTAAAGTGCAGAGGGGAAAAATCCCAGTCTGAGATGAGCTGTCATTAGTCAGAGTAGACAACTTTAGGTCAGGTGGGGGCCATTGATGTGATTCAGTTTTCGCCTTTTCTATATTTATAATGGACTCTGCAGAATGCCGAACATAAATGCCTAGTCATACGTAGGGCTCTTGACCTGATTAACAGTGATACGTAATCTTAGATAAGATGTGCTTTGTGCGCGTGTGTCTTTTTTGCTATTTTGAACAGAGAACAGTATCTGTTGTTGTGCGCACATAATGGCAAAGGAGTGCCTACATGGTTTGCTTTGATGGTGGCGTTCATGACAGTTGGAGGAAAAGTCTGTTTTCTGATCCTTTTAAAGCCTCAAATTTATGCCCTTTCGATAGGACAAAAGTACAAGTTCATTCTAAGGGCCAAAAGAAGCACTACTTTAAATGCTTGTCCAGCAGCTATGGGCATGTCTATACCAGCCCTATATCCCGGGGTAGTCCCTGGATTGTACCAGGGGAGGACCGGAACTTTCCCTGGGATATAGGAAACCACAGAAAACCCAATTTTTCTGTGGTGCCAGGACCATCCTGCAGAGTTTGGGCCACGTGGCCACTGCTCCTGGCTCGTGCCTTCTTGTGGGGCACTTAAAATGGGCATGGAGCTGCACAAGGGCAGTCCTTGCCCATCGGGGGTGGGGAGTGGGGAGTAGGTTTGGGTTATTGTTGTTGCTGTTTCTGTTACCTTTTCCGGAGGAGGGCAGTTGCACTCCTCCCTCATCAGAAAAGAAAACGGCATCCTTGACGTCCTTACGGGATGTCGCATGGCCGTCAAGACACTGAGAGAGGATCACGGGAGCCAGTAAATCCATGATCCTCCCCCTCCTTCCCTCTACACCCTGTGGTGTAGACATGCCCCTTGTCTTTTATTAATTTTACTGTAGATTATCATCATCATCATCATCATCATCATCATCAATTAGATTTCTTAGGCACCTTTCGCCAAAGAGACACAAGGTGCCTTACAAAATTAAAACACACACACAATTTAAAGAAGCTAAAAACACGTATCCCCTAAAATACCACCACCACTCCATAAAACTATTAAAACGTCAATGATGAGCAAAACAATTCCACTGATGCCTTAGAGAGGCCATCATATGCCACCAAATGCATGGGAATAGAGAAAAGAGTATGTGAATCTCTCCCTGCTCCCCGCAATTCAGCCCCACAGCCACTATGCTAAGCTCCAATCCAAATTGGGGCCCCTGTGCCTACTCTAGCATAAAAAAATAAAGATTTTGCTGCTAGACACACATGAAAAGTAATGTCTTCCTTGACCCTACATTTGAACTGCGGAGGCATAGAGGGACATTTTATATGTTTTCATTTGTTTGCGTAATTGTGCAGTGCTGGGAGCCATGATGAGCCATGAAAGCAACTCATTCACATTCTAGCAGTAACTTTATAAACTCCTCTTTGCCAAGCTTCCCTCTAGGCTACACTGCCCTGCGCTTATGGAAGTCAATGTCAAGCTGCCCATTGCAATCAGACAATTAATGTCATGTCTAGTCTGGCCCTGGGAATATTCACAGAGTAGCCAAGTGCATGAAGTTTTGTTCCAGTGTATGCTGCTAGTAGTTTGTGCAGCCAGTACTTAATCACACAGTCCCCACACACCCCAAAATTGTTCTCTGCTCCAGAATTTTAGCACTAAACCCTGTTATCTCACCTTAGCAAGACACCCCTCCAGGCTAGCAATTACCATTCGCTGGACAATTTTTTTGCAAGGCCAGGCTTTCTTCTCTTTCCCCCCTCCTCCATTCCTTCAAACTGGATTTTAACATATTTTAAATGTTTAATATGAATAATCTGCCCAGTCACCCATCCTCCTAACCTGACAAGGGCTCTGGTTTCGGTGGGGCTACAAATCCATTCTGTGTTTCAGTCAGAACCAGGAAGAATTCTAAAGGAGCTATCCAAGGTGCTCACTCCTATCCCCACACTAGTTTCAGCTCCTTAGATAGCTCCTTTAAAGTCCTGACTGAAACCCATAATGGATTCACAGCCCCACTGAAATCAGAGCCACCAACCTCTACTGATTAGTGTTCAAGGAGGGAAAGGAAGCTTAGGGCAGTACTCAAGTGTACTCCAAAACAGAGTAGACCCTTTGAAGTGATTACCATTGGATCCTTCCCCTAGCCACCTCACATAAGAAACAAGTTGCTCAGGCGGAAGAGCAAATGCTGTGGCTAGACCAGCCTCCCCCAACCTGGTGCCCTCCAGATGTTTTGGACCTGTGAACTCCAGCCAGCATGGTCAATGATCAGGAATCCTGGGAGTTGTAGTCCAAAACATCTGATGGACATCAGGTTAGGGAACGGTTGGGTAGAACTCTGTGAGGTTGGCTCCAGAAGTCAATTGACTAAGTGCTCAAATAGACTGGTACTGCAGTCTAGATGGCGCTCTCACAACACCAGACTTAGAAACAGGGCCTTTTCAGTAGTGTCCCCAGGTTATAGAAGTCCACGTCCACTGAGGCATGCATAGTCTCAACTCTGCACACTATAATGTGAGTTTTAAAAACTTCTTAATTTCTGATTGCTTTTTCCTGAGCTTTAAAGGTTACATCTAAAATTAAGAAGTTTGAAAGGTTTTTATTTTTGTTGGGATTTTTTGCTGCTCCTTTACTTATTTCCCCCCCCAGCGGGTTATGTTAGGGGTGGGATTTGGATTTTAACTTCCAAAAGCCCATAGTCAATGGTCAGGAATGCTGGCAGTTAGAGTCCAAAACATCTGAAGATCTACTTTCTGGTCACCCATAGTCTATGTTTTTAATAATTTGGGGCTGTTGTTAGAGAATGTGTTTTTGCTTTTAAAACCGTATTTTTTAATTATGTGAGCCATAATAATATTACATATTATCGCTATGTAAATTGTGTTTTTCGTATTCTTAAGTATTGTAGTAGTAGTAGTAGTAGTAAGGGTCTATAAATAAATAACTATATAATAAATAAATTACTAAATGGTGCAGGAAGTAAGGTACTGGGGACCCCAGTTTGAGAGCTCTCCTGGTTCATTCCACCTGGCATCAACCAAAAGTGTCACAATGATGCCTGGGTGGTATCAAAACCAATTGACCTGTCTAGCAGTTGGGACAATTTAGGCTTGGGTCATCTTTCTTGCCAAGGCTCTGGACTGGCCAGTTTACTGGCACCTTGTGGGTTAGCTGTCTGGGCAGCAACTACATGTGTCCATAGTTACATGAGAGCAACCTCTTCTAATTGAGTCAATGGAAGAACACAACGGAAGAACTCTCTGGTCCTTCTGCAGTCATCCAGGACATTATTTGTGATCCTGGTAGCCTTCCACACTTGAGGCTCAGCATCTTCTTCCAGGGCAAAAGAGATTCTTGAACCAAGGTGTCAAGGCAGTGCCAATGAACATACAAAGCACAACTGCATGTTGACAGAGAGTCCATGTGTCTCAACTGCCCTGCGACTGTGACCACCACCACCCCCAGCTCTGGCCCGGCTTCTCATGATATGCTGAGCTGCTCACAAATTGCTGGGAGCCCTATGTGGCACTTTGCTGAGCTGCCTGCCCTGACAAGCCAGGAGTCTTCAATTGCAGAGTGAGGAGTTTCAAGTTGTTGTTGAAAATGGCAGGAAGCCAGACAGTGCAGAGTTTTAAGAGGAAGAGAGATGATGTGATTGTAGAAAAGAGACTTTTGCAAAGGCATTTTGAGCTGATGGAAGCAGAGATGGGTGACAAGAGGTGAGGCCCTTTGTGCATCTTGCTAAGTGCGCATGTGCTACTAGCAAACCGGTGAATGGAAATCATCTCTTCCTTCCCTAATTGCATCCTTCCAACTTCAGCAGCCAATCGATGATCGTTATTTTATCAAATTAGGCCTCTTCAGTGGTGTTGCACTTAACAGTCAAAATTGCCACCCTGGCTGGGACAAAGATCAATTGCACTATAATACAGGGCCATGATAAGTCGGTCTTTTGAAGCTTGGCAGATCAAAGTCCCATTTGCCTCATTCAGAAAGCCAAGGAGCCATGTTCAATGCAAATTCCATGTTGGAGCAGATTTCACGATGGTGTGATCATTCAGACCAAGGCTGTGCAAGAAATGAAATGAGAAGAGTGGCTACATTTTCAAATGTCTGTCGTACTTCTCAAGGCTTTCTTATGTATTGTTACAGCCAGGCTATTGTTTTGTGAAAGAGAAAGAGATGACCATCTCCCAAGGCTTCTGTAAAGCTTGATACATAAACATACTGCAGAATGGCCATTGGTGGTCAAACTCTGTTCCTAGAAGATGGAGAAACCATTGCTCAGGTGTAAGGCACATGGACCGCATGCCCCAGGTTCACTCCTCCATATTCTCTTTCAAGTGAAGGGAAAGACCTGTGCCTGAGACACGGTTCTGTGAGTTCTGATGATGCTCTGGTTCTGCTATGGATCTTGAGGCTCCTCAGGAAGCAAGGCTGAAAGACATCAGCACCATGGACAGCTCCAAGTGATGCTGGGACTGGATGCCAGATGGGGTTAGCTGTATGTAGTTCCAAAGAAGGTTGGAGAAATACTGAAGCTTGAATGCGAAGTTCTCAGCCTTTAGGGTGGTTAGCTTCACTTCTATCTTTACTGATGTTTGACCATTAATGGGCCTTGTGTCTTTTAGCAGCTTCAAGCTACGTGACATAGGAGTGGTTGTGGCATGCTATGTCTTCATGGCCCAAGTCTTCAAAGTCAGAGGATGGTAATGTAGCCTCCTCTGGATATAGGGGAGCTTCCCCACAGGGTTCCTCTGGAGATCTGGGTCCAGGAGAAATAGAAGTTTAATAATACCTTTCGGAATCCTCTGAACGTGATGGTTCTAGGAGCTGTCCATGCCAGACCTTGCCCTCTCCACAAAGCCCTACAAACATGGGGAGTGTCAAGAGGAATGGCTGTACTTCAAAATTTTACTGCTTCCACTGCCTTAGGATGCATAGCTGGCTCGGGAATGCTGTGAGTTGTAGGACACTTTCTGCCTAAACATGCATAATATTGCATCCTTAGTTTAAGAAGCAGCTTGCAATGTTGTCTTCAAGAAAAAACAGCATGCTGTCTTTCAGCTAACGCAAAAGGCCTTAACACAGGCACAAATCTTCAATGGCACTTTTCTGAGTTGTAGCTGATACCTTTACAGAGGCCTTGAAGCCCCAGTCAGTTGTATGATGTGACAAAAGCTACCTTAATTTTCGCCTCCTGGAGAAACAAATAACAAAATACAAACATCTCCTCAACAGTCGAGAATGGAGGAAACAAATCAGTCTTTCCACTGGGGTTTGACAGTTAGAAAATTGATTCAGGGTTGGGAAAGCAGTGCTAACCGCAAAGGGCATTTAAGACGAGGGTAGACAATTGCCAGTATTGTATTCTCCATCATCAGTATCTGTGTGGACTGCAGTTCTGGCTGCATATCACGTATCATGTATACGTGCTGTTTGCCTCCTGTTGGTTGTGCAGTCTGGAGAGAACTTAGGTGTCCTTAAGCTCACCCGAAATGGCCACAATCATGTTTCTCTAAAAATGTAAGCAGGGGAAAAAAACTCCTGGTACTGAACACCAAGGAAGCACTGTTTTATATCCCTCTTCCTAGCATGTATTTATTAATTAACAAGAAAATGTTGCAATATGGATTGCTCCTGTTGAAATTTCCAGTGAGCCAGCCATATCCTCTTCTTTAATACTCCATTCCCTCTGCCTCAGTCTTCATTTCCACAACCCCACCCCACAGCCACTCTGCATTCTGTGACCCTTATCATCCTCTGCCCTCATTGGGCTGCTTTTGTGGGGATGAAGTATTGCCCCATTAAGATTTTTTTCCTTAAAGGTTTGTTTGTGAAGGGATTAGTAGTAGTGATGCCTCCTGTTAGAAAGGCAGTTAGCAGAGAGAAAAACAAAAAGGCAAAACAGAAAGAGCATTTACCAGTCATACATGTACACAGACTACGTTAGTACAATAAAGAAGAAAAACACTCTTCTTAAGTGAAGGAAAGAAAACACTTTCTTGCATATACAATGCAGGTACCGTGTAAAATTTCAAAAGAGTCTACTCAAGATGAACGCATAGTGAATATGCATAAATGCAATGACATGGCTTTAGATTATGTTTCTGTTGTTGGAGGACACATTTGATAGTGGGTATATTATTTATTGTGTTGATATCCTGCCTTCTTTTCTGCATTAAGGAATCCAAGGTGGCATATCTAATCCTCCTCCTCTCCATTTTATCCTCACAACAACAACCCTGTGAAGTAGGTTGTGTTGAGAGTTTGTGATTGGCCCAAAGTCACCCAGTGAGCTTCCATGGCTGAGTAGTGAGTAGAAGCCAGATCTCCCGACTCCCAGTCCAATGCTCTAACCACTACACCACACTGGCTCCACACCAGATAATGTTTGTGATTAGAGCATTTTCACTTTAGGTCGTTCTAATAATGTCTTCTTAGCCCCCAATGAGTGAGGGTGGCCATGTGTCCTCTTTTACAAAGCACAGCCCTCTATTTAAGTCTTCCACACTGTGGTGATATCTACTGGATTTCTACTTAAATTATAATAATTATTTCTAAACTTGCATATACACATGCAAATGTTATGCAATTCAGTGTCTTCTTTTTCTGGTATTCCATGTTCTCTTTTGATGCTTGATAAAGTGGCCACCCTAATGAGGGCTTATTCTCAGAGCCATTTCAGGACAAGGGGGCCAAAGGGAAAACCATCCCTATCATTCTCAGGCTAGGGATGCTTGAGGAATTCATAGAATCATAGAATAGTAGAGTTGGAAGGGGCCTATAAGGCCATCAAGTCCAACCCCCGTGCTCACTGCAGGAATAAGCATACCTTTCAACCTTTGCAAATGCCAGTGCAAAATGACCTGGCCTGCACCTCCCAAAGTAATGTGTGGAATGGAACTGATTTAACCACCAGTCCTCATAATTCCCAAATGTTCCAGTACAGTTCTAGGCTAAGAAAAAATACATAGCAAAGGTATATTTTGAGAGAATATGTATTTCAATCAATACACATTGCAAGAAAGACAGTATGGTGTATTATTAGGGACATTAACTAGTGAGACCCAGGTTCAAATCCCTCCTCAACCATGAACCTTGCCCAGTCACCTTGGGCCAGTTCACTATCTCTCAAAATAATGACATGGACCAGAAATGAGACCAGAAAACTTAGTTATTTAGTTGTTTGTTTGCTTTTAATAGATTTATATATAGTAACGTACGTAAATATATATATATCCCAGTCCCCAACATGTGATAAACCTATTTTGTGCACCTTATCACCACGTGTTTAATTTTGATGCCACTAGCTTTGAGGACTTTAAAAGATGGATTAGATTGATTCAGAGAGGATACATCTATCAGCTTATATATTCCATTTTCTGAACTTCAAAGGGAGAGAGTGCACATCATTATGTAGCCAATATCACAGCACCAGTGTACAAGAGGGAGGTATTTGCAGACTTGGGGGGGGAGGGGAATGACCCAGTGCCAAACATTTTTATTGGGGAACATAGGGTGGAATGAATGTTAAGAGATTGAGGCAGGGACTGACAACCAAGTGAGAGTGGGAATGGAATAGAGTGGGTTGAAAGGGAAGATGGAGAAAGAAACACACAGAGATAAAATAAAAGTACAGAGAGAACCATCCCATTGTCTAGATAGGTTGTTTCAAGGGAATAGCCTGGAATATGTTGCTAGGTTCCTCAAATAGTTATCCATCCAGAAAGGAGCACTTCACAAGTGGGAAGGAAATAGAGTAAACTACAGCAAAACCAAACTTATGTGTTTACTGCCAAGCATGGGTGTAAAGCACATGTAGGCAACCCCTGGACTGTGAACTACACGTGGTCCTCAGAGTTCTTCAGTGTTGGCCATGTGGGTGCCCAAGCTCCCAGCACAATCTAATTCCCCACCAACACCAACACACACATACACACAGAGCTCCATCCGATGAGCGTTTTACTCCGTGCTCATTACTGGGCACTCACCGATTGCTCACATAATGTCGTCTGCCTCTCTCATGTCTTCCACCCCTTCTGGCCTTCCTTGCACTGAAACCCCACCTCCAGAAAAAGTCCAGTTGCTGCTCTCTCCAGCCATACTGAATGGGCCTCGTTACTTCCTGTTTTCAGGAAGCGACATCGGAGCGATGAGAGAAGCGACGGGGGCCATGCATTTCTACCTAGATGGGATGGAGCTTATAATGTCCTCCTCATGTAAATCACACTTCCCCCTAGCTGCTGAAAAGCAGGCTAACCCTAACCCTTCCCTGCATGCCTTGAATGTTTGTGAGTATGATGTGTGTGTGTGATAAAGTGTGTGTGTGTGTGTGTGTGTGTGTGTGTGTGTGTGTGTGTGTGTGGGAAGGGCTGGTTGTGTGGCTCTGTGTGAGGGGACCTAGTAGAACACTGGCCCTGCTCCCACCCTCCACTAGATAAAGCCTGCCAGGTTTCGCAGTCCTTCAGGCAAGCACACATTCTGACAGTCCGTATGAGCCCAAACACTTCCAGACAAGTTCTAATTCAATCTTAGCTACGAGGCCCGCTGCCAAAGCCCCACCCACCATTTCATCCAGCTCCACCCACCAGCACGTGTCCCCCTCCCAATTATTACTGTATTTGGCCCTTGGAGGTGAAAAGGTTTTCCCTGCCCCGGTGGAAAGATTAAATTACCCCTGACCTCCCACAGTACATATACACACGGTATACGCTTCAGCCTTTGAGCCTTATGACAAAGGTGAAAGAAGAAAGTGCAAAAGCTGGGTTGCAGTTAAACCTCAAAAAAACCAAGATTATGGCAACCAGCTTGATTGATAACTGGCAAATAGAGGGAGAAAATGTGGAGGCAGTGACAAACTTTGTATTTCTGGGCGCAAAGATTACTGCAGAGGCTGACTGCAGCCAGGAAATCAGAAGATGTTTACTTCTTGGGAGGAGAGCAATGACAAATCTTGATAAAATAGTTAAGAGCAGAGACACCACACTGACAACAAAGGTCCACATAGTTAAAGCAATGGTATTCCCCGTAGTAACCTATGGCTGCGAGAGCTGGACCATAAGGAAAGCTGAGCGAAGGAAGATAGATGCTTTTGAACTGTGGTGTTGGAGGAAAATTCTGAGAGTGCCTTGGACTGCAAGAAGATCAAACCAGTCCATACTCCAGGAAATAAAGCCAGACTGCTCACTTGAGGGAATGGTGTTAAAGGCAAAACTGAAGTACTTTGGCCACATAATGAGAAGACAGGATACCCTGGAGAAGAGGCTGATGCTAGGGAAAGTGGAAGGCAAAAGGAAGAGGGGCCGACCAAGGGCAATATGGATGGATGATATTCTGGAGGTGACAGACTTGACCTTGGGGGAGCTGGGGGTGGCGACAGCTGACAGAAAGCTCTGGTGTGGGCTGGTCCATGAAGTCACGAAGAGTCGGAAGCGACTGAACGAATAAACAACAACAACAACGCTTCAACCTTTGATGATCATCCGATGAGAGCTGGGATGCTCATCCCCAATAGGCTTTTAGCAACCCCTTTCTTTGGTGATTAATTGGAAAATGTCTTTAGAAGTGCAATGCCAAACAAGAGCAGCATCCTTCAAACAGTGGGGCATTTGTCTAAAGCAGAGTGGTTTAATTAGCAAAGGAGGGCTCAGACTTTTTCTTACTTGGTCATAATTCAAAGGGAGTTGCAATTATAGCACTCAGCTAATTGGGAATGTTGTACATATTGGGGGTAGTTTCATGTTTTTGTACACTTGTAGCACAAAGTGGGTCACTTTTAGGGAAGAAAAAGCAGGGAAAGAAAGGCTCTCTCTCTCTCTTTCTCTCCTTGAAATATCAGCCCTAAATTAAAATATTAAGAGCCTTCTTAATAAGGACCATTCAAAATGTTTCCCAGACAAAAAGATTCCTAGATGATTGAATTTTGGAGGGCTTTTAATAAGGGATGGAACTTGTTCAGATGGAATTACCTTGCCACTCCTGAAAGGGTATTAATGAGTGGTAGTGGAAATGAATGAGTTTAGAACACACAAACTCACAAACATGAATATATATGACATGCAAAAGGAAGGGAAGAAATTATCTGTGTTAAGACGTGAGTAATTAATTAGGGTAACCATATGAAAAGGAGGACATGGCTCCAGTATCTTTGTTGCATAGAAAAGAGAATTTCAGCAGGTGTCATTTGTATGCATGCAGCACCTGGTGAAATCCCCTCCTCAGCACAACAGATAAAGCTGCAGGAGCTACAGTAAAGTGATGAAATACAAAAGAGGGCAGGGCAAGAAGTCCTTCCTTTTATCTGTTTTGAGTCTCCCACCAATCAGCTTCATGGGATGACCCTGGGTTCTAGTGTTATGGGAGAGGGAGAAAAATGTCTCTCTATCCACATTCTCCACACCATACATACTTTTGTACACCTCTACCAGGTCTCCCCTTAGCCTCCTTTTTTTTCAAGCTAAATAATCCTGTTGTTGTAACCTTCCATCACAGGGAAGATGCTCCAGTCCCTTGATCATTTTAGTTACTCTTTTTAGTTACTCTTTCCAGCTCTACAACATCATACATATACATACATACATATATACATACATACATACATATATATTTAGGTGTGGTGACCAGAACTGTACACAGTATTCTAAGTATGGTCACACCATAGATTTGTATAAAGACAGTATGATACTGGCAGTTTTATTCTCAGTTGCTTTTCTAATCATGCCTAATGTAGAGTTTGCCTTCTTTACAGCGGTTGAACACTGGGTTGACATTTTCATCAAGGGGCGGAATCTACACTATTGCTTTTAAATCGCTTTAAACAGCTTTGAAAACGTTTTGAAAACTGTATATGCAGTGTGTCCTGGGCTCCAACAGTTGTCAAAACTGTTATAAAGTGCTTTAAAGCGCTTTAAAGTTGTAGTGTAGATCCCCCAAGCTGTCCACCACAACCCCAAGATCTCTTTCTTGTTCAGTCACTGCTAGCTCAGATCCTGGCAGGTTATACCTGAAGCTGGAAATTTTTCTCCCAACATGCATCACTTCACACTTGCTTACATTGAACTGCATCTGCAGTTCGGATGCCCACTCTCCCAGCTTGGAGCGATCCCTTTGGAGCGCCTCACAATCCCTTTGTGTTCTAGAGCCTCCTACAGTAATTGCTTTGGGGAAACAGCTTTTGCCCTGACCTCAGTAGACTACAGAGCAGATCTGTGCTCAGTTCTTTCATTTTTCCCATTTCTCTATCTTTATACCATGTAATAGTTCCATCCTGAAAACCCATTTGCTACGGCATTAGTGGCTAGCCCTCCACTCCTGATAAGATGACGCACTCTTAATTTAGTGCAGAAGGAACATTCAGTTCAACCTCCTATCTGCATCAGATTGAAATGATTTGCTTATTCTCTGGACTCTTCTTCAGCAGAGAATGTGCTACAATCACAAAAATGCTTAAATGGCTTATGATTGGTCAAAGAGCCTTTAGCATGCAAGAAGGTCTTGTAGAGGCAGTTATTTGCCTTGCCTTTTCTTTGAAGGTCTGAGTCACTGCAACATAACCTAGGTTATGATGATAATAAAACAACTGTGAAGATCCAAAAGCAGCTGAACACTTTCCATGTTGCATTATGTGTTACAGAGATAGAAGAAGTAGTAGTAGTACCAGCAACATTGACTTGCCAAAGTATTGGAACTCATTTAGATCTCTAAAAAAAATGACATTTTGAGGGTGGCTGGGGGATGTGTCCATGGGGAGAGGAAACCCATGTAATCATCCCAACCTCAAATTGCTTAAGGCACAATCCTATGCATGTTTAGAGAGAGGAACAACTTACAAGTTTTTTTGTAGAATATTTCCCCATCTAAACATGCATAAGATTGCACCCTTAAAGTTCAACAGTTCCTGTGTTTCAATGTTATTATTATTATTATTATTTATTTATATAGCACCATCAATGTACATGGTGCTGTACAGATTACACAGTAAGTAGCAAGACCCTGCCGCATAGGCTTACAATCTAATAAAGTTGTAGTAAACAATAAGGAGGGAAAGAGAATGCAAACAGGCACAGGGAAGTGTAAACAGGCACCGGGTAGGGTGAGGCTAATAGTATAGAGTCAGAACAAACTCAACATTTAAAAGCTATAGGGAAAAGAAAAGTTTTTAGCTGAGTTTTAAAAGCTGTGATTGAGTTTGTAGTTCTCAAGTGTTCTGGAAGAGCGTTCCAGGCGTAAGGGGCAGCAGAAGAAAAAGGACGAAGCCGAGTAAGGGGAGTGGAGGTCCTTGGGCAGGCGAGAAGCATGGCATCAGAGGAGCGGAGAGCACGAGCGGGGCAATAGTGTGAGATGAGAGAGGAGAGATAGACAGGAGCTAGACCGTGAAAAGCTTTGAAGGTCAGCAGGAGAAGTTTATATTGGATTCTGGAGTGAATTGGAAGCCAATGAAGAGATTTCAGAAGTGGAGTGACATGGTCAGAGCGGCGGGCCAAGAAGATGATCTTAGCGGCAGAGTGGTGGACAGAGACCAGCGGACTGATGTGAGACGAGGGAAGGCCAGAGAGAAGAAGGTTGCAGTAGTCCAACCCAGAGATAACCAGTGCGTGAACGAGAGTCTTGGCAGAAGAGACAGACAAAAATGGTCGAATCCTGGCAATATTATACAGGAAGAAACGACAGGATTTAGCTACTGCCTCGATATGAGGAATAAAGGAGAGCGAGGAATCAAATATAAAGCCAAGACTACGAGCAAAAGGCATAGAAGGAATTACAATAAACATTATGCTAGAAAAGCATTTTTATTTATTTATTTATTTATTTATTACATTTTTATACCGCCCAATAGCCGAAGCTCTCTGGGCGGCTCTCTGGGCGGATACATAAATGTATCGGTGTCATCCCCTTTCCCTTTGTGTGGTTTAGGATTGTGATGAAACAGCCGTCCTGTTGAACGTTCCACAAACCCTTTTTTGAAAGGTAATCAACAAACTCTCCACCCCACAGCACCCCCATTTTATCTTAGAACGAGCTTTTTGTGTTTAGCTCTCCTGAAGAAATCATGAAAAAAAAATCTTGAGGCTTTTTGAGGCTTTTCCATACCTTCCTTTTCTGCCAGTACCCCCCAACTCCATATTCTGAGCAAAAAACCAACCCAATCCAACCCAACCACCTTATCCTTCAAAGGGTTTCAGTCAGAACCAGCCAGAACTCTACAGGATCTGTCCAACATGCTGAACCTATTTTGGGGATAAGGCTCAGAACCTTGGATAGTTCCTTCAGAGTTCTGGCTGGTTCTGACTGAAACTAATGACACACAGGGACTCCCAGGGACAAGGGGGGATGAGCACAGGTTTTCCCAGGGATAAATAATCCCTGGGAAAACCCAATTCTTCCCACAGTTTTGGGATTGTCCTGAGACCGTGGGAGGTGTGCACACCTGTCCCAGCTTCTTTCCTCCTCCCCTTGAGTAGCAGGGATCAGCAGAGGGAAGGACCTGGGCTGGGAGGAATGTAGGGACATCAGGGGTGGTGGGAGGAGCAGGGATTTTTTAACCTTAATTTTCACTGCTTCACTTCCAAACAGAGGACTGTCCTCTGTAAAAGACCAGACCTGACTTAACATTGTGTGTACCACATGATTTATTTTTACAAGGATTTCTGCAACCGTACAAAACTTTTTAGCTCTCTGTGGAATCAAGAAGGTTGGAAGAAAGAAGGCAAGAATGAAGAGTATGCAGTGTTGGAATCTGTTTAGTAATATGCCTTCCACTAGATCCAGGATGGGGAACCAGTGGCCCTCCAGGTGTTGTTGAACCCGATCTTCCATCAGCTACACCCATCCCTGGACTAGACCATTAAGTATGAACCTTACTATTGCCCTGATCCCATCCCCCCAACCCTTTGTTGCTCATATAGTATTCCCTTTATTTCCTTTAGGTTACCAAGATGCTGGCTGTGGTTGTAGTCCTGTTCGCGTTGTTGTGGATGCCTTACAGGACCCTGGTGGTCATCAACTCGTTCCTGTCTGACCCTTTCGAAGAAAATTGGTTCCTGCTCTTCTGCAGGATCTGCATTTACCTAAATAGTGCCATCAACCCTGTGATCTACAACCTCATGTCCCAGAAATTCAGAGCAGCCTTCAGAAAACTCTGCAAATGCCAGCAGAAACCATCGGAGAAGCCCGCCAACTACAGCGTAGCCCTCAATTACAGTGTCATCAAGGAGTCTGACCATTTCAACACCGAGCTAGAGGATGTCACCATCACTGAGGCTTACTTGTCATCCACAAAGGTGTCTTTCGATGACACCTGCATGTCCTCTGAGGTAAAGAACCAGAACAAAAGTTTCTATCTGTGTATTTCATCCTAGAGCATTTTCAGACGGGGAGTAGGTGGGGGAAATCTCGTCTTCCTACTTTTGCTTTGCCTCCTGCTTCTATTCCGCAATAGTGACAAGCAGCTTCCTCTTTCTTCACATGGGGAAGAAAGAGGATGCATGTAGTGAACACGGCCTAATCTACACCAAGCAGGATATAGTAGTATGAAAGTGGTAAATGGTACATGACAACGGGCCCCAACAGTTGTCAGTGCACTTCAATATCACTATAAAGCAGTAGTGTGGCTCCTGCCTTTTATATGCTGTTTTCATACCGCTTCCATAGTGCAATAATGCCCACGTGGCCCATTCAGTGGGCATTTTTGTAGCCCAGCTTCTCCAGCACACAGCAAGAAATGGCACTAATTACTGTCAGAGCCAAGAAGCAACGGATGTCCTGGGTCATATCTGCTGAAAGGGGCCGTGGACTTCTGCCACAAAGTCCTACTCTCATAGCACCACTGGAAGAGATGTAACTATGAAAGGTTATGACAGACAGAAGTACGGTTGACAACCAAGTGGGGGAAAAATAGCTTAGCCTACTCTCATACCTTTAACAGCAGCTTGATCTGCAGAAGTATTTATTACATTGATAAACTCACCTTTTTTCAAGGCAATTTGGAGAATTCCCAAGCTTTCTCTCACCCAGATACTGACTGGATTCAGACCTGCTTAGCTTCAACAAGGTTGCTGTATCACATACCTTCAGACCATGCCTTGGGCTTGGCCTCATGGGTTATATGAGGATGAAATTTGGGCAGATAAAGATGATCATTAACCCAAGTGACCAAGTTAGATTTTGCCTAACCAAAAATAAAGGTCTTCTCCCTCTGATGGCCAGGTGGAGGAGAGAGAAAAGATCTATTTCAGGTATTCTGAAAGTGTATTAATGGAGGCACTACAGGGCCATGTGTGCCTGCCTGCCACTTCCACTATCTTTCCACCTTGAGCAGGAAGATCTGAAAGGAGATTATAATCACATTCAACTGGATGTGGTCACAGTTCTTTCCGCTGTGTGATCATGATTCCCAGTTGTAGGAAGGACGGTAACTGCATTTAGCCAATGGAGATTGGTGGGTTTGATGCCAGTGAGGCAGTGAATTCACTTCGGATTGACGATAGCAGTTTCATTCTACCAACTTATCCAGCAGCAACAGACTCTGATCCTTGGTTAGTGTGATGTAATGCATCAATTCAGCATTTCTGTTTTAAAGACTGTCAAGAGGTAGGAAACTTTAGGCTAAATGTACATGAGCTTTTCTTTTCATGCTTGCACATAGCTGACATGTAAAAGTGATTCGTATTTCAATTTCTCATTCCAGGTGATGTGAAACTGGACGAAGCTAATCTCCAACTCTGTTCTTCTTCTCCTACTGTATTCATTCTCACAGAGTTACCCAATTCTGATGTGATAAAGCTCAATATTACAAAGCCTGAATCTCTTCATCCTACATGGAACCTACTTTATATCATTAGACTATGCTTGCTTTACAGAAACTAAGAGGCAAAGGCAGAAGTTTATGCGCATTGTTATTCAAGTGCTCTAACATCAATTTCTAAACCATGTACTAGACAGAGAGAGAGAGAGAGAGAGAGATGCTCACTCAGTTTTGCTGGATGACTTTCGATTGGGTAGTTTTAGGATTGTAGCCCTGATGGTATATTGTGAGGGTACTATTCCCATAATTCACTAATGAAAAGTGGAAATGAAGAGACCTGAGAGTCACTTACGTCCCTCTCTCCCATTTTGTGTTTTAAGGCAGGGCTGGGCAACTTGTAGTGCTCCAGACATGTTGGCCTACAACTCCCATCAGACCTAGCTAGCATTGCCAAGCTCATGGGTCATGGGAGTTGTCAGCCAAAATATCTGGTGGGCCACGTGCCACCCACCCCTGCTTTCAGGCTATTTGCACATCCTCCTGAAAATCCCATAAGCATTTGTAATTTAGGTCCTGTGCATATTTTACCTGCATTTGCCTGGGAGCACTGTAATATGGCTGTCCACACATGGGCAAGATTGGCAGCTTCCTACATCAGAGTAATCTCACCATGGGAGGCAGTAGTTCTATGGAAAGTAACTGCATCATAGGCCCAACCCACGTAATCCCAATCCTTCCACATGACTGACAGCGATGTGGGAGCAGCCACAACCCAGTGGCTCCCATGCCATTGAAAGAAAGTTGAGCCAACACATCCCATCACAGGGAAATGTGTCAGTGCCCCCCATCACACTTATTTATATATTTATTAGTTAAAAGAATGCATAAACTTCCCTTTGTCATTATGGATGCCAGGGTGGTGTACACAAAGACCTGGTTCACATTACATGACAGCCGGCTGTGGGTCAATTTAACTGTGGGAAGTTGTGTCATGCTGGGCCCCTGGATGCACCATTTGTACATGGCACCCATGGGCACCTGGCTTGCCATGGCTTGCTGTGTCATGTGAACCCAGGAGCCAGAGGTAGGTTGAGAGTAAGATAACCCACAAATAATGTATGACATATTTTAGGGTTGCTTGAAGCTTATCTAACCCTCAAATAAGCCCTGCTCCCTGGGTTCACAAACATGACAAGCCACAACAGGCTGGGTGCCAGAGATCACCATACAAAACTGGCACCTGCGGATATCCGGCATGATATGACAGACATCCCCCATGGGTAAATTAAGCCATGGTGGACTGCCATGCTATGTGACGAGGACAATAAGTATGACCATAAACAGTCAAATAAATGCAACATGTAATAACAGTGATAGAACACAATACAGCTTGTATTCACGTGCTGCCCTAAATCTGTTGTCTCCAATGTGATGGTCCTGAGCACCAGTGTGCCCACAGACACCTCCTTTGGCGCCCACCGGGTTCTCTGCCCCTCTTGTTTTTAATTTTATTCCTTAAGATTTTTTAAATTCTTGTTTTATTGGGAGGTTGGCATGTTGCACAGTCACGTTCTGCCACATCTCAGCACCATCTTTATTTGGGTTCAAAAGAATGCCTTTGTGTTTTCGGCACTCCACCTCCACCTCTGCTTTGTGCCTAGGTTCTTGGACAAGTTACTTTCTTTGTAGTCTCACCAGTTTGCCTTCTGGAAAATGAGGGTTTTGGGACCGGCCATGCCCACTGGGGCAGCCATTTTATGAATTGTCAAGCCCCCACCCCCACCCCATGGCAGTCATTTTGTGAAAGCGCCTACAACATTCTCTCAAAATCTCAAATGAGCCCATTCAACCAAAAAGAGTGGGGACCCCCTCCTCTAAATTCTTATACTCTCTAAATTAGTCAGTTGAATATATTTAAAAACAAAACAAAACTGAAAATAGTATGGGGGAGGGATGAACAGGTTGACAACCACAGCAAGAGGAGAAAGAAGTTTCTCCCCAGGCTGCTTCCCCATTTAATACTGCCCCCCCCTTTCTAAAGATGCTATTTGGCAAGAGAGGACAGCTTTCATTAGTGCCAATGAGAGCTCCTTGCCTATGCCAACTAGGAGCATGGATGGCCAATTTCCATCGGGAATATGGCACATGAACAAAGGGTTTAAAAATCCTCTCTGTTTGCCACAGTCCTGACCTTGGTTCCCACCTACCCCCAAACATAGCTGCAGTTTACAAAAAGATTCATGCAACTACAAGTGACACAGTGTCACATGTAGTTTCAACCATAGGTTGCAATCCTTCACACACTTTCTTGGAAATAAACCCCATTTAACTCATAGAACTTACTTCTGAGTAAATATTATTCTCAAAGGGCAAGCATGCTCTAGGGTTGATCTTGCCATTTTAAATTTTATTTCCATGTCAATTAGTCTGATTAATATCAAACAGCGCAAATCTGTGTTCCAAACGTTCCAAAGGAGGGGGGGACCCTCTGATGGATGCCAGAATACTTGAACGTATCTGGCCATTGGAACTATTTCAGAATAACATTGGATTCTTTTAACCCAGGCACAGATTGCACTTAGGTTCACTGATCTGCTGCAAACCACTGAAAAGCAATGGATTGCACCATTTCATATGTCCAGATATTTGATTAATGTACCAAGGGGGTAGCTTCCAAACGAGCCCATTTCTACAGAATGGATATCACAAATTTACTGAGTAAACCTTGAATGGAGATATTCAGGTCTGGGACAGGGCATTGAGGCAAAGGACAAGATGGTGCCATTCCCACTTCATATACAAAATCCACTTGGGCTGGCAGTTAGATCTTACTTCAAGGCTGGTGATGGGAAAGCATCTTCTGCTGCACCTCAGGGCATTAGGCTAGCTTAAAGATTGCAAGTCAGGTTGTATGACACACAGAGAGCTCTATCTGCTACTATCTGCTGCCTGAGGCATCTGCCTCACTCTGCCTCATGGTAGGGCTGGCCCTAGAGCTACTACATCAACTGGTGGGGACTGGCAGGTGCTACTGAAGCACTTGGTGGGAGGAATGATTCATGATGCTGTTGGGGGGGGGGCACGGTTATTGGATGCTGGGCCTTCTATATTGTATTGCCTGTGATTCCTGACCGTACTGCTTTTACTATGTCCCTTCCCTCAGGGCCAGAGTTTTGCTCTTTCCATTTTTAGGTGTGCTAATAATATATAATTGGGTGTGTGTGTGTTAAAGCACAATTATAAAAAATAAAGAAGATAAACGAACAAACAAATAGTGGCAGCCTGTCCATATACCAGGCAGTCATCTAGGGCACCAAGTGAAGTGGAGGACCAAATTCGACAGGAAAAATAATAATAAAAAAAAGCCATGCACATACAAAGGGAATATGACTGAGGGTGTGGAGTTGAGTGAGGTGATGTGGGGTGTCCTCCTATTTCTTTGCTGCTCCCAGTTGGAGGCAGGGAGTAAGAGGCTCCCTCGAAAGCAGCCACTTCGTTTGCCCTCAGTGTGGTGAGCCAGGGAGCTTGTAGCACCTTGTTGGCCATGGCGCCCTGAGGATGCAACAGGGACCCTTCTTCCAGGGACCTCCCTTGGGCATTGTGGATGGGACTCCTGTTCCTTCACAGAGCAGATGTCTGTGCTCATCTCCTCTGTTGTTTTTATCAGACCCTCTGTGCTAATACAGTACCATTCTTTTTTTACTTTTAAAAAATCATTTCGGGAATGTTTTATTATAAATGGTAATATTCCTGCTTCCGAAGATGCAGAGGGCATGGGAGGTTGCCTCTTTATTAAATGGAAAATAGGGGCAAAAAGTTTCCCAGTTTACCAAAAACTTCAGCCTAGATCTGCCCTTGGAGTCTGGGAGTGGGGACGCCGATTGCATGGTTCACCTAGGACGCCAGTTGCTGGCAGCTAGCCTAAAGCCGCCCTGGAATATTGGGACAATGTCAAGGAAAGAGTGCTCAAAGAGCCAATTGGAACTGCTTATTGAAGCTTAGACCTCTTTGGTGTGCTAGGGAGGAAGACATGGGATGGGACCCTGAGCCAATTAACAAAGACACCACAGGCAGAGAAATGCAGCTGGGCAGATCAAGGCAGGAAAGGATGGAAGAGACCTCAATTTGCCCCAAACCTAGAGGGATAAAGTAGCCACTTACACATCACCCCAAAAGAGGGTGTGGATTTGCATGACATTTGCATATGCTAGTTGTTATACATGTATGCAAATTTGGAAATAATGACTATAATTTAAATAGAAACAGAAGACATCTCAGCATAGTGGGGTAGATTGGGTTGGGCTTATGTTAGTCATGACAAACACAAATCCCATTGACTTCAATAAGTCCACGCTAAGTATGACTGGAACCAAGCCACTATGACCAGGTGATCTGGGAAGCTGCACGGTCTGCTGCCCAGGTGCTAACAGTTGATGGGCCACTCCAAGGCCCCTGCTGCTCTCCCTTCTTCTGCTTCTTTATCTCTGAACTGGACTTGGACTGGACAGTCCTTCACATAGAGGACGATGTTCTGATAACCCTTCAAATAGAGGACCATCCTTTGCAAAGTAGGACACATGGCCACCTTACTGATGGATAAGAGAAATGGGGCACTGTTTTGCCATTAATCTCCCATCTGCCAAATCATTGGGGCAAGGAGACAGGCATATCGTTGTTTGGGGAGACCCAGAAAGTGGGAGGAACAGCTGGGTGGCCTTGATCCAGGAAGAAAGAATGCTTTTTCTTTCTTTCTCATTTTCAGACCTAGGGATCCAAGATTAATGGTGATTTCCTTTGTAAGTCCTCCCACCCCAATCTCTCTTACTTTCTGGAGAGGACATTCCATTGACACGAATGGTACTTGTGAGTAAATTTATTTAGGATCTCACTGAAAAAGGTGCAATCCTAGATCAGTAATGTACAATCCACCTCTATCTTGGCTGCGAGTACAGGCACTGAAGAATTGTAAATAATGCAGTGTTTTATTATGTGTTGTGGAAGAGGTTATAATTCTGTTTTCAGCTGGGAAAAGAGCAGTTGTTCAGCAGCGATAAAGGACCCTATCATGGAAAAGGCCTATAACAGTAAAATGCCTGATGTAAGTCAACAGCTTACATCAATAACTAAGTTGATTCTTTCTTGACTTCCTAAAAGCAAAATGGCAATGCACTGCTTCTCTTCCATTTCCCCTGATCCACAATTGCCTAATATTCCGTTCTGGATGGTAAATATTGATGAACGTTTTTTGATTTTCAGCTATTCTTTTTTTTTTGGTTAGCTGCATCCGGCCTGAGATTAAATGTTCTATCAACTATATCTAACCTTTAAAATGGTCAGTTTATGAACACAACCGCATTTGAAGCAAGTGCAGGTCAGGCAATGCAGAGTAAATATATTCAAGCAGACCCTTGAAATAAAATGGTGTGTGTGTGTGTGTGTGTGTGAGAGAGAGAGAGAGAGATGGGGTGGGGTTCAAAGCTTTCCCTTCTCAGACCAAGCTGGCAAGAGAGCAAATGAACATAGAATCATAGAATAGTAGAGTTGGAAGGGGCCTATGAGGCCATCGAGTCCAACCCCTTGCTCAATGCAGGAACCTTTATATCTTTACATGAGGATGCCGTTATATCTCTGGCCCAAATTGCACATAACGACCAAGCAGTTTTTCTTTTCCTTTTGAATCCTGGGGATGGACCATGGTTCAGTGGTATACAGAAGGACCCATCTTCAATCCCTGGAATCTCCAGGTAGGACTGGAAACATTCCTGCCTGAAACCCTGGAAAGCTGCTGCCAGTCAGTGTTGGCAATACTGGAGTAGATGGACCAAGGGTCTGACTCAACATAAGGCAGCTTCTGGTGTTTGCTCTGCTGCCCACTTGCTCCCAGTGCAATTGGGTGGAGTGGCTAAACAACCCAAGGATCCCGGTTGTTTAGCATTGCCTCGGAACACAGAGCTCTGGCATGTCTCTCTTCCAGTTCCCCAGAGAAATAGCCACTGGGTTGCCATGATGTTCAGAACAAGCCTATCTGTGTTTTCCTCTATATTCCTTTTCCAGTCATGCTCTACCATTCCCCCTCCCAGAAGGGTTTCAGGTTTTTTTCATCTCAACAGCCAACCAGATTCCATGGCTAGTGAGCAGACTCAATCTTTTTTTGTGGCTATTTTTAGGATTTTTGTTTGTTTTTGTTGTGTCTTTGGTATTTCTGTAAACCTCAGGCTTTTCATTTATTTATTTATTGCATTATATCCTGCCTTTTTTTCCTCCAAGGAACCCAAGGCGGCATACATAATCCTCCTCCTCTCCATTTCTATCCTCACAACAACCCTGTGAGGTAGGTTGGGCTGAGAGTCTGTGACTGGCCCAAAGTCACTCAGTGGGTTTCCATGGCCAAGTGAGGGTGGGACTAGAACCTGGATGTCCCAACTCCTAGTCCAACACTCTAATGACTACTCCTGATACCTTACTCTTTGCAAGTAGCTCTTGCCATTTTGACTCAGAGCATTGAATCTGAACTTGAATCTAGCATTTCATCCATCAGGTAAAAAAACGCCTTTCTGTAATTTGTAACAATTGCCATAGTAGAAGCGGTGGTTTATTAATTTATTTTACATATTTATAAATACTGCCTTTCCATCCTCTGGGCACTTGAGCCAAGGCAATATAAAAAAATTCAGATAAAATAAAAAGAAGCTAAGCATTCATGACAATAAAATCAGAAAATGTCATTGCAAACCATTAAAAGCTCAGTGGAACAATATGGTCTTCAGTGCCTGCCTAAAGCATGATAAGAGGGTGCTTGTCTGAGCTCCACAGGGACAGAGTTCTATTATTAGGGTGCTGCTACAAAAAGGCCCAGACTTGAGTGCACACCAAGGCCATTTCTACACCAGTCCCAAAATCCGAGCTGGTCACGGCCAAGTCCCTGTGCATCCAAATGATGCACAGGGGCTCCTGGGAGGAAGGAGGGACTAGACTGGGTTTTCCCAGGGATTAGGGTGACCATATTTGGGAAACCAAAAAAAGAGGACACCTAGTGTGTGTGGGGGGAAGCAGCTTTCTGAGTCCTGCAGAAAGTACGTTATTCCCTCGCCACCTTAAAGAACCCGATTGGAGTGGAGGAGGGGAAAGGATTTCATTCTGCACCACCACCATCCACTCCAATTGGGGCCTTTTCTATAATGTCCACAAATGACCCACTTTCCCCTTTAAGACCTCAATTGGAGCTCGGGGTGGGGGAATGATGTGCCTCAAGAAAACATGTCATTCCCTCCTGCCATGCTAATGGCAGCCTTAAAAGGGAAGGTGTGTCATTCCAGGACATTATTGAAAATTATAGAAAATCCCCCCTGACACTATGGAAAGAACAAAAACCAGGACAAATCCGGGGAAATCCTGACAGTTGGTCACCCTTCCAGGGATAAGTACTCCCTGGGAAAACCTGTTTTTTCCCGTGGTGTCAGGATCTGCAGGGATCTGTAGAGAGAAGGAACCGGGCTGGGAGGAATTGGGGGTGGGGGGAGCGGGGTCAGGGCTTTGTTAAAAAAAAAAACCACACCTCACATTTCATTGGAGCACACTTGCACTCATCTCCCTTAAAAAAAAATGGCGGGCACAACATCCTCCTTTCTCCCGGGATGTTGCGCCCGCATGTAGAATAAGGGGAGGATCTCGTGATCAGGATATCATGAGATCCTCCCCCTCCCTCCCTCTACATCGGTATGGTGTAGAAAGGGCCCAATCTAACCTCTCTAGTAGGGGTGTGCACAGCCTTGGTCCTGAACTCTGAATCTGAGTCGAAGCAGGCTGATCTGGCCCACTTTGACCCGAATCCGTTTTGGGACCCAAATCTTAGCCCAAATCCATTTGGGGACTGATTTGGACAGATGGCCATCCACTGGCTGTAGTTTACAACAGAGATCTACAGCAGGTCAGAGCAGCTCTCCTGGTGGCTCATGGCACAAGCGGAGGCTTCAGGTAAGTCCCGGAGGCAGGGGAGCAGCAGCTCTCATGGTTCGCGGGGAGGTGAGCGGGAGGGAAGGAGAATTTTATGGGAAACTGACCTGCTTTGGATTCGGAACTGAACAGCTGACCTGCTTCAGATTTGAAACTGAAACCAAAGTGGGCCAGGGTGGTTCTGAGGTGCCCCAGGTTGAATCATGGCCAATTTGGAAGCTCTGAATTGGCCTCTGATGGGAATCAGGGGGTGGTGGGCTGTCCACAGCCCTACTCTATAGGTGCTGGAACATATAGCAGGACTTCTAATGCTGGCTGCAAATTGCAGGCAGGTTTATATGGGAAGAGGCAGAATTTCAGATGCTTAGGCAAGTCTGCAGTTTCATCTGTGAAATGTCTGAGGGCATATTTTTCACACAACTAGAGCAGCAAGCCAGAAGGAACATCAGGTGGTAGACCATTTAGGATTTAAGTGGGAATAGCATTCTTTGCAGCTCCCCTGCTTTAAAAGCTCCCTGCAATTTGCAAATGGAAAAGTAGTGCATCAAGGGCTAAGGTTCTAGCTCAGCCCTTCTTCATGTCTGCTGCGCGACTTGCAGGCTGGGATCACAGTTCAGTTCCATTGAAATCTATGGGAATTTACTAAGTTGTGAATAATTTCTTCCATTGATTTCAACAGGAACAAAGTGTGACCCACTTAACCTGGATCAAACCCAAAAGGTTTGGTTGAACTTGCATGGGAGTGGGGATTAAAAACATTGATTGCCTATCTATCCAGTCTAAAGTGGTACCATCTATTTGAGCGGTGTAGTTCCTCAACCTCATGTTGATTCATTTGTAGGTCCATCCTAATGGCAGGGTTGTGGGTGATGCTGTGAATGCATTCTGGATTTTAGCCAGAACTCTAAAGGATCTTCCCAAAGTGCTGAACTCATTTTGGGGATAGGGTTCAGCACTTTAGATGGCCCGTTTAGAGTTCTGGGGGGGGGGGGGTCTGACTGAAACCCAGAGTGGATTCACAGCAAGAACATTAGAGGCCATGAAGAATATAGGCAGATGCCTTATACCAGGGCAGAGTATTTGTCATCTAGCCTACTATTGTCTATTCTGAGTAGCAGCTGCTTTCCACAGTGTCAGTCAAAGAGTCTTTCACGATAACAATTATTTTAACAAGACATGCTATGGATGTGGGACTTTTTGTATGCCAAGCATGTTCACTATCATCTCTCTGCTCCAAATACCTTTCTGAATGTATTTCCATAGCAAATTACAGTGTCCGTTTCTGCCGCGCACGGAAACTATTAAGGGAAGCCGCAAAAATAGGCAGAGCTTAATATAACAATAGAAAAATGCTAATAATAATAATAATAATAATATCAAAACAAAATCATTTACTGTGTACACAATATATTGGTCACTGTACTCAAGTTCTTAGAGAGCAAGTACATAACATACATTGACTAAGAAAATGGTCTACGCCGTTTGATGATGATGATGATGATTTAAAGTGGTCTTCTACTTATGAAACACTCTGGAGATCATGCAAAGTTTCCCCTCACTAGAAAGGATCATATGTCGAATGGCTGCTGGGACCATTTCAAAGTAATCATAAATACATTGGCTGTATCAGATGATGCCACAATCCCTATATTGGGCAGTCTCCAACTGTGTCACTCCATTAGCACAAATGATGTTGCACTAGTGGAAATTTGGTTCTGAACTATGCACAAGAGAAAGATCCAAGTAAGGTTATGTTTACGCAAGCATGGTTGCACAAGTGGTTGTGCAACCCATTGTGCATAACTCTTGTGTAAGTCCTTGTGCAATACCTAACCCGTAACTCTTGTGCAACCATTGCACAACCAGTTGCTCAAGAGTAATGGGCAACTGCTTGTGCAATGGGAAGATTCAGTGGAGCTCCGCTAGCCCTATTTGAGTTTGTGGAATGACATGATTGGATACTGCCTATTATTAGAAGGATGGAGATTGCTGTGTATTAAAACAGCTGCTGTAGTAGGAAGACATACTGAGAGCAAGAACACACAGTCATCATGACTTTGTCTATTTCTCATGTTCAGAGATGAGTGATGCTGCTTTTCTAGCCTAAACAGCACCATCCACACACAAGTGGGAGGTATCAGCAGGATTGGAGAAACTTCAAAAGGGGACCTTTTAAAAAAAAAGTTATGGAAAGAAATGAAGAGCAATGGGAACCCCAAAAAATATCCCAATGAAAACTGAGCATGGTCAGTGGCCACAAAATGCTCCCTGTCTGTTGGGAGTGGAGATTGGAATACCAGGAAGGCAGGTGAATGGAATGGAGTATCCTGAACAGGAACAGAAGAGCCAGTGTGGTGTAGTGGTTAGAGCAGATGTGGGCAACAGTTTGCCTATTTATTTTATTTATTTATTTATTTATTTATTTATTTATTACATTTATATCCCACCTTTTTTCCTCCAAGGAACCCAAGGCAGCATACATAATCCTAATCCTCCTCCCCCCCCATGTTATTCTCACAACAACAAACCTGTGAGGTAGGTTGGACTGAGAGTCTGTGACTGGCCCAAAGTCACCTAGTGGGTTTCCATGGCCAAGAGGGGACTAGAACCCGGATCTCCCAACTCCCAGTCCAACACCTCAGCCGCTACACCACACTGGGCTGTATGCACCCCCTTCTACCCCCGTTGCTGCTCCCAGAGCTAATTTCAACCCTTTGGGCACTCTGTATGCACCCTGGATGCCAGGTTTTTAATATATATATTAGCTCCCTCGTGGTGCAAGGGAGAAGTGTGGCCAAGGGGAGCAGGTCCAGGGGCAAAAATGCCCCCGGACCTGAATTTGCTCAACCCGGGTTAGAGTGTTGGATTGGGACTTGGGAAATTGGTTTCTAGCCTCCGCTCAGCCATGAAGCTCACTGGGTGACTATGGGCCAGTCCCTGACTCTCAGCCTAACCTACCTCACAGGGTTGTTGTCAAGATAAAATTGACAGGAGGAGGGTCATGTATGTTGCCTTGGGCTCCTTGGAGGAAAAGTGGGACATAAATGTAAGAAGAAAGAAAGAAAGAAAGAAAGAAAGAAAGAAAGAAAGAAAGAAAGACTCTCAACTTTGGCAGTCCCACTTGTCATCATTCTTTGAGCTTTCTTGGCCCCACTGTGGCTAATTATCAGTGTATCTTCTTATCTCAAAAGCAAAAGAATGTTTCTCTCAGGCCTTCACATGCAGTGGGATGAGGAGAGGGAGGAAGTTTGTGGCAGAGGTCTGTGTGTGAAGAATATACTGTCCCTCCTACACAGGAAAGTCACATTCTTGAATATTTCCCAATGTACTTAGAAAGAAAAAGGAAGCCAATTTCCCTTCAAACAGGAAAACAGCAGGGAATGAGCTGAGCTAGAACCTTGCTTCCTGATGTACTACCGTAGTGCTGATTATTTTTAAACTTGCTGGGAGATTTATGCAGATAATCTTTGGGGGGTGTTTTTTGTTTTTTTAAGGCAACTCCATCTTCACACTCTGCTCTACCATCTTATTCAGCTGCATTTATAGTCAATGGTCTCAACCAAGTGAAGGCAAATGATTGAACACACTATATGAAAACACATTTTTGAAGCTTCATCATGTGGAAGTGATGGGGAGAGGTCATTGGATCTAGTGGAGACTGGTGGTGCTGATATCAGTAGGATGATGAATCAATCCACTCTGGGTTTCAGTCAGAAGAGCACCTTTAGAGTTCTGAAGAGTTCTGACTGAAACCTGGAGTGAATTCATTGCTGCACTGGCATCAGAGTCACCACCCTCCACTGAGAGTATCATGAGTTGGGTGCAGCCTTGGAGGCCATCTAGTCCAACCCCTGTTCAACATAGGAGATCTAGAGCTAGAGCATACCCGGCAGACTGCTGGCCATTTTCAGCTAGAAGACCTCCAGCAAGGGACAGCCCACCAAACCTCTAGGTAATTGGTTGCACTGTCAAGCCGTCAAGAAATTCTGCATAATATTCAACCAAAATCTACCCTCACTCAAGTAGAGTAAGATCTAGAGTGCCCACTTATGAATCACCGAAAAAGAGGACAAATGAGGATGCCGACTTGCATAAAATTTGCATGTGCTAAGTTATAGAGAGATATGCACATTTTGAAATCATTATTATAATTTAAATAGAAATACAGTACATCTCACCATAGTGTGGAAGACTGTGACCAGGTGACCTCTGTGTCTTGCACAGTCTACTGTCTAAGTGGTATTGATGGGGAACTTCAAGCCCCCTGCTCTTCCTTCTGATGGTTCTGTCTCTTTAAACTGAACTTGGACTGGACAGCTCTTCAAACAGAGGATGCCTTCAGAATAGACGACAGTCCTCTAGCGGCCTTTCAAACAGATGACTTTCCTCAGTAAAAGGAGCCATGTTGCCCCTTTCCCAGTGCTCAGGTTTGAACTCCTAACTCCTGCTTTCTAGCCCCCTGTGGAACAAACCACAGGAACATAGGAAGCTCTTTTGGTCCATCTAGCTCAGTATTGTCAACACTGACTGGCAGCAGCTCCTCATAGCAACACGTAGGTTTTTCCCCCCATGGCCAGGGATCGAACCTGGGACTTCTGCATGCAAAGGATGTGTTCTACCACTCTGCAATGGACCCTGAGGTTGCCACTATCAAAAAAAACGATAGTGTAAAGCAGGCCTCAAACGGGTCTAGAGAAAAAACACTAACCCATCCTGTGCTCAATCCTAAAATGTTACCCAAAACTAAAATAGTTCTTAAATATTTTGGCATCTAAATTACTCTAGATCACTATTTTGAGAACATGTATGTGCACAACCAGTATATAAAGATCATAAAGAAGTTGTTAAAAATCACGAAATAAAATGTGCTATTTAGAAAGTACTACATATGCTACAGGTTCAGTATTGGGTGACATTTTCGTATCAGTTTTCCATGGTGAATATTCCATTTGAGCGTGTTTTGCGTAGAAGTGGGGAGAGAATTAATGATAGAAGTGAAACCACATGGCGCATGTGCAAAGATAGTTCTTCTCAAGTAGAAAGAAAGCATGACTCCTTGGTTTTGCTCAAGCTGATGTGATGCAATATAAGATGTACTCCTACCTGTGACTCTCACTTTCTTATATCCACCATTGTGATCGTTATATATTAGAAAGTTTTCTCAGCTTGCTCTAAGTATTCTGATCCCTGTGTTTGTGTTTCTGTTCAGGTGTTTTTTAAAAAAAAATGTGTGCAGATATTTTATAAGGTCTGAATGAAGCCATGTTGCCGCCCACTTTTTTGATTTGTACCTATAATATTGAATGTTAGAGTGGTGTAAGGCAATGTTATCTCCAAAAGGATTAATCTGGTTGCTTACGGTTAGGATATCTGTGCTAAGAAAAGTACTTTGGAATGGTGATGTAGGGCATAATCCTATGTATGTTTAGACAGGGGGGAGGAATCCTACAACTCCCAGCATTCTCCAGCCAGCTGGGGAATACTGGGACTTGTAGGATTTTGCAGCCCTATGCCCTTTGTATTATAAACCAGGGGAGCAGGACCTCAGTCCCATTGGCCAAATCTGGCCAACCTCAGTTCTCAACCAATCTGTCTCTGGTTTCCCAGGTCATCATGCTTCCGCTGCATGATGTAAATTTACCATTCATGGCACTATGAAAACAAAACTTTATACAAAAATAAACTTTCTGATGTTGAAATCCCCCCAAAGGTGTTTCATGTCAAAATGAAAAGAAAAAAGAAAAAGAAAAAGTAAAGATGAGATAAGAAGACAACCAAAACCTCTAATAATGCTGCTGATCATCAGAATGTTTTTCACTGCCAGGGACATACACTTAGCATATCTTCTAATCTTTGGACCCACAAGATACATAGAACATTAACAGCGCAATTCTACACATAACTACTCAAAAGTAAGTCCAATTGAGTTCAATGGGTGTTACACCCAGATAAGTAGGTGCAGTGTTGCAGCCATCAAATGGGTGATTTGCACACATCTCCCCAAATTTGTGTAAATTCCTTAATTTGCATAACTTTCCTCCATAGACTAAAGCAAGGCTGATTTAATCCACTGAGGAAATTTGCACAAATTTGGAAACTTGTGCAAATCCAACCAGGAACTGGGAACCACAATCAAGATGAAAATGAGCACATTTTTCACAATTTGTGAATATTTACAGCGAACACATACTCACACTCACATTCAGGGGTTCAAATGGGGCATGCTTACATGTTTTGCAAGCAAAACTGAAATTCTCATACATGGCTTTAGTTTTTCAGCAGGGTGGTCTCCACTCACATGAACTGGCCTACGGCTATCTTGTCTGCATTTGCAGCTGATCATCAATTGCGGGAAAAAATTAAGTTGAATGGAGTATAATGGTATCTTGTGGTTATTTGTTCTCATCTTATTTTGTCACTGCATGTGTATCATAATACAGTCATCAGATGAAGAAATAAAATCCTGAATTCCTCCTGTACGACTTGAACAAGAATTGTGCTACTCATCTGCATTCTTGCTCCAGAGACAAGTCACACAGCTTGTTCTCTGCTGCCAAGATGTTATTCTTTGTGACAAGGATATTTGTCACTGCTCTCATTAAGAATCAATCAAATTTATCACACGTGATTTTTGTTTTGTTTTTTCTCTCTGAAAAAAAAAGGAATGTAGCCCTTCCTTCACTTTTGCTGCTGAATGAAAAATGGTTTAGAACTTGATGCAGATTTAGCCAAGTCGAGCAAAACACGGTGAGAATTCATAGAATCATAGAATCATAGAATAGCAGAGTTGGAAGGGGCCTACAAGGCCATCGAGTCCAACCCCCTGCTCAATGCAGGAATCCACCCTAAAGCATCCCTGACAGATGGTGTCCAGCTGCCTCTTGAATGCCTCTAGTGTGGGAGAGCCCACAACCTCCCTAGGTAGCTGATTCCATTGTCGCACTGCTCTAACAGTCAGGAAGTTTTTCCTGATGTCCAGCCGGAATCTGGCTTCCTTTAACTTGAGCCCGTTATTCCGTGTCCTGCACTCTGGGAGGATCGAGAAGAGATCCTGGCCCTCCTCTGTGTGACAACCTTTTAAGTATTTGAAGACTGCAAGAGACAGCATTTCTTCAGTCCTCATCTAGACAATTCTATAACCAAGCAGTTCTAAGCATATTTACATGAACATATCACCTAGGGAGAGACTGAAAGAACTGGGCATGTTTAGCCTTGAGAAGAGAAGGCTGAGGGGAGACATGATAGCACTTTTCAAATACTTGAAAGGTTGTCATATGGAGGAGGGCCAGGATCTCTTCTTGATCCTCCCAGAGTGCAGGACATGGAATAATGGGTTCGAGTTACAGGAAGCCAGGTTCTGGCTGGACATCAGGAAAAACTTCCTGACTGTTAGAGCAGTACGACAATGGAACCAATGACCTAGGGAGGTTGTGGGCTCTCCTACACTAGAGGCCTTCAAGATGCAGCTGGACAGCCATCTGTCAGGGATGCTTTAAGGTGCATTGAGCATGGGGTTGGACTTGGTGGCCCCAACTCTACTATTCTATGAGATATATGAACATGAGAAGCTACTATTGATCCATCTAGCACAGTATCACCTACAATATAGAATCTACACTAAGGGTGAGGATCCTCTTTCAGTCTAAAGGCTAAATTCCTTTTCAGAGAAGCTCTCAGGGGGTGTGGGGGACACACACAACACTCCAGTGTTGGGTGGGACCAAAGGCAATGGGTCAATGGCAAAATAGCAAAAATGCCAGCATGCTTTAGCTTAAACCTCTTACAGCAAGTAACTAATTTTTTTGGAGAAGCAGTTCAGCCTTTTAGAACAGGAGGGGGGAAACACATGCAAGAGCTGGAAAACCACAGAATAATTGAGAGTCAGGGGAAAGGGTGTGTGGCCATCTGGGGATTCTCAGGGGACCAGATTTGGTCCATGGGCCTGAGGTTGCCCACCCCTGTTCTACATGGATGGGCAGCAGGTCTCCAGGGTTTCAGCCAGGGGTTGCTGCCAGCTATACTGGAAGATATCACATGGCATGGATTGACCTTGGGAGCTTTGGGATGAAGTAAGTCAGACTGAACTCATACCGATTTCTAGGTAAACATGCATAGACTTGTGCTGCAAAACATCAAAACTGCACTGGAATCACCATGACAGCTGTGTTAGTGCCAGTTGACCTGTGTATTTGTTTGTTTGTTTATTTGCTACAATTCTATACCATCCAATAGCTCAAGCCCTTGTTCCTGTGTGAAGGCTGCACCATCAAAGGATGGCTTGTGTGTATGAATTGGTTAATTTGAAAAAAATTCTAGACCACTATTTATCAATAAAATTATATTGCAATTGACACGGTTCAAAACACTGAAAATCATGACAGAAATAATGTGAAATCATATAAGAAACCAATCTCAAAAAATGCCCCTCTCCCCATGACAGGCAAACACTAGCAGTGAGAAATGATAAAAGGCAGTGCAATGGACCACTGTGCCACCTATTGAACGGACCACTGAAAGGTCTGAGAACAGTGCTATAGTGGAACCTGGGCTCATAGGGATGCAGCAACGTGACTTCTTTATCAGCAGGGATGGTGACATCATCTGCCACCCCCCACCTCAGAATTCCCTGCTGTCTCTGAACTTAACAGCAATCCTCACAGTAGCTGGGGGGAAATAATTTTTTGCAGTAGAAATATCTTGTTCCATGTTGCAATGTAAAGCATTAAGAGCCATCAGTTTTACCAAAGACTTGCTCCTGGTGGAGATGAAAACTACTAGAATTAAGAACATAAGAAGAGCCATGCTGGATCAGACCAAGGGTCCATCTAGTCCACCACTCAGTTCTCAAAGTCGCCAACCAGCTGTCAGCCAGGAGCCCACAAGCAGGATGTGGTGCAACAGCACCCTCCCACCCATGTCCCCCAACAACTAGTGTATACTATACAGGCTTACAGCCTCTAATACTGGAGGTTACACCTAGCAATCAGGACTAGTAGCCATTGATAGCCTTAGAGCTCCATCAAACAACCGTTTAATGAACTCTCGCCACATCTGGTATCTGGTTTTGCAGCGTGGGATTCAAATGACATCACCCCTGTCCTGCACCCATCTTGCCTCTTTTCCTCCATCTTGCGTATTATTTTGGTGCAGGGAAAGTCTGGATTATTTCCCCAAAGTGAATTTAATTTGCCCTTAAACCTCCATGCATTGCGGTCCTCTCGCTTTTTCCTTTGTTGCAGGCGTGTGCTTTGAATTGAGTCTTGCTGATGAAAGGGGAGGGCAGGGCGGTTCTCCACCAGCATGCCATGTCAATCGGACTTGTGCTTTGTCAGTTGAATGGACTTTTTACTGCTCCAACCCCACCCTCATTGCCCACAGAAACGGAGCCCAGCCAATGAAATGTTAAATCAGTGAACCACTAAACAACAACGCCAGAGCAAGGGGAGGGGAAGGAGCCCATGCCCATCAGAGTACCACAACCAATGAATTAGAGGCAGAAGGAGAATGGGAGGGGTGGAGTGGAAGAGCAAACAAGAGAAAGGGAGGTTTCATGGTGCAGTGCAATACCACAAACCCACGTGAAAGGGACCATTACCTTGACACACTTATGAAACAGAGGTAAAAAAGGCATAACATAAACCGGGGGGGGGGGGGAATAGGTGTGATGGAGACCTTATTCTCCAGGAATTTGCTTTGTTGATATGCATTGATACATTTGCCTGAACCTTTAGACTCTTTTTGAGGATGTGACTATGGGCATGTCTAGATGATGCCCTATGCATCCACATGACGCACAGTGGATCCCAGGGGCAGGGAGGGATGATGCCTCCATTTCCCCAGGATTACCGGGACAGCTTTTAGCCTGATTTTTCCCGTGGTCTCAGGATCATCCCAAGACCATGGGAGGTGTGGGTGGCCATCCCAGTTTTGTTCTGGCTCCTCGCAAGTAAATGCCAGGAGCCAGGAACTGGGCATGGGGCACGGAGTTCTTCAGGAGCTCCGTGACCATCAGGGGTGGGAAGGGAAGCAGGGTCAATTTTTATTTTTATTTCACCTTGTAATTTTCGCTGGAGCGCTTGTGCACGCCAGCTCTTCTGTCGGAAAAAAATGGCCACCGCGATGGGCGTGATGCCCAGGATGTCGCCCGGCCCATGTGGACTGAGGGGGAGGATCTCGCAATCAGCCTATCATGAGATCTTCCCCCTCCTCTTCCCTGGTGTAGACATGCCCTATGGGGATTGTCAGGATGAATTTTCCAGGAGCAACTGGAAAAGAGCTCCCATAAGGGAATTCCACCAATCGGTCCCAATCCAGAAACGAAGGTATCAGCTCACTTCAGGGTTTCCTATAGGAAGCTTTAAATCTTTGTTGCACAAGCAGTGCTTGTGCAGTGGAATCAGTGGATAGGCTGCTTGGATACTTCCCCCATCCCCCCGGTTTCCCAAGTGGTTGCCTTGTAACCCTTTGCCCTATTTTAATCAATAGCCAATCCTTCCCCTTTGCCATGGCTTTGCTATCCTCTCTCCACTTTCCGTGTGTGTCTTAGTTTATAGATTGTCCCAAAGCAAGGCAGAAGTAGCCACTGCCTGACTTGCTGCAGGATATGCCAATCAATGGGCCAAATCAGAGTCTTGCCAGTTGTTACAAGGTAGCTTCTGTGAGCAGTACTGACTCCATTTTGAAGCGACCCAAAAGCCCACCTACAGAGTGAGAGCATTCACAGAAGGCCTAGGTCAAGTAACCATTTCCTGATAGACTTCTTCAAATGCATTCCCCAGAGACAAAGGTAGGGGTAAAACTAAGCAGAATATGAATGCTGGATGGCAAGAGTTTTACCTGGTCATACACATATGTAGCCCTGTTGCTGAACTCCAGGCTGCATCAAGTACAACCATCATCCCAAATCACCCACTTTTGTTCCCATAGCAAGTAGATCTTTAGATAAGATCATACAAAAACCCTCAAGTTTGAGGGAAGAAGCAGGCTAGCTCTCTCTCTCTCCCTTTTGAACCAGAAACACAGGGCATACTACAGATGCCAGCTTGCGAGAGCAAGCCGCCATGAGTGAGTGCTTTGCCTGGCTGTATTCTTTTCCTCTTCACCTAAGACCAAGGCCACAGCTAGACCTAAGGTTTATCCTGGGATCATTCAGGGTTCGCCCCTGCCTGAGCACTGGTTCCCCTGTGCGTCAATTAGATGAACAGGTTTGACCCCTGGACGATCCAGGGATAAACCTTAGGTCTAGCTATGGCCCTAGAGTTGCAACTCTCCCCAGTTCTAGTCTACAGGAAAGGGCTGCAGCCCAAGGAAAGGTATACTGCTTTTAAAGATTCCCTCTACTCTTTCCCCTGTTGTCTGTGTGTGTGTGTGTGTATGCTCTTAAATCTCAAAAAGTCTATTTTTCAGTCTTGAAACTGCTTCTAAGCCTCTACTTGCTCAGCTAATTTCCCCAAAACTAGCTTGTGCCTTTGTATTTGTTTCAACCTCAATAAATGTGCCATTGTGGCGTTATCCCCTTCAGTGCTGTAAGTTTCTTGAGTAAGAATTGCCTTACTTAGCCACAGACGCTCTATTGCCAATGACAAAAGATTCCTTATAAGCGAGTGTAAGTCTCACCAGAGCATGTGCAAGTTTGTACATGGGTCTAATGAGAGCACATCACATAACACAGTTTTGCTACAAAGTGGGGCTGGGGGTATATTTTCATCATGAAATGAAATGCAGGGGGTGTGATAGGAGGAAAACCAGTTCCTCACTCCACCAATGGGCTGGTTTCCCAGCAACACATTTTAAGAGGCATACTGCCTCCGAAGCTGGTGGTATTAAATACCCATTATTATTAGCTTTAAGATGGCACACAATGATCTATCATTAGCTACCACCGAATATACTGCATGCATATAAATTACACAGATTCAGTACAAGCCACGTTTCTTTCCCCCCCCTTCTAAATTCTGGCTATATGCAGGCAAGCTATCACAGTGTTGTTTTCTCATCATTTCGCATGCAGCTGCTCGATAATAAAGTCTCAACCAGGTTATTATAAAAAAATTGCTTCCCCCATGGATGACATTATCAAGAGACAGTCATAAAGACTATGAGATATTTACAACATGATGAAGAAAGAAGACGCTTCAAGAAACACGTAGTGCCCTTGTGGTGTTTCACTGCTGCCTTCACACGCGTCCATTTTTGCACAATAAAATGTTTGTTGCCAATGCCCTGTGCTTCTGTGTGTTTTTTACAAATTCTATAAAACCTCAATGCTGCTCATATTCTAAAAAGTTTCTGAATTAGTCATCAGCTGGATGATGGGCATGGATGCTCCACAATAAACTTTACTGGAGCTCTAGCCTTCAAGGGTACACATTTCATTAAAAACAATTCAGTTTAATGTGACAAGACGGTCCCCTTTTTGCCATTAGCATGAGCTGCTCAGAGGTGCTATTTCATTAAAGCAAAAGACAGTGGGCATCGTCCACACTTGGCCATACTTAAAGTAGACCCATTGAAGTCATTGAGTTAGAATCATGGCTAACTTATGCCCCACTGATTTCATGGCTCTGTACTCTAACTATGATTGATTTTTGGTCCAGTCTTACAGGAGTAACACACATGTTTGTGAAGTCAATAGCAAAAAGCCTGTTGGTTTTAATTATCCTGATTTGCACTCTGTGAATCATTGATATATGAGATTATTTATTTATTTATTTATTTATTTATTTGCTGCTCTCTATAACAGAAAGTTCCTGGGGTGACTCATACAATAAGACAAGTTAAAAACATAACAGCTTTGATGAATACAATAAAAAGGTAAAAGGCCTTGGCAAATAAAACTACAGTATTAAAAAGCTAAAATGCCTCTGGAATTTTTATTTATACTCCAAAGGCACTTCAGAGTTCTGACTGGTTCTGGCTAAAACCCAAAGTGGATTCATAGCCCCACTGACATCGGAGCCACCAGCTTTCGCTGGCTTGGTTATTGTAGGAAGCACATTGAAGAATGAGGCATGCTTCCGGTCTCATCCAGCCCAGACTTTCTTGTATGGTCATTCAAGTCTGCAGCAATCACTGCTCATGCACACCTTTTGCTCTCACCTTAAAAACACTGAACACAGAAAGTATGATTCAGGGAATAGATCTTAACCGGTGTTTCCTAACATGGGGTCCTCTAGAAGTGATTAGACTCCAACCCCCATCATTCCCACTCTGCATGGTGAGTGGTTGGGGATGATGGTATTGTAATTCAACTGCAGAGAGGCATAATGGAGGCTGAGGGGCACAGAGGAAGTGACAAGTACTTATTCATGTGTTTATTTAATAAAGTTATATATTGCTTCACAAAGAAATTTCCCAGAGCAGTGTACAATAAAAGACACAATCTCAAACACAATGTGTCTCTTATAGTACTCTACTCTGGGAAATTTCTCTGTGAAGTGATATATAACTTTGTTAAATAAATACGTACATGAATAAATGCAGAAATAATATTTGTGGCTGAGGGGTGGAACCTAATGAACAAGGGACTGGAGGTAAAGGAAACATGCTGATCAAATCAAGGAAACCATAGCTTGGCTCTGGTCCCGGCTGCTTACTCTGAGATTTTTCTTCTTCTCCTGGAGATCCTCAGTCGGAGGCAAACTTCAGATCAAACCTCCAAATCTGACAGTTCTGGGTTTAAGTTTAGTCGTCCTACAGCCACAACAAAATGGTAGCTTGGAGCTAGTGGAGGCTAGTGGCTCCTGTGTCAGTGGGGCAGTGAATCCGTTTTGGGTTTCATTCAGAACTCTAAAGGAGTGATTCAAAGTGCTGAACCCAGGCTTTGGCAGCACCTTGGATAGTTCCTTTAGAGTTCTGACTGAAACCCAGAGCAAATTCACTGGCCCACTCACATAGGAGACTCCAGCTTCCACTGCACGGATCCTTAGTTTTCTCTGCTGCTTGCTGATGATGTCATCAGACAGTGTCAGGGCCCCTCTCTCCCTGCCTGTCCTCACTGCCCAACCTTCCTCTGTGAAAGATGGAATGCTATTCCATTTTTGGCTGGTTTCCGTCTTTCATTCTTTTATTGATTTGTTACATTTACATTATACATATTTACATAGAACTAGTGTGGTGTAGTGGCTAGACTTTTGAAATGGGAGTTGGGAAATCTGGCTTTCTAGTCCCCTTTTGGCCATGGATGCTGACTGGGTGAATTTGGACCAGTCATAGATTTTCAGCCCAACCTACCTCACAGGGTTGTTATTGATGTGAGGATAAAATGGAGAGTAGGAGGATTATGTACAGTGCCTTGGGTTCCTTAGAGGAAAAAAGGTGAGGTATAAATGCAATTAAATCAATAAATGAATAATTATCCCTCCTTTTCCACCAAAGAGGCCAGGATGATGTACATGGTCATCTTCCTCTCCATTTTATCCTCATGACAACCCTGTGAGGTACCTTACGCTGAGAATTAGTGACGGCCCCAAACTCACCCTGTGAGCTTTATGACCCAGTAAGGATTTGAACCTGAATTTGAACAATAACCTAGGGGTGCAGAATTTCAGGTCCAGAGGCCAAATCCAGCCCTCTGGGGGTCCTAATCCGGTCCTCTGAGGTTCCCCACAAGTCCACACACCCCTTTCACTTTCCACCAGGTACCAATCGTCTGGTGTTTTCTTGATTTTTGTGCAGTTTTCCCTTATTCAAAAATATTGAAATGCCACTCCATAGGCTTAATTCCAAGCACTGAGAGCTTTTAGTTCAAATAACCTGGTATTTTTGGCTTTCAGCTCCTCTCTTCCCTGGAATGCATCCTCCAAGAGCTGTTCTGAAATCAAGTCTCAGGCTGAAAGAGGTTCTGCTCTGCTGCACTAGACCACATTGGCTCTCATGGCAACCTGGTGAATCCAGGTTTTGTTCCCCTTCACATCTCTGACTATAAAGTGGACAGTATGTGCGTGTCATGTATGTCCGGAAAAGTTTACCCACTTCCAGATGAGTTAGAAACTTGAAATTTTACACACTGATAGGTCTGGCTGTACAACCTACTAGAAAAATCTAAAAATACAGATTTTGGAGTTTTAAGTATTTTTTAAAAGAATTTAATAAAAAACTGCAGGTTATGCCTACTACTCCCCGCATGCCTTGGGCGGAACTCCCAGCATGCCTTGGGTGGAAGGCCAGACTTACCAGCCTTTGGTGGCCATTGTGATTCCTAAGGTCAGCCTCAAGCAAACAACCCAATTTCACATAAAAGGAAACATCCCACATAAATGGCCTGCATCCATTTGCAGTGCCTCCTCCCACCGGCTGTGTGTGGTTTTAAAATCATAACTAGATACAACAGCCTGACTTTGAGAGGCTGAAATCTGGACATGCTCAAAGGAACCCCATCCTGATACTGCTGTTTTCTCAGAAACTGGGGGGAAGCTCACATGCAGCCTTCATCCTTAAGAAGGAGGGAGGGAGGAAAAGGCATGCCCAGAAATAGGCTCAATGATGGGGAGCAAGTAGGTGGGCCAGCCCTGACCCTCCAGTACATGTTCCTGATGGAGCACTTGATGGGCAAGAAGTGCAGGCCAGGGCAGTACTGGCAGGACATGGCAGGAGCTGGGCGTGTCCACTGACAGCTGCTTACTTATCCTTCTTTGCAATACTCCTCCTCAATCCTCTATGAAAGAGCAGCATTGGCAATGAGAGGAGGGAAGTGCCTCTCAGAGGACGTGGGCAACTGCAGGCCACCAAAGGCATGCTGGGAGGTGTAGTACTGGCATGTAGAGTGGCTGATTTGTTTAAAACTTACCTCACAGGCCTAGGACTGGCCTACCTTGCAGGGTTGTTATGAAGGTGAGAGAGGAAAAAAGAAATGAATTTAATTTGTTTAAAGGTTAACTCAGAGACCTAGCACTGGCTTGCTACTTTAAGATGATTACCTCACAGACATATATCTTAGGTAGGATGACCATATTTTGGAAACCAAAAAGGAGGACAACATGGTCGCCCCCAAGGGGGCGTGTCCAGTACCAAGGGGGCGTGCCCACCTGAACATAGCCTTGGTCACATGTCTGATTTTACAGCACCCATTTAAGACAAATCTGTTCTACATAACATCTTAATGTTAAAATCACTGAAATAAAGAACAAGTGAGAGATTCAGTGTATCTGAAATTAACTTCACTCACTCTTACTTTTGTAGGTTTTGCTGTACTTTGAAGCTTTTGCTATACTCTGTGTGTTACATTCTCCCCTTCCCTCAAATATCTTTTCTGACTGTATCTTCACTCATTGCAAGCTGCTGTTGTTGTTAACAGGGTTTGCTACTGGCCCCAGATCTGTTTCAAATTTGGTATGGCTAAAGCTCTACCTAAAAGCTATCATGGTGTCAACTTTCAGCTCTTTATCTTTAAAAATGACAGTTTAAAAAATAATAATTTTAAAACCTCATTTTTTAAAAAAAAATCCTAAAAAATCAATGGATGAACAGATCTGTTTCGAATTTGGTGTGGCTAAAGCACTACCGAAATCCTATCATGGTACAAAGTTTAATCCCTTTAACTTTAAAAATGACAGTTTTAAAAATAATAATTTTAAAACCTCAATTTTTAAAAAATTCCTAAAAAAATCAATGGATGAACCGATCTGTTTCAAATTTGGTGTGGCTAAAGCTCTACTTAAATCCTTTCATGGTGCAAAGTTTCATCTCTTTATCTTTAAAAATGACGATTTTAAAAATAATAATTTTAAAACCATAATTTTTTAAAAAATCCTAAAAAATCAATGGATGAACGGATCTTTTTCAAATTTGGTGTGATTAAAGCCCTTCCTAAGAGCTACCATTGTGCCAAGTTTCATGTCTTTACCTTAAAAAATGATGGAGTTATAAGCATTTTTGTTAATTCCCATTAGAGCTGCTCTTTGGGGGGGAAAATCCGGATTTCCCCTCCCCCTCCCGGACTTGCCATCACTTGTCCAGTCATATGGTCACCTATCTTAGGGACCCAAGCAACACTGGGTAGAAACTTGAAATTTGGCATGCTGGCTGTACTATGTACCAGAAAAATCTAAAAACATTAAATTTTGGATTTTAAGTATTTTTAAAGAATTTATTTAAAAAAACAAGGCTGATGCTTTCAACTCCCAGCATGCCTTAGGTGGAACTCCCAAGAGTCTTTTCTTGCCACCATACTATGACTCATGGTCATGACCAGTACAAATTGCTATTATTCCTTCAGGACATTTCATAAATAAGTTTTCTTCAGCAGGAGATATTGAAAATTGCTCTATCATCTATGTGACTCCATACCAGTGGCATAATGCCACCAGCACCATAAGTTAGTGGGTTGACCAGTATTGGGCAAAAGGCAGGATACAAATAAATATCATCATCATCATCATCCAGGGTCATGTGCTGTTTGCTATTAATGACACTATCTGGGTTAAATAGCAGCTTTGGGGAAATTTGAACCAGGAAAACAGCATGGATGGGTGCATGGGGGAGTTAAATTCTCCCCCGCTACAGCCCTGATCACAATTTGGTCCCCAAAGCTGCTTTCTGTTAAGAAGGCGGTATGGCCAATCTTAAGCATGCTATTTAAGCACACTTCAAGTCACATGCAGTTTGGCTCTTAATCATTCTGTGTCTTCACTTCCGTATGTACGCACTTACTGTAGTGCAGATGGTTAATTTATATACAAGTTCATTTAACTAAAATAAAATAAAAAGTGCCATGGTGAGTCTTCAGAGCACAGGTATGTCAGATAAAAGCCCCAAGTCACCAGTGGCCTTGACCACCCTGGCTCTCTGCCAAAAACTTTTAAATGTAGATATTATACAGTAAATTATGCCAATAAATTATTCTGTGTCCTGGCTGCTTTCCTCTTTTCATAATAATAATTTCAGAGCATATGCATACAACAGTTCTCCTCGTCTACTGAGATCTGCTTCCATACTATGTGTTATTCAGATATTTGAGCAATGCCGGGTATATTTTGAAAACATATTTTTAGGTTTGCATTTTTTTAAAACTGGTAGAAAGAGTGTTGTGTGTCCTGATTGTTTTTGCAGTTTAGACAGCTGCTCTGGCCAAGGCATGATGGGAAGTGTAAGCATTATTTCAGGTAAAACAAAAATGTGGTTTATCACAAAGCTCTAATTTAAAATACAGTTCTTATTAACACAATTTCCCATTTATTCTAACAAAAGAATTTACTAACTCAGCCAAACTAAAAAAACCAACCAACCTAAAGATGAATAAGTAGCAGAGAAATTTATTATTTATGAAATAAATATTATAAACATTATTCATAGACCTGACCAAGCCAGGCATATCAGCTAGTCATTATATAAAGTTCTTTGAAAAAGATGCAATGAAGAACCACCAACCCTCAACGAATTGTTTAATGTCGTCCTGCATGGCATGGTTTTCAATTTCTGCTTCTGAATCTCACTGAAGAATTATTATTATTATATACCGCCCTGTAGCTAAAGCTCTCTGGGCAGTTTACATAACAGTTGATTTCAATTTTTTGGCACATTCTTTTCATTTCTGTTGAGATTACGTTCTCCTGATAAATTCTACAGTTCTGTCATCATCTGAAATTACAAAGGATAAATAGAGCTCTCAAACGCTTTTGACAGCTTGGCTTGGCTGAACAATACATCTCATTGGGAAATGGGCCAAGAGAAATGGCCAAAAGGTATTAAAAACTCAACGTATTGTTTGGAGGTTATTGCACAGTTCTGAACTTTATGATGCGGGAGCCCAGGGTACTGACTTTACATAAACACACGAGATGTCCACTCCAGGTAGGGCTGGAAAGGCATCTTGGCTAATTGCCATTCAGTGATGACAATATCAGTAAAGATAATTGCTTATGTTCCTCTCAATGTTCATAAACTCCGCTGGAAAATATAAAATTGTTAATATCTTCCTTGTGCTAAGTGCATTTCCTTCCTCAGACACATACCCTCAGAAGATATTGTCCCAAAACACAATGGAACGGTGAAGTGGTGATTGATAACATACTGAAATGGGGGCTTAACTTCGGTTAAACAGTCTAATCATGAACTCTTTTAATTGGGCACCAGAATGAGAAACCCTCACTAAATGCAGTCTCTTGAGGAATCTTTCCCAACTCATAGACAATCTATTACTTTCCCTTTTACTCTTCAAAGACTGCCTGTTCATTATAATTAGAGGCAAGCAGCAGTAATGATTACCTCAATAAGCATTGACCCAAATGCCTGGAGAATAACTTCAGCTCCGATGTGTATAGACATAATCATTATTCCTATGCCAGCAGCAAGTCACAAAACGGCCCATCTTTGATTGCAAGCCTACTGTATGCTTGCTTCCTGTGAGTAAGCCCCATTGAACACAGTGGGATTTCTTGCTCAGAAAACATGCCTAGGATTGCACTGTAAATGTCAGGTGCTAAGGTCTGTAGAAAATCTGTTGTATCCACAACAAATTAAACAGAATAAATAGCAATGCCCAAATCTGTTTTAAGAGTGTGAATATTGATGTCTCATTACCAGGTAGGGAAAGCCAACTACAGTGATGAAACTGGTGCAGGGCCAGGCCAAAAAACAAACCATGAGAGCAATCTCACATTTCTGACTCCTACGTTCATAGCATGCAATCATATGTGTGAAAAATTCAAGTGTAACTGAGGCCACAGCTACACCTAAGGTTTATCCTGGGATCATTCAGGGTTCACCCCTGCCTGAGTGCTGGATCCCCTGTGTGTCACCTAGATGAACAGGTTTGACCCCAGGACAATCTTGGGATAAACCTTAGGTCTAGCTATGGCCTGGGAGTCAAGGGAAAGGTAGAAGTACAGAAGAAGAGTCCTGCTGAATCAGACTAAAGGCGTATCTAGTCCAGCATTCCATTCCTGACTGGCCAACCAGATGCCAGAAAACCCATGAGCAGCACTTGAATGCAACAGCACCCTTCTACTTACATTCCCCAGCAATTGGAGGTAATCTATAATTACCATGTCTGGTAGCCTTTCATGTTCTCCAGCCCCAATCCCTCCTGTGTCTCAAAAGAGGCTTCACCCATTAATAGGGTGACCATATGAAAAGGAGGACAGGGCTCCTGTATCTCTAACAGTTGTATTGAAAAGGGAATTTCTGCAGGTGTCATTTATATATATGGGGAATCTGGTGAAATTTCCTCTTCATCACAACAGTTAAAGCTGCAGGTGCCCTGCCCTCTTTTAAATCTGGTCACTCTAGTATAGCTTCTGCAGCTTTAACTGCTGTGATGAAGAGGTTCACCAGGTTCTCCATATATACAAATGATACGTGCTGAAATTCACTTTTCTATGCACCTATTAAAGATACAGGACCCCTGCCCTCCTTTTCATATGGTCATCCTACCCATTAACCCACCATTTCTAACTCCAGGGTCTTCCAGGCCAGAGGCTGTGACCATACCAGATTCAGAGGGAACTCTTCCTATGCAGTCCTCACCATGCCCACCTCATAAGAGCCAGCAGCTACCAAATCAGGTAATGGCAACTAGCGGACATTGCCAAAACATATGATTTAAAGAAGCATTCGCTGCATCGCACCATCAGCAATTAGCAGAATTAGACAATCCCTTATTAAAGAGACAAAGACCAGATCTGCACCTTGTGTCAAATCATTACAGTCTCATCATGGTAACTCTATATCCCTTTGGCACATACCTCATACACAATGACATTTGTTGCGGTATTTTGGATAATGTGGAATAAAAAGCAGGAAATAACACTAAGATAGTGGTATATAAAATGTGTAATGTCCCCCAACGGTTATCAATGGAATTCAATACCACTATAAAACAGTAATGTAGATCTAGCCATTGTGGTGTTCAATAGTCATGAAATGAATGTTTTTACTGAATAAGACACAGCCTAAAATCCATAGACATCACAGGTGGAATCATAGAATAATACAGTTGGAAGGGGCCTATAAGGCCGTCAAGTCCAACCCCCTGCTCAACGCAGGAGTCCACCTTAAAGATGGCTGTCCATCTGCCTCTTGAATGCCTCTAGTGTGGGAGAGCCCACAATCTCCCTAGGTAATTGGTTCTATTGTTGTACTGCTCTAACAGTCAGGAAGTTTTGTCTGATGTCCAGCCGGAATCTGGCTTCCTGCAATTTGAACCCATTATTCCATGTCCTGCACTGTGGGATGATCGAGAAGAGATCCTGTCCCTCCTCTGTGTGATAACCTTTCAAGTATTTGTAGAGTGCTATCCTGTCTCCCCTCAGCTGTCTCTTCTCAAGGCTAAACAGGCCCAGTTTTTTCAGTCTCTTCTCATAAAGCTTTGTTTCCAGGGTCCTGATTACCCTCACTGCCCTTCCCTTTTGCTCTTTTTGCCTTTTTGGAAGATAGGAACAACACTAGCCCTCCTCCAGTCATTCAGTACTTCGTCTATCTTCCATAATTTCACAAAGATAATAGACAGTGGTTCTGAGAGTTCTTCTGCCATCTCCTTTATTACTCTAGGATGCAGTTCATTGGGCCCTGGAGATTTGAATGTTATCAAAGGAATTAGGTGTTCCTTGACCATTTGTTTATCAATCTCAAACTGTAATCCTTCAGCTTGTACTTCACTTTTGCCAGGAGGGTCATAGACCCACTTTTTGGAGAAGACATTTTGCAGTGGTGCCCACAGCAGTTTATCAGATTCCCAAATATGCCCACCAGTCCAAAAAGGTTGTGGGACCACTGCCATTCTGCAACATTTTATTTTGGCACAGAAATTCAGCCTCTCTGCTCCACAGACAGGTCAAGAAAAATCAACCTAATGTTTAAATGGCACCAAACTGCCTTCATTAGTAGATATCTTCCAAAGAAACAGACATTCAAATACTCGATAGGGGCAGAAAGAATTCCAATTTTTACACCATTCCATCACTATGGGATAATGATGCCCCACAGCCTAAATAATTCTAAGGCTTATGACTTGTTTATCTGGCAGCTATCTCAGCAGCCAGCCCATTTGCAATGTAGATGATAAATATAATTCCACCAAATCATTCCAATGAGAGACCAAGTAGTTTAATTTGGCCGATATGGAGCTGAAAGTAATAAATATAATGAAGATAAAAGCAAGATCACTTAGTTTTATTGCATATTTTTGAAAAACTAAATAGGTTATCTCTCCTGCGGTGCTTTGCACAAAGTATTTTCAAATGAAGATCGAGAGACTGACGGCCAGTGATGGAGGAACAGTCTGTAAGAATATATTGGCTGGCTCTTCACTGTTCCAAAACAGTTAACAAGCTGTCATTTTTGAAAGTCAGCTGTCAGCCATTATTTCAAGTTGCTGTTTTTCTCAAAAGCAGTGAAGCCTTAGTTTGACGTTGCTTCGTCTGAAGCTGCTGCAAAAGCTGACCATTTTTGAAGAGTGGATTTTTCCATAGTCATTTTCGGCAAATGGTTTAGAATCTGGGTCTACCTTTATAGGTGGTGGTGTCTTTGTGGGTTTTTGTTTGTTCTTGTGAAATGTGCAAGACTCACTCACACACTGCCAGCACGTGCACGAACACACACACTCGCTCAGGATCACCCACTCCAAAACACACACACACACACACACACACACACCCATTCACTCAAACAAACAGGCACCCTATTCACCCATACACTCTCTCTCACACACACCTTAGTCTTTCCTCCTCCTCCTCCTCCTCCTCCTCCTCCTCCTCCTCCTCCTCCTCCTTCTTCTTGCTTCTTCTCTTGCTTCCAGGCCTTCTCCTTGGCCAGCGCAATCGTGCTGGAGGACATGTTCCCGGAAGTCTGGGAACGCATCCTCCAGGGCTTTTCCCTGGTAACTTGGGGCCCAGTCGTGGTTGCCCCAGAGATCCCCATTTTTCCAGAGGTCTCCAGGGTTTTCTAGGTCATCTGGTCACCCTAAAACAAGCCCAATTCATTTCGGCCTCTCTTTCTGTTAGGCCTTCTTCCGGGGGTTGTAAAAATGTCTGCAGAAATAATTTACAACAGAATTTCTCTTGTCTATACACTGGTGACTAGAAGGCATCAGGACAACAGATGAAAACTCCATTGTAGTCTCGTAGTCATAACTGTGCTATGATTTAAATGAGTTTAATATGCAAAACTGCACATTCTTCAACTGTGTATGCAGTTTTACATATTATCTGGATCTCACTCCGGATCCAGTTCCAGAGCAGATCAGGGGAGGTCCAGATTGACCCGAAGCAGTTTGGGCCCGATCCGGAAGGTCCAGATCAGGATCCGAAGCAGTTCGGGGGCCCTGTGCACAGCTCTAATTTTATTTTTATTTTGAATACATACATGCAAGTATAAAACCACCAATGAAATTCAGCAATTGGCATCATTTTGTCCCTAGTCAGAAGTTGTGAGACACTTAGTTCATATGGGTTGTGAGGTCTTAAACATCCAAATACACTGAACACACATCATATTTGTAAAAATAATTCATAGTTACATGTAAACAGAACATGAAAACAGCCCAATACAGATACATACAACTTTGATATCTCCTCTGCATATATTCTCCAATTTTGCATAATGTCATTATTATTATTTTTATTATTTTATTTATTTTTCAAACCAATCAAAATCAATACAGAGAAAAATCGTGTCATTTTTCATCTTAAAAATACATGTGTCCTGTGCACTTGCAGGTTGTATAAACAGATAAACTGCATCTGATGAAATCCATGAAAGCTAATACCAGAATAAAAGTGTAACTTTTTAAGGTGCCAGAAGACTCTTTGTTGCTTCGGAATAAACTGGTTTCTAGATCAAAACAAGCCTAAAAATAGCACAAACCTATGCAGGTGTACTCAGAAACAAACTGCATGATATTTAAAGCAGTAAGTATTATAGGATTGCAGCCCAAAAATAATTTTTGCATCTGCAGGAATCTGAGGAGAACTTTTGACAGCAAAAGCTCTGGGAGTGTGAACTGCCTCATTAGTTCCAGCATATGGTAACTTGGATGTCTACTGTTGATAAATTATATAATCACATTTTTAACTATTCTGATAATCATGTTACAAAAGACAGCTGAATTGTAGACACACTGATGCCCTCAATCTAGCAAGGGTCTGCTGCTATAGAAATCGGTAATCCTGCATCCACAGTTCAAATAGTAGATACCCTATTTCTTCGATTCTAAGACACACTTCCCCCCCCCCCCCATATAAACATCTCTAAAAATGGGGTGCATCTTAGAATCGCGGGTGTGTCTTAGGGTTTTTATTTCTGTTGGTGGTACTGTAATTAGTGTGTGTCGTACAATCGATGGCATCTTACAATCGAAGAAATACGGTATATTTGGCATCCATATTAAAGGCAAAACTGAAGTACTTTGGCCACATAATGAGAAGACAGGATACCCTGGAGAAGAGGCTGATGCTAGGGAAAGTGGAAGGCAAAAGGAAGAGGGGCCGACCAAGGGCAAGATGGATGGATGATATTCTGGAGGTGACAGACTTGACCTTGGGGGAGCTAGGGGTGGCGACAGCCGACAGAAAGCTCTGGCGTAGGCTGGTCCATGAAGTCACGAAGAGTTGGAAACGACTGAACGAATAAACAACAACAAAGCACTTTTTATGGTGCTTTATATCTGCTTGACAGTGTGGAGGACTAGTGGAGACATAATTTTCTTTGTTATTAATGTTGATGGTTTCTTCTGGTTTTAATTGTTCCTCATAAACTGGCAAAACAAGAGGGGTCTTACAGTTCAGGTGTTCCTTACAGTTCAGGAACTTGTAGCTCCATTTGTTACCAAAACAAAAGTAAAAATTTAAAAACTTAAATTCAGTTTGTAATAATTGTTTGAATACACTGTACTTTTAATATAGCAAATGTAATAATTTTATGCCAAACCAACTTTACATAATTACATTTTATATTCCTAAAGCAACAAAGTGACTTTCAATCTGTAAAAAGTGCTAATATTGCATTTTTTTTCAATTTCCCCAAATATTTCCAGAAATTTTACATCTCTAGTTGAGGCTTTAAAGTAACTAACCACACAATGTCTACTCATGAGTAAGTCTCATTGGGCTCAATGAGACTTTCTTCAAGGTCAGTGTTCTTAGCATTGCAGCCGAAAAATCTTTGGCGAAAGAACGTTTATGGCTCCGGAAAACTGCCTTTCTTTTGAACTCAGCTGGCCTGCAGAAGAGGCACAAGCAGAATGACACATATCAGGACCTGCCTTTAATTAATTTGTAAAACCTTGTAAAAGTCACTAAGGTGCACTGAAGCGCCATCTCTTTAGCAGAATGACTAAAGGGATTCCAAACCGAATTTCTGTAATGAGGGTTGTAATGAGAAGAGAAAGTGTCACATGAATCGTTCTCTATGCTGGTGACTGGGGGCTCTGCTAACATAATCCATTAATGTTTCAATCCTCAAAATAAATATGCTACAGGAATGAGCCTTTACTAAACTGACCTGGGAAGACTGCTTTGCATTAATGGTGGGCAGACTCTTTTTCCTGTCAGGGGTTGCATTCCCATAGGACACGTTAGAACTGGGTGCAGTGGAGGCTTGTTCCTCCGATTTCAGCAGGGGCGTGAATCCATTCTAGGTTTAGTGAGAACCAGCCAGAACTCTAAAAGAGCTATCCAAGGTGCTGAACATATTTGAGAGATGGGGTTCAGCACCTTGGATACAGCAAAGTCTGGTGGCTGTGATGTGAGTGGGGCAGTGAAACCACTCTGGGTTTCAGTCAGAACCTGCCAGAACTCTAAAGGAGCTACCCAAGGTGCTTTGCATCCAATAATCCAATCCCAAGTGCCGCTGTATTGAGTTCACAAATGAAAGGATCAATGCCTCTACTGTGGCAATGCAAGGAGGCAGCCCATCTCCTCCTGTCACTAATTCAATTCATTGCTGGAATTAGATTTTTTTAAAACAACAACAACAACAACAACAACAACAACAACAACAACAACAACAGAATTTCATTCTACTTGTTCTAATACACATTGATGCTATGACCCTATGGAGAGGAGGATAGGGTTCCTGTATCTCTAACTGTTGCATAGAAGAGGGAATTTCAGCAGGTGTCATTTGTATGCGTGCAGCTCCTGGTGAAATTCCCTCTTCATCACAACAGTTAAAGCTGCCCTCTTGACCATATACAAAAGAGAGCAGGGCTCGTGCAGCTTTACTTGTGATGAAGAGGGGATTTCACCAGGTGCCGCATGCATGCAAATGACAGCTGCTGAAATTCCCTTTGCTATTCAACCATTAAAGATACAGGAGCCCTGCCCTCCTTTCCATATGGCCACCCTAGCTTATGCACATTAGTGCTAATGCTGAGTTGCACAGATGTGGTGATGAGGATTAGTGCAACACCCTCCCAGCTAAAATAAAAAAAACCAATCCACAAATTGCAGAAATCCAAATTCATATGAACCTGTTGCGAATTTCTCTGACATCTCTAAGCAATGGCATATTGGCATTTACACAGCTCAGATTCATGGGGAGTCTTGTAGGACTGATAATGGGTGAGAAATAGTAGGAGTAGCAGTAGGGGGTGGTTATTTAGATTTTCTAACCTGCTTTTCAGTTTGAACATATCAAAGGGGGGGGATGATTAAGAATAAAAACAGCAATTTCATAGAGAAATACTTCCGTTAAAAGAAAAATACTTTCTTAAAAGACCATAGATTACCCATAGCACCATGGATCACATCCCAAGTTCAGTCCGTGTAGTACTGGGTTAATTACATAGGCCCCATTCAGACAACATGCTAAACTATGCTGCTTAACCACAAAATGGTTAACAGAATGCATTAACCTTAATGCATTCCATTAACAATTTTGTGGCTAAGCAGCATGGTTTAGAGTGTTGTCTAAAGCCATAGCTAGACGTAAGGTTTATCCCTGGATCATCCAGGGGTCAAACCTGTTCATCTAGGTGACACACAGGGGATCCAGTGCTCAGGCAGGGGCGAACCCTGGATGACCTTAGGTCTAGCTGTGGCCTGAATGGGGCCATAGGTACAGCAGGGAGTTCTAGCATCAAGGAGCTACAAGGGGTGTCAAATGAAAAGTAGGTCAAGCTGCATACATTAATACCCCAAAACAAATGCTCCCAGTGAGGTTGCGAGATCCTGAGCCAGAGAGAATGCTTTTGTGTTTAAATGCTTCAAGGAACTAGTGAAAATGCTGCAGAAGCTGAGTTCCATAGGATGGGGGAACCTTAGGTCCTCCAGAGGTTGTTGGACTACAATTCCCATCTGTCCCATCCAACATAGCCAATGATTAACAATTATGGGAGTTGTACTACATCAACCTATGTACTTCAACAGGCGTTCCCTGTTATAGGGGTATTTTATGTTTGGGGGGGCGGGCAGTGATATCTGTACCTGAAATGGTATAGCCAGTAACGCATACATCACTTGGGGCTTCTACTCTTCAATCTGCTCATTATCTTAATTTCCCTCTCACAAGTTTTTATTGTTTATAGCCAATGGCCATCACAATACAAACGCAAAGCACACAAGTATAAAACAGAAAAAACATTTGATACAAAATAAAGCAAAAATTATCAGGATTTAAAACATTCCTTCTGTTTAACCCCCTTAGGATTTGACAGTGGTATGGTTTAGAAAGGCTGCACTTATTTTTCTGGCAGCTAGCACAAATAAAACTATCCTGTAGCTGATGAATTTGTCCACATCAGCCAACAGCCATCTAATTTTAAAATTGTCTGATTAGCCTTCTAAGGTGGTCTGGAATGGGAGGATAAATTTAACCCTGGGCAAATTATATAATGGGCAGGATAGGATATAATGTATGAGATCTTCAATATGCCCTGCTTCGCATATGCAAAAGCACTCTTTTACAGGTCTATTAGAAGCCGGATACTCAGTGGCCATCATTTTAAATCTGAGCTGGGTAAAAGCATGCCTAACAGGGAAAAAGGTTAATTCTCACAAATAAGTAGCCCTTTTATTATCTGTTTTGATATTGATATACCAAGTAGAAAATTTACACTTTTTTATGTATTCAGAATCTCTTTTGGCATCTTCAGAAAACACAAGATCTCAGAACTTATGATCGGATACGTCCTGCATTATTGTTGTTACGGGGAGCATCTTAATTATATAATGTGTAGCTGCCCCCCTCTTTTGCTTCCATACTTGTGTGGAAGTATGGCTGACCCCAATTTGGATCAGGACTGATAAGCACCAGGACGGGAGGATTAAACCTTTGGCAACAACAGAGATCTTTCTTTCTTTTTAAACTCCCCATGTGTATGTGCGGGGTGAGGCGGGGGAGGGGTAATCTCAGGAAGCAAATGCAGGAAGAGAGGCAAAATCCTCCTATCCCATTTCATGCTCCTTCCAAACCAAATTAGGACCACACAAACTTATTCATACATGAGAAAGTAGCAGGTGGCTCCTACTGTCGCCAGCTCAATACCTTTATGTTCTCAGTATTTTAACAACCAATTTAACTTAAATTTAAACTTTGCTGCCTTAATTCCATATTTTAATCTATATCAATTTCTGCTGTGTGGTTTTATCCTGGTTGTGCTTTTTATATTGTATTTTGTATTTGTGTTTTTAGACTGTTGGTTGTTTTATTATGCTTTTCCTGGTTTTAATTTTTGTGAACCGCCCAGAGAGCTTTGGCTATTGGGCAGTATAAAAATGTAAGAAATTAAAATACCAGGAAAAGGGCCTTTTCTGCTGTGGCACCCTAGCTGTGGAATGAGCTCCCTAGAAAGGTTCACCTGGCACCTACATTGTACTCCATCCAGTGCAAGGTGAAGACCTTTCCCCCGTAAAATTTTAGCATTTTACCATCCTAGTCTGCAAATTTAAAAAATTGTGGTAACATGTTGATTGACCCTCAGCTGTCATTGGAAAAGGATTCAACACACACACACACGAGCTGTCGAGACGCTGCATAGCAGCGGCATCATTGCAGAAGGCATCAAGGAAAGTAGCTGGAAATAGTGGCCAGAGTGTGAAAAAAGCCACCCTAATGACGTCTGAAAGACTCAGCATATTTATGCCCTAATACATAGCAAGGGTTATTATTTTCCTTTAGCAGCTGAACAAAATGGAGGCTTTACTACCACAGCAACTGGCAGTGATCTGCTCATTATCTTTTCCTCACCTGGGGGAGCCACAGGCCCATCACTGCCCTCATATTAAAAGTGGTCCTCTTTACTTGTAGCAAGATATCCTCTTTTCATTAGATCTGGAACTCTTTTCCCTCCCCGCCCCAAACTGGATGGATAATCAAAGTGAATAGATCCTTACGCTTGGGTAGCTAATCAACACGGCCGACTGTCTGATTGCTTGAAGCTAAGCGCGCTTTCATGTTTGGCGTAATAATTAGAATCGACACCCCACCCCTGATGAAACACGAGCCACTCAGGGCCTAATTTACAAAATATTTAAGTACTAGAGGTTGTGTCAAACAAAGGAGAAAGCAGAACGAAAGAGCCCCATAAGTATCGAGGCTTGGGAGGGGTTGGGGAGTCTCCTGCAACTGAAGTTTAACCTTTTAAATTAATCAAAGTTGGGCGGAAGCGAGGGATGTCTCTTAAAACACTTGCTGTGTTCCACAGAGAGACCATCTGTTGGAGCCAGTCGAGATTAAAAACAAATCCTGGAGATCAGCTGCACCTGCTTGTATTGTAATAGACGGTGGAGGAATGGAAGGGTTTGGGCATCAGGCAAAAGCTGTTTGATCATCAAATGTGCACACACGGCTCGTTATCTTGCAATGCCCTTGTCAAGTATCAAATAATTGGCCACACATCATCCAGGTGAGGCGGGTCTTATCACCCTGTCATGAGTAGCAGATTTAAAATGATTTCCACTTGAGCCTTCATCCATTGCTTCCGTTGTGTTTTTTGCTGATTCCCTCTTTTTCCTCTTATAAAGGTGAGTCATGTTGTTTTGCCAGACTGACAAGTGGGGAAAATAACCACTGCTGTTAGAAAGGCTGGAAGGCAGTGACCAATGCAAAAGTACTAATTGAAAGTTATCTGCTCATCCATTTATTTTAGAGCATAAGGAGAGCCGTGCTGGATCAGACCAAAGGTAGGGTGACCATATGAAAAGGAGGGCAGGGCTCCTGTATCTTTAACAGTTGAATTGAAAAGGGAATTTCAGCAGTTGTCATTTGTATGCCTGCAGCACCTGGTGAAATTCCCTCTTCAACACAACAGTTAAAGCTGCATGAGCCCTGCCCTCTTTCGTATCTGGTCAAGAGGGCAGGGCTCCTGCAGCTTTAACTGTTGTGATGAAGAGGGAATTTCACCAGGTGCTGCAGGCATACAAATGACACCAGCTGAAATTCCCCTTTTGAGTCAGTTGTTAGAGATACAGGAGCCCTATCCTCCTTTCCATATGGTCACCCTACCAAAGGCCCATATATTCCACCATTCTGTTCCTGCAATGGCCAACCACAAGCAGGACATGAGCACAATTTAGCAGTCTCCCATCTGTGTTCTCCAGCAGAGGTCATCTTATGCTTATCTTCCATGGACTGTCTCATCCCCTTTTAATGTTGTCCACTTTGGAGGTCATCACTATTTCTGGATGGCATTACACTCCCCCTGAAAGACTGTGTTCACAGCTTGGGGGTGCTCCTGGATCCATTGCTCCAAATGACAGCCCAGATAGATGCGATGGCCAGGAGTGCCTACTATCAGCTTCAGCTGATACACCAGCTGCGCCCCTTCCTAGAGTTGGAAGTCCTAAAGATGGAAGTTCACGCGCTGATAACTTCGAGGTTTGACTTACCTTTGTGCCTAGTTCGGAAACTTCAACTAGTGCAAAATAAGGCAGCCAGGTTGGTCACCAGTTCATCTAGGGGTAACCATATTACGCCAGTTTTAAAATCATTATACTGGCTGCCAATTAGTTTCTGGGCGAAGTATAAAGTGTTAGTTATTACCTTTAAAGCCCTACATGGTTTGGGTCCAGGTTACCTGCAGGATCGCCTTCTCCCGTACAATCCACCCCACACACTCAGGTCCTCAGGGAACAATTTACTTCAGCCAGCAAAAACTAGATTAACAACTGTTACCCAGAGGACCTTCTCTTCTCAAGACTGTGGAATGGCCTGCAGGGAGAGATCCGCCAACTCAATAGTCTTTCTGAATATAAAAAAGCAATAAAGACTGATCTCTTCCAGCAGGCCTATCCAGTCAAATTTTAAGACGTCTGGCTGTTATTTTAATAATGTATTAGTTTTTATATGTTTTAATCATTTTTATGTGTTTTATAATATTTTGTATCTTATGTTGTTCCCAGCCTCAATCCAGAGGGAGAGCTGGGTAATAAATTATTATTATTATTATTATTATTATTATTATTATTATTATTATTATTATTATTATTATTATTATTATTATTCCTCCCCTCCCTTCCCTTCCTGTTGAGATGGGAGAGCAGGTTAAAGTTTGTCTCTCCCCCCTCCCTCCCGCCCAGCAATAGTGATCCAAGTTGCTGTTTTCTCAATGCTATTAACAGTGACCTCTGCTGGCAGAGGGTGAGGCTAACGCCAGTGGCTGCTAGTGACTCTGATGACAGTGGGGCTGTAAATCCACTCTGGGTTTCAGCCAGAACAAGCCAGAACTCTAGAGGAGCTATCCAAGGTGCTGATATCTAGCCCTAAACTAGGCTCAGCACCTTAGATAGCTCCTTTGGAGTCCTGATTTGTTTAGAGACTAAACCCACAATGGATTCCCAGCCCTACTGACCATCTAGTCCTGATCCATCACTGCAATTAGCAGCTGGGAGATGGGCAGTGCAGAAATTGATTTAGGACATTTATCTGTAGCCCTTCATCCTCTCTGATGTTCAAGGAGGTGTAGAACTAAAATATATAACTTAATACAAAATATCAACAAGCAAATAAAATCCTTAAAAACAGAACAAGGATTTGTGACGAGGTAAAACGCCTGGGTAGATAAAAATGTTTCTGACTTGTGCCAAAAGATTGCACTGTAGACACCAGGTGAGTCTCTTTCAGGTGCATGTTGCATCACTGGTGAACCACGGGGAACCACTGCTGAAAATGCCATCTCCCTTGTAGCTGAATGGCATACCTTTGATGAAGGAGGTACCTGAGAAGGACCTCAGCAGAAGATCTAATGCACCTTCAGGAATTTGGTTCCAAAGTCATTTAGAGCTTTAAATACAAGCACCTGAAACACCTATCCATCTATCTATCTGTCTATCTATCATCTATATATCTATATATTGTGCTTTTCATCTATTTATGGAGGCACTCAAAGCAGCTAACAAGATCCAACAAAAAATCAAAATTAAAATAACATTGTTAAAGTTATAAAACACACACAACAATAACAGCATAGGGGGAAAAACATATCTTCCTGTTTTCCCCTGGCCTTCCTGTTTTCCCCTCCCTCCCAGCCTCTGGCCTCACTATTTCCCCCCTCCCCCACCAACCACATTAGCTCACTTTTGACTAGCCAGCCCCCCACAGCAGCCATTATGGGACTAGCCACATCCTGTTTGCAGTGGTTCCCACAGCAGTTTCTCAGATTCCCAAATGTGCCGCTGGGTTCAAAAAGCTTTACATGTGCCCCTGCCAGTCATCCAGTGTAGAGCAGTCAAGTGTAGAAAAGGAAGTATACGCATGTGTGAACTGGGCAAAAACGCTAATTTTCCACCTTCGGATGTCAGAATGAAAGGGCTTCCTCCATGACATTGCAACAATTTCATTTTTCTATTGCCCCAAAGCCCAAGCTTTCTCTGTTGTTTACAGAGGCTGGTTCATTGAAGTGCTAGGGGGAAAGGGGAACAGGATTGGACTTTTTACTTTGATGTTTTTAGATGTGCTTTGGACTTCAAGTCCCAACAGCCCTAGCTGTGATCAGGAATGTTGGGAGCTGTAATCCAAGATATCAGTACAGCAAGAGGTTGGAGAAGGCTGCTGTAAGCCTTTTCCATTGACAAGCTCCCCCACCCACTGATCGCTCTACTTGATGAGCCCTGCTCATCTGGGGATCTAAATCAGCTTGTCTTGTTGCAAGGTCAGGATCTTCCCATCACTTTTTTGCTTGCCTACTTGCTGGGTACTTGTGAAGAAAAAAAAGCATCACGTGTTCCCTCCAGCTGATACTGTAAATGAGATTCTGACCAGAAGCAGAGCAGCGCCAGAATGTGCTTCTTTCCAGATGTCTCAGCTTCCAGCCTCTCTCCAAGGTGCTGAATTCCGGATGCCTGCTACGTTCAGTAGCAATGAAAAGAGCTTTCCAGCTCTCTCCAGAGCACCAAAATTCTCACCAGGACTAACAATGATCCAATTCAATTCATTAGCTGGGATGGTGGCGATGGCAGCAGCATCTCTCTTGGCTTCTTTGTCACAACAGAGACAAGTCCTTCCTTTAAGAAAGAAGAAATCAAATGCACAGGTATAAGATGGGGGATACATGGCTTGCCCATAGTATGCGTGAAAAGGACCTTGGATATGTAGTCAATCACAAGCTGAATGTGAGTCAGCAGTGTGCTGTGTCTGCAAAAAAGGCAAATACAGCTTTAGGTTGCATCAATAGAAGTATAATTTCTAAGGCAGGATCTACACTACTGCTTTAAAACAGTTTACAACAGTATTGACAACTGTTGGGGCCTAGGACATATACAGTTTTCAAACTGTTTTCAGAGTGTCAGGACCTGCTTAGTATAGATCTGGCCTAAGTCACCGGAAGTAATATTTCCAGTCTACTCCACATGGGTCAGACCTCACCTTCAGTTTTGTGTCCACACTTTAAGGATTCAGATCCATTGGAATTAGGGATGGATGGATTGTGCAAAATCTGTTCTATTTCTGTTTCATGGATTTTCAGGCACATTTTGTTTCATTGACCACCGACTGTCAGAATCACATTTTTTTCACTTTCTGAATTTGCGAATGTGCAGATTTGAGCACATCCCACATGCAAAAATGCACAAATACCCCCAAAATGTGCATTTTCATGCTTCATCCTATGGGTGAAATATGCATTTGGGGTTGATTTTATTTTGCATATTTTCCACAAAGAAATTTGCACAAAATTCCTGAAGATTAGAAAAACGCTCTTTAAGACTGCAGAATCTGCCCGATGGGGGGAAAGCCAGTCTGATGCGGAATCCATGGGTCATAATGATACAAATCCAAACCCATGTGGTCCCTTTGTGGATTTCTTCAGCATCCCTAAGTGGAATGGATTCAGAGAAGGACAACAAAGATGTTCAGGGGCCTAGAAATTAAGCCCTGTGAGCAAACATTAAAGAAAATGTGTATGTTTACCCTTTACAAGAGAAGACTGAGGAGGAATATGATAGTATTTTTCAAATATTTAAGGGTTTGTCACTCAGAAGAGGGCTGCAACTTGTTGTCTATCATCCAAGACTGTAGAATGCAAAATAACAGACTTATGTTAAAAGAAGTTGGATTTTAGTAGAACATCAGGGAAAACATCCTAACGGTCAGAGCAGTCAGACAATGGAACCAATGGCCTAGGGTGGTAGTCTCTCCATCACTGGAGATATCCAACAGAAAGTGGACAGGGATCTGTCAGGGATGCTTTACGTTGGAGTCCTGCACTAAGCAGGGGGTTGGACTCAATGGCCCCTTCCAATTCTATGATTCCCTGATTCTAAAGCAAGTTGTGACAAAGCAAGTATCAAATCCTATGGGAGCCTTCGGACTCTATCCATTGCTTTTTCTCATTTCTGTACCCATGGAAGAAGTCCATTTATACCAGATGGTGGTCCAACATATCTGTAGGGAAGAGGGGAAACTTGTTTACACTGAGAGTGGCTCTGAGCCTTGCCCTGGGGTTTTCAGAGAAGCAGCTATCTTCCAAAATGTGTCAATGCACCTTTTGAATATTCCCCAGATGATTATACCATAGAATCATAGAAAAGTAGAGTTGGAAGGGTTCTATAAGGCCATCAAGTCCAACCCCCTGCTCAATGCAGGAATCCACCTTGAAGCATACCTGACAGATATGCTCAGCTGCATCTTGAAGACCTCGAGTGCAGGAATGCCCACAACCTCCCTAGGGAATTGGTCCCATTGTCGTACTGCTCCAACTGTCAGGAAGTTTTTCCTGATGTCCAGCCAGAATCTGGCTTCCTGTAACTTGAGCCCGTTAGTCTGTGTCTTGCACTCTGGGATGATTGAGAAGAGATCCTAACCCTCCTCTGTGTGACAACATTTCAACTATTTGACGAGTGCTATCATGTCTCCCCTCAGCCTTCTCTTCTTAACGCTAAACATCCCCAGAGTTCTTTCCATCTTTCCCCATGGGGCTTTGTTTCCAGACCCGTGATCATCCTTGTTGCCTTCCTCTGAACCCCCTCCAGCTTGTCTGCATCCTTGTTGAAGTGGTGCCCAGAACTGGATGCAATACTCAAGATGAGGCCTAACCAGTGCCGAATAGAGAGGAACTAGTACCTCGTGCAATTCGGAAGTTATACTTCTATTAATGCAGCCCAATATAGTGTGGCCTTTTTTGTAGCCACATCACATTGTGATGTGGTATCTGGAGGAAGGGATTAGCAGGCCGCCTTGGGTCGTTGCTTTAGTCTCTTTCTATTATGATTATGATATTTTTTTTCTTATGCCGGTTGCAACTTTTTTTAACCAGTGTGGAACTACATCCCTTATGTAATTCTGCAGACCTCAAAGAAACAATCACACATGATATATATTTTTAAATTTTGTTTTAAAGGATGCACTCCCCCCTCGAGGTCCTTGCACATGATGGATCCTGCTACTCTGACAGCAGGCTCCCACTGCCTGGGCAAATAAATCATCCTACCCCAACGTGGTGTTCTCCAGCTGTGTTGCACTACAATTCCAATCATTCCCAGCCAGGATGTAGTCCAACACAGCTAGAGGGTGCCTGGTTGGGGAAGGCCAAAATATGTGATATTGCCCCTTATATCAACACATGGAGCCTTGCGCCTGATCAGGGAATCCTAACATTGTTCTTCTTGGGTCAGACCATCTAGGCAAGTGATCTGGCTCTGACAGAGGACAGCTCAAGGCAGGCTACACCTTAGAGTCTAACATGAAAAGTTGAAGGTGATCGAATAGATGGCTTCATTTGCCCAAAGCTGCCTCCCCCATTGAAGTGAATGAAGAAGTGGAATGTGACAAAAGGAGGTCCGTGTGTCTGTGCATCATACTAGAAAAAGGAAATGCAAGCCATGAAATGTTTTAAATTGAGCATCAATAATTTGCCCAACAGTAGCAACGAAGTGAGATCATTCACCCTTAATTTCCTTTTTTAATGCCACTTTAAAAACACCATCCTAACTATTAGGCATCTTCTCAATATGCAGCTCACTTCTCCCACTCCATTTCCCCTGCACAGTTAAGTCTCACTTGACTGATTATTGAAATGCCTGATACCATTTGATGCACTGAGCAAAACGTACATCTGCTTATCTCTGACACGAACAGCTGTAGAGCAGATAAAAGCTGAAGTGAAGTGCAACCAAGGGGATTTCAATATAAGGCGTGAAACTGCATCCTAAAGATGGAGAGTCAAGTTGCTTGCCAGATCACAGCGATAGTACCATTATGCATGAACAGAATTTTGTAATAGTGCAGGATATCAGCCAAGAGCCTGCATGATCCTACGGATTTGAAATGGGGTTTCATTTTGTCAATGGTTTGATGTGCTCCCCCCTCCCCACATTAAACCAAGGGAATTACTGAACTGCCAAGAAGAACATTGATTAGAAGTGTAGTGTGACTCAGGCTGAATCGACAGATACTAGTAGGGCTCCTGTATCTTTAAACAGTTGTGTGGAAAAGGGTATTTCAGCAGGTGTCATTTGTAGGCATGCAGCACCTGGTGAAAGTCCCTCTTCATCACAACAGTTAAAGCTGCAGGAGCCCTGCCCTCTTTTGCATCTGGTCAAGAGGGCAGGGCTCCTGCAGTTTTATCTGTTGTGATGAAAAGGAGGAGGCAAACTCTTGTGCTCAAAGACAGGAAGGAAATTTATTGTGCTCTACACATTTCGGAGAAGATGTCTCCTTCTTCAGGAGCTGTTTTTAGTTCTTTTGAAATTCCTTGACTGCAAGAATGACAATATTTTCTTCTTTTTTAGGTGCTTGTATATGCTGTTTCTTGAGCATTTCACCTGGAAATTTCACCAGGTGCTGCATGCATACAAATGTTACCTGCGAAAATTCCCTTTTCAATACAACTATTAAAGATACAGGAGCCCTGTCCTCCTTTCCATATGGTTAACCTAGATACTAAATGATATTAATTCTCCTAAAAAGTCTAAACTTTGTAGAAGGAATCTCTGACTCTATCATGGTGCCATTTCCCAGAAGACATTGTGGCCTACCATGTTGGCAAGAGTAAACACGTTTACCACTTTGTCTCACCTTGAATAAATTCTCCTGACTGGAACAGATATGTGACCTTCATTTTGCATCAAAGGGTTATGCAATTCATTTAAAAAGGGGGTGGGGAGACATAAAACATCTGGTTTGTTTTCCTCTTACAGTTTGTTACAAAGTATCTCATTCAGAGTGAAACGTACAGACTCCATTTTGAGGCAAGGCCAACAAACTAGACATTTTCATCCTCAACATCAGTGGTAGAGTGACCATATGAAAATGAGGACAGGGCTCCTGTATCTTTAACAGTTGTGTTGAAAAGGGAATTTCAGCAGGTGTCATTTGTATATATGGGGAACCTGGTGAAATTCCCTCTTCACCACAACAGTTAAAGCTTCAGGTGCCCTGCCCTCTTTTAAATCTGGTCACTCTAGTATAGCTCTTGCAGCTTTAACTGTTGTGATGAAGAGGGAATTTCACCAGGTTCTCCATATATACAAATGACACCTGCTGAAATTCCCTTTTCTTTGTTGTTTATTCATTCAGTCGCTTCCGACTCTTCGTGACTTCATGGACCAGCCCACGCCAGAGCTTTCTGTCGGCTGTCGCCACCCCTAGCTCCCCCAAAGTCAAGTCTGTCACCTCCAGAATATCATCCATCCATCCTGCCCTTGGTCGGCCCCTCTTCCTTTTGCCTTCCACTTTCCTTAGCATCAGCCTCTTCTCCAGGGTATACAGGAGCCCTGTCCTCCTTTTCATATAGTCACCCTACCACTTAAGACCAAAGGTTTACCAAAGACATGCTCCCAGTGGAGATGGAAACTCTTAGAACTGGTTTGTTGATGAGAATCAATGCACTTGCATAAAATTTTGATCTCTCCTTGGGGGGGTGTTTATGGGGACCCAACCTGGCTAACACACACTGATACAGTGGTCAGTTGTGAAGTGCACTTCACAACTGACTGCTGCACCAGTGTGTGTTAGCCAGGTGGGGTTACACTTAGAACACAAGAACAAAATCAGGATTGAGCTGCATTCATTATTGAAGTATAGTACACTTTGAAGACAACTTCTCTAGGTTGGTCAAAGTGAAACCAAGGCTTCCCATAGGCAACTAGTTGACTACAGTGGGAACAGAATGCTGAACTAGATGGACCATTGGCCTGATCCAGCATAACTCTTCTTATCCTCCTCAGCAGTGACACCGCAGGTATAGTACATTCTTTTCAGGAAGGTCCACATCACACCCTCCCTATTAGCTTTCAGTAACAAGTTAAACCCTTTTTTCTTCTGAAGAGCTTTTCACTGAATCAGGTTTTAAGCTGGAGTTTTTTCCCCCTTCCTTGTCACTGCTATATATAATTCTGTATATTTGTTTTTATGCCTCACTTTTGAATGTAAGTGTGTTTGTTGTTGTTGCTGCTGCTGCTGTTTTAAACTACTCAAAGAGTTTTTCTCTCGAATTGTATAGAATGTGAACTTGGGGGTGGGGAGCCTAAGCTTCTAATAGGAAATATACAAACAATACAAAGAAACAACCCACAGTGAGCTTCATAGAGAATAAGGCTAAAATAGTTAATAATCATGATGGCTATGAAGGTGTAGGGTAGAAGCTACATTTTGTGGAAAGACCTCCGAAAATAGACTAATTTTAAAAATAAGCAACTGTGCATAACTTATAAGCCATCATAGCTTAAAGTGATGTTCGAACCCATCCCTGTTCTTGCTTATTCCGCTGTTCAACCACTTTCCTTATTCTTTGTGCCTTTGTATTTTTCCTGCTGTTTTTATGAACATTAAAAGCTTTTCATACTTGAGGAGCTTTATATTCATTCATTCATTCAACATGCATATGCACTAATTCATAGTTAGTCCTTGTTCCATCTAGTGCCATGCTTTATCAAAGTAACAATGGTTTTTCTTTCTTTTTTTAAAAAAAGACATATTTGTTAAATTTTGAAAGAAAAGCAAAATGTAATCAATTCTAGTGACTGAGAATCCATTTTTTTCATGTACTGAATGCCTAGTTATGACAGAACTTGCCTGTAGATCTCCTATCACCAAAAATGTGACATACAAATCAATTGTTTCCTTGTCTCCAAGGCAGCAATAGCAAGTGCTCATTCTTTTTAAGCAAAGGAAATCCAGACATCATGAAAGTATGTCTAGTAGTTGTTTCTGTCTCTAAAGAGCTTCTGATTCTAGGTGATGAGAGGATAGCTTTTACAAACTGGTTTTTTATTAGTACTGCATCAAAACAGTGGGGGACCTGTTTTAAATAGACATTTTTGCCTGCTGTAAATTGTGTTCTTCCTTTTATTTGTGTGTGTGTGTGAGTGAGTGAGTGTGTGTGTGTGTGTGTGTGTGAGAGAGAGAGAGAGAGAGAGAGACAGAGACAGAGACAGAGAGCCTTGCTAGACCTGCCGGATAAGCCGGCAGGGAGGAGGGGCAACAGCGCGCTAGAGTTAGCGCGCGCCGTCGCCAGCTTCTAGACCTACGACGCGAAGGGGCAACGGGAAGCCCCATAGCATCGTCCATTATTTTATTTTATTTTTTCGTTAAAGGGGCCATGTGCGCCGGAGAGCCGCCGGACAAGGTAAGTGGGTTTTTTTAAAAAAAATTAAGCCCCCCCTGCCCCTGATGGCCCTCCTGCCCACTCGGCCATCCTCCCCCCATCCCCCATCCCCGATGCCCTGTCCCCGGCTCTCTGTGCCTCGCCCCAGTCCCCGGCTCTCCGTCCCTCACCCCCGTCCGCCATCCCCGATGCCCGGCCTTCTCCCCCTCCTCTCCTGCCAGGTCCGGCCTTCCCCCCCACCTCTCTCCCCCCCCCCCGGATCCCCCCACTGGCCCAATGAGCGCTGTGCCCAGTCCATGGCTTTTCCCAGCTACTCACGAGTAAGCGAGCAGCTGCAAAAAGCCACAGACCCTGCTAGACGTTTTGCAGCCCTGGCCTGAGGCCGGGGCTGCGGAAAAGCTGAGCCATAAGCAAATTCGCTTATGCTGGCTTAAGGCAGGTTTCAGCGCAGCCTGACCCCGGATTCCCCTGTGCATCATCTGGATGCACAGGAGGGAAACCGGGCCTCACACCACGCTAACGCCTGTTCTAGCAACGGCCAGAGACAGAGACAGAGGGCTCATCTACACCAATCAGGATATTCCACTATGAAAGCAGTATATAAAAGGCAGGAGCCACATCAAGCAGGATATAGCGGTATGAAAGCATTATATGGCATGTATCAGTGGGCCCCAACAGTTGTCAGTGCACTTCAATACCGCTATAAAGCAATGGTGTGGCTCCTGCCTTTTATATACTGCTTTCATAGCGGAATTTCCTGCTTGGTGTAGATGAGCCCAGAGACAGAGGCCTTAGTTAGACCTAAGGATTATCCCAGGCAAATGGAGATCCCGGCGGCTCTCCATGCCTGCTCCCGGGATCCCCTGTGTGTCATTTGGATGCACAGGAATGATTCTGGGACAATCCTGGGATATAGGCCTGGTCTAGCCATGGACAGAGACAGAGGTTTAGCACCCTTTTGCAAAAGTATATAAAACAATTCTCAATAATGCAAGTTTGGGGGTTAGACGGAACATGCCCCTATTGCCAAAGCAACAGGGCAGACCCTCCCTTGCCCAGATATAATCATGCAGAGTCAGCTAGTTGAGCCTTAATGGGGATACAGATTAAACTGCACATCTGGATGTACATTCCATTTATATTAGTGCAGTATGGATGGAAGACATCTGCATCTAGGTGTGCATGTGAATGCAGATGTCATCCGAACGGAGTGCCTCAGGATGCACAGCCCTGTTCACACAATGCCTCGACTAGTAATACATAATGATGGGCTGCTAGATCTGGATCAAAACAAAACAAATGTCTCTCCACACAGTACTGGCAGGCAGTGAAACCACGGGCTCAGCATCACAAGTCAGGGAGTGTAGGCTCAGTTTCCTGGACAATAGGAGTGCATTCCCTGTCTACCCTTGAGAAAAGGTCTTACCTTTTCTCAAGGGTCACTGAATGCTAAGGTTTGAAGCCTTCACTTCTTGGAAAAGAGTTGCTGGAACAATGTCTGTCTCTCCGCTCCCAGACCTACATATCCTGAATCATTACTAGAAAAACATTAAACAAACTAACAAACATTTATTCATTAACAAAATGTAGATGCTGCCCAATAACAAAGTTCTCTGGGTGGCTTTCAATAACAATAAAAGACAACTAGAAACAATAAAATATAAAGTAGAATAAAATCAATGTAACATACTTGACAATGTGCATGCTCTTTATCATTGAGGCATTTGTCACTTACGGCACTCTGTTAAGAGCTAAATATCTGCATTTCCCCTTTGCTGTATACAGGAGCACTGGAATGCAGAAGGGATGAGGGTTTAATTAAGCATTGGTCATGGGCTGCTAGGAAAAAGAAAAAGCTTTCAGCAGTTTTCTCCATTCCTCAGCTGTTGCCTCAGAAGTTACCTGAAAGTATGCCAAGGACCACTGATGGGCCACAGATGAGACTTCACTGATCTAATTGAACGCATCACATGAAAGACGTATCGCTCCCACTAATAGCAAACTCAGAGAGTGTGTGCTGACAGCATTGTAGGCAAAATGGGGTCACTGAGAATTGTTTTTAAAGGCTTCCACAAGCTTGGGGTTCCCCAAAGAGCCCAATAAAGACTGAACATGTCATTAGCAGGTGCAATATGTATTCCAAGTGACCTGTTCAATGGGACATGCTCAGTGGCCATGGAATGTTGAAGGTCTGCAGTGGGGAGGGATGAACCCAAAACCAATGGGGAGGAAGGGAGGGAGTATTCCAGATGAATGTTATAGGATGTTTTTTCTGCCTAAACATGCATCAGATAGCACCCTTAAATAGCTGAGATACCAAATTATAGTCCTCCCCTTGCCTGCCTCTTCCTGAAGTTTCTGTGGGTCTTTTTCCTGCAGGTGGTGGTTCGTTTGTTACATTATATCCTGTCTCCCCCCCCCCCCCCGTGAGTCAAGGCAGTGTACACAATCCACTTCCATTTTATCCTCACAACAACCCTGTGAGGTAGGTTAGGTTGAGAGTCAGTGACTGCCCCAAAGTCACCCAGTGAGTTTCATGGCCCCTACTGTGGGAGACTGGGTTTCAGAGCCAGGATTGGACTTGGAGGCTAAAGAAGAAGGAGAAATACATTAGCCAAGACAGGAACCAGGGGAGGAAATTCTCCAAGTCTCTCAAGGAGTCAAAGAGGAATCTTCCAAGGAGGTTACATTATCGGACAGGAGGCTCAGGCTCAGGGATTATCCTCTCTGGCCCTGGGAACTCAGTCTTTGTCGGAGGGGGACGGAACATCAAAATTGACAGATCCCAGAGTCTGCCATAGGGTCAAGTGGGTGGAATTGATTGGTGGTGGGAGGTGGTCCACTAGGTTAGCCACTCACCAGAGGTTTCAACTTGAGGACCCTCCCTGAAGGAGGGATTCATTAAAAGCCTGTCAGGCATTGGGGAAAACTGTCCATATAGCTGATATGGACAGCTATGTCAACTGCATTGCTTTTTTAGACTAAGCAAGCTTAAAAGACAGCTCCTAGCATTCACACTCCTTTCAGCGATGAAGAGATATCTATTTACTGAATAAAGCTTCACGGATTGCATAGCAAACATCTTTATTGTCTCACATCTCAGCAGATGGGCTTGGAATCATGACAAGTGGGGACTAAATCTGGAACACCTGAGTCCCAGTCCCATACTCCAACCACTACACCACATGGGCTCTCTTGTCCTTTCCTTCCTTCCTCCCTTTCTGCCTGCAGCAATCACCTTTTAACTTCTGCTGCTAAGGGATGGGAAGAAGGTGAACCCTGTAGTACCAGGGCTCTCCCAGACCAGACATATATCATTGTCTACTTCCAGACAGGCAGGTTCAAGCTACACAGCCACAGGTGGGCCAACAGTCACGTACCTCCTGACCCAAAGACAGACTAAAACGTCTCCAGGGAAGGGGGGGCTTCTACAAATGAGCACAGTCATGATTCATACATTTCGTAGACTGTATCACATAGGATATTTGGTGGCCATGTGCCCTACTTTACAGAGGAGACTCCTCTATTTTAAGGACTGTCAGAGGAGCTGAGACCTTCCATGTGCTAAGCATGGGTTCCCCCACTGAGCTACAGCCCTCTTCTTTAAATGGGTGGACGGCACATCTAAATGCACTTACAAACACCAAAGCAGCAAAGATTCACAGGCTCCATGCACATACAAAATGAACATTCAGGATAAAGAAAAGCTAAGCCTCCCTGCACTACTTAAGGTGCAATCCCAGTGCAAGTTTAGACATAAAATAAGTCCTACAACTTCCTGGCTGGCTGGGGAATGCTGGGACTTGTAGGCAGTGGAGGCTGGTGGCTCTAAGGCAGCCTTCCTCAACCTGGGGTGCTCCAGATGTGTTGGACTACAACTCCCAGAATGCCCCAGCCAGCTGGCTGGGGCATTCTGGGAGATGCAGTCCAACACATCTGGAGCGCCCCAGGTTGAGGAAGGCTGCTCTAAGGTCATGGGACATTGAATCCGCTCTGGGGTTCAGGCAGAACCAGTCAGAACTCAAAAGGAGTGATCCAAGGTGCTGTACTCTATCCCCAAATAGGTTCAGCATCTTGCATGGCTCCTTTAGACTCCTGGCTGAAACCCAGAACAGATTTAGAGCCCCACCAGGTTACAGGCCTTTTTCCCTGTCAAAATATGCACAGGGGTGCACCCTTAATGTGCTTTTGTTTGTCTATCCTGTTTTTTGAGGGAAAACGCTCGAAGCATGCCACCCCCTGCCAACCTGCAGCGTGCAGAAATACAGCGAAGAAAAGTTTTCTACCATGCAAATGGCAACAGCATCCACTGTGTGGGCAGGCTGGCCTCCATTTTGCATCCACAACAATACAATACAGGTGTGAGGGGAGCAGTGTTGCCTTCAGCTCCAGGGAAATGGTGGACCTGGTACTATGCCCAAATCTGTCCTCCAATTTCCTGAAAGTTTTCTTCCCCTGTGAAAGGGCCTTCCATTATTCTGCCTCATCCTTAGGGTGTTTTATAATTTATTTTTCTGGTGTTTCTGAGCAAACCTAATCACTGTGAGGGTTTATGTGTCTACCGTGTGTGCTGTCTGTGTGTTTTCTTTCTATTGCACATCTCTCCATTGCTCCAGCCTCCTACGCTGCCTGCGCTTCCTGATCTAAAAAAGCCCTATGGGAGGAATTACCTCATGACTTCCCCTGGGCTTGAAATGTAGGAAGCCAAGGAAGCTACAGGCTGCTGTAGAGATGACTGCAGAATGAAAAACAGGACACTTGGGTCCACTGCTCAGCTAACTGCTATGGAAGTTAAGCACAAGAACCTGTCATGCCCCTATTTGAGGAGTCCTCCTCAGAGGAGAAGCTGGAGGTCCTGGAAGCCCAGGGCACCCCAGACCAGGGTCCGCCATCAGAACCACAGAAGCCTGAGACCTCAGGGGGAGTGGTTGGGCCATCACTGTCAGGAGAAAGGGACTCTGCCTCTGAGGTAGAGGCTGAGCAACCCCCTGGTACCCAGGAACATTATCTCCTCAAGAGACAGGCTAGTACGGCTCCTGCGTGAAAGAGTGCTCACCTCCAGAAAGGGTCTCCTCAGGAGAAAGTGACTCCTCAGGAGTAGGGCTCTGAAAAGAGAGGTCTGAGTACTGCAGCTGAGCAATAGGTGGGGTCCAGCAGGCTCTGGGATTAAAAGCCTTCATTAGAAGCACTGGAACAATTTGATCCATTCTGCCTTTGCCTTGCATCCTGAACTGTGCCTGAGATTAATGCCTTGTTTCCTGCCCTTTTGGACTGCCTAATGATTCTGTTTCTGGACTGTGCAATGTACCTGAGTGATTTACTGTGTTTGGCTCATGCTTGCTGTCTTAACTACTCCTGCTGCTGCCTGTTCCTCTTGTCTACCTGCCTGTGTTCTGTTCTGACTACTGCCTGGACCGAGACTACCTTTGTTGTAACCAGGCCCTCGTCTATACGACAATGGAGGCTTGTCTATACTGCTTTTTTACCCCAACCTAAATGCGCTTATTTGTGTTTTAGGTTACAGGATGCAGCCGTCCATTCGCCTCAGTGCTGGGTTTTTAACTGCAATAATGCGCATATTTGCATTTGCGATTTACTGCGACTTTTAGATCGGGTCCAAGTTTGCACCATGTTATGGCTGTGTATCTTTGGGGGAGATATGTAGGATTTTGATATGTGGGAGGAGTTTTGAGGGTAGGATAACGTGATTGGCCCATTTCCCAATTTCGCACAAATCTGTTGCCTCCTTCATTCGCACTGATTTTAGTTTGAAGTCTCTCTGCAGAGCTCCACAGAAAAAGCTTCTTAAAACAAATTCCCTCCCTCCCTCCCTCCCTCCCTCTCTCTCTCTCTCTCTCTATATTGCATTTCTGTACTGCCCAATATGCAAACTTTTCTGTAGCCTCGTTCTCCCCCCGGGTGCTCCTGGTTCATGGAGGCTGTTTCTTTGAATCTCCTTATGAGGAGCAATGGGAACAAAGCGGGAAACAGGCAGCCAGCCTCCTTCCTTTCCCTCTGTAGCCTCAGCCCCCTTCCCCTCCCCCGCTTGGTTTGTGTGTTATATTAGTCTGCGGAGCTTCGCAGTTAAGATTTATAGCTTCGTTGGCTTCTACCCTTTATCATCATATATGGGATAATGTGCATTAATAACTCACTATAATAATAATAATAATTCAGGAAATAAATCACTGTTGCTGCTGCAGTGTGACACTCTTTACCTACATTTGAATAAACAAAATATCAGGTTTTTATTTAATGAGGAGCTATCCCACTGGAAATGAACACCTGAGGTAGAAGTATGATATGACAAAATCTTGTTTTAAATCAACAAAGCCCCATAGCTCCTTCTAATAGCAAACTCAGATGATGAATGCTGATGGAACATAAACTAAATTTGGAAATTTGATATGCTTGGGGGAACCCCATGGGTTGCAAAAAAAAATTTTTTTTTAATCCCACCAAGGAGGAAACCGAAGGAGTACTGAGTTTGATCTGGAACAGGAAAATGGAGGTGAGATGAAGGACTTCAATGGTCTGTTGTAGAAAGATGTGCCAGTCTTGCTAGAACCCTGAAAAGTGCAGGTTCCACTAGAAAAGGAGAATTACTTTTTCTTCTAGTCATCTTGAAGAACTTCCCAATCACCACCTAATAGCAAGTAATGAGAAAAGTAATTCACTTGTCCAAAAAGGAGATCATTCTGAAAATATTTCCTTAGTTTATTGCTCTTTGCACATCTAACAATTTCTCTTTACCCAGCAGCAAGAATTTTAAGTCAATACAGCCTCAGTAATAAGGGCAATTTGTGTCTCTGTTATGAATTCCACAGGGTATATATCGAGAACAATAGAGATTTCAATACACTTCCTTTCCTTGCACACTCATATTCTATTTCTCTGTTTCTTGACATTGTTAGCTATTTTGATCGAACACAACTAATCTTTCAAAATTCTAGGTTATTATTTTTCTTCCCATTCCAGTTTTCCTTAGACTTAAAAGCACTCCAGTGAAAAGCTGCATTTTTAAAAAACAAAAACCCACACATAATCTTTCATTGTAACTTGAAACAGATTACTGAAGAATGATTTTTAGAACTAATTTTGATATCCATTGTTCATCCCGTTTACCTCTGTCAACGGAAAAGATGGAAATAGCTCCCTCCAACTGATTCTACAAAGCCAAACTCAGTTACTGAAAACATGTAACATTAAACACTATCACATAATGAGAGCAGCTTCAACTGAGGTTCTTTTTAAAATTAATATTTAAGCCTTTCATGTCTAAAGAGCATGACTAATTTTTTTTTAAAAAAAGACAATAAAAATTAAAAGTTCATTGTTCATCTTAGAGCAATTTGTCGAAAGTCACTAGCAGAGTCTGAAGTATTGTGGTAATAAAATATGTTGTATTTTCAAATGTTTATAAATTTTCTCCTCCCTATTTGAGGGCAGAGGAATTGGGGGGGGGGGACTTCACTGAATTTCTCCAGGGAAAGGATAAATTCTTCAATAGTTTCTCACAGATAGGGCTCGTCACCATTGGAAATGGTTGTAGCACAGTTTATTTCTCCTGGTGGTGGTGTGTTGTTCCACCACTGCAAGTAATCAGCAGCAACTGCATTTGCAGCCAGGGGCCCTTCCACACGTCGTCCCCAGAGCGCATCTATTCAACCCCAATGCACTCTGAGGATGATCGCGAAACTTCCCTGTAAAAGAAACGATGAAAAGACGTCCTCGGCGCCACCCAGCTTCCTGCTCCTCGGCCGGCTTGGAGAGCTTTTTTTGAAGACGTTGGGAGAGAGAGCTTCTTCCGCTCTCTCCTCTGCCTTCTTCCGCCGAGCTATGGTCCCGGGCGGGAAGCAGGAAGCTGGGTAGCGCCGGCGCGGAAGACGTCTTTTCGTCGTTTCTTTTACAGGGAAGTTTCACGATCGTCCTCAGAGTGCACTGGGGTCGAATAGATGCGCTCTGGGGACGACGTGTGGAAGGGCCCCAGTCCCCATTTTAAATCCTCTGCAGTCTTTGATATCTAGCATTGTTCTGGGACACTGTGGGGTGAAACAGCCACCATCTAAAATGAATTGCAGTGTGGGAAGCCAAGTAGGCTGCAGGTTGCCAGAAATATGTTCTGCCTCATCCTTTCTACACCTAAGGGTTATCCCAGGAAAATAGAGGGATCATCCCTGTCTGCTCCTGGAATCCCCTGTGTGGCATTTGGATGCACAGGAACGATCCCAGGATATAGGGCTGGTGTAGACATGCCCTATGACTGTACAATGAAAGACAGGACACCCACACACAAGTATGAGAACCATAAATAAGCCTGTCCCATGAGAATTTGTCCAAAATTTTCTTCTCCTTTGAATTTCTTTCCTATCAAGTTGAATGAGAACAGTCGTGGGGGGGGATGTGGGAGAAATTTTGGCACAGCACCCAGTTTAAAATCTCCCTGAAGAACAGCGTAGTTTGAAACACATGCACATTGGAGTGGATTCAGAGTTACTTATAGAGTAGACCCATTAAAATGAATGGGATTTATGTTAGGCGCTTATGTTAGGAATGACTTCAGTCCCAGTAGTTTCATTGAGTTTACTCTAAGTATGAGAAACTTTGGATCCAACCTATTAGATTTATAAACAAACAAATTAATACATGCTTCATAACTGTAGATTTCCCCCCCTCTTGTTTATGCTTTGCTGGGTCCAACTATTTTTCTTATCATTATCAACAATAACGTTGTTGCAATCACCCAGGAGCCAGCTGAAATAGTCTTAGTGCTCGTGTGTAGGTGTGTTGCCTAGGCTTCTGCCTACACAGAGATTATTCATTCACACTTACCAACATAGACAAGTAAGCCTTGATGTTAATGGGCAGCAAGTAGGGAGTCTTCAGGCAGCCTATCAAGCCAGGAGTTAATGATACTTCTTTTAGAGGTCATTAACTGAAGCTGTTGGTTATGATTCCAGTTCATTTCCTTTAAGGATGGTGTGCCGTGAAAAGCATTAAGCTCCTTTTAGCCTTTCCATCAGAAAATACTAGAGTGGCCACGTATGAATTGCTTAAAAACAGAGGATGAAAGAGGTGCCAATCTGCATGAATTTGCATATGCTAATTTATGTGTGTATGCAAATTTAGAAAGAAGTATTATAATTTAAATAGAAATAAAGGATTTCTGTTTGTGAAAGACTGTGACCAGGTGCAGTGGTACAGGTAGGTAAGTTTAGATCCTGGACTTAATGGTTTTATTTATTTATTACATTTATATACCACCCCACAGCTGAAGCTCTCTGGGGGCGGTTCACAAAAGTTATAACAGTAAACATTAAAAAGTATACAAAATTTAAAAACCATCAGAAACATAAAAACAACAGTATAAAAACAAGAGTATCCATTTAAAAAACAATAGTTCTGGGGGCCCCTTCAGCTGTGAAGCACAAAACTAGCATTTCTCTTCTCTCCTCCACTCTGACGTTCCATGGTTTGCAACTGTTTTGAACTTCCCCATATCTTAGAGGGGGAAAAACAAAACCAAATAAACCCCCCTTTGCCACCCCACTTAAAAAACAAAGGAAATAAATACTCTGAACATGTGCAGTTTCACATTTAAACCCACTGAATTCAAAGCAGCATCTAGGCTACAGGAATAAAGAGCTTATTTCTGCTGCCCTGAAGCTAAACACATGTACTTGGGAATAAGCAGTATTTTTTGTAGGAAAGAATAGTATTTTTTTAGAGTAAAAATAATAAAAATGAGCATCTGCAACCATGTACATGCCTGCCCCATATAAACTCAACCAATGCCCCAGCTGCTGCATTTTGCACCAGCTGAAGTTTCCAAACATTTTTCAAGGGCAGCCCCATGTAAAGCACATTGCAGTAATCCAATCTGGATATGAGCAAGGCACGTGCAGCAGTTCTGCTTGTAGCAGTCGTTGCATTAGACCTACGTATTGGTAAATATGTGCATAGAATTGATCTGCCAAACAAATATCGGGAGGTACCATTTTTGAGTTGCACCTAGTTCAAGTGTAGAATATACCTATGTTTTAACTTTGGGTTGTTATTTTTCTCTAGCCTTCAGCTTGTACTGCGCTTGCTTAGAGAACGCCATGCGTCCGATCTACTATCTGCTGCTACACATGGTGTTCCTGCTTCCGACATCTTCAAAACTAGCCAAACCACCTCTGAATTGCCTCAAATGGCATTCATGGTTTCAAATTACCCTGGCTTTGAGTGAATTGGAAGGAGACTTTTAGTCTACCAGGAGAACAAGGCAGGACGCAAAGAGGGGGAGGAACAGTGAGCTAAAGAGGTTGCAAAAGAGAAATAGCAAGGCTAGAGGCTGGGAGGGAGGGGAAATAGCAAGGCAAAAAGGTAGAGGAGAGAGGGAAAGAGCAAGGTTAGAGGTTAGAAAGGGAAAAAAGACCAGCTGCTCTGTTCTGGTCCAAGTGAAGCCCACAGGGCTCAGTACCGGGCAGCAAGGAATCACGGCAAAGCAGACCAGGTGGCTGCCTTCATGGTTCTGGGTTGGCGCCACCTCCCTCCGAAACCCCACAGTTTCTCTCTCCCGGGGTGGCGTCGGGTAATCCCAACGCCAAGGAGGGAGCGCAGGGTTTCCTGCGGCCATCCAGCTCTTCTGCCATTTGATGTCACTGGCTTTTTCAATCCGCGGCTTCATGGGAAAGCCCCGTGGTGGCTACGAAGCTGCACTGCATCATATAACTGATGCAGTGCAGCTCTGCAGCCACACGGAGCTTTCCCCACGTATTAGGCACTCACCCACAAAGTTGCAGCAGCCTGGAGAGCTCCTAGCAAGCCACTCGCTCCCAAGAAGCCTGAGACCAAACTGAAGCCTTTTATGCTGCAGTCCCAGACACCACCCTTTCCTTCAGAACGGAAGCCTTAAAGGGACAGGCCTCTGGCCCATAGCCTAGCAGTCCTCCATCTCTCTGAGTGCTCATGCCTGGCATGCTGCCGGCATTGGTGCATTGGTTCCCTGGAATGTGGGGCTCTTGTAGAAGAGGGTGCTGGTGTTAGGTTCAGGGGTCTCTGGCAGTTCAAGCTCAGAGGCCTCTGTCAGCTCTGCAGTGATGCTCAGACCTGGAGTTTCCATCAGTGACATGCCTCAGAGTTCATGTCACTGCTTGGTTCCTGGATCATGACACTACCTTCACATTTCCCAAGGTTTTCATTTCCTTTTTCCTTATTTTTTTTAATGGGGAGGGGAGTTGATGCCATGGGGCCTGTAGGTGTCATGTGGGACACCCCTTCTAAGTCAATGGAGGAAGGTATGCATTTAGGTACACCCTAAAATGTGCCCCCAATGCATATTTTTTCACCTTTGAACAGCAACAACAAAGCTTGTATTAAGAAATGGGGATAAGCAGACCGAGCTTCCAGATGGAACTCGGAATACCTTGACAACCTCAAGCCTCGCTTATTCTCCCATTCATAGTGTGAAGGGAGCGCTTATTCATTACATAGGAAGATAGTTCATTTCTTCCAGGCTTCACCAATATAGCCTGTCCTCAGTCTTCAGGAGAGAGGAAGTGGCCTAAAAGAAGACAGATCCCATTTTAGGGAACAGTTAAATATACATCTATGTAGATCTAGATTTATAGATATATTAGGATGACTATATGGAAAGGAGGACAGGGCTCCTGTATCTTTAACAGTTGCATAGAAAAGAATTTCAGCAGGTGTCGTTAGTATGCATGCAGCACCTGGTGAAACTCCCTCTTCATCACAACAGTTAAAGCTGCAGGAGCTTTGTCCTCTTTTGCATCTAGTCAAGAGGGCAGGGCTCCTGCAGCTTTAACTGTTTTCATGAGGAAGGAGTTTCACCAGGTGCTGCATGTATACAAATGACACCTGCTGAAATTCCCTTTTCAATACAACCGTTAAAGATACAGGAGCCCTGTCCTCCTTTTCATATGGTCACCCTAAGATATATATCTTCTATATTTGCTCCTGAACTTCATTTGTTTATCTGCCACATTCTTTGCCATATTCAGCTCCTGAAGTGGCGTACAAGAGGAAATTCATAATAAAAGTATCCAACTGTAGAAAAAACAACACCCTAAAAGACTAGATAAAATATCAAACAATAAAAACAGCATGACAAATTCAAAAGCCTCAGAACAGATCTCAAGCCAAGTAAGCCAGTAGAAAATCCTTTATAAACATTAGAAGTCAATACAAATCCCACCAATACAAATCTAAAGCTTAGGGGAGTCATAGAACGAACAGAGGGGCGGGGGAGAGGGAGAGACTAAGAGAAGTGAACCAACAAAATGGTATTTCAAGCTTGTTCTGTTAGGATTAAACTTCAGAATCTTTTTTCATATTTAAAAAGACATGCGAGGGCTTCTCAGCATCAATTATGAATGAATGCACCTTTTTTGTTTAATACAAGATATTGTATCATAACTGAAATGGCTTTGGCTTAAATGTGTAGGAAAGTCTGGTGTGACTTACAGCAGAGTTGCCTTATAGGCAGAGAAAGTGGGGCAACACAGCATTTAGTATTGGAGACAATAGGCACAGTCTAAAGCAATTTAATAGAAGTTCAAACGAGCTTACTTTATTAGTGCTTTTATACATATCTTCAGAGAAGGCTATTTAACACTAACTATAAGCATCCCCTAATGCTGGGTGGTACCACTTCATTACCCTTTCTATGACATTATAATATAATACATTTGGTTCTCTTTCTTTGTTATGGTATGGTGCCTCTGAATCTTGACATAGTTTAGGGCCTCAGCATGTCTTAATCTGGCCCTTGTCACTCATCGCCTGCTGTCTTGCCTCATCACTAAATCTTCACCTAGCAATTTTTCCTGGTTAATTTAAGTCTGCATTCTTTTCATTGCAAGACTAACAGAAGATTGGGAGGAAGAGCCACAGAGATGCCCCAAAGAAACCCTTGTTATGCAAAAGCAACTCCATCACACCTGCATTAAAGCCAGTCCAGGGAGTCCTAAACCTCCACCCCCATAAATTTTGTTCCCAGGGTCATTGGTACATAATGCTGCACATATACTTTAATATTAAATTCAGGAAGCCTCTTGGGGGCAGAAGAACAGGATTGTGGCTGGAATACAGCAAGATAATTCCCTGTATGCTGTTGTGAGCTTGGATCCAAAGGCATAAAATAAAATAAAAAATAGCATATTCAGTGTTTGGGATCTGAGGTAGAACCAGATCTCATCTGAAATTACATAGCTGGTTGTAATCTTGAGCATCTTCGTTTGTATGAAGCCCATTGAGGAGGAAGAAGGAAGTCCCCTGATACAATTTTGCAGATCCTGCAAGGCAGATCACTTTCTTATCAACTCACGTGTGGGGCCAGGCATAAGTGTGCACAGCACATTTCATTAGGCGGTGCACCCAGGGAATTTATTGTCACCCTATGCTAGCCACACATAGTATTAGGATGCATTATAGTTTCTCCTACTCTTGTGTAAGCACATGCAGCCCTGATTTGGATTGGGTCTAAGGTACTCCAGGAGGAGGGAGTTAAACCTTTCCCTTTACCCATTTCCCCCAAAATTCGACCTCCCCTGGGGATTGGGTTTGTGTGTGTTAAAAAACAGAAAAGTCCCCTGTCATTGTCTGGAAAAGCAGGATAAAAATGCAGTAAATAAATAATCCAGCTAAGTGAGAATCAACAGTTTTGGGGGGAGGCTCAATTTTTTTTTAAAGACCACTAGCTCACCAAAATCATTATTTATTACAGCCTACCCCAACATGGCATCCTCCACATTTGGACTGCAACTCCCATCATTCCCAGGCAAAGTTTCCATCTGGAAGGTACTATTGGAGAATGCTGGTTTATTCGTTCTTTGTGGCCCTGAAGAATAATACAGAATGACAGATGTTCCTACCTGCAGCCTTACACTCTAAATTAAACATTCATAAAATTGGGGAATTAACAATGATGATTTAGGGAGAGATTGTGATGACTTTTCATTCCTAATTATCATTTCCCCCCTAGTAACAATCTCTGCACCATTTTCTAGCAGGTAACCTCTAGAACAACCTCCTCTCATGGTTTTTTTTTTTTTAACCAACTTCTCTCCTGTCCTTTTGCCATCTACCACGCAGGAGCCATTAAGAACATCAGTAATTAGCAGTTAACGAACTATGCAATATTATACCTACAGTTTAAGGTTATTTTCTAATGGCCCAATTTGCCTTTCTGGCCTCTGTAATTTTTTTGTTTCTTGATTTGTTTTTCTGCCCTTATGACTCTTCCTCCCAAGCCTCTGCTACAAATCTGTCTGCTGTTTATAAAAGGGATTAATTGTGGATTTTATCAAATATCTACCATATGGATAGAGCCAATAATAACACTGAGGAACATCTGAAACAGATGCAATAAAAGAACATTATATATATGAAAATTCAAGTATCAAGCCTAGATTGCTTCTGGGGATTAGGTTCTGTGCATGTAAGAGAGGTTTTAGTCCGGTGACTATTCTTCTGGGTTCTGGTATTCATATTTTGCAGGAAAAATACAAACCCCCCCACTTGTATGTGGTAGTATTCAACATCCCAATAGAGGTTCTGTGCCTTGCCCTCAGCAAAGTTAAATTAACAGGCTTTGTATAAATTGAGTGTGACACCTTTCAGAATGAATAACCGCCCAGCCAACTTCAGGGTCAAATCTCTGTGTTAAACAAACTGGTATGGTGTATTGGGACCCAGTTTATAAATATTTTGCCAAGTAAAAATGTGGCCAGAATGCATGTAAATGCTGCGGCAGGAATAGTTGGTGACAATATCCTTAGCCCAAAAGCCATTACTGCCTGCAAATGCTACAAAAGCCAACCAAATGATTAAGAGGTTGTCTGAACTACTGATCCCATAGGGCTTTCCTTTGGTATGCGATTTTGTTTCTCTCAAGCCACAGTCTCTCCCCAATTACATTGCCACATAAAATTTTGCTGCAATGAGCAATCAACTGATTAGATCTTGATAACATTTGGGAAATGCTTGTTTTTATCCAAGCGGTTCAATGTCTTGGCACGTGGGCACGTGATATCCACTAGTTCTTTGTATGCGTCGCCATAAACCTGCTCAGAATCAATGTATTTTTGGACATGCCCATTAGAAGTGTGTAAATGTTAGTTTATGTCTGCAGTGCTGCACATGAAACATGCCTAGGTGACAAAGCATATACTACCATCAGCTAATAATTTTATAAATTCTATGTCTATTCTTCTATTTTTTGTATTTATACCTCACCTTTTTTCCTTCTTGTATGGTCACTGATTATCCTGTAGGATATTGTTTTCCAGGTACAATTTCCCGAGAAACTTTATCAGGAGATGTATCATGCAATTTCCCTTTAACTTTCAGAAATTGTCTTCTGCAACAATAATCCAAGATTTGAATGGAGTAGTCTTTACTCAATGTATCCCCGACTAATCAAATTCTATGCTGGGTGATAGGAAATGGTTTGCATCCTTTTCTTTATATCTCTGTACAAAGAAGCAAGCTGTAAATTATTTGTTTTGTAAATTAAAAGTCCTATGAATTTTGAGCTATTGTTCTTCCTCAATGGCAGAAACTGAAAAATAGCTTTAAGAGCATTAACAACTTATACAAAGCTACCTTAAGAGAATTTCTTAGATATTTCTTTTTAAACCCAGAAAGTTAAACAGAAGTGTAGCGGCCAAAGTGACTGAGCTACAAATCAAGAAGTCCCTGGTTTAAATTTTATCTCTGCCAGGAAGTCACTAGGAATTTATTTATTTATTTATTACATTTTTATACCGCCCAATAGACCAATGCAACACTATGCATGTTTAGTAGGGGTGTGCACTCTGCCCCGGAATTATCTGGTAAACCCGAACATCTGCTGAACATTCGATCTTCCAGAGCAGAGACTGGCCACTTCTAAACCCATTAAATAATATCAGAGTCCTACAACTCCATGCTGACTGCAGAATACTGGGAATTGTAGGATTTATTTGCATCTAAACATGTGCAAGATTGCACCCTTGGTGGCCATAGGTAAGATGCTGCCACTGAGCCTTGCCCCCTCCCCATCTACATTATAGAGGATAAGATTACAAGTAGGCAATGCATATGAAGCACTTTGAACATTTGAAAATGAAATCATCATCATTATTGTTGGTCACCAGTACATGTAGGGGTGAGCATATTACCCCAACATTAAAATCACTTCACTGGCTGCCAGTTAGTTTCCGGGCAAAGTACAAAGTGTTGGTCATTACCTTTAAAGCCCTAAATGGTTTGGGTCCAGGTTACCTGCGGGATCGCCTTCCCCCACTCAGTCCGCCACACACACTCAGGTCCTCTGGGGAGAACTTACTTCAGTTTCCCAGAGGACTTTTTCTTCTGTCGCCCCTGGATTATGGAACGGCCTGCCGGAGGACATTCGTAATATTAACTCCCTCTGTGATTTTAAGGCAGCTTGAAAGACTAGCCTTTTCCGGCAGGCCTATCCAGATCAATGTAAAACCAAGAATTTTTAAGACATATTGATTTCTGTTCTAATGTTGTTCCCCGCCTCGATCCAAAGGGAGAGGCGGGTAAGAAATAAATAAATATATTATTATTATTACTCACAGCTCAGCTCAAAAGGTGAGAAAGGATAATGTGTAACAAAATAAATAACACACAAGATAACTATTGTCATAATTAGAAAAACAATTAGTTGCCAGGCTAGATCTTAAGATCCTCTTCTGAGGTCCTTCCCATGGTGCCCCTGACAAATGAGGTGCAGACCATTATATTTTCCCAGGCTTTTCAGTCCTAAAACTTCAGGGCTGCAATCCTAGGCATGTTTAGAAAGAAAAAAGTCCTGCAACTCCCGGTTTACACAGCCTTTTTTCTGTCTAACCATGCATAGGATTGCACTTAGTGATGTTTAGATCTGTTTGGATACTCCTGAAGTTTTAAAGTTTGTAATATTTTGGTGCTGCTGTGAGCTTTGTTATATGGTTTTTATCTTACACTGCTGGTGTTTATGTTGCATTAGATATGGTTTTGCTATGCTGGTATCCATTTGTTTTCATTTTTATTGTAAGCCGCCCAGAAAACCAATAAACATAAGAAGAGCCATGCTGGGTCAGACCAAGGGTCCATCTAGTCCAGCACTCTGTTTACACAATGGCCAACCATCTCTTGACCAGGGACCCAGAAGCAGGACATGGGTGCAACAACACCCTACTGGCCATGTTCCCCAGCAACTGGTGTATACAGGCTCACTGCCTCTGCTACTAGAGGTAGCACATATCCATCAGGACAAGTAGCCATTGATAGCCTTCTCCTCCAGGAATTTATCCAAATGCTATTGGGCAAAATAATAATAATAATAATAATAATAATAATAATAATAATAATAATAATATTCCACGGTTGGACTACTGCAACCTTCTTCTCTCTGGCCTTCCTTCTTCTCACATCAGTCCGTTGGTTTCTGTTCACCACCCTGCCGCAAAGATCATCTTCTTGGCTCGCCGCTCCGACCATGTTACTCTGCTTCTGAAATCTCTTCATTGGCTTCCAATTCACTTCAGAATCCAATATAAACTTCTCCTGTTAACCTTCAAAGCTTTTCACGGTCTAGCTCCTTCCTATCTCTCCTCTCTCATCTCACACTATTGCCCCGCTCGTGCTCTTCGCTCCTCTGATGCCATGTTTCTCGCCTGCCCAAGGGCCTCTACTTCCCTTGCTCGGCTTCGTCCATTTTCGTCTGCTGCCCCTTACGCCTGGAACGCTCTTCCAGAACATTTGAGAACTACAAGTTCAACCGCAGCTTTTAAAGCTCAACTAAAAACTTTTCTTTTTCCTAAAGCTTTTAAAACTTGATGTTGTGCAGACTTCTACTGTTACTTTCTACTGTTAGTTTTACCCTACCCTGTGCCTGCTTACCCTACCCTGTACCTGTTTGCATTCTCTTCCCCTCCTTATTGTTTTACTATGATTTTATTAGATTGTAAGCCTATGCGGCAGGGTCTTGCTATTTACTGTTTTACTCTGTACAGCACCATGTACATTGATGGTGCTATATAAATTAATAATAATAATAATAATAATAATAATAATAATAATAATAATAATAATAATAATTTAATACATGCATACCTAAATGAAATCTGTGTTATACAAAATGTAAAATTTCAATATTTAAAAGCTACTTTACTTTGCTGTGCTCACTTTGAATCCTTACGGGACTTCTCAAAAGCCTTTAAGATATGCAATTTTTTCAGATAATGCTCAATGAACTAATTACTTATCAAATGACGTTCTCTCTCTGTAATGTGGGAGACCTGAATAATTAGGCAGAATGATGTTTCCCTCTGCATTATCCTTCCCCAATCTGATAGCCTCCAGATGTTTTGAACTACAGCATTCCTGACCATTCGCCAGGCTTGCTGAGGCGGATGGAAATTGAAGTCCAGAACACCTGGAGGGAGCCAGGTTGGGAAAGACAGCTCTGCACAGACCCTGAAAACTAACACTTCTCTTCTCTGAAAAGCAGTGAAGCAAGGGAGTCAAATGCTCCCTGTAGTCTGTAATCTGGTCGCAGCATTGTTGGGAGTCTGTGGGGAGGTGGAAGGATGGACAGGGAGAAGCCAAAAAGGGTTACTTAAAAGGTGGCAATTAGTCAAACCAAGTGCCAGCTTACAATCTAAAATCTGACACAAAGGAAACAACAGAGGGAAGGCAGGTGGGGAGAACAGGGGAACATTATGCGGTGGTTGTTCATTTGTATATACTTCGGTTTAGTCAGAAGCCGAGTAAGGCATGGGAACTAGGGGAATTTATTTACGGGAGCTTTAATGCATTTTTTAATCCCACTTCTTGATAAACAGTTTATATCCAAAGTGGCTTACAGCATATAAACACAAATCATTGACAATTTCAAAGGAATGGCTGATACTAAGAAGTACACTAGAAAACCATGAAGTTGCAACAGCAATAGAATGAAATGTTCCGAAAAGTATTAAATATTAAATTCTTGCTTAAGTGGGTTTTGGGCACCTGCCTGAACATGGGAAGAAGGAGCCTCCAAAATTGAGTTGTCCTGAGCCTGGAGAGCCCATGGATCTAGGGCTACTGGGAGACCACATCCCACTACTGGCCAGGAATAACATCAAGCCAAGGGAGAGACCAGACTGGCCTCCTATTAGCCAGAGAAGGATCAGTTGCAGAGAGCTCATTTCCTTCTCCATGCCAGAAAGAAAACATAGCTCCATCTGTCTGTAGCCTTGGGATTGCAAAAGTAAGGGGAATAACTGTTCTAGACCCATCTCTTGGCTGAATGAATAAGAACTAGCAATTGCTATTCGTGAAGGAGCAGCAGCAATGGAAGATCAGCCCGGCTCAGGGTGCACTTAAATGCCTGCCTATAGCTCACACCTTGTCCTGGCCTTGAAAAACTGATCTTCTTCCACTTTCTTTTCTCTCCACTTCCCTTGCCTTGTAAGTCTGGGCTTTTTAGTTTGTAAGCCTGCCTCTCTTTTTGACTTAAGAGAGCAATTTGGGGAGACAGTAATCATCTGAAAAATAGGATACAAATACAGTAAATAATAAATACATTTCTCCAGGAGGGCATTTGTGTCATCACTAAAAAAAAAGGCATTCTCATCCTCACCTCTCAATATCTCGAACAGCGACAGGGCAGAGAGGGGACCTCTGAGGCCAATTTAGGGCACAGGCACATTCATAAGAAAGTCTGATTGTTTATTTTGCCCATCAGCAAGCAAAGCCAGGGACATGGTTTCCCATGTGCTAGATTTATGGGTTGAAAATGCTTCGCAAATATGAAGTTGGTTATGTCGCAGTTGCCAACACATTTCAGAACTAGAGGAGTTTCTGAACATTCACTTGACTGCTATCCTCACCCTTTAATCTTAGAACCACTTTGCCGATTAAGGCTCATGCCTTTCACTATTTCTTATCTCAAGGCCCCTTATCTCATGCACTTAAGTCTAAGGAATGATAAGCTATTTCCTACAGCTAAGGAAGGAGAATCAATAAAGATCTGTTGAGATGCTGGGTGGTATCCATTGGTGTCCTCACACTGATGAAGGCTGTTTGACCCAGGAGAGGCTTCTGTCGGCAGAAAGTGACTGGAGGCACCCATCCCTGCTGTAGTCTCCAACTCCCATCTGCTCTGGAGGGTTGGAGAACCCTTCAGAATAGGGGGCTGCAACAGGGAGGGGGAAAGATGAAAACGGTCTCCCCTCCCTTATCCGCTGATGGAAGCCTCTGCTGCATCAGAACCTTTTGCCAGCAGACAGACACTAGGGGTAGCGTGCAGATGTGCCTCAGCGCTAGTATAAACCAATCTTCTCCATGAGCCCCTGCCAAAGGAAGTGAGGCAGGTGGCTCCTAGGAGGAGGACTTTCTCCACTGTGGCACCCTGGCTGTGGAACGAGCTCCCCAGAGAGGTCCACCTGGCGCCTACACTGTATTCTTTTCATCGCCAGCTGAAGACCTTTTTATTTTCCTCAGTATTTTAACACCTAAATTTAAACTTTGCTGTTTTAATTCTGTATTTTAATCCTATATCAATTTCTGCTGTGTGGTTTTATCCTGGTTGTGCTTTTATATTGTATTTTGTATTTGGGTGTTTAGATTGTTGGATGTTTTATGTTCTTAATTGTATTATTTTTTGTGAACCGCCCAGAGAGCTTCAGCTGTTGGGCGGTATAAAAATGTAATAAATAAATGCAATGTAATAAATAAAAGTAAATAAAATGGTTGAGCAAAATACTAGCACTTGCTAGGGCTTTGGCAGATCACCAATTTTTCTCCATTGTCTTAACAAGCATTCATTACACAGGGCAACATGGAAGGGCATGAAGTGGTTTGAGCCAGGGGCCTGTTCTCCTCTTATATGCATTGTGGGTCTTAGGTTCTATCCAGATAGGGCAATAATAACTAAGAGCTCCATCACACCAGTGTTTTATTGCACTCTCGTCATGCCTGGTTTGCGGTTTTGCAACATGGTACTCACATGACTTCGTCACTGTCCTGCACTCATGTTGCTTCTTCCCCTCCCTTTTCTGTCTTATTTCGGAGCGGGGAAAGTCTGGTTTATTTCCTTTATGCAGGAATAAAGCACCCTCCCCCCACCACATGTATTGCTATCCTTGCATTTTTTTTCTTTTGTTGGGGGCGTGTGCTTGCTGACGGAGGAGGGCAGAGTGGTTCTCCTCCTCCAGCACACTGTGTCAAACAAACTGAGCCAGTCAAACAGGCTTTTGCTGCTCCAACCCCACCCTCCTTGCCTCCTTAAACTATGCCCAGCCGATTAAACATTGAATCGATAAAATGCTAGACAACAAAGCCAGAGCGATGGGAGAGGGGAGGCTCCCACGTCAATCACATGACAAGAACCAATAAAGTGGAGGGGGAAGATGAAGGGGCGGGGGAGCACAATAACAGGAGAGCAAGCAAGTGAAAAGAGAGTTCCCTGGTATACAATAGCTACGATCGTGGAAGCGGCCAGCACTTGCTGTGCTCAAGAAACGGAGGTCAAAATTGCGGGTGCGTAACAGAAAAAATGGTGTGATGGAGCCCTAACCGTGCCTCAGCACTAGGACTAAATGCTTTGCACTAGCATAAATAAATACCGTATTTCCTTGATTGTAAGATGCCATCGATTGTAAGACGCACACTAATTTCAGTACCACCAACAGGAAAAAACACACCCTAAGATACACCTGCGATTCGAAGACAAACCCCATTTTTAGAGATGTTTATATGGGGGAAAAAGTGCGTCTTAGAATCGAAGGAATAGGGTATGTTGGTTTACGCTAGCACAACAGAATTAGCTTTAGTGCTGGGGCACAATTGGATACTACCGTAAGAACAGCCCTACTGGATCAGAACAAGGGTCCATCTAGTCCAGCACTGAGTTCACACAGCGGCCAACCAGCTGCCCATGGGAAACTCACAAGCAAGACCTGAGTCGACAGTAACTTGTATAGGTTGGTATACTGCCTTTGATACTGGAGGTAGCATATAGCCATTAGGACTAGATAAAAACATATCCTATCTGGATACAATTTTCAATGGGGAGCGGTATATAAATATTCTAAATAAATAAATACCCCCCAATGCAGTATAAGAAGGGAACAGGCCTCTTGCATAGACCACTCTGATCCTTCCATGCAGATAATATCTGAAATGGGGAAAAAAATTAATAATACCTGGATCAAGAACTACTATGCTCAAATAACTGTGCCTTCTGCTGATTCAGGGGAGAATTTCTGTGGTCAAAGAAGCAGGTGGGAGAAGGCACACACAGACCCCAGTGCTGGTTTCATTGTAAATGAAGGTTCTGGTCCATGTATTATCTGAATAAATCCTTGGCTGTTGCACAGTGGATTTATGCTAGAGGGCCAAGAAAAGGGATTTGAGGGTGGGGGAAGACCAGAGAAAGGATTTGGCTTAAGAGTCATGGGCCTAATCTACACCTACAGCCATTTCGCAAGTGAGGAAGGGGTGGTTGTGAGTTTTCCTGCTTCCATGATAAACACTCATGGGGCACACACCACCAATGTTTCCTGCAAGTAAAGGAGAGCCGTTGCGGGAGAAAATGGTGATGGTTTTGAATATGTATCGGCAGAAGTGGGTTGGACTAGGCAGATGGGTTCAGGGCATAGAGTTTTTTAATAACTCCTCGGAGATGCGAACCAGTGCAGATACACAGCAACACAAGGGGCCATAGGTACTGTGTCAAAAATGCGCTCCTGCACACCGTGTTGGCTGTTCACTGAGCCAGGAGGTCACACCAAACAGCAACAGCTTTGCGAAGGGGGGGGGGTTACATCACCCGCAGACTTCAGGATTATAGCAAGAGAGCTGAAAAAATGCTACAAAACCAGTCAGCGATATTCCTGAATAACTGAGTGGTGGAGCAGAGATCACCACGGGATCAGCAGACACGGCCATGGTGACGCTTAGCTTGCCAAGCACCTGGGGCGTGGAGAGAGGGTTTGTGACATCCCTTGTAACATTCAGTTTGGGTTGCTTTATGAAACTACCCCTTAAAGTGGAAGGGCAGGTCTTTCTGTGAAGCTCTTTGATTCCTCCATGTTTTTGCTACTGGCACACTATGTGGCACTTTCGTGCATGATGCAGTTAAATCAGCTTTGGCTACTTGGGTTCAACTACATTTTCTTTAGGTGTAGTGCAAAACTGATTTACTCAAAACACCATTCCATTCTCAACAAGCGTGCAGAAGTGTCATCAAGAGAACAGAAAGCCCTTTTCTGGCTAGATCTGCTTTGTCAGTAACCTCCTTTTGAAGTCAAGGTACATTTGCTGCCCCCTTCTCTTTATTGTGTTATAATAAAGGCTGCGTTAAAAAAAACCACACAAGAGGAGTGTTACTTCACTTTGCTAAATCTGTCACAAGAGATAAAGAAAATTAGCTTTCCACAATTCTTAGCTTCATAAATGTAACGTCTTATGAAGAGGAATTATTGTAGAATTGATGAATTGCTCTTTTATCTTGGAGCTTTTACTTTCTTTCTCCAAATGGTAAAATTTAATTTCACAGCTGGGCTTGCTAAGATACATGGGGGTTACTTGGCCTGTAGAAGATGAACTTCCTTGCATTGCGTCTGCAAACTTGTTTTTCGAAGGTTGGTACCAAGACACGATCACAGTTCTAGATGCGCACGATGTTCTCATCTGAAGAGGAACTTTACTTGGCCTTTCGTGCGTCATGCACATGGACTAAGCAAGAACTATAAAGTTGTGCAGAAAAGACTTGAGTCATATTTGACCTTAATTCAGAAGCCCCCTTCTGTCCTTCCTCAAACTCCACCTTTTCTGCAAAACCCTAAGTTTAACCCACTAGACTTCCACACTTACAGAAACTAAGGCATCTGTGTACAGTATTCCCATTGTTACTCTTGCCTCTTTCGTCCCCTCTGTTGACATTTAGATTGCAGGACCCTTAGGGCAGGGACCTATGTTTTCTTTGGTTATGTTATGTAGTGCATCATGTACAACTATAGTCCAATATAAATTTTAATAATGACTCTGAACAGCTTTTCCAAAATCTGGAGTGTTTCTCATACAAGAGCAGTCATGCCAGAACTATGTGGAACAACTGGATGGTCAGTGGACATTTGGGGAAGTAAACTGATGTCTGAATTCAAATCAGACAGGAGCCGGCAGAGGAAACGCCAGGATCTGCTCCAGTTGGTCTGTTCCTCCTTGAGAGGGAGCAGGGCCACCCCACAAGCCCTGCTGCCCATCTTCTTAACTTTCTCTCTCTCTCTCTTCCCCCCTCCCCACCCCCTTTTCCTTCTGTGCCACATCTTTTTTTTTAGATTGTAAACCTGAGGGCAGGCACTGTCTTCTTTGCTGATGGATTGTAAGCCTCTCTGGGAGCCTTTTTTGGCTGAGGAGTGGAATAAAAATGCGATAAATTATAAATAAATCTGAACTGATAGGTTTTACTTACTTGTAGATTGGGGTGTGAAAGGACAGAGCAAATTGGATGGCACTACTTTGTTTTTAACAGTTGTAGATGGGAGACTGCAGAAACACCTCTCTCACATATCCCTAGCTTAAACCTACAGGGCAAATTCATTACTTCTTACCCTTCAGGTAAATGTAGCAGCTAAAGAATTAAGAGCCTTCAAACTCATTCTTGTCCTCACATATGAGCTCCAATCTCAATCTCAGCGAAAAGAACACAAGAGCCCTTTTTAAAAAAACCAAACTCATTTTATTTCTAAAACGCTTGTAGACTTTCATCTGGAACCCGAATACAACCCAAATGTGATTACCACATTTCCACATAACGAGAATTTTGAGCTTCAATTAAATATGTGTGAGAAAACTAGATGTTCATTTTGACTATCATTTGTCCAATGAGCCAATGAAAGCTTTAAGTGAAGGCATTTAAAAAGAAATGAAAACCAATTTTTTTTTAGTCTTTATTAAGCTACAAATTACATTTTATCTATTTGGGTATGCTTCTTTCTTTCTTAAAGAACAAAACAATATGGTCTGATTTGACTCAGGAGGCCAGATAGAAACTGCTGTGATAAAAACGCTAAAATAAACAAAGAGTGTACTTTCCACCAGCTAAGAGAACTGTGATTGAAAAAAATATATATTTGGAAATACAGAAAAAATAAACATTTTATATATGCCTTTTCAATAAGGGTCTAACTTGCATAACTGTTGGAGATGTAATGCAACCTAATTCTTCTTTAATTTGTATGTTTTGGCAATGCCCAGTAGTTGCCCCCCTTTGGGAGGAGGTTATAATAAAGATAAACTTTGTAGTGGAACAATCTTTAATATGGAAAGATCTGCACATCTTTTTAAACTACCTACCGGCTTCTTGGAAGTTAACACATGGTCTGCGCAAATGGATTTTCAGAGCCCTTACGACAGCTAAAAGACTTCTACTATCACGTTGGAAGGACAAATGCTCACCTTCCATAATGCAATGGACTTGAGGACTTAACTCTATCAATATCTGAACAGGTGTTATATAGGTGCGACTTGTGAGTGGATAAATACATGGATATACGGTCTGCTTTTCTTGAAATGTATGCATCTCTCTCTCTCTCTCTTTTTCTTTTTAAACGAATGGTATACCTGATGGAAAAAATGATGATATTCCTCTGTATGTAATGTTTCTTTGATTTTCTTGTTCACTATGTATTTTTTATTTTTGGTTAATATTCACAATAAAAAGGGGAGAGAAAAACAGTTCATAAATGCAATTTCTGCCAATAGCCCCTGTTGGAAAGTGTTAGAGAGAGAAAGAAATCATCAGCCTTCTACAGTTCTCAACAGAAGTAGACATTTTTCACACATAAGTCGTTTATTAAAAATAAAGTTGAATTTCTATCTCTCTTAAACATAGGCAAATGCTAAGATATATATTTTGGTCATAAAAGGTACATATGATACGCTGCTTTTGCATTGACAGCACATCTTTGTACTTCCCCGCTAATTTATATAGTCATTATTTGAGCCAGTTTTGATTGCAGAGATATCAGTGTGACATACTTAGCTGTTAATTCTCAGTGCTTACTTTAATTATGAACAGGACTTTTGTTGTGAGAACAAATAATCTCTCGTTTGTTGCCTGAAACCCCAAAACAGGATCGTGGGTTTCTAGAGTTGCTACCAACTGCTTAGCAACTTGACCTACTTGTCTTCCCTCCTTTCTGTTGTAGAGAACAGTAGACAGAGGAGTTGGTTGTCGATAGATGAACACTCGCCGCAGACACTCACAGAGGGCAGAATATGAGTGATTTGGGGCACAAGCCATGAATTTCTTGTCTTGCTTTGATGCTTGCACATAACCTGAAACACATACAGACAATAAAAGCAGGTAGAAGTCAGGGAGGAGTTTTTTGTGCTACGTTTGTGCAACCATGGATGCGGTTTAAACGATTTTGCAACAGATAACCAATTAGAAGTGGCAATCTATTTTCGTTGTTATAAGGAAAAGGAAATGTTGGCGTAATTTGACTGCTCAATTTAGTTTGCTGTTGTTCAGGAATGTTTTTTTTCTCCCCCAGAAAATTTTATTTTAAAAATCAATTATAAAAAAATCAAAGCAGCTTGAGTTATTTTATGCCTGCTGGGCTCTCTCAGATAGTAGTCTGCAAGACTACATATATTTAAAAGGTTGTCACACGGAGGAGGGGCAAGATCTCTTCTCAATCCTCCCAGAGTGCAGGACACGGAATAACGGGCTGAAGTTACGAGAAGTCAGATTCTGGCTGGACATCAGGAAAATCTTCCTGACTGTTAGAGCAGTACACCAGTGTCTCCCACACAAGAGGCAGCTGGACAACCATCTGCCGGGGATGCTTTAGGGTGGATTCCTGCATTGAGCAGGGGGTTGGACTCGATGGTCTTGTAGGCCCCTTCCAACTTCTACAATTCTACGTTTTTTAAAAAAACCGTCAGTGAAGTTTTTTCTCTCAGTGGTGGCCCCCCAATTATGGAACAATCTCCCTGCTGAGGTTCGTCTGGCACCAACACTGTTATCTTTTCGGCACCAGGTCAAGACTTTTCTTTTCTCCCAGGCATTTAACAGTATATGCGGAGTTTTTTAATTGACCCCAGTTCTATATTTAGGCCTGGTTGAGAGTTCACAGTTGTTTTAAATATTTATTGTCCTTGTATGTTGTCTGTCCTTGCACTTTTAAATTTTGTATATAGATTTTTAATGTTCAACATTTTAATCTTTGTAAACAGCCCAGAGAGCTTCAGCTATGGGGCAGTATATAAATGCAATTAATAATAATAATAATAATAATAATAATAATAATAATGCTTGAAAGTCCTTCTTTTGGATTCAGACTTAGTAAACATTTTCAGGGCTAGACTAGTGTAATGTGCTTTACTTGGGGCTGCTCTTTGAAACTATGCAGAACTAAAGCATGGACAGATATGGTAGCATGCTTCCTGATAGAGAAATTGATGACACATGCACCTCTGAAAATAATAACTAAAGCAGATTAACATCAAAGTGTTACTTTCTATATATTTCAAAATAGCCATAACCTATGTGGAAAGTGCTACTTTAAATATCTATATCTATCAAGCATTCCACCACTTGCAGTGGCTACACTAGATTCCCCCCAAACCCTGTCCAGTGTAAAAACACTGGGGTAACTTTACCACAACACTTCTATTTTCCACCAACCAATGTACCTGCCTGGTTTGCTGTGGATGGAGATAGATTTGAGTTAACAGATGGATTTTATATTTTCAAAAACAGAGGATCTACCATTGTCTGACACTTTATTTTACCCAGTGATTTCAGGGACACTGAAACCATCACATCATCTGACAGAGCCCAATCAGAAAGCCTGCAATCCCTGCTCCACCATTATCTTCTGAAGGCTCTGGCCATGCAGATATACTAACTACAAGATCTAGCCAGACCCTTCCCCACCTGCTTTTCGTAACATCTCACCTGATGAAGGCTTTTGGAGATCTCAAAAGGTTGCACATTTTTTGGTGATCTTTGAGTAGATTTTGAACTTCAACCACAGTGGCTCAGTGAATGATATTGTGGAAAGAAACAGTTAAGAGATGGCAGTCACAGGAAAAAGAAATGGGAGGGTACTACAGTTTAGCAACTAGATGGATGAAATAAGGAAGATGGAAAAAGGTTGCTTTGTAGGCTATATTTGGCAGATACAGAAGTTATTGTGCCTATATTTTTAAGTTGTTGTTTTAAACTTATATATTGTATTTTATTGTCTGCATTTTACTGTCTTAAATGTTATGGTTTTAATTGTTGTGAACTGGCCAGAGAGCTTTGGCTACTGGGTGTTATAAAAATATAAATAATTTTTCATATGCAAAACATGCACAAATTGGTCTGACACGCCAAGAAACCTCGGAAATTTTAAAAACCAGCTTGAACTTCTGTAGCTCTGTCAAGGTTATTCAAATCAAAATCACATGCTACTCAGGATCCAAAGAACTGTGCAACTAGTACTGCATATTTGTGGTGGCTCTGGGCTTATCTTTCTGGACCAAACACACACAAACACCAAAAGGCGGAATGAGAAAGAACTATTGACACAGATGAGACTTTTAAATACAGATTGTAATATGGCATGGGGATCTGGTGTTCAAAGTAAAACCAAACCAAAGTCATGGCCAAGTAATTTTTGGCCCATCTAAAGTAGCACTTTGCATCCTAGCCTATTATGCAGAAAGTATTCCCATTATCTGAAAAACCTTATGGCTCAAAGCTCAGAAATGCAGAAATAAACTACTGGCTAGTATCCTATGCTGCTGCGGTGCTTCTTCTCTTTCTTTTGTGCCAGCAGGAACGACTGCTTGCACAAAGGGGATTTTGCAGTTCTAAAAGTAACCCTGGAAATGAGAAGAAACGGACCAGCCCCGTAGTGAGCTTGCTTCAGGTTGCTTGTGGAACCACATTCGCATTGTACCAGTGGTTGCACACAGTCATAATAAGATACTGTCCTAGAAATTTGAATTACTCACAAAAAACACAGGATGATTAAAGCAAACAATCAGGAATGAAAAATTAAACTGCTTGATCTGCCAGCTGAAAATTAAAGGGGCATCAGTTGAGCTAAGCTTGAATCATCTATGCAAAGTGCCTGGGAATTTTGAAACAGAACTTCAATGCTGGTTTGATCTGCGTTTTATCATCTTTGGGCAATAACACAACACTCATTTGCCAGCAGTAGACTCAGTAGAATCCACTCAAATTCACACAGCACAAACATGCCTGGAACATTTTATGGATTTCGTCTAGAAGATTTAACATGGAGTCTATCCTGAACTATGGTCTGAAATAGCTTACATCTGCAGGGATGCTGGAACCTCTTCATTTTAGTTGCGTTCGCCTTAAGCTATTGTACAAACTTTCATCCATAAAACCAAGTTGCACTTAATTCTGAAGAAAAGTAGGTCTGATTTTATTAAGCTAATCAGTTACTTATTCATCTAAAATAAATCTTTATGAAAATCAACCTGAGATTGAGCCGCTTCAAGATTTGCTGCAATAATCAACCACGTTTTAATCATGGAACTATTATGATTGAGAGCAGAGACAATGAAACTGAAGTGGGGAAGGCAATGAAATGAAGAGAAATGCTACATTGCCTTCCTCCCGTACCTAATGCGTTGAAAGTAGAAATGTGCTCCCACTTGTCCTGTTGGTCTGGGCGCGGCTGCCAGAGAAGAGCATCAACATCATGACGTAAGCAGAAGCATGGCATTTCCTTGGGATCCACCACTGTTGAGAAGAGATACTGGTTGCTTCCAAGATTTACCTGCAAGACAAAAACAGCAATCCTATTAGTACCGATTGTGATGGCATGTGCAGAATACTTTCAGTTTTGAGCAAAACTCCATTAAGAAAATTGTCCAGGCCTCTAAACAGTGGGCAATATCCTACGGTGTCATTCCATAACATGTTGCACAAGAATGATGCACAATGGGTTACGCAAGCATAATGCAGAACCTTGTCTGCACAAATCTAACTAGTAACTAAACTAGAAACACAATTTGCGCTAATGGAAGGACACAGTTGGATACTGTCCTGTGCATTATAGACCCCTAGTCTGGCTGTGATCTTTTTTGGGATATCCCTGAAAGCTGGATGTTTTACACCTAGAAATGTTTTACTGCAATGTTAGACTCAAGACTGAATCCTTAAGTTCTAAGTGTATCAAAATTCTGGCACTGTGGTTTCAATGTTGGAACTACAGCCTGGTCATGAAGCTTGCCGGGAGACAAAGGGCTCATTGCTATTTCGCAGTGTACTGTCCATCACTGGGCTGTTCTGAGTATACGCTACCATGAGCATTTTGGAGGAAGAGTGTGAGAGAGAAAAATCTAACATCTTTGTGGGTGTTGTCCTATTACTCAGGTAGGAGTGAAACTGAGAGATCATCATAAGTTCCTTCAGAAAGGCAGTTAAAACTCATCTTCTTTTACTCTGCTTATACAAGAGTAAATGAAAACCATGAATGCTATTTCATTTACAAAGGCATTTCATGAAGATGTTTAGGCCAATTTAAACAGATTCTTGCTTTTCAAAACTTCTAATGGCGTGAAAATAAGCCGTTCTACTTTGCATGTGGAGAAGGATCTAAGTAAGCCAGTTAAAGGCATAGACTATTTCATAAGCAGCCACTTTTAAGAAAAAGAGCAGTCTGCTTTAAGGGCATGGCCGGCCAGCGTCTTAAACTGTATGCTGTAGGTGCTCCGGGGCTAGTTAATGAAATTCAGTATCCACTTCAGGAATTTTTGGCTTTTCTTACATTTGCTCCTATACATAATGTCTGGCTGTCATTTGCTGTAAGAAGCACATTCCCTGATACAAGGGTGAGGCCACCAATGGAACAAGCATGGAACAAAATAAAAAGAGCGAGAGAGCGAGAGAGAGAGAGCTGTTACACTCAGAAACAAGCAACACCATCTGCAATGATAACGTGAGAGGAAAGAGGTCTCCCCTTGGGCCAGCATATTCTTGAAAGTGGTGGAGAGACTAGTTGAAGTCACTCCCTTGGCTGGCCAATAAGGAATTCGGCCTACAGACTCTTAGCATTTATGTATACATCATCCCAGCAGCAGATGGGAAACTCATGGAGTGTGAAGCTTTCTTGCTCTGGTACACAGCATTCATAAAGTTCGGGATGGGAGGCTCTCCTTCGCTGCATGTTTTCAAGCACAGGCTGGATAGCCATCTGCTGGGGATGCTCTAACTCTAAATGTCATACATCGAGCAGGGGGTTGAACTAGATGGCCTAATAAGGATTCCTCCAACTCTACAATTCTTTATTTCTATCCAGGAGCTGAATAAAATGATCTCACAGGCTGGATGCCATTCAGCTGGTCACACTCTGGCAGAGAAGGCAGCAGAAGCGGGAGAAGCTTTATGAGTTTCACGGAAGAACTAATCTGCAAGCCGCACTTTGGCAGGTTTATGAAGTTACCTTTAAAAAATCTCCTCACCTGAACATATCCCTTTAATACTTTTTATGAACCCGATTATTATACGAAGTAGAGAAAACTGAAATAGCACGTATTATTAAACTCCAACACCACCTGCCCCAAACACGATTCAACGTTGTAAACCAGCCATCTCAGTAATCTTGGATGACATAAAGGTTGATCTTTGGCTTGATATTTTGCAGCCATCTTTTAGGTATGAGGGGAAAATCGAAAAATAAAAGGAACATGTAATAGCCATGGCCCGTGTAAATGTACTCTTAATCCCCTTTTGGTTCCTCTTCTATGCACGATCTCCCTACGTAATTGGTTCCATTGTCGTACTGCTCTAACAGTCAGGAATCTGGCTTCCTGTAACTTGAGCCCATTATTCCATGTTCTGCACCCTGGGATGATCGAGAAGAGATCCTGGTCCTCCTCACTGTGACAACATTTCAAGTACTTGACAAGTGCTATCATGTCTCCCCTCAGTCTTCCCTTCTCAAGGCTAAACATCCCCAGGTCTTTCCATCTCTCCCCATAGGGCTTTGCTTCCAGACTCCTGATCATCCTCGTTGACCTCCTCTGAACTCCTCCAGCTTGTCTGCATCCTTCTTGAAGTGTGGTGCCCAGAACTGGACACAATATTCAAGATGAGGCCTAAACAGTGCCAAATAGAGGGGAACCAGTACCCAAAAAGCTCACTGGTTGACCTTGGGCTATTCACTTTCTCTCAGCCTAAACTCACTTTGTAGACTTGATAATTGCAGTGGAGAGAACCATGCATGCCACCTTGAGCTCTTTGAAGGAAAAGTGGGATAAAAAGAGAATAAAAATAAATAAATAAATAAATAAAATGCTCCTGTTTCTTAATCACACTTGTGAGAACATCCACGAATCCTTATGCATCACACTTCAGACTATATAAAAATATTGCATAACAAATACAGATCTAACCATCTGTTATTACTTCAGAATTTGGTCGCTTTTTAAAATAATGAAGGATTAAAAATAATATTTTATTTTTAACTTGATTTTTTTAAAACAAACTTATAAAGCTTTCAGGAAAAAGGGATTATCTTTTGACTATGCTTTACGTTGCACTACTTTGGGCCAAAAGTGATGTACAATGTTTTGAGACTATTTAACAATCTATCCAACATGACTAGACTCACTGTACAGACTAATCTTATTTCAACTTTCACTGTCAGCTTATGAGAACATCTAACATGGACAAAATAGTTTTTGCTTCCCAGGAAGATCAGCAGCTCCATCTTGTTATTTTTGCTGTCACAGACTAGGGCTGGATTCACACAACATGACAAGCCAGAGGATGGGTTGAGTGTGAGTTGATATTGACCCACGGGTTGTTGTTTAATCATGGGTTGTTGTGTTGTGTGAATCCAGCAATGCTAACAAACCACAGTTTGTTAACCATATACTGTACAACCCACAAAGAGAACTCATCGTTTGTTGTTAGTCTGTAAAAACTAATGAGAAAAACACAGAACATCACATCCGTAATAGGGAATAGAGCCCCAGAATAAGTCAACCTTCCTTCCCCGATGCATGCTGGAATAGAAACGTTTTTACTAACTTATTAAAAAGATTAAAAGAAAGAGAAACCTTCTTTGAGGGGAAAAAGCTCTATAATAAGGCTGCAAGTGCTGAAACATACGTTCAGCCACATAATGCCAAGTTTATTATTCTTTTTTATTATTATTTATTTACAATATTTACATAACAATTTTTATTTTTGAAACAACTCCTGACATGGTTTGTGAAAAAATAAAAACAAGCAAACACAACCTTGCCATGAAGACAGGAAGAGAAGGTGTGGGAAGAAGAGAATAAAACTGCAGTCATACGGCCTCTTCTGCTTGCCTCTGCTATGCTACTAAACAGAAGCAGCAGCAGCACTTCTGCTTCATATATTGGTGGAATCTGCCCTCTGTTCTTCATCTTCCCTTTCAACAGCGCGAGAGCTGGGTTGTTCCTCCACAATCATACTTGCCTGTACATTTTCTCTTAGCAATTGCACAAGCAAGATCACCTCACAAGTGAGCATTATCATGAACTGTCAGCTCACTTATTTATTTTGGGTGGAGGAGGGAATTATGTGGACCTGTTCACTATCAATATAAGGTCTGGGGCACAGATGGGTAAGGGTGCACAGAGTGATGGAGGGAAAAAGAGACAGCTCAGGTTTGGAATAGCAGAAGAAAAAGAAATACCTCCCATCGTCATACAGGAGGAAGGGAGTTGCTTGCACTGTAATTTGCCCATCAAAACATTTGGTTGCCCCACGAGGCTGAAACGTTCTATGGGGCAGAAAAGACTCTTACTTCTTGATATAGTTTAAAAAGCCTAATACTCAAGCTAGCCTGCACAGAACAAATATAGATAAGATGGCAGTCTATTTTTGAAGCACACAAAGAATATGGAACCAGTCAATACCACTATATTGATCACTACGAAAAAGAGGAAGCAAACATAAAGGCCACTGTTGACAACTATTTCCTTCATCTCTGAGTAAATGAATATACCCTGTTGTGAAAGAGGGTTTTTTTTGTCTGCACAAGATACATTTACATAATAGTGGTCCTGTGTCTCAAAATGACACGTTTAAATAAAAATGCACCGATGCACACCGACACCCACCCACCCTTACATAATTTGGCACAAGAATTAATCCATCAAAGAATAGATTCAATCATGGCTATGCTCTAAACGCTAACAAAATGTGCACCTCTATTTTTAAGAAACTGTTATAGCATAGAGGCATACTTCCTTTAACTCCTAATTGGCATCAACAGTAGCTGATAACAGCTTAATTGCATATTTCCAAGTGCACTGAATTAAATATACAGCCTCTGTACCAAGAATGTGTGCCTCAATCACATTAGAAGTTTCCACCTTCACTTTTGCTCTTGCAGGCAGTTAATTTCAAAGTAAAATGCACACTGCTTGGAGCAGACACTGACTATTTATAACAGCTATGCATAATACTCTGTGTTCAAGGCTGGTTTGCATTCATGGAGCAATCACAGTGTAGTCAGCTAATCCAGAAGGCTCAAGCATGGGTAAGGCTTGGGATAGCAAGTCTTCCTTCTGTTCAGCTAACAAAGTCCTTCCCTGAAAGCACTCTACCCGTATGTCCCTTCTCCCCCATCCAAATATCAACTTTTATTGGCAAGACCAAGTTTTGTAGGCACCGAGGAATATTCTGAAGCAATTTATATCCTGCTTTTCTTCTAAAGTGCCTGCTGAATCCTTTCCCTTCATGGGCTTCTAACGCCGTAATTGTGATATAAGTGCCCAGCTCAGTCGGCACTTGCAGGAGCCATTCTTGCAAGCGTTGGCTGAGGTGTGCCGCTGGGAGCAAAGCAGTGTGGGAGGGGAAGGGACTCAGCAGGCACTGGCAAGAATAGTTTCTGTGAACTCTGGCCAAATCCCTTTCTCTGTGCCTCTCTCTGCAAGAAGAAAGGAAAAAATGGGCATGGTGGATGACATCACATGAGGGGGAGGGCCCCTGACCCTTGACGTCATCCAGCCTGCTGGCATGGTCCAGGGAACAGGGCGATGCGGTCCCAGGACCAAAATAGGTTCCCTGCCTTTGCTCTAAAGTAGTGTTCAGCATGGCCTAAAGAGTGCTAGACTAGGCTACCTCTTTTCTGACCTAAGGAATGTGCCTAAACCAATCTATGCCATGATCTCTATCCCTTTATAGTGGCCAGATTCCTGCAGTGCTGAAAGACTTCTAACCTTTGGAAGAAGTTGGATCAGCTTGCAGGATAAAAAGCCTAACTCTAAATATACAAATTCTTCAGGCTAATGCCATGACAAGTGAGTTGAGTATGTTCTATGACTCCCAGGTCTTATTTTTCTGGAAGTAAAATGTTAGGATACTAATATATACCCACTTAACTGAGAGCAAACCCCATTGAGCTCAATGCGGCTTATGTCTGAATACACACGTTATGTTATAAATCTGGCGTAATTTCCAATGTTTTGCCCATCCAATTTCAGAGAAGCAACTGTAACTAAAACCATCAGTCATTTTAAGCATCTGGCTTGAAAGGAGCCAATTTATGTTCTCTAATAATCTGACAAACAGGTATTAAGAACAAAAACCATTTGCATTGAGCTTGTCTTCCCTGGTTGCTAACTGGCAATTATTTGATCCTTGTGCATAAAAGAGGAGCTTGACTCTCTTATGAACATGCATTCACGGCTTGTTATCTACTGCAGCACCTCTCTGTTTCTGTCACAGATCATTATCTTTCTACATAATGCCTCCTTTCCCCCCAAATAATGAATGGCAGCAACCTTTGGCTTAGATGCAAACACGACGAGTTGTTATTCTCACACATAACTATTTAATGGGTGAAAAAAGGGGGGGAAGTATACTGAAAAATGAGTCTTGTAAGAATAGCATTGGTTTGCCATACAAATGACAGGGAATTCTTTGGAAAGCAAATCACCTTTATTCAGAAAACTGCCAAACCTAGCAGGGCACAAAATACACTGATTAATCGCTTGAGAGCAAAGTACAGTGGTGTAAAGGTGCAATGCTTGCCCTAACAAAAATGAGCCTCTATCAAGAAGGGTGGGGGGAAGGGTGATGCCGCCACAAGTGTAATGAAAGTGAATTAAAAACAGATGGCTTGACTGACTATGCTCATGTCTCCAGACTGGCTGTAGACAGATAAAAAAAATAACAACGGGCAGGTACAAGGCTACACTGGCCAAGTCATAATGGAGCAGGCCCAACAAAGTGCCCATAAAAATTAAAAAACAAAAAAACCCACCCACCTTACTAGCTCAGTTAATACTAGCTCAGTGAATAACATGGTTGCGCTGGAGAGTATATACCTGCTTGCCTGATACAAGGCAGAATACCCTAGTATTTGACAATGAAGTTGTTCACATAACATGCTAACCCACGCTAACCTCAGTGGTTGAATGTGGGTTGTTTGTTGAACCATGGGTCAGCGTGTTGTCTGAACCCAACAACAAACCATGGATTCTAAAGGTGGTTTGTTCAAGAAAAATAAGACATACTGCATAGTTAATAAGCCACCCTGCAGAAAAAAAATCAGACAACATGCCATCCTACTGATCAACAACCCATAATTCACCCACAACCCACACTCAACCACTCTAAGTAATGAGCTAAAAAAAATGACTTCTCTTCCTAGCTAGAATGTTTGAAGTGACTTTGGGCCATTTTCTTGTCTAGAGCAAAGGATCTGTGGGAGCTTTGATATACAATTTTTCATTTATAAAATAAATTGGGTTGTTTATATTTTATTGCATTATCTCAACATTTGCATGCCATCTTCAGGGTAAGTGTCCTAAAGCACCCACAACACAGCATAAAAACACAACACAAACAGGTCACAAAAAGATTGTCCCCCTGGCAGTTTAGAACAGTAAAACACTACATATATGAAGTCAAACAGCCAAAAATACGGACACTGAAGTAACTGTTAAATACAGAGTGCTAAAATATTATTTAAAAGCAGCCTGAAACAAAGGTCTTCAAGGCCCTGTCTAAGTATCAACAGAGTAGGGGCCTTATGTATATTCTGAGGGAGGGAGTTCAATAAAGCATGGGACATCATAAAAAAGGCCCTGTGCGCTGTCAGCCAACATAATAGGCCTTGATGGGAGGTCAATCAGCAGGACCTCTGAAACCAATCTTAAGGCCTGGACAAGTTCATATGTGTGCAGACGGCCCTACAAATAATTTGGTCCCAAACCACTTGGGGCTCTATAAGTGCCTCCATCTTATCTGGAGTTGATTTCAGCTTGTTTGCCCTTATCTGTTCCAAAACTATTTTCAGACACCTGTTCAGTGTTTCCATAGCCTCCTTGAAACTAATCAATAGAAATAAGAAGTCGAGTTGCACTCGGGTCTCTCAATAATTTCAAGTAATTGAAAACATGGGGGACAAGATGGAACCCTGAAATACCCCAACAGTAGTCTCCCTACTCCACCATCTGGGTACATCTTTCCAGAAAGGACTGGAGTCACACTGTATTTCCCAACCTAGTTCTGGCCACAAGGATAGCATAGTCAATGGCAGTGAAAACTACTCAGAGGTCCAGAAATCCCAACAGCGCTGCACTCCCCCACCCCATTCATTTCCTAACTAACGACTGGCAGGTGAATGGAGTAGATTAGTATCATACGTGTGCAATAATATGCATGTTTAGACAGAAAAATAGTTGTACAACTCCCAGCATTTCCCCAGCCAGCCAAAGGGAAAAAGGACCACTTGGTTTGCTGTCGGTAGTCAAATGATAAAGGAGTTTAAGGATATTACCTTCTACTTACCACATGAGTGACATTCAAGGTGTTGCCATCAAATCTACACAAACTTGTGCTGTCTTCAAGGAAAATGTCACATTCTTCCAGCTCCTGGGCATTACATGGGGGGTTCTCTTTGTTAGGGTCTGGATTCTGAAACCATAAATGTATTTTATTTAGATTTCTAGGCACTCCAAAGGTGCATGAAGGCAGTATCACTGAAAAAATAGTAAAAGAAGAGCCATAGGATATACAATCAGAAATGATGAAGGATCTTGCACCAACCAATGATGCTCACAACTTAAATAAGCAATTATATTACCAGGGAGCTGGAGTGACAATGCTGATCGGTTGCAAGTGGAACCAGACACTATTGAATTTATTTCTTACATTTATAGCCTAACTTTCATCCAAGGAGCCCAAGGCAGCATAGACAATCTTCCTCCCTGCCATTTTACAAAATACATTTGTGAGGCTTGTGATTTAGGTCAGAGCTGAAAAGAAGGTAGATCTGAATCTACTGGTAGATCTCTGCGTGATTTGCATTAGATCAACAGGGTTGTCTTACTCCCAAGAATAACAACATCCAAATAACTCTTCCCACCCTAAATTATACTGTTGAAATGAAGGGAAGTTTTGGGTAACCAGGAAAGGATTTTTGTGGCTGAGGACTGGGAGCTCTGTTCATTTTTGTTACTCGAAACAAATCTTCGGGCTCAGAATTCTTTCATTCAAAGTATACAGTGGAGGCTAGTGGTTCCGATTTTGGTGGGATGGGAATCTGTTCTGGGTTTTCAGCAAGGTGCCTAACCCTATCCCCCAAATAGGTTCAGCACCTTGGATAGCTCCTTTAGAGTTATGACTGGTTCTGACTGAAACCAAGAATGGATTCACAGCCTCACCAAAATTGGAGCCACAAGCCTCCACTGAAAGCATCCCAGTTAATGGTTCCTGGTATTCAAGCCTAAAACCCTGTTTTAGGTACTACTTTTACCAAGTTTATTAAGGAAACCCAGTCTTCCAAATAATGGAGTAACTTAACCATTCATTCATTTGAAAATCTTATCTTTTTCATAAGCTTTAGGCAGATGGAGAATATAAGACAGAAAGCTTTGCTCTAATAGTCAAAGATTTTCAGAACTATGAGATATAAAAGGTAGCAACTTCCTTAGTTAAGCCCCATTTTAGATCTAGCAATGATTTCAGGCAGCCATAAGGTAGGCCATTAGATTTTTCCATGCTTGTTTAGTTTATAATTATTGTTCACCTTGGATGCACTGAATCTGTTGGCTGTATACAGAAAGCTTCAAACACCAAATGAAAATAAATGAAAGATGCAAGTCAGAAAATTCAACTTGCAAAATAAATACTAGCTTGAATAAAATACTCATGTTAACATTTTAGGTGCTGAAAGGTCTTCTTGGTGTTTCTTCTAAGGAATACTCTTTTCAATAAAGGTGATGGAGCCAGATCTCTACTGGGTTCTGCCACTGAACCGGCTGGAATATTTCCTCTTTTGAAATATCTCTAGGAGAGATAGTATTTGTTCTCCTTCCCCACCCCACACTTTGTGTGCTATTTTTGGTAAACTGAATTGACAATCTTTGTATTTTATTGTGTTGTGTTTTTGTGACGGCTTCCTTTTATTTAATGTATTCCACCATTCTATCATATAAACAGGACATCGTTAGCATAAGCTGCCGGGTGGGATTGTTGGGTGGAAAAACAGGGTAGAAATGGGGTGAAATGAATAAAATATGTTGTCTCCAAAACAACTTAGTTGCTCTTAGGTGATGCTGAAATCAATGTGAGATATTAGTCGTGACTAATTCTAGTCGTATGGATTTCAATGGGGAACAAAGTGCAACAAACTTAGTCTGGATACAACCCTATATCTTGGTTGGCGGTGAGCAACTATCATGAATGCCTAAAGAACTCCTGACTGCAGTGTAGTAGCCTAATCCTTTTGTCTGCTGTGCAAATTGAAAAGGGCGGAGGACCAGAACCAACGCTCAACACTGTGGCATCTCCCACACTACAACAAAGGCTGTACAGCTTTACACCTGAGGTACAACCATACCGTGAGCAGTCATATATGATCAGGAAGGAGACATGACAACAGTTAAGCACAGTTAACTGTTGGACCACTACTATCCTCTGGCACTGGCTCAAAATGGCATCGCCAAATATCAGTATCAAATCAGAGACACAGGATCCAAGTCCCTGGGCCAAGCAGACAACAGAAGCTAGCTAGCCGTAGTATACATGCTAGTGGAAGAGCAGCCCTTTGCTGATGATCATATGACAGGTCTAGGACAGGTATGTATGCATGATACTATTATTTATAAAAATGTACATATTTTTTCAGCTTCCTGCCTTTCACATCTATCTTTCAGAATGAGTACTTTGGAACAGGAACTTGTCTGTGGTGTTGTTGTGTGTTTTTTACAAATGTAAAACATCTTGTATACTTGTAGGGACTGTGATAAAGAACAAATCCCGTTAAAATGGGGGGCAGATATTTGCGACGAAGGAAGAGAAAGCAAACGGCAGGCAGCTTTTTTGGCACCCTTCCCTCTGCCCTTTTTAGCTAGCTGTCAGGATAGCCTTGCATTTGTAAGAGTTAAGTTGCTTGTCACAAGGTACTGCTAAAACAGTCTGCCCACAAAATTTGGAGGAAGGTGTGACTTTCCAAGCATAGCTGAGTATCGCTACAGGCACTTCAGAGTAAGATCAATTGCCACCAGTAGCACCACGCAAGCCTATCACCAACTCTGCCTTAAGATTTCCTACCTGTCCCCTCCTGTCTCATTCCTTTCTCTTGAACCTTTTTAAACAAACACCTGTGATCTGGGTTTGGAAGCTTATGTCAGCAGCACAGGAACAGCAGAAGCACCATTACATCTCAGGCGTTGCTGCTGTTGTGGCTTCAAGGAATAATAAGATGCCTTCCATTGCTGCAGCCAGATTGAAACACTTCGGTAAGCGAAGACACTTGCTGTTCTCCCCCTCCTCTATTTCAATAAACAGCTCAGGACCAAGATACCCAAAAGAACATCTGCCCAGCTAACCTTCAAGATCTTCAGACAAGGCCTTGTTGATCATTCTATGACCAAAAAAATGTTGCCACATAACTTCTCAGACATGAGCCTTCTCAGTAGTGGCACCCACCCTCTTGTATGATTTGGGAAGCAGAAATGTGGCATATTTTAAACACCTCCTGAAAAAGCACTTATTTAAGGAGGTTTTCTCTGGCTTGCAATTACTCATAACTAGTTACGCGCCTGCTCTATTGTATTGTTTTTGCATTGTCGGTAAGGCCTTTCTTTTACTAGAGCAACTTTTGTAGGTACAAAAGTATGCAGACTTCTGAACTACAAGGAATTCTTCATCAGACTTTACAACAGCAGCAACACGTGAGAAGTAATGGTGCTTCTGCTGTTCCTGTGCGGCTGATGTAAGCTTCGGAGTCTGTCATGAAGAACTCCATGCAATTAAAAAGTTTGAATACTACTGTACCAAAGGAAGTTGAGCAAATAATACATTGCAGCCTTTCAGTTCTTTCCCACAAACCCTACAAGCCTGAGATCCAACCTTAGCTAGAATGTGCAATCACATGAAATATGGAGTGTGGTTTCTCACACAGGCTGCATACCGAAGATCACTCTGTAGAATAGTTATTTCCCACCAACCTGCAGCCACACTGTCAAACTCTCGATCAAAGTAGGAAAAGGATAATGTTTTCTCCCCTTTACATGCAGGTTTATGGATGAAGAGGGGATTGTAACCTGTTAATGGCTATAAAGCTTGGAAATATGAGTGCTGGTTTTTCTGGAATAAATTACACCCCCAAAAAGTTTCTTGATGTATTCCTTCACCCAGTTCTACACGCAAGCACATTCTCTATCTCCGCAGCCTGTCTCTCTTAGAACGAGGAAGATTCATGGGAAGCACAGTTAGTGATTCTTTGGGTAAAAATAGGGCCTTTAGACAAGAACATCCCTACTTGTATCTGTGAAATGTTGGAGGGCATGTTATCTTAGTATTTCTTCAAGCTGTTGCAAAAAGCTTCAGGCTACAAACACTTAATGCCACAGTACATTTGTTAACCTTTAAAGCTGCCATGTACACTCTCCTTACAGCAACATCAACGCCACTTGGAGGCTTGGAAACGGCAAAATTAAATTGTCTTTTGTTTTGTTTTTAAGTAGTGAAGAAATTACTGAAAAAGTAAGCATCAAGATCACTGAAGAGCCATGTTATCCTCAGTCGCCACAGCCCAGCCACCTGCTCTGACAAGAGCCTTAGAATCGCGCAATCAGTTCAGGATTCATCTTATAATCCAGTGACCAGTACGCTCACCCTGCCACCAACTCAGACACAGGCAAAAGCGAATCTCTCTTTACTAAGTATTTGTGAGTCAAATTTAACAAGGTGGGGAACAAATGACGGCTACCAAAAAACATCAGACTTCCCCTTTCCTATAATGCGTAGTTATGGAAATAATGTGCTGTGGGTTTCCCCACCCGCACGCCATATTTCCACCTGCCACTGGAGGAGGGTGAGGGACAGGGAAGAGAGGAGAAAGAAGCCCAACAGTGGCATCAACATGTCTTTCTGTAATGACTCATTATGAACAGAGGAGCGAGAACTCAAAAGAAGCACTGGTGTTCGCAGCTCTTCCAGATTATCACATCTAGTTCCGTCTTGTTTTGTTTGACAGAAGTACAATATTTATTTATTGCATTTTTATACCGCCCAATAGCCGAAGCTCTCTGGGTGGTTCACAAAATAGACTAGACTTATTTATTTTATGCGTTCATTGCATTATTTCACTGGGCAGATTAGCGTTACAGGATACAATACCCTTCAAAATCCAGGTTTTTTTTTAACCTCCACTGGAACAATCACAATAGGATAAAAGAGATACTTTTTCTTCTTCTTCTATATCTTGCAGTTCTCTTATTTTAGCCAGTGTATGTCTACTTAATTCTTGACAGTACAGATTCATGTGAAGAAGGGCTGGGCTCAGATGTGCCATCTAGATGCACATTTGGGTGGGAGACATCTGATGTTGCCCTGCTCATCCTATACAAATTAGGTGGGGGAACACAGAGGAAGGTCGTGGGCTCTCCCACTCTAGAGGCCTTCAAGAGGCAGCTGGACAACCATCTGTCAGGTATGCTTTAAGGTGGATTCCTGCATTGAGCAGGGGGTTGGACTTGATGGCCTTATAGGCCCCTTCCAGCTCTACTATTCTATGATTCTAAGTTGCATTCTGATAAGCAAGACCAGTAAAGCATCAGTTTCTGACACCGCAATCCTACGCATACTTACCAGGGGGCAACGTAAGTTGACTTGTTGAACATACATCAAAGTGATTTACTTGAGTAAACATACATAGGACTACACTGATATATATATATATATATATATATATATATATATATATTTCTCTTAATATCAAGAGTTCACTTTTTATCATGCCTTTACCATTTCATCAGATGTAAGGTGCATTAAACGCTCAGTTATTGCTGCACTCTGCGCTGGGTCCGTGATGGATTCACCCCGCGAGTCACCAACTATCAGCTCTGGCCATAAACGTCCCTCTTCTTTCTTAATCATGGAAATCTCCAAACTGCAAAGAGACAAAAAAGATGACTACCGGTAGACCAGAAGATGGGACAAAGTTATACATATGAGTGCTGCAACATTTAGGGTGCAATCCTATGTATGTTTAGATGGAACATGCTGGCTAGGGAATGCTGGGAGACGTAGGACGTTTTCCCATCTAACCATGTGTAGGATTATAACCCTAGTCAACCAATCAATTAAAATATTTTGACTGACTAAAAAGGTGCCACACTTAATCAGCCAATTAATGTCTTTTTAAAAAACATTTTAAATATATTTACAGAGATGTCAAGCATCACATTAAGAGGCATTTCCTGATGAGTCAACATAAAAAATGGAATACTATTTCCATGTTGCTTCCTGTGACATGTACATGCAAGCAAAAATAAAGCATGCCTTTTTCTTTCAAACTAATTGTGCAAAATCATGGAGATTTCTTTAACTTGGTAACAGACCTGTCATGTATCAGCTACATCTATAGTATGATTTTCAGATACAATTATCAAACAATCATAACATCAGAAGCTGCCTTACCCCGAGTCAGACCAATGGTCAGTATTGTCTACCCTGTACTCAGGAGCTCATGCCTGAGTAAGGATTGCATGAAAAGGCACTTACCGAAGGGCAGATGCAGGAAGAGAAGGGGAACCCCGTGAGGGAGTGAAAAAACAAGCCAAAGGCAGGGGCGGAACCAAGGATAATGTTGCAAAATATTATTTGTGTAAAAAAGGGTTTAATGAAGGTGCCTACGCGTTTCGGACAAAAAAAGTCCTTCCTTAGGGCTTATGCCTGCACAAATGGAAAGGCCACTGTACAAAAATTCCAAATTCTGCTCCAACGTAATCCCCGTTTTGTGCCAGGAAAGGAATCAATTCTGCAAACTGAGTAAGTTGAAGTCATTTTTACTAGCTGGCACAGCTGCAAATTTATTTATTTATTACATTTTTATATTTATTTACCGCCCAATAGCCGAAACTCTCTGGGCGGTTCACAAAAATTAAAACCATGAAGAGCATAAAAACAACCAACAAATTTAAAACACAAATACAAAATACAATATAAAAAGCACAACCAGAATAAAACCAACACAGCAAAAATTAATACAGGTTAAAATATGAGATTAAAACAGCAAAGTTTAAATTTAAGTTAAATTAGTTGTTAAAATACTGAGAAAATAAAAAGGTCTTCAGTTGGCGATGGAAAAAATATTTTGAGAAAATATTGTAGGCGCAACCACAAAACAGCTGCCACAGGGTGCCTGGCTAATCACAAAATGGAATCTGGGTACAAGACAGAGGCTCTGGGTGAGCCAAATAAAATAGATCCAACAGGACTGAAGTCTGCCTACCCCAACTTATACGGTATGCCTCTTGTTTTTATTAAAGAAAGGATTCTCAAAGGGGACTACATTTCATTCAATGAAGAATTGAATAAAGCAAGACACCCGCTCTAGGAGACCATTTAAAAATAGAGAATAAACATTAACATGCCTACTGCATACTGCTTTAATTGTAAAGAAAAAGAAAATGAGGCTTGGATCCTAAAGTGCTTTTGCACAAGTGGAAAAGCAGGTCTGCACAGCCAAAGGGCACGAGTCCGATTTTCACTTATCCCACTTTTCCTAGACCACCTGTGCATTGGGAGAAAGTTAAGAAAGACTGGCAAACTGCATTGCAACCTGTCCCACAACCCTCAGGAATTATTTTTTGTGGACAGCGGTGTAACTGACTGCAAAGGGAAGAATCAGACAGAAAAGCTGTTCGGTGAACAGAATTCCCTTCTGTGAGCAGAACAGATGTTAGGACCCAAGCCAGAGCTCGTAACAACCGCAACGTGAGCAAAAAATAAATAAATCCACTTTTAGCCTCCTAATACTTCAGGTTCCTAATGAAACATGTATCCTGATCCTATGTTTATGTGGCAGTGCCCACTGATTTCAAATGGGCCTTGCTTCAAAGGATTGTACTACTGAGCAACAGCCTGGCCTGAGGCAGATAGGTTTCAAATATATATTTTGTTTCTCTTTCCACTGGAGCCCTTCTGGGTAAGCACAGTGTTCTCAAAGCTAAGACACACTGGAATGCCAAGGCACACTGGGATGTGGTCTCCGCTACCCAACCGTCTTGGCAGTTCTGCTTCTCACCACTTCTTTTGCCATCAATTGCTAATGCACCTGCAGAGTAAGAACATCTGACTGAGGTGGCCGCCATGGATAAGCCCCGTTGCATGATAAAACAACTGAACAATATTATCTCATCTCTGTACACAACCATAGGAGATGGTGTACTTCTGCTACATGGACTGATTTATTTCAAGTGTTCTCATGTAGAGAATCCTAACTCAGCAGAAGCTTTTGGGCCAGATGATTTTTCAGTCCCACCTGGTATTCCAGAAACTCAGGAAGGAGGTTATTCCAAGTTAGACAGCCCATCTGGGTTCACACAACCCATCTGGGTTGTTGTGTTGTTTGAACATTTTCGTCAGGGTGGGTTAACGCGTTGTCTAAAAGCAGCTTGTTTTCCGCAGGGTGGGTTGTGTTGTCTGAATGCAGAATATTTTCTGCAGGGTGGCTTGTTAACCATGCAGTGTGGGTTATTTTTCCTCAAACAAGCCACCTTTAGAACTCATGGCTTGTAGTTGGCTTGTTCAGAGTGGTTAACAAGCAACCCCATGGAAACCTTGCTGCGTTCAGACTACACAATAACCCACCTTGAAAAAAAAGTGCTGCACTCAGGCAACATGATAACCCACGGTTCAACAACAACCCACACTGGATGAGTTAGAGTGTTGTGTGAACCCAGCCTGCTTTAGAATTGTCTATGATGATTGAGAGCAGCACCCTAGGGTTTAGACAGGGGTCATTCTTAGCCCTACTTTGAGATGTGGGGGATTAAACGTGGAATCTCAGCCGCGCTGGCACTGAGCTACCCCCCTTCCCTTTGTCTTTCTTCTAAACAGAAACACCTGTTATCAGCAGAATGAACAGTTCTTCCTACCAGGGTTTTTTTTCCAGAGGAGGGGGGAGAGGGTAGAGCAATATTGAAAAGAAAAAGATAAACAGTATTTACAAAAGCTATGACATGCAGTAAAATAAGCAATTCATAAGAGCTGATCACCCAGCTTATATCTCAGTTTCTAAGAACAGAGAGCTATAACCACACATTTGTTTTCAAATGCTTATATCAGCAGATAAACTTAGAGCATATTTGTTGTCAAAACTGATTCTCACAAATTCATTAATTGGGTTTATGAAAATAAAAGCTAGCCAAATCAGCCTGGAATACTGACAGCTGGAGGGAAAATAATAGGGACAAGAACAGCATTAAAATAATCCTACTACTTTCAACAAGTGAATTTAGATAAAAGGAGCTTGCACTGTCATGAGCAACATGTCTGATGACTAGAAATTATATTTAAAGAAGAGGCTGGATTTTCAAACTTCAATCTCTAAAATATTAAGTAAAAGCACCACTCATTTTTACATGCTTAGGATGATCCAACAGAATAATGAAATGTGTAACCAGAGGACTATATGCAACTGGATTGGACTGGACTCCCAACAATCTCTAGCAGCAGCTAGGCAGAAAATTTAATTTGTATAAATTTGGTTTTATACCCCCCACTCATTACAGTTTACTTGGGTAACGTTGGACAATTTACTGCTTCTGAGCCTACATTGGCCACGTTCGGACGATACAATAGTTAACCATAATAGTCCACTCCACAGATGACTATTGGCATGTCACGTTGGGGTATCCCCAACACTACATGCTAATAGTCATCTACGGAGTAGATTATTAACACAGGGTTGACTACTGCTCACGCCACCCCTTGCCTTCTTTGTGCTGAAGGGGTGCATGGCTCTCCTGCGCCTTTCTCCATGGCGTCCCAATATGGAAAGCGGGAACCAGCGTTGCCATTTGGTGGAGGGGGTAGGGAGGAAGACGCAGAAGAGTCACTGCCGAGCGTCCCCCTCCGCTTTCTCAATTGGACATAGAACGCGTGGAGAAGGACGCTGTTAGAAGAGCTCTTCTGACAGTGTCCTTTTCTGCGCGCTGCATATCCACACATGGAGAAAGAGTGCATGGAGGAAGGATGCCTGCATAGCAGGGGATCCCTCCGCCATGCACACTTTCCCCATTTGTGGATAAGGAACGCACGGAGGACGCAGTCAGACGAGCTCTTCAGTTCTTCTAACAGCGTCCTTCTCCATGCGCACCATACCCACAAATGGCGAATGAGATGCGGCAGATTGCCTGACAGCCTGCAAGAGGATTGTCTTCCTCCACCATGCCTTGTTCGCCTCAAAGTGGCGGTGAATGAGGCAAGGGCTGGAGACGCTACGATCTCCTGCCGCTCTCAAGCTTGACAGCGGCAGGAAATGCTTATGGGCCCCACCTCAATATTGGCGGAAGGATATTTCCCGTGGTTTAACGTTACACGTCAAGTTGTGGGAGACACCCTTCATTCAAATGTTAGATGTGCGTATTGATGATTGCCCCATTTGTTTTTCTGACGTAGCTCCTCGTCTTGAATCCAAGGCTTCTCCTAAATTTAAGGAGTTAGGGGTTAGTAGTGGTGGGTTTGCAGTAGGAGAGGGGAATGTTCCCTGGAAAAACGTGTTTTTTGTGAACTGCCCAGAGAACTTTGGCTATGGAGTGACAATGTCATGTCTAACCTTACTGCCCCTGTCTTAGGAGAAGATGTTTCAGGTAATCAATCAGAATGAGATTCAGAACTAGAAGATGCAGCGCCAGACACCAGCTAGCTTGTACCAGTGGGAGAGGAAGCTCTCACGGGTGATTCACCAGCTGGGAGTCAGCCCTCTCTAGAGCTTATCTCCTCAAGGCCAAATCCTACACACTCAGCAGGAAGTGAGCTTTCTTCCAGAGGAGAGCACCCTGACAAGATAGCTGATGCTAGGGTCTGCTGGAAGGTAAAACGCACAGAGCGGAAAGAAGGTGTGAGAAGGTCGGTCCGGCTAGAATTGTGCCAGAACTTGCCTCCACACCAAGCTCTCTGAAGTTATGGGCGTTTAAGGGAAAGCTGCCTGTTCTCCTTGGTAGGACAAATGTCTCGCTTAGTTTGCATAGTTTTGCCTAGGGGGAAGTTTCCAAGAGATCAGACTCTCTTCAGGTGGAAGAGATGTTTGTTGCTTAATAAAAGCTTTGTAGATTACCTAGCTAGCTGATGTGAGGGTCTGCCGGAAGCTAAAACGCACGGTGTGGAAGGAAGGCATGAGAAAGTTGGTTCAATTACGCCAGAACCTGCCTCCGCACTAGGCTCCCTGAAGTTACAGACATTTGGGAAGTGGTTTCCTATTCTTCTTGAGCGGACAATTGTCTTGCTTAGTTTGCATAGTTTTGCCTAGGGGGACATTTTGAAGAGGTTAGACCCTCTTCAGGTTGAACAGACGTTTGTTGCTTAATAAAAGCTTTGTGAATTACTTAACAAGTCTCATCATTTGCCTCCCATCGAAAGCAGGAGTTTTCTGAGAAACACGACAGATATCCCTTTTCCTTTAGGACTGCATGGAAGTTGCCCACTAATTACCAAATGTCTATAACTCAACACTAAATTTGGGTCTTCGGTTCCATCAGCTATTAATTAACCAATTCAGGCTATCTCACCTATTTTCTTTAATTATCCATGTGGAGCTTTCATGGTCAATCAATGAAAAAAGAGTTCCTTCCAGTACAAGGAGTGGATCTTTCAGTGTTACACTAAGACGATCTGGAGAAAAGTGCACCTGTACGTCCTCTTTAGCGAAGTCTTTGTGCAAGTGAAAACTGATCGTCAAATCATCTTCAGTCTGTTTCCAGTAGTACAGGGACTCTATAGATGGAAACACAAAATGGGAATACATTAATAGTTTACAAACTCAAGCACTGAAAACATTTGCAAGAAGATCTGGGGACAGGTTTTCAGAAAACCAGCTTTTTTTGCAGTTAACCCCCTCCCACCATCAAATAGAAAATACTATAGTCACTATTTATATGGGACTAGCAGCACCACGGCACAACTTCTCTTTCGCTGCCACCACCTTCTTCTTTATCTTTAAAATGAATGAGGGAACTTTAAACCGTCTTTTTATTTGTTTTTGTGTGTGAGTGTATATCACCAATCTATGGCAACACCTAAGACTGAGAAAGCAGGGTTAAAATAACAAAACACTATTGAAAACGTTATTTATAAATAAAAAGGTATTTAAATACAACTTATGTTTAAGGTTATTAAAATAAATATACCTCCTTCCACCTCCCAGGGAAAACTAACTCCCCCCCCCAAACTATAGCCCCAATTTCCCAATCGTACCCTGATGAAAGACCGTCCTTCTCCCCTACTTCTCCCTCCATTTCTCTTCTCTCTCTCTCTACTCCAAATGAAACAACCAACCAGATGACACCATTCAAACAGTTCAACATTCTAACTCCCCCTACTTACCATTGCCTGTAATAAAAAAAGAATTGGCCAAAGCAAATCAAGCCCTCAATGAAACATTCAAAATGATACACATAAACAACAAAATAAAATACCCTTCCGTCACAGTCGTCCACCCAGCATCGCTGCTGCTCCCTGCGGCTTCAGAAGTCAGCACCACTTCTCCTAATCAATTGTGTGAACTGCTGTGCAGGTGGAAAGGAGAAGCAATCCTTTTTCTAACCCCTGCAAGTTATCCATTTATGTCTCCAGGCATGTCCTTGTTAGTCTGCCATATCCTGAGGTAATAGCCATCAAGCTATTCAGCCTTTCAAATAAACAAACTGCATTTTGCTCATTTCTAGACTAGGCAAGTTGATTTCTACACAGATAAAAAGTTTAAAGGCAGTTGCTGAAGTCTAACAACTGTATGGAATGTACAATGCACTGAATGTGTACATAAATACATGGCTTCAAATTGGGTTTTGTTGCTGGGGAAAAAACATGGCGGGCAGCAAGGGGCAGGTTTGGACATTCAAACAAACCACAACTTGGTTAACCAAATCAAGGCCTATCTCTTTGAACAACAACATTTATAAAATGAAACGTATATCGCTAAACCGTTGCAACGAAGGAAGTATTAAATGCACTGGCTTTATTATAAATGAAAATGGCTAAGGCTTTAGTAGCGGTTTGCTTTCAAACAACTCCACTTGCTACGAAGTGAGAAACTGAACGAGCAGCCATCATACAAAGAGGCATAGGGTTGGATCCAGGATTTGCCTTTCATGGACAGAAGGGCTGTGCTCACGGAAGGTGCATCTGCCCAATTTTCAGGACTCACCGCCTCTCTCAGAGTCACAGTTCTCCCGGTTCAGCAGAGCCCGCATTACGCTCTGTGTAACCTTTGCAGGGTGGGTGGAAGGGTTGACGTCTGCTGCTGCAAGCCCAGAAGCACACACTTACATTTGGATCCAGCCCACAACCTCTACGCTGGACTACCATAAAGCAAATCTCTTCCGAGGGAGGGATGTCTGCCTGCCACTCCCCTCCCCCCCCTCTCTCACACACAAATAAAAACATGCTACATTAGTGCTTCAGCATCTGCAGTGGCTTTCTGTAGTCATCTGGTCTTAATTAGTGCAGATTGTATATCTGACGGAACACCTCTCCCAACATGAACCTACCCACACACTATGCTCCACATCTCAAGTCCTCCTCTGAGTGCCTACTCAGAGGGAAGCTCGGAGGATGGCAACAAAGAAAAGGGCCTTTTCAGTGGTGGTGCCTCAATTATGGAATAATCTCCCCAACGAGGCTCGCCTGGTGCCAACATTGTTATCTTTTCAGTGCCAGGTCAAGACTTTTCTCTTCTCCCAGGCATTTAACAGCGTTTAATAGCATATGCTGAGGTTTTTTTTTATCTGACCCCAGAATAGTTTTTTTTTAATGGACTGTCTGTTCCTGTTTGTATTTTGTGCTTTTTATGGTTTTAAATTTTGTATATTTGTTTTTAATGTTCACTGTTTTTAACTTTTGTAAACCGCCCAGAGAGCTTTGGCTATGGGGCGGTATATAAATGTAAATAATAATAATAATAATAATAATAATAATAATAATAATAATAATATAATAACATAACATAAAGGCTTGAACTGATGGTGCTAATTGTATTTGGGAGGCTGGAGCATGGGGAAGAATATGTCACAACCTTTAACTACTATCATCATCCACCTCAAATTTAAGATCTGCAAAGACATGCAGAAAGAAGTTATGAGTGGCTGCCCCCAACTGTGAAGTACTCTGATGTCTTAATACCTCCTGGAAGATGTTTATTATGGCCTGGAATAGGGCGTAACAAAGGCCACATGTTAACATTTGAGTACTGTACAATTTTTAAATACATTTTCTACGCTGAAGCTTCAGGACAAGATGGGTTGCAAGCAAAATTAGTAATCATGGACAGGAATGCAGGGTTACCTTTCTTGTTCGCTTCTGCTTTCTCCTTTTCACTTTCATCTTGTTTGTTCTCATCACTCTGTGCAAGCCTGTAAGGCTTGTAAGAGATAACCATCAGGCCATCACCGCTCGGCTCTATAGCGGCATAATGAGGAACTGATTTTCCTTGAAGGACTCGGCGCTTGGAGATTTCGTACCCTTGATCACCTGATCAAAAGAAAACCAACACCATTGAATTTGTTCAATCCCCCAATTTTAAAAGGATAAACATTCAGCGACAAATATTGATGAATCTCTTTCTATCCCCCCACCCCACCCCATGTGGATGGCTGGAAGGTCTTGATCATATAAAATATCAGTACACAGAGATGGAGATAGATAGGGAAGTCTAAAAGACATCTAACATAATTTTAGTATTCTCTGCCTGACAGATTGTAAGACAACCCATACACTGTTTGAAAAAGAACTAAAACGTACCTACTTGTGGGGTCAGTGCAACCACAATAGGACAAAGCTTTAGAAACTCTCTCTCACACACACACTCACCTCCCAGGTCATTCCATTCAAGTATCCTTCTACCATATGGGTGCTGCTGCCAGACCTGCAACCGTTACCTGAAGGTTTGCAGTGAGGACCATTGCTATGGAAACAGTCTCCAGAATGTAGTTCTCACCCCATTCTAGCAACATCCATGCTGCTTTTTAAGGCTATGCACCTACGCACTCTACGAGCTGCTCTCAAGCCTGCTGGTCACTTCCATTATACTCTGACTAGATGCTATGTGGTAATATGCCTCTACTCCCTGCTTCCTCAACATCTTCTGAGACAACCCTGCCAAGGTCTTTTTATTGCTAGTTTACCTTTAATAAATGTTAGGAATTTGTGTCTCTGCATATTCAAGAACTCAGTTAGTGTGTGTGCACAATTATCTCATAGTTTTCCTTTACCATAACTTCATTTAACAGCCTCTTTTGTTCATAAGGTATATTAACTAGCCCTCACTCCTACATTAGCATACCCCATTCTGTGTAAATTACTACAATAAAAAGCTACTCCAACAACAACCCAAAAAAAATATTGCTGCCTCTTCTCTCACTCAAGAGACTTCTTCATTCACTCCTCAAGTGTCTCCTCTCCCCCTGGACTTGCAATCATCTCAATGGGTTCACTCTTAATATGTCTTATTCTAGAATGTCTAGTTCCTGCTAAATGGAAAAAAAGGGTTTTGGAGCTTCTGCTCTGTTGAAATATCAGCGGTTTTGTCTCAACCCAGTATGCGTTTCTTGGGCAGCCGTACTGGCCTGAGGAATCACCTTTGACAATGGCAAGTGGGTAGACAAGTAGCATTTCGCTTAGCCTACTTCGTCCCTAATGATTACTGGCCATCTGGAATCAAAATGGCCTAAAAATATCTCTAAGCAATTCAATTCATATGCTATCTAAATGCATTTTTATTATGGCAAACACTGTAACCCCAATTCCCAATACAGCCCTCAAATCCCCTAAGAAGCCACCCCTGAAAATTGGAGAATCCTGCAGAGTGGCATTTGCTACAACACAATGGGGTACAGTTGGAAAATAATGTAGACAAGCCTTCCTTCTTTATACAGAAGTGTTCTTTATATCCAGGCTGAAACCACACATATAGGTTTTCCCACTGATATTGGGAACAATGTGTAGAATTGGGTAGCCTCACACAGAAGTTTAATTGAAAGATAAGTTCATGACAGCGAGAACTTAAGCTTTATCACTAAAGGATGATTACAAGAACTGTTTTCCCCCCAAAATACAAATTGGTACACAGTATTTCTTAATAAGCCAGAATATCTTTTTTACTTGTCTGAAACAATCACACATGAGACGATACCCTGGTTGGTTCATAAGATTAAATTCCTTTTGCTGTCTCCAAAGAAAACCAGTCAAGTCTTCTAGCTATTTTCCTTCTACATTTTCTCATTAAAGTAAGACTAAAAAAAAAGATTGCTTATAAAGTAACCAGAGCCGTGTCTGAAAGACCTAAGGAAATCTATAAAATTAGATGCCAATAACAGCTACTAGAAAGCCAATGCGCTGAACAGAGGAATATAAATAAAAACCCACATTAATTTCCAACCCTAAGGGCCTTTGCATCAGCAGGTAAGGTATTCTCTGGTAAAATGGAGTCTCTGTTTAAGCCATCTGGGTCTGATGCTTCAGGGTACTAGTTGTGTCTGTACAGATGTGTGTGAGAGAGAAGGGAGGGGGCTGCAGGGAAATTTAATACTGCCTTCAACATCTTTTATTTAATCGCCATTTGGGATTGACAGGAAGTGTTCATCTGTATGGGAGAGATGGTATTGGGATGAAGCATACATTGGGCAGCTGCGGAAGGTCTGCTAAGCCAGGTGGAGGAAGAGTAGAAGAAAACCTCACATGGAGCTAAAAACTATGAAGAAACGGTTCCCTTTGGGGTAAGAAGGAGCAGAGCTTTGCTTCAACACCAACCTAATCCAAGATACTTAAAGGAAATGCAACGTATTCCTCTGTCCCAAGCCCAAAATCACAATTCCAGAGCAGAGTGAGGCATGCCAGGCACAGTCTGTTTTTACCAGTTGTTGTTGTTGTTGTTGTTGTTCTTGCTTTGGAAACTATGTTTGGGTTTTTTCACCCTTCTGCATACTGCAGGGATTCTCAATGCCTGCTGAAAGCTCCCCGTAGCGCATGGCTTTGTCACTTTGGCTACATAAGCATCAGCACTGTCACTTGCAGATGAGACACAGAATATACGATGGATGATGCTATTACAGAAGAAAGGAAGGGAAGACCCAAGGCTAATGATTTTGGTGGTTTCCATGCAGTTGATCTAACGTCTAGTTCCAGCTCCAGAGAGGTTGTCTGCACATGCTCTGGCTGCATCCTAGGATGCTGTGTTTGGAAAATACGGAGGAAAGGCACGCAACACCCACATTTCCAAGACATCTGCCCTAGACCAAAACAAGGTTTACTCAGAAGTCAGTTCCACTGATTTCAGCATGACTGACTTTTAAATTTTAAAATGCTTAGGGTCGTTGCCGTACTCTGTTACCATTTCTAAAACATTTTAGCAAGCAGATTAGCAAGCACACTCATATTCATCACTTTTATACCAGATACGCCGGAATGGCGACTTCATAAATACGTAAGCATTTACGGCTGTCTTTTTCACACACACAAAAGGCAAAACCAAGTGAAATACTCACCTTCCTTAGCCGTTTTCACAATTGTAACCCACTCCAAGGAAACGTGGAAGCCGCTGCCTTGCACGTCCAATTCATCTTTTTCTACTCGCAGAAGTAAAACACCTACTGAATGTGCATCTAACTGCAGGAAGGAGATGCTGTGGACTATAACAAAGGGGCTCTCAAATTCTTCGCTGAATAATATCTGGGGGAGAGAAGGATTCTTGTAAGCTACCAAGTGGTGCATGCTTTAGACTGAACAGAAAACTTAGTGCTAGAACAGGGGGATGTTACAGGGCAGAGAGAAGCTGATCCGGGATTCTAGGTTTTGGTGGCCGTGCTGCATATACTCCAGTGATGCTTAGCTCCAGGCTCAGAGGAGCAAATACCTTTTGGAATATACTGATGAGACAGACACATACAACCGCATACCCAGGATAATTAGAGTAGGGAGTACAATCAATTGAGGTGTATACAACTGGCTGAAAGTGTATGGCTGTTTTTCATCCAATGTTAAGTTTTCCCCTCTAGATCTTTACTCAGGCTTCACGTCTATAAAAATATTTATTCTGGTGCCTATGAAGTTCATATGCTAGATGATTTCAACTGTCTAATGAATTGGTAGGCAACATACAGCTTCCAAAGCTGGGCAGATCCAGTAAACACCATGGCAATGCAGAGATCAAAGCGCCCAGGTCCTGTTGCTAGAGTTCCCAGTTCTAGATCTCAGTACCTTACATTTGCCCTTCTATTTATTTATTTATTTATTACATTTTTATACTGCCCAATAGCCGAAGCTCTCTGGGCGGTTCACAAAAATTAAATCAGGTCTAGATCAGGTTAGTAATGTCTTGGGATTCCATGTGTGGTGAAAGACATTTAGTTTCTCCTATATGCTGTTATTTCATGTTGAGAGGCTGATATTTAAAACAGCAGCAGAAGGGTCGTTTTAAGAATTCCAACCTCCTCTCTAGCACTGGGCTTCTCTACATGAGGCTTTTATCATGCATTCATAATTGCTCACTCGTGGAAGTTTGCAGCTCCTTTACACGTCATTGTCAACCTCCAAGACCTTTCCTGTGCTTTATGACCTTTATCCTGGCTTTTTTAAGATCGGGAAAAGCATTGCATTTTCTCTAGAAGCGTGATCATAACAGTTATACCACACCACCATCTAGTGGCTGTATAATGAAACACATAGAACTTTCAGAGAAAGACACCCCCCTGTGAAAACGAGCCATTTTTAATCCTGCAAGCCTTCGTGTAAAGGAGCTGTTCTTAATCCTGCAAAGAATCCAGAAGCAAAAGCCCTGGTAAAGTGGTGGGATAAAATTCTGGTATAAAGAAGCTCTATTTAACATGGTGAATATACTGTCTGTGTTCAGATGATCGCAGGGATGAAAGAAGCCATCATGGCTTCTTCCCTCGCCCCCGTGCATGCTGTATGCACAACTGCAATTTGTTTAATTACCTGCAATGCAGCACAAGTTGCTGTGTTATCTGAACCCAGTGCGCTATGCTGCAGGGGTGACTTCTTACCAACACCGCAACCCCTACTACAAGCCATGGGTTGTAGTGTGGAAGAAGCCAGTCACTGAAAATTTAGAATCTGCTACAGCGAGTGGCTGTTAAGAATTGCCTTAGAGGATCAGAACAGAGTCCATCTCCCCCAGTATTCTTTTTTCAATAGAGGCCAGCCAATAACTGAGCTTTCGCAAGGAAGACACAATGAACCTCACCGTTTACTGAAAGAGAAATATTCTCAGGTGCTGGAAAAAAAACTTTTATTATGCCCAACATGTCTCAGAAAGGACTTTCATTCCTCAGGGGTCACTTACCTTTCTCCAAACGTCTCACAAAGAATCTTTTCCAAGGCTTCTTCTATCTTACAATTCTCAAAGCACTGGAAAGAATCTTAACTGATTACTGCAGTGCTCTATAGTGCTACGGAGCAGTTTCAGCACATTTGGGGGGGAGGGGCTGTGCCAGGGGGCAAAAGTGGCTCCTTGACATTCAGAAGTTGCCCACCTCTGCTTTAGGCATTCATTTGGGATTTCCTATCAATTTGCTCAGAAAACCTAGGCTGCTGGGAGATAAGACAAGCAAAGTGGATTCTTCAATGCTCAGTAAAAACCACTCGTGGTATGATATGATTAACTGCATTTAGACTGACATTAATGTTAACATGATGTTCACAAATTTCTTCTGCTGCATATATTAATACCTAACTCTCCGCTGACTTCTGAACAAAATCAAATTTCACATTTCAAGAATCAACTAAATTAGAGTACTATGCTGAAAGGCACACTTCAAAGAACAATGATCCAGAGAGACACTTTAGAATGGTGACAGATATTTCTGAGCCATAATCCTTTACATTTAATGCCCTTTTATTTGCTTCATTTGATTTCAAATAGACCTTTAACATACAATACTTAATTCAGTAACATTAAATATAATGAGAGGGGACATATGCCAGTAGAAGAAGTACAATGCTTCACAAAGTTCATGGAATTCCCTCCCACTGAGGTGTGTATATATGCTTGACTCTGCAAATGTTCAAATGTGCTTTAAAAATTCACCCATTTGGGGTTGCTTTTTTGTTAATTAGAACTTTTTATCTTTGCAAGTTTAAACAGTGCTGCTGTAAGGGCGTGATTTTTATTTATTAGGTCACTTATTATAATTTAACTGTCACACACACACACGTGTGTGTGCGTGCACACACATGTAAGCATGTGTGCGTGTGCGTGAGAGAGAACATATGAATGATATATATCACACACACAAGAAATTGAAGGCTGGACCTGATAAAGCAGAATACTTCTCATTCTCTGGCATTCTCTTTTTCCTTTGCCCCATTTGTCATTTTACTCTGCCATATTATTTTTCTGTTTTCACTAGGTTTTATATTTTTTGCTGTATTTTTATTATTTTCTGCTTTTAATTACTGTCTATTGTATTTTTAATACAGTATTCGTTTTACTTTTCTTTCTTTTTTGGCTCTGTAGGTCACTCAGAGAATATCGGTTGAAATGTATAAGTCAATAAAATTATCTTCATCATCTGGTATGCTTCCAGCTACTGACTTTGTAGTTCCTGGGCTACTATACTACTTTATTCAAATGAAGAATGGCAGTAGTTTAAGATTTTGGGGTCTGCAAGTCCATCTTTAAGAAACAGCAGTGGAAAAAGTAATTATGCCAATAACTGGTATACACAGGAAGGCTGAGACAAAATGGTGTCACATCTGGCTTGATGCAAGAATCCTCAGTCACTTGGGGAAAGAAGCAGATAGTTTTCAAAGCACATTCTAAGGCCCCATACATAAGGAAAGCTGTTAAGAGATTTGCAAGACTTACTTCCCACTTTTCACATGAACCGTCTCCACGCTTGCCTGTTCGAATCAGATACAGTCTTCCTGTTCCATCTGAAAGGGTAACCCAGGTGGAAGATGTGAAATGTATTGATGCACAAAGGCGATTATCACAAACTATCAAGTCTGCAGGAAGCCTGAACACTTCTCTTGGCTTTTTTAAGGCAGTGTCCTGTAAGCAAAACACAAAAACATTGTTATTTGTCTTATTATGATTTCAAACAAACACTTTAAAGAACAACATTTCATAGTTGAGACTTTTAGAGGTCGGTGGTAGTTGTAATTTTTTTGGCTTTGGCCTTACATGTCTCTGGCAGACTGGAGCCTCCTCAGCTTTCTACACTTTAGCTAAAGCCCAGGGGAAGACATCATGAGGTAATTCTTTACACAGCACATTTTCAGTCAAGGAAGTGTCGACAGCCTGGGAGGCTTCAGAGCAATGATGAAATGTGTAATAGAAAGAAAAATACAACCACCTACGTAAGGTAAAAAAACACCGCCAACACACATTCAAAATAAATTATAAAAATGCCTTGGGAATGAGGCAAAAAAATGGAAGCCTCTTTCATGGGGGAAGAAAACTTTCAGGGCATTGAAGGACAGATTTTGGCACAGCATTAGCTCCACCTTTTCCTTGGAGTTGGCTGTAACACTGCCCCACCTCACACCTGCTCTCAGGGAAGAAGCAGTAGAGGTAAGATGCAGCTACAATCACCCCTCAGAAATGTAACATTTAGAAGACCCCGAGGAAGGTGCTAAACCTTAAAGAATGACAACCAGAGCTCAGCTAAAAATTCCCAGAACATATTTTTCTTTTCTTACTCTCCTAGAAATAAAAGGCTACTTTCCAATATTTTCCTCCAAATTTTCTTCAACTTTTTTTGTGGTGACTACATTCCCCCTCCCCACAATGCCCTGGAATTATACTAGCTATGTGGCATTGTGGAAGATGCAAAATAAGGGCCAGGCTGCCAACATTTGATGATGTTGCCATTTGCAGTGGCAGTGCAAACCCCCCACCCGCAAAAAAAACCCCACCTTTGCTACAACCCTTGCCTATGGCGAGCCCTACCTCTGAGAAATTGTTGGAGAATTTCTCTTCCCTGGAGAAATTTGGTGAAACAAACGATTTTTAATGTTTACTATTTTTAATTGTTGTAAACCGCCCAGAGAGCTTCGGCTGTGGGGCGGTATATAAATGGGAGGGCTGATGATTTCACATCCTCCTTTCCAGAAGCATCTAGGGCTGTGTTCAGACAACACGATAGTCGATGGTGGGATAATAATCAACTCTACAGTTGTTTACCTAGGGGGTACTCCCCACACAGCATGATAATAACCAACTGTGGTGTGAACCACTCTTGACTTGCGACTCTGTGGCTGATGAAATAGCCAATGGTGGCCGAAGAAATAATCAACAGTGCCCTCCACACAACACAATAACCAATAGTGGTTCAAATAGCCAACTCTGCACAGCATTGGTTATTTGCATTGGCTATTTCGGCCAAATAGTCAACCGTTGGTTAAAAATCTTCCTCCACACAACACGAGAACCCATGGTGGGTAAAATAACCAACCATTGACTATTTAAACCACCATTGGTTATTGTATTGTCTGAACCCAGTCTAGGTGGCTAAAGCTGAAAACGGATGCTGATCTGGAATCACAGAATAGTAGAGTTGGAAGGGGCCTAAAAAGCCATTGAGTCCAACCCCCTGCTCAATGCAGGAATCCACCCTACAGCATACTTGACAGATGGTTGTGCAGCTGCCTCTTGAAGGCCTCTAGTGTGGGAGAGCCCACAACCTCCCTAGATAACTGGTTCCATTGTCATACTGCTCTAACAATCAAGAAGTTTTTCCTAATGTCCAGCTGGAATCTGACTTCTGACTGGCACCTTGGCCTGATCTAGCAAGGCTCTTATATTCCTATCAGAATTAAAAGCCATATACACTGTGCATTGTGGACAGGGTTAGTTTCCAATGCCCTTGGACTTGAATAGCCATGCTAGAGGTTTAAGCTGCACTCTCAGTTACGGATGGGCTAAGAAGGCAATTTCACAATCTCTACTCTTGTCTAAATATCAAGCTCCATCTTGAAGTCAGCTTCCATTTTCAGGGAGCAAAACCCCTTTCAACATCACAGTCTCCAAGGTAACAGCTCCTCAACAGTTAGCATTAGTACGAGCCGGTTTCTGGCATATAAGTACACAGACTGACTTCCTGACATGTTCGTTGAAACATTTTACAGATAATTCTGGGGCAGGACCTCACTCAGAGCTGTAATTTCCAGGTCTGTAGCAGAAATGAGGAGGGAGATGCTCATCCCATCGAGATCAGGAGGACAAACATAATTATTTGAAAGTGAAGGAAAAGTAGTAACTTCTCTTTCAGAGATGAGGTAGAGGTGTGTGTGTGTGTGAGAGAGAGAGAGACAGAGAGAGAGAGAGAGAGAGAATGAGAGAACACAACAGGCTTCCAAAAGATAGAGGAACATCATGTATTATTATTATTATTATTATTTACATAGCTGATCCAGAGCCAAAGCTCTCTGGGCGGTTTACGTAGGATAAAAAACACTATACAAAAAATTAAAACCACAAAAACATACAGTTTTAAACCACAAAAACATACAAAAACAAACCCAGGTTAATTACATATTGCTAAATGCCCGGAAGAAGAGGAAAGTCTTGACCTGGCACTGAAAAGATAACAATGTCAGCGCTAGGCTGACATTTTTATACTTCTCCTCCATGGATTTTACATAATAAAAAGCCCAGCAATCCTAGCTCCTTTCTTAGCTTCTTCTCAATGGCACATAGCCTTTGATATTCCTAGAACTTTATGCAATCCTTTCTGCAGAAGCAGCTTCTGGGTTCCAGGCAATTGCATTCAAACCTGGTCTCCTCACCTTTCGTTTGGCTGTGGGGTTTCTAAGGGCCCACAGATACCTGCTGGAGTTCACCTTTACTATTAAATTCCAAAGCATTCTCTAGAATTCACTATGGAGTCTATTTCAATTACCACATTTTAAAAGAACCAGAGTACTTCATCAATAAGCATGTGTGCCAACTCAGAAAGGGCTCATACAAAAAGATCCTGGAATTAAAACGTTTACGTAAACAGAGGCAAAACTTTCGGGTGATGAACAGATGGAAGGACATGCCAGCAATTTGCTTCCAGTGGCTGTTTGAATTAAGATTAGGACAGGAGTGTTACACAAACCTATCTGAGCAATTAGCACGCCAGCAGCATAAGTTCCAACTTTAAATTAAAAATAAAGTAAGCATTATCCTAAGTATTGGTCTATGAAACTATTTTAATTGATAATGCAGTAACTTCATAACTGCAAAAGTCATAATAGCAATACTTAATAGGTGAAAGGAGAACTCGATACTGTGCTATGGAATAGTACACGCTTTATTACACAGCTGTTAAATTCCACTAAACAATGTATAATCTTGCTATTACAATACTTAACTCCGATAAAATGAAATACCATGTAGTCAATAACATGGAAGAGTGCATAAATTGGGTAGTTCAATTAATATTACTGATTAGTGAAATAATTAAAGATAGTCAAGGAATGTGAAACTTTTATTGGATTGTGTAATTATGGAAATGAGCAGAGTTCCATTAATTCTTAAAGTACCAAAGGCCATGAGGTACAAATGTTTGAACTCTAATCCATTGCATAAATTTATTGGCCTGATCTCTATCTTTTTATCGGGAGAGACTTTGAAAGCGGGATCACACTGACTGTTACTGGTGTGATGCTTTTATCAAAGAGACTGCAGCATGTAGGGAAGAGAGCTTTAAACTATCCCAGCCGTGCTTATGTCATGGCTAACCCTACTGCCCCTGTTTTGGGGGAAGGTGTTTCAGGTAATCAATCAGACTCAGATTCGGAACTAGAGGCGGCAGCGCCAGACACCAGCCAGCCTGTACCAGTGGGGGAGAAAGCTCTCACGGGCGATTCACCCACTGGGAGTCAGCCCTCTCCAGAGCTTATCTCCTCAAGGCCAAATCCTACACACTCAGCGGGAAGTGAGCTTTCTTCCGGAGGAGAGCACCCCGACAAGATAGCTGATGCTAGGGTCCGCCGGAAGCTAAAGCACACGGAGCGGAAAGGTGTGAGAAGGTCGGTCCAGCTAGAATTGCACCAGAACTTGCCTCCGCACAAGGCTCTCTGAAGTTACGGGCGTTTAAGGGAAAGCTGCCTGTTCTCCTTGGTAGGACAAATGTCTCGCTTAGTTTGCATAGTTTTGCCTAGGGGGAAGTTTCCAAGAGATCAGACTCTCTTCAGGTGGAAGAGATGTTTGTTGCTTAATAAAAGCTTTGTAGATTACCTAGCAAGCCTCGTCATTTGCAAAGGTTTTCAGAGAAACACTACAGCACACTGACTGGGGGTTGGGTTGGGTGGGAAGAGCAAGAGTGTATTTATGTGCCTGTGCATATCGGGAAAGAGGGCATGTGTCTGAGAGCGAGGGGAGCAGGTGAGGGAGAAGGCTGTGAATGTGTGGCACTCAATCCACAACCCACTGCTGTAGGAGCAAAATAGTTGGCCAATCCTATCTTAAACGAAAACCCCCAAGAAAAAATGGAGTGTTATTTTTGTTCATTACAAGGCATTTTGACCTGGCTCACATGACACGTAGGGCTCATCTGGGGTTTTTTAACCAGCAATGAGCTGTGGTGTGTCCGGGTGCCATTTTGAATATCCACACCCCTCGCATTACCTTCGGTTTGTTGCTACGCAAGCATTGTTTAACCCTCAAATAACTAGGGATTGCTTATTGAAAATGGCACCAGGCACATGCCGTGGCTCGTTGCGGGTTCAATAACTCCCGATGAACCCAGCGTTTTGTGCAAACCGGCTCACTGGCTGCATTTGGATATCATACAAAAGTTTTCAATGACAAACAAGTCCATGCACTCCCCGCTCTCCTAACTAGAAATCCAATAAATGTTTCTATTACAATTATAGAATGACACAGAAACAACACCAGTCTAAAACAAAGATTAATTACTATGGATACCACAGAGGACATTTGGGTTCATCTTTTTTCTTTTTACAAGATGCCCAGCAGCATCTTGATGAAGCATATTTTGGCACCTTAATCCATATCAATAAAAATGACAGAAAGCCAAGATGTCCAAATACATATTATTAATTTTTGGAGGGGGGATAATCTTGCATATACAATGAAGCTGATTAACTAGCTATGAAGTTTCCTTTACTCCTTCTAAATATCTTGTTGGGGTTTACAGAGAACCCATAAGGAAAGAGGACATTTTATTGTGCAATGGTCTAACTACAGCAAAAATCCTGATCACCTCTAAATGGCATTTCTCATCCTCTCTCACTATTAAAGGATGTTTACAAATTGCTAGACAAAATTAACAAATTATTTAATTGAGCGAAGGGAGAAAGAAAAAGCAAACCTTTGAGCTAGGCGGAACTGATTTGTGTATAAACCATGAAGAATTTATAGTTTTGCTGAAAAATTATGGTGTGGTCCTTGTACACATCATGAGAAGTGAATCTGGGCATCATTATTATTTTTGCTGTAATCTTACCAGAGTAACACTTAAATTCATGACTCTTCCAAGTTGATCAACATAATAAATATTATCTTGGTACCAGGAATCAAGATGTAGGTAGTTATACATGCCAAAGGCACGCATGTGATCCAAGGTGTACTGATCATCTCGAAGTTTGACTTCTGCTACCGCTGGGTGGGGAAAACGAGAAAAAGAGGAGACCAGGTAAACCATTTTAAACTGATGGTTATTCAAAACTAAATGATAATTATTATATTTAATAGACAATTACACTGGCTAATCTTAGGGACTTCGGTTCAAAATAAATAGTTGCCTTGAAAAATAGAACTGCTTTTTAAGCCTGCGATCTGCTGGATTGAGATGTTTGCCCCCCCCCCACAAAAAAGTTAAATAAATACACTGAAGCAGGTCTGATAAGCAAGAAAGAATCATCTGGTGCCTTTGACTTATGTCTGTGGAAGATGTAATTTTGTAAAGAGTTTAAGACGTAATTTTGTAAAAGGTTTAATTTTGGAAAGGGTTTCCTATCATCTTCAAAGCTTCCGTCCACCCACCCCGCAAAAAATATGTGAAGAAAAGATGCAACGGAGTGGTACTAGAAGCTGGCAGACCTTCAGAGCCTTTTTGCCTGGGAACAGGTCATTCCAGCTTCCCCATAATTATACTTCAATTTCCTTCAGAAGTAATAAAAGTACAGAAGGACTGTACTCACATATGGTAAACAACACACATACAGGAATAGTGAAGGTCCTATTGTGAGGATCACTGGACTACCAAATCAGGTTCCCTTGTATCTGAACAATTTCTTATGCCTATCCTTTGATGTGCTAACTGCACCTGCCACTACGGTAGCATTGCCTATCTCTTCCTTATCACCAGTCTGTGATGAGAAATCTGAGATAAAGAAGGGATTCACTAGCAAGAGAAACCCCAGGGTTTCCCTTGCTAGTGCTAAGTCAATCTATGAGCCTCTAGGACTCCTCTCCTTGCTAAGGATCAGTCAGATGACTTGCCAGGTTAAAAGCTGTAAAATTCTGGGGTGTAGCCTTAGTGGCTCTTATATAGTCCCTGCACTCTGCAGTTTACACTGAGATGCAGCAATGTCCAAATTTCTCTTTCCATCATCCTTAGTAAATCACTATGCTACCCAAGACAAATCTTTGCTTGCACTGCCACCCTGTGGATTCAACCTGCCACAGCGTATTAACATAGTTATAAAACAGTTGTGAAATTTTAGGGCCCATATTATTATCATAGTTACTAGGGGTGTGCACAGACCCCCCCGCTCCGCTTCACTTGCAGATCCGCCATTTTCCGGATCGGGCCGCTCCGCCCCGCCCCCGCTCCGCCCACTTCCGCTCCGCCCGGAGCTCCGGATCCGGATCCGGAGCTCCGTTTCCCCCCCCCATAGGCTTGCATTGAAAGCTAAAAAATTATACAACTTTTTTTCTGTTCAAGTTAGAAACCTCATGTTTGGCACCATGACACCTCATGGGGATATACACACGCATGCCAAGTTTCAAAGCAATCCCATCATCCCCTGATTTTTGGCGAATTTTTGAAAATCGGGCACCCCACACACAACATCCCTGCGAGGTGGGCAGGGGAGGAGGGAGGGAAGGCAGGCAGGCATGCAGCTGGCATTTCTGGGGGCATAAGGAAGTGAGCCAAGGATAAGCCAGTAATGCATATAAAATGGAATAAATAAACAAATAAACAAAGGAGGGGTGGAATTAAAAGCAGCAGTGTTGCTCAATAAACAACAAGAAGAACTTTTTTTAAAAGGCTATATCTGTCTTTTACCAGCAATAGGGGGACGTGCCCGGGGGAGGGGGAAGTAGCTGCCAGTTCAAGACACTGACAGCCACAGCTCCGAGAAGAAGTAAAACGCTCACTTCGACTCAGAACAGGCATTGCTCCACCACTGAAAAGTGACCATTCACTTCAACTCATGATAGGCATTGCTCCACCGTTTTACTCTCTTTGGAAGGCTCTATGGCCTTCCAGTGCAGGAGAGAGTGGGGGCACGTCCACGATGAGATGCCCTAGGGGAGCTCATCCCCTTGCACCACATCGATTCAGTTGTTCACCAAGGTTAGGGTGGGGAGCAGTGCTGTGTTTCTATCTCTTATTCTTGGCTTAGTATATGATTTCAGGTTGTGTTTGTGCATTTGGTGGGGCTACTGTGTTAAAAAACACGGGGAAAAGCCCGTTCAGATGAAGAAAGAGAAGTTTCCCAGAATCCCAAGTTACCTGTTTTGCCTATGCCCTCCTCCAACTTTGGGATCATCATGACCGGGAGCTGACTCTGCCCCTCAGCCCTTTGAAAAAGGTATTTTTCCCGCCGATTTTTTAAAAACGTCTAGCCCGCGACCCGTACGATGCAGAAAGTTGAGAGTGGTCTCAAAATGACCCCCATCCACGACTCTCTGTGCACAAGAATTTCCAGAACGATAGCTTAAACCCCCCCCCCAGTTATCCCCGATTCTTTCCCTCAATGCAATCCTATGGGCGAAAAGCCGAAAACGCAGTTTGAGCCGCGCGGTTGACCCGATTTTCACAAAAATATAGCCCGCGACCCAGACAACGCAGAAAGTTGAGAGTGGTCTCAAAATGACCCCCATCCACGACTCTCTGTGCACAAGAATTTCCAGAATGATAGCTTCAAAAACAACGTAGTTATGCGCGATTATTTGCCGCAATGCAATCCTATGGCGAAATGTTTTCAAGATGGCGACCGGAGCGCTCCGCCTGAACTCGGAGCTCCGAAAAATGGGCGCTTCTCTTCGCCTTGCTTCTAGGGGGTCCGCGGTCCGCTCCTACTCCGCCTCTGGGTAAGGCGGAGCAGGCCAATCCGCTACTGCTTCTACGCTCCTAATCGGAGCGGAGCACATCCCTAATAGTTACTATGCTTGTAGCTCAATCCCCACTTTTACATTTGAATGTTTAGTAGAACCCCCAAATTTTTTAAAGAAAGTTTTAAAATGTAGTTGTCTTTGGCTCAGCTCAGACAACACGTTTCTCAATGGTGGTTAGAATCATAGAGCTGGAAGGGGCCTATAAGGCCATCGAGCCCAACCCCCTGCTCAATGCAGGAATCCACCTTAAAGCATACCTGACAGATGGTTGTCCAGCTGCCTCTTGAAGGTCTCTAGTGTGGGAGAGCCCACAACCTCCCTAGGTAACTTGTTCCATTATCATACTGCTCTAACAGTCAGGAAGTTTTTCTGATGTCCAGCCGGAATCTGGCTTCCTATAACTTGAGCCCATTATTCCAAGTCCTGCACTCTGGACTTGTGACAACTTTTCAAGTATTTGAAGAGTGCTATCATGTCTCCCCCTCAATCTTTTCTTATCCAGAACTCCATGATAGAGTTTTTACACCACCACTGAGAAATGTATTGTCAGGTGGAAAAACTCCAACCCACAGTGGAGTGGTGGGGGTTTTTTTTTGGAAACACTCCACACAGAATATTCACACTGTGCAGAAGAGAGTTCCTGAACAACCGTTGTGGGGTTTTCGCTGCATTGTGTTGACTTTTCCCACTGGCTACAGAGTTCCCTGGCAAGAGTGGCAAAAGGAGTGAGTGCAGCTCTAGGAGAGCTGCCAGGATTGGGTTTTTTCCCCAGCAATGGCTGATGGGATACCATTGGGAGGACCAGGGGAGGAGAGAGGGTGGAGGAACTGTTGATCAAACATCGCAATGGATTTTACTTAACTCCACGGTAGCCCACAGTCACACAATGGTGGAGTTAGAACATGTGTGAGGAGTACCCCCTAAAAACTCAACCGCTGAGTGGAGTTTTCACACTGCGTTGATTAGCATGTTGCCTGAACTGACCCTTTAACTCACTACTACAAACCTACAACACTGTGGTATGTGGCATCAGAGCAGCCTTCTTCAACGGGATTCTCTCCAGACACGCTTGACTGCAACCCCATCATGGCTGAGATGGAGGTTAGGGAAGGCTAGTGGTCAGCCCACTTCATCCTTTCAGAGGCTACTTTAATAAAACTTGCATTGTTTTCATCCAAGAAAAAACGGGTTGCATCAATTTAAGCAATAAGAAAGAGAGGTGGATGAACCCTATTTGTTTTAAAAAATCCCTACAGTGCTTCCAGATGCAGTTTTATCCTGCCTCAAAGATGGAATTTTTCAGGGGAAGGGGAAAAATCTAGACAACAGTTCAATTTGTAACCGGTGCTTTCTGACTGCTCTTCCATCTTTTTTCTTACCAGAAAAACAATCCATTAAGTAGGAAAAGGCAAACTAAATGCACAATGCCTTTTGATGGATAGTGTGCTAGGAGCTCTCCATCTGCAGACACCTCTATACTACCATTCTAAAAGCATCATGTAAAGCTATTTAGAAAAATAAAACCACCCATATTAAATAATATAACCTGGCACTTTTTTAAAAAGAAAAGAAAAGAAAAGCCATATACTGCCACAGCAGTTCTACACAATCAGCATACAGGAGCTATACAGATATAAAAGGTTGATCTTCAATTGGTGGATCAGGAACAAGAAGGTGTATCAAACCGGTGGCACCATCATTTTGTAAAGGTGTGTTTAAAAGAAAAGGTAGATGGGTAAGGCAGAGAGGGAAGGATACAGGAAGAAAAAGACACACACAATTATACATCGTAAAAAATTAAAAATGGGTCCCACTTACACTCATCAAAGGACCTCATCTAGGTCTCCCTGCCTTCTGAAGCTAGGTGGTGGGGAGGGGACCAGAGAAACAGCCACCTCTCTTATTTAATTTATTTATCATATTTATACCCCGCTCCTCGGCCAAAAAAGGCTCTCGGAGTGGCTTACACTTAGCAAAAAAGACAGTCCCTGCCCTCAGGCTTACAGTCTAATAAAGACATGACACACAAGGAAAAGGAGTCTCTTGTGGGCCCTCATATGTGGCATGATCTTCCCAGAAAGCTTGCCTACTGTCAAGCTTGAAATCCTTCCAACATGAAGCAAAACCTTTATTTGCCCAGAACTTCCATAATGGAGAAGACTGTCAATGGCTACTGGTCCTGGTGGTTGTGTGCTACCTCCAGGGTCAAAGGCAGCAAGCCTATATACACCAGTTGCTGGGGGATGTGGGTGGGAGGGTGCTGTTGCACCACACCCTGCTTGTGGGTCCTGAGCAACAGGTGGCTGGCCACTGTGTGAACAGAGTGCTGGACTAGATGGACCCTTGGTCTGATCCAGCACAGCACTTCTTATGTTCTTATTGGAGACAGAAGGGCTGTAACTCAGGCGTCCAGCATGCATTCCAGGTTCAATCTGCAGCCATCTCCAGAAGGACTGGGGAAGACTCTGAAAATCTGGAAAGCTGCTACCAGTAAGTATACACCAGCCTTCTCCAAACTGGTACCACAGTGGCTGGGGATGATTGGCACTGTAGTCCAATACATCTGGAGGGTGCCAGGCAAAGGAAGGCTGATGTAGACAATATAAACTTACTCCAGTATAAGTTAGCTTCCTATAATTTAGGGCACAATCTTAAGCATGTTTTGACAGAAAAAAGGCCTACAATTCCCAGCATTCCCCAGTCAGCATATTTTATTTATTTATTTATTACATTATTATATCACCCAATAGCCGAAGCTAGAGAGATGCTGGGAATTGTTGGGCTTTCTTCTATGTAAACATAAATAGCTAGCTTTAAACATCCTGGCCTACATTTACTGCCACTATGCTCTTTTACTGTACAAAATTCTGCTAATGTATATAAGTGAGAAGTGTGAATGGGTGAAGTAGTGTCCACCGCCCACAACACTCACCCTAATGTTAGAGTAGAGAAACTTGTGACAATTGTAAACAAGCTTTTTTAAAAAAAGAAATTTAAAAATAAAAAAGGCAGCCAGCTGCTGGCCGGCAGCAAACCCTGTTAACAGCAGCAGCAGCTTGCAACAAGTGAGGATACAGTCAGAAAATATGTTTGAGGAAAGGGGAGAATGTACCACAGAACACAGAAAAAGCTACAAAAGTTTGAGCTAAAACATGATGGTATTTTTGGCAATTTTGCCTGTGCTCCTTTTGCATTTACCATGTGGCTTCCAAAACCTTCTCTGAATGGAATTCGACCCTCGTCCTGAAAGAGAATCTGCACCCTTCCTTTAATGGATAGACCTTTCCTATGGATAGACCATAGTGGTACATAAAACAAACAGCATGGTATTTTATCTTCTCAAATGTCTGTACGGTATTTTATTTATTCTATTTCCTCAACTGTCTATGATTTGGCCAGAAAACGTTTGTTACTGGGTGGATTAAAATCAAATAAGGATGAAATCCCATGCATGTTTAGACAGAAAAAAGGTCCTACAACTCCCAGCATTCCCCAGCCAGAATGCTGGGTGTTGGTAGGACCTTTCCCTGTCTAAACACGCATGGGGTTGCACCTGAAATAAACTTACAGAAATCCACACATACAAGCCTTCCAGGCCATTTCCTGCCCCATAGAGAGATGCCCAGAGGTAATGCTTCCTCCTCACCCAAGAAGCTTTAGGTTTGAGGCCTGCTGGAGGTTTGGACTCAATAATGGGAGACCCATCATAAATTGCTTGCATTATTCTAATTATTTTATTTCTTATGTTTTTACTCTTCTTTTTTCCTAGAAATATAGCAAGAAAAGAAAAAGTGGCGGTGATGTGGGGGAGAAATTTAGGCATGGTCTTAGATGGGGTTTGCTTTAGGTAGGGTGGTCCCCTAGCCCGTGTTTTGCCCCTCCCCAGAGCAACGAAGAGGCCCCCTTCCCTGTCCCCCAGCACTCACGGGAGTCCAGCCCCACTTGGTAGCAGGCCAGCGGCTCCAGCGACAGCTTGTAGCCCTCAAACTTGGGGTCCAAGAGCAGCCGCTTGACGCGCAGGGAGCAGTTCGCAGCCGCCTCCATGCCTGTTGTCCGTCAAGAGGCGGCCAATAAAGTTCTTGTTGAAAAGCGGACGTCCCTGACGCAGCCACGCTGAGAAGGCAGCAAACGCTAAGGCTCCTGGGTATGAATCTGCGGTCGGTACGAAGGCATGCTGGGAAAGGTAGTTTTTTTGGGTTTGTTTTTTAGCGCCTCCGACTTTGTGCGTCTCCACTAGTTCGATCCGGGGTGGGATGGGGTAGAATATGAAAAGGATGTTTTTGCCATACAGTCCTATGCATGTTTCCTCAGAAGTAAATCCAACTAAAGAAGTAATGAGATTTTGGAAATATGAATAAGATCCCGTGGTTGGAGGGAGCACACTTATGTTAATTATGATTATGTTAAAGGGAATTAAGTTAGAACATATGTTTATTAAATTGTTTACTTTATATTGTGCATTATGGGGCATTGTTTTATATTGTATTGTTGTATTGGTTGGATGTATTAAAAACATTTTTAAAAAAGAAAAGAAGTAAATCCTACTGAGTGCAATGGAATCTGCTCCAGCTGAGAGCTCCCTCCCTCCTGCTACCAACTGTCTCTGCAGAGGCCACCAGTGAGGGAGGAAGCAGCAGCCAGGCACCTCTCCACCATGCCTGGGTCCAGCTCCAGCTCAGAGCCCCCTCCCTCCTGCTGTCATCTGTAACTGCTGAACTTTACAACTAAGATTGTAGTGCCTAAATTTGCTTTCCTTTCCCCCCTCCTCCTCCTCCCTCCCAGTCCCCTTTCCTTTTGTGTCATGTCTTTTAGATTGTAAGCCTGTGGGCAGGGACTGTCAAGAAATACTTTTGTAAGCCGCCGTGAGAGCCTTTTTTGGCTGAATGGCGGCATAAAAATCCTTAAATAAATAAATAAATAAAAATAAAAATCTACTCCCTAGTAGGGTGCAATCTTATGGATGCTTAGAAATAAGTCCTACAACTATATAAATATGTGTCAGGATATATATAGGCCCTGTTCAGAAGACACTTTAAACCATGGCTTTAACCACGGTGGTTAAGACAGAAAGTCAGGCTGTGTTCAGAAGACAGCTTAAACCATGGCTTTAACCATGGTGAATGAGGCTTTCTGGCTTAACCAGCTGTGGTTTAAGGTGTCTTCTGAACACAGGCTGGCTTTCTGGCGTAACCACCGTGGTTAAAGCTGTGGTTTAAGGTGTCTTCTGAATGGGGTGACAGGGTAACCTGAAAATGCCCCTGTTAAAGCCCCTCAATTTAATGTGAATAAATTGCTCAAACACACTCTTGACACTTTCCCTCTAGCCCCCACCAACATCAAGATACAGAGATCTCCAAGGTTGTCCTGATTTCTTGAAATACAGACTTGGAGATGCGCATTATTTAATCTATTTACCATTGAAAGCCCTCCAACCAGGGATTTCTGAAGGGTCAGAGCATACTCTAGAATCCTTATTTCTCCTTGAGGTGCTTATCAAGGAACAGAATGCAACCTTTTGTACTGGTCACAGGCTGCCAAAATATGGCATTGTTTATGTAAGAATGGGTTTCTGAATATGGAACATGTATGGGACTTGTGATCAGTCACAGGAGGGAGGAGGGAAAAGTATGACTTCATTAGAGCAACTTGGATGGAGTATAAATGTATGCTGATATGACTGATGGGTAGAGAGTCTCTGCCATCGGTTTGTATGAGGTAAGAGCTGTCTCCTGTGTACACAGTATAATAAAGGACTCTCTGTTTCTGGACCGGTTGTGAAGTTGTCCCTTTCCTATCAGGTTAGGGGAATTTCCCTAACAGGGGCCATAGGCAATTACTTGGGAACAAATCCCATGAAATTCAATGGAACCTACTTTTGAGTTGATACCTATAGGATTGCTCTGTAAATTGGGCAAATTTGTAAAATGCAAATTGTTAATTCACTTTACAGCCCAAAGCCACTATTTAGATGAAACAGACTCGCCTTATGTGCCATTCACTTACATACAAACAGCTTTTGCTATAGATGAACATACCATGCCAAAACCGGGGGATACAGAAATGTAATAAAAGGAATACATATAATAGGAAACAGTGGTGGTACAGGGAGGCTACAATCCTAAGCATATTTACTTATTAAACACAACGCAACTCAGTTGGACTTACTTCTGAATACGCATACATAGAATTGGACATGTTGAAAAGTTGCACATTTTCTGTGATCTTTTAAGTCAGCCTAATAAAGGTATTACGCTTTAGGGCTATTAGATTTCCTTCTTTATAGACACAGGACCCGGTAACGCCAGACGTAAGAATGCGCAGAAAAGAATGATGGGAGACGTAGTTTTATTTTTGAGGACTCTGGAAGGAGGTGTAAAGACGGCTGCAGAGAATGGTGTTCTGGGAATTGTAGTTTTGTTAAGGGGACCATGGATTAGTGATATGTAGTCAAGGACTACATTTCCCGAGTATCCCTGCGACGGTTGAGGCAGGGCGTTACGTGGGTGGGTCCCTCCCCTTTCTTCTTCTTTTTTTAATGTTGGGCTAAGTCTTGGGCGCCCGGGAGACTGCGACGGTGTCGCGAGTTCGAGGCTGGTTTGGGTCTGGGTCGCCTCGCAGAAGAAGAAAGGGAGGAATCCAGTTGCCTGCGGGACAGGTAATCCGTCTGTGAGTGGGGGATGAAAGTGGAGGTCTCGCGCGGGCTTTGGACTCCCTATGGACTGGAAGTGGTGACCTTTCCCTAACATTTCTGATCCCCCTTTTCCATTCGCTTGGTGTGGCTAAGAAAGTCTCTCTCTCTCTTTTAAAAAGTCTCTCTTCACCCCTTGTGCATCGAATAGGAAGGCTCTCAGTAGGCTACGGATGACCTGCCAGGCACCCCATTAAAAATGATGGCGTCTAGATGTGGGTCAGCTTTATTCCAGGCTGATATACATGGGCTCTTTCCAAAATTGATCTAATGAGAACATTCTTCTCCATCCTTAGGCCCTCCAAATAGGTTGGACTACATGTCCCACCATCCTGCCCTGGAGATGATGGTGGTTGTAGTCCAACCCCATTGGGTGAGCATAAGGATGGAAAAGCCTGGCACAAACACAGAAGAAAAAACACTGCTGTTGCTGAAACTGAGGACCAGCGCAAGAAGTTTCAAGGCTCCAGCCTGATGTACATTTACTGGGAAGTAACTCCCACTGAATTCAGTGAGGCTGGTGGTCCATTAATCTGGTCACCGATAGCAACTGTTTTTGCACTTAGTGCCCAGTGCAAAAATACCCACTGTTTGCTCTAATTCTTGTGGGTTTCAGAGAACTCAAGGGACCAGTCTTTGTATCGGTTGCAAGAAACCAATCCTTTATTTGTCCAGTGCCTTCTAGTGTGGCAGAGGGAGATTAGTTGGAGACGGAAAGGAGTATGAGTCTAATTCCTAATTCCCATGGCATCTGAATCAGAGGCCTGATTCTGATGCCATGATAAGCCATCATCCTAGCTTATTAAACTAGGATATGGGCCAGCAGCATGTACAAAGGATAACTGACAGTTAAGGGTCTGAACTTTCTTTGTCCGGAACTTATAAGTCTATGTTTGCGATTGCACAAAAAACATTACTATGTCGAAAGAAAAAAATCTGTTGTTTTTAAACTTCAAAATCACTTTTTCAGGTATACTGAGATTGCTTGGTATGTTTAAAACAATGAACTTTCTCTCCCGTACAGGAGTTGTGCCACGATCGTCGGTACTTACTTAAACTCAGGTCCGGAATCTCTTCAGAAACAAAATTGTGTGTGTTCGTGTTTTTTTTTTAAAAAAGATGTAAGTTTCTGGTCCTCTTGGTTCTGGAGGGAAACATTAAAACATGATTTTTTTTTGGCTCCCGTCTTGTATCCCCCTACTTGCCCTCTCACAGTTTACCTCCATCTTTCTATATCCCAGTGTGGTTTAACGAACCTGGGAGTTCTTGATCTCATTTAAGATGCATCATTTCTGGGTCAAGATAAAGAAACTATTGGCTTATCCAAGGTTTGCCTTTGCTGAAGCTCAATGCCAAATTACATGGGATCGCTACAACAAAAAATTGTTTTCTTAATTAATAACTACCATCAGGGATGTGGAGGGGATTAGATTGAGGCTGGAGGTGGAGTTTTCAATCTTTTTTCCCCATCTGCATTATTTCCCCAACTTAAATTCCCTCTCACATTTACTATTACTACAGTGAGTCAGGGTGGGTGTGTACAGGTACCTGTATTGAACCTACCTTTGTATTGTACACTAGACCTTTCTGGCTGATGGCTGCTTTGGGGCAATTTTACATTGGGAGAGATGGCAGAGGTAGAAGGGGGCTCACCATCGCCACCCCTGTAGAGTTCTGTCCAAGTGTCCGCATTCCTGCAGTCACATTTAGTTGGGTACGGAAAGATAGGAATTGTATTAAAATTAAATAATGTGCAAGTTCCTTGACCTTTCCCTGACCAGGTTTCTGCAGCATGTAGAAATGGTAATGAATAAATATCCAAACAGGGCCTCTGGGAAAAGCTCGGAACCTGCAAACTGAGCTTTTCCAATTTTATATGTATGCTTGCTTGGGAATCATTGCATTGAATGAATGTATATACCAAGAATTAGCTAAAATGGTCAAAAAATAGGGAACAGAAATGTAGGCCTACAGAAGTGTTGTGAGCTGATAAAAGCCATTATTATTATTATTATTATTATTATTATTATTAATTTATATAGCACCATCAATGTACATGGTGCTGTACAGAGTAAACATGGTGCTGTACAGAGTAAGTAAAACGTGGCAGTTGCATAGGACCTCACTGTTCTGGACTAGAAAAGACACTTGTGTAGGGCTCTTAAATCAACAAAAGAAGTTGTTGTCTTGCTCATGAGGTCTTTGCGTCTGAGGGAAGAATAGTTTTGTTTTGGACTCGAAACAATGAACCAGTGAACAAAGCATTAGAAAAGCAGGCCCGGGCAGCTTGTGATTCACTAAATGGAACACTGCCCATCCAGCCGTGGATTGTGGCCTGCCACGGCTTGACAGCCTCCCTGGTATTTGCAGTCTTCAGGAGGAAACAAAACCAGGAGGTTTATTGAGCCTCCAGCAAGTAACTATTCCTGGCTGTTGGGATACCCTCACTTTTCCGGGTCACAAATTGTGCACAACTGGCTTTGGCAGAAAGGTGAAGTCCTTTGATAGTAAGATCCCTCTGTGTTTTTTCTTTCTTTTTTAAAAGAGATCGGTTGTACTCAGGCTTGGGGGGAAAATGAACAAAGATGCGCAAATGAGAGCAACTATTAACCAAAAGCTAATCGAAACAGGAGAACGGGAACGGTAGGTGGCCTTTGTTTCCTATTCTGGCTGTAGAAATATACATGAGAAGTGGGCAACGTGTGCCTCCCTCGATGTTTTGGCCTACAACTCTCAGTGTCCCTCACCATTGGCTAGGGCTGATGGGAGTTGTAGGCCAAAACATCTGGAAAGCCATCCCTGACTTCATTATCCGAGAAGGAGCAGTCGGCAGGAGTTGATGTGCAAATAATTGCATTTTAATGATTACAGAGAAATGTTCTGCCAGTTCACATGATAAAAACAATCCACTGCGGTTTGTTTAAGCCACAGTGGGTGATATTTGCATATTCAATGCCTGGCCGCAGCTTGTCATGCCATGCGAACCCAAGGACTGTCAGTTATGCAACGGGTTAAACAACCCTCCCATAACCCAACAACAGACTGGGTTATGCGAGGGTTGTTTAACCCACCCACAATCCATGGTCCCCAGATTCGCACAATACAAGAAGTTGCAGCCAGGTGTTCAATATTCAAAATTACCACAGACATTGTAGCCTACCTTAGCTTAATTAAGCCATGAAGGTGGGCTGTTTGATCCTGCTAGCAAGATCACTGGTTTGGATAATAACTTTATTTATTTATTTATTTATTTAAGGATTTTTATGCCGCCATTCAGCCAAAAAAGGCTCTCACGGCGGCTTACAAAAGTATTTCTTGACAGTCCCTGCCCACAGGCTTACAATCTAAAAGACATGACACAAAAGGAAAGAGGATTGGGAGGGAGGAGGAGGAGGGGGAAAAGGAAAGCAAATTCAGGCACTACAGTCTTAGTTGCAAAGTTCAGCAGTTACAGTTGACAGCAGGAGGGAGGGGGCTCTCAGCTGGAGCTGGACCCAGGCAAGGTGGAGCGGTGCCTGGCTGCTGCTTCCTCCCTCACTGGTGGCCTCTCCAGAGACAGTTGGTAGCAGGAGGGAGGGGGCTCTCAGCTGGAGCTGGACCCAGGCACGGTGGAGAGGTGCCTGGCTGCTGCTTCCTCCCTCACTGGTGGCCTCTCCAGAGACAGTTGGTAGCAGGAGGGAGGGGGCTCTGAGCTATGAAAACTTTCCATTTCTAAACAAAACAGAGTTCACATAGGATTTCCCCATCTCCTCCTTCCCCTGCACCCCCACCCCCGACAATCTGCTGGGGCTGAAGGGGACACCTGGGGATGGTGTGGGATATAATGGGAGAGAGGGCTGTGGATGGAGGGGGAAATTGGTGAAAATTGCCTCCTCCCATATATGAACGAAGAACGACTGACAGCGCAATTCTGTACATGTATGTTCCAAATTAAGTCCCGTTGAGTTCAATGGGGCTTAATCACAGGAAACCTGCTATAGGATTGTAGTCTAAGCTAATGAGAATACAATGATTTTCCACATCAGGAAGCAGAAAGCCTTCGTTATCATGATTGTAATTTAGTATTTTAAATGTATATCTCACCCAGTTTTGAGGAGACTTAAGGTAGGCTACAGATGGCAAAACTATCAAGTTGAGTCAAGGATTAGGGTATGTTAACCTAAACAACAAATATTCTGGGACTTAAAATGTCTAGCTGTCCTCCAGGCATCCTTCAGAAAGTACTGTAGTGCAGCCTTCCCTAACCTGGGAACACGGATTGGGGGAAAATCAAGTCCTGTTTTTGCTTTTTCTGGTTGCCTAAATGAATTGACTGATTAGATACCCATATGCGCACACAAAGCAGGCCTCTAACGCCATGTCTTTTTATAGTCTTAAGGAATTACTGAGAGCCAAATTAATTGAATGCGGTTGGAAAGACCAGTTGAAGGCACATTGCAAAGGTAATGGTCAGTTGATCTCAGTGATTACAGATGTAATGATGGAGCAAAGTCATGAAAATGTGTGCCTGGATAGTTGTATTTTAAACATCAACAGATGAAAAGTCAGCGATCTGTCTTGCATTCCCATTCTAGTAATTTTAAGTATAGCATTCCAAATCCCAATTCCTTGTAGAACCAGATCCTCTATTTCCCTACTCGTTTCAGGTATTTGTTTTAAGTCTTTTGATGGATAATAATCAGCTACTGAAAAATTCCATATAGAAAACCTTTAGTTCAAAGGTGGCCATTTTGCCCCCCTCCCCTGTGGGCCACAGTCTGTGGGCAGTCTCAAAAACAATTCCCCCAAATTGGCAGTTTGCCCTCTGAAATTTGGCAGCAAATTGCTTTGTAGCACTCCAAAATGCTAAATTTAGCTTGTTCTCAACCTAACTTTGACGCTGTTAGTGCTCTACAATGCTAAAAACAGCCACTTTTTTTGCTGCCAAATTCTTCATGTGTGCAAGGGGACCACATGCAGTCTGTACTACAAATGTTGCCAACTGCTGCTTTAATTTGTTGCCCTCTTGATCATACCTGTGACGGTCCCAATATTATGCATCCAGCATGTTCAATTTTATAATATTTTGTGATGACTTCAAGATTGGGGCTGTTTGCACGTAATGACAACCCATAGTTCAGAAAACAATTGGCTGTCGCACCTGCCTCTTCCACTTTACTCCACAACCCACGATTGGCTCCTGGTGAGCATGATGTCTGAACCCAGTGTTTAACCCAACAACAAGCCATCGATTAATCACAGGGTTGTTTAAATAACCCTGTGATATCTGAACCCAGACTACTGGGTAGCTCAGCAGAAGTCGATCGTGGGTTGCTGAATAGACTGTGGTTTGTGAGTAAAAGTGGAAGAGGCTCATGTCGACAGCACATCAGTTTTTAAACCTGTGGATTGCTGTTAAGCGTGAACCAGGTTATTGGCTTGATTGAGGTCCCTCCTTTAATTTTTAACAATACTACCCAACCCTGCCCCCAACTTAAAGTAATTGCAGCAATGTTACCATATCCAATGGTAACAATGGTGATATATAGTGGGTGAGGTTGCAGTCTTATACACAGCTACTGGGAGCGCCCTACCATTCAAAAAAATCTCAATTCTTATGGCTACATGGAGCTAAGTGACAAGACTTCATTTATTTATTTATTGGGTGGGAGAGAGATCCTGGCACAGATAAGTACATAAGAGTGCAATCCAATGCATGTTTAAAGGTCATACAACTCCCAGCATCCATCCATCCATGCTGGCTGGGGCATGTAGGGAATTGTAGGATTTTTTCCACCTAAACCTGCATAGGATTGCAGCCATAAGTGCTCTTATTAGGGAATATTATAGAATTCAATGTGTAAATGAACTTCAGATTCTGCTGTAACAGTATCTGTTCTACGTGCGTTGAGTTCTGTTATCGCAGGTGGGCCTGCCTTCTAAACAACTCTTAAAAATTGTATGTGGTTCTCTTGACCTTACCTAGATGTCATCAAAGAGAAAGGGCTAGAGCACGTCACGGTTGATGATTTGGTGGCAGACATCACTCCAAAAGGCAGAGGTAAGAGAAGCAACGCTGCTTTGTCAGCTGTGCATAAACCATTGGTATATATTTCATTTATATTTATTTCAGGTGCAATCCTATGCATATTTTGATAGAAAAAAGTATTGGCTGGGGAATTCTGGGAGCTGTAGGACTTTTTTCTGTCTACACATGAATAGGATTGCGCTCTTAATATATTTATATCTCACCTTTCTTCCATCATAAAAATCAAGATGGCTTGTAGGGGGCACTCTGGCAGCCTCCCATCCAGGCACTGACAAGATCCTCACTGGCTCAGCTTCAGCAAGGTCATTGCATCATGTGCCCTCAAACCATGACCTGGGATTTGTATTTTTCCTGGGCTACATCTAGGACAGGGGTACACAACCTGCACCACCCAGGCTGTGCACCCCAAAGGTGTCCTCCCAGTCCTGCTGCCTTTGAATTTCCTCTCTCAGTGATTCTGATTATAGATCACTTCTTCTGCACTGGTAGCAGCAGTGACAAACAAGTGATTTGTATCAGGATTGTGGAGAGAAAGGCCTTCTTTCTGCCTCCTAGCAATCTACATTCAGATTGCTCTTTTTCCACTGCAGCTAGCAGCAGGGAGGAAAGATTGAGCTGTGTGAGGATCACTGGTTTGTGTATTTACAATGCACTGGTTTGTGCATTTGTATCTATGTGGCCCCCGAACCAGCATCTCATGTGGCCCTCACGGCTGCAAACGTTGTGCACCCTTGATCTTGGAGAGTACATACAGTTCCTGTGTACAGTTTTGTGGATCCTAAGTTGGGGAAGTGTTGCCATTAAGCTGGGGCAGTCAGGATAAATCTGGGGGAATTTCAGCCTGATTTCTCCAGTGCAGGAGTGGACAGAAAGTAGATCTCCAGATATTTTGGGCTTCAACTCCCAGCATTCCCGACCATTGGCCATGTTGGCCATGAAGCTGATTGGTGGAAGATTCAGGAGAAATAAAAGGAAGTACTTCTTCACACACTACATAGTTAAATTATGGAACTCACTACCTCCTCCTCCTCGCAACCAGCTTTTGTACATGCCTTTTGCTTTGGCACAGACAACAGTGGTAGTGGTGGGAGATCTAAGACAAATAAGAGGAAGGACTTCTTCACACAGTACATAGTTAAATTATGGAACTCACTACCACAAGATGTAGTGATGGCCACCAATATGGACAGCTTTAAAAGGGGGTTGGATAAATTCCTGGAGGCAAAGGCTATCAATGGCTACTAGCCCTGATGGTTGTGTGCTACCTCCAGTATTCAAGGCAGTAAGCTTGTGTGCACCAGTTGCTGGGGAGCATGGGTGAGAGGGTGCTGTTGCACCATGTCCTTCTTGTTCATCCCTGGCCGATGGCTGGTTGGCCACTATGTGAATAGAGTGTTGGACTAGATGGACCCTTGGTCTTATCCAGCAGGGCTCTTCTTATGTTCTTATGGCAGGGGCTCCTGGGAGTTGAAGTCCAAAACATCTGGAGATCTTCCTTCTACTCACCCTTGCCCATGTTTGTCTGTGTGTAAAACAAGAAATGCTGTTTGTACTGGAATGCTTGTAAATTGGACTCAGAACACACAATGTGGCCTTGATTTAACTTGTTACATCTTTCTCCCACTCCATTTCCCACTACCTAACTTATCTTTCAGCCTTGGTACCTGACAGTGTAAAGAAAGAGCTTCTCCAAAGAATAAGAACGTTCCTTGCCCAACACGCCAGCCTTTGATTCTTCCCTTTGAGTCTTATTGTGCTGTGTTAAGTGAATCATGCCAGAAACTGGAAGACATTTTTCCATGCTTTGGGGTTAAAGTTCACTATTTTTTTTTAATGTTTAGTTACTGAAAGTGTACCTTTGTTACACTGACTTCTTAATCTTGGTATTTTAATAAAAAAAACCCCAACCATAAAATGCAATGAAATCAACATCCTGTGGGCGCACGTTGGAAAGAGATTACATTTCTTGCTATTAAAAGGACATTGTGTCTCAACCTAACTGGCACTTGTCGATATCTTTCGTGTCTACTGATGACTCTTTACGTGTCTCTCTCAAAATGCACGAACAGAAATGGTAATAATAGAACACATGCTAGACTAAGTATTTGGTCTTAACTGCAAAATAGTGCAATAGCAGAGTGAAAAGGAGGCATAATGGCCATGGGATATTGAAAGGGAGAGAGGATGGGGATGTGTGTGGAAGTGTCACATTTCAGAATTACTGCTAGATTGTTTACTCTTAGCTTTTCACAGACACTTCCTTTACCAGTTAGTACTTAGCAAGAAAATGACCTTAAAGAGACATGCCGTTTTGAAGCGAAGCAATTGGCTTCTGAGAGCTGTGGGGTTACCATGGCAATAGAAGTCAGATTCTGTGATGTGCTATGTAATTTTGGCCGTACACTGAGCACCTGATCCAGCCTACAACACTCTTTGTCAGACTGGAAAGCAATCTCGGAAATGAAATTTTCCTTCCTCTGCTGTTCATAGTCTATGCTGTCAGGGTCTAAAATAGTATAAGAAAAAAGAACCTGCATTCTAAAAATGCTCTGGATGTGCTGCAGCTTTCCCCTTCTCCCCATATCAAGATCCATTTGAGAACCCGGAAGTTCTAATCAAAATAATTCTGCAATCTTACTTACCCCACTTATTCCCTCATATTATGAGTTGGTTGCAAAATAGATACATTTTAATTGTTATTTACAAAAGCTGAATACCATTCTATATCTGAAACATTTCAGAACGGTGAACGTAAGAATTAAAACAGTAAAATATTTTTTTTTAAAAAAACATATTTTTTTAACTCAGATTTAATGCTGAGTCAAACAGACCAAAAGCATCTGGAGGACAACATATTACCCATCTCTGCCTTATAGTTATCCCTGGAAAGATAGAAACTTAAAATTAGTGTACTATGAAACCAGTCTTACTGAATTCAGTCAAGCTTACTTTTGAGTAGACCTATGGGAGTCTGGCAGGCAGGCACAGGATTGCCATAATAAATGTTCTGGTTCCGGCCAGGCCCCAACCTATCTAATTTTAGGAACTGCTCTCTGTGTAACACTTCTCTTGCAAAACCTCCCAACGCAGCCCTTCTCTCCTCTCCTTTTCAAACTTCTAAAAAGCGAGCCTGCAGCATTTTTCTGTACATCTCATAGTTCGATGAACATAAAAATGTTATACTATAGTTTCTAGCTGATAAATCATTTCCCTTTGGAACATGGATGCATTTTAATAAAGAAATAAAGGACTGCGGGAGCTGCCAGACAACACCATGGTCAGATCTACCGATCACATTGTCAGCCCACGCGTTGTACGGCCCGGAGGGTGCTGGGAGTTGTAGTCCAACCAGCTCGGGGGAGGCTTGCACCAAAGGCCGCATAAAGCCACGAGCAGAAGCCCTATTCACGTCACGTGGCGAGCCAGCACGTCACTTAAGCTCCGCCTCCCTGGCTCGGCGCTCAATGACCCCTCCGGGAGGTGGGGGGGAGAAGCGGTTTTCGCGCGCTTGCGCAGAGTGCCCTTTCCTGTCCTTTCCCCGCCCCTCGTTCCTACTCCGCGTTCGGTTGGTCGCGAGGGGCGTGGCCGGAAAAGGCGGGCCTGAGCGAGCGGGTCTCCCAGGTGACCATAAGGCGGAACAGCCGATGGTCTGGTGAGGGAGACGATGGCTGAGCAGGAGGCCGCGCCCGCCTTTGAATGACGGGAGCTCGCGCTCGCCGAGGGAAGCGGCTCCCCCTCGGCTCGGGCCGCGTCGCCTCCATCTCCGCCCCGCTCCGCGCTGGACAAGGTGAGCGCGGGCGAGGCGCAGCCGCCCCCTACAGCCGCTCCCCACCGGCGGAGCTGAGGCGGCTTCTCCCGCTGCCCGGCTCCGCTCTCCTCCTGCTTCCCCCGAGGGTCCGCTGGCCCCCTTCTCCTCAGGACGAGCGTCTCGCTGGGCCCCGCTAGTGCCCGCATGGCCTCGCCGCTTGCCGCTTCCCCGGCTGGGCTGAGGAGCGCATCTCCCGCACCCCGTCAGCGGCCCATCTGCGGAGCAAGAGCCGTAGCCGGCCTCGCAGGGTTATCGTGGGTCGGTCTCCCTCCCTCCCTCCCTCTTCTTCCTCTGGGGGACGAATCAGGCGAAACAACATAGGGCAACTACCGCTGCTCTGGGAAGAGCCCCCGCGCCGTAGACGCTTCCGAGTGAGGCTGGTTTTGAAGGGCCGCTGCCTTCTCCTCCGCCACGTGGAAGGAGACCCACCGTTTCTGAAGCCTGCGGTGCCCTCCGAGTGTGAGGCTAGGTGGCCGGGTGCGGGCGGCACCATAAGCGACGGTTGACTTCAACGTCCCGCCTATTACCAATCTCCCCCCCCCCCCGGTTCATTATCGTGTCGTCTGAACTCAACCGGTGACTTACACCCGTGGCGTCAGGTCTCAAATCCCTTTCACACTCCCCCGCCCCCCCCCTCTCTTTATTTTGGCTTCTCCTCAGTTTTGTTTTTTCTGACATGCAGATCCGTGCATGACAGATTGCATTGCAGATCCTTTGAGGAAAAAGCCCATGCCGGCTCATCTAACAAATACTGAGCGTTTTTCTAGTCCCAAAAATAATGAGACCTTTTCCTGCAGCTACAGTGAGCAGATCTTGCTCTAGCAATGAGACTTCACATGCAGAGACAGAGGGAGAGAAAAGCTGCTAAGGCTGCAACCCCCTGTGCATGTTTAGACAGAAAAAAATGCCCTACAACTCCCAGCATGCCCCAGTCTGGGGCATGCTGGGAGTTGTAGGACTTTTTTTTTGTCTACATATGATTGTGCCCTTAGCTGTGTTTGTGACCTGATCAAATACAAGTCCAGCTTGCATTAGATGGCCAAAGTACAGGTACAAGATGTACTGACCTAGTTTCCATGGAGCCAGTCTCCATGGTTCCACTTCAAATGCCATTCCTTCACACAAATTTGGTTCATAATTGCAGCTCTAGCTGTATAGCTAATAAATAAGGCCCATGTTATGAAATTGTGCTTTTATTTTATTTATTTAAGGATATTTATGCCGCCATTCAGCCAAAAAAGGCTCTCACGGCGGCTTACAAAAGTATTTCTTGACAGTCCCTGCCCACAGGCTTACAATCTAAAAGACATGACACAAAAGGAAAGGGGATTGGGAGGGAGGAGGAGGGGGAAAAGGAAAGCAAACTCAGGCACTACAATCTTAGTTGCAAAGTTCAGCAGTTACAGTTGACAGCAGGAGGGAGGGGGCTTTCAGCTGGAGCTGGACCCAGGCACGGTGGAGAGGTGCCTGGCTGCTGCTTGCTCCCTCACTGGTGGCCTCTGCAGAGACAGTTGGTAGCAGGAGGGAGGGGGCTCTCAGCTGGAGCTGGACCCAGGCATGGTGGAGAGGTGCCTGGCTGCTGCTTCCTCCCTCACTGGTGGCCTCTGCAGAGACAGTTGGCACTTAAATGTTAGAATTAGTGCTGTAAATATAAACAAGGGCTTATTGCAAATATAATGAGTCTTGCGGCACTTGTTACAAATATAATGAGTCTTGGGACAAATTTATTCTGGCCCTATAAGGTATAAACCTCTATCATGTATGTCCTTTTTTCTGAAATAAAAACGCAGAACTTTGTAACCTTTCTTCATTGAGAAATTACTAAAGTCCCTTAATCATTTTGGTTGCCCTTTCTGCACCTTTTCCAGTTCTCTAACATTTTTGACATGCAGCGTCCAGAAATGCATGCGGTATTCCAAATGTGGTTGCACCATAAATTTCTATAAACTCATTACAATATTGACTGTTTTATTTTTGCTCCCTTTCCTAATGATCCCTATCATATAATTTGCTGCTTCTTCTTTTTTTATTACAATTGCTATATACTGGGATGATGTTTTCATTGAGCTCTCCACCATGACCCCAAGACCTGTTTCCTGCTTAGTCACCACTAGCTCAGACTCCATTAATCATATAAATAAGGTTAGGGAGTTTTGCCCTAATGTCTGTCACTTTATGCTTACTTCTATTGAACCGCATTTGTAATTTAACTGCCAATTCATCCAATTTGGAGAGATCCTTTCTGAGCTCTTAATTACTTTTTGTTTTTACCACCCTGAATAATTTGGTGTCCTCAGGAAACTTGGCCACCTCACCACTTGCCCCTAACTCCAGATCATTAATGAACAAGTTAAAAAGTACCAGTCCAGTGCATATCCTTGGACAGTTCCACTTCTTACATCCCTCCATTGTGTGAACTGTCCATTTATTCCTACTCTTTGCTTCCTGTTCTTTAACCAGTTATTGACTGGTTTGTTATTGGTTTGAAACTCTGAGTTGTTTGTCCCTCAACATCTCAGAGTACCAGGTTCACACATCTCATCAAACAACCCAGGAACAGAGCATTCCTGATTTGTTGACGAAAGCGGATGCAAAACAGAAGTGGCGAGCAGGTGGGAGGCAGCACGGTCCCTGCCATGCAGCACCATCAATTCATGGGTTGATTAACCCATGAATTGGCATTACATGCAAATATGCTCAATTGGTTGGATCTAGGATTTGCCTTCCACAAGAGGGCTCTGCTAACAGAAGGTCTGTCTACCTGAGTTTTGTGATCCCCTCCCTGCAACACCACAGCACGTCTCATTCAGCAATGTAAATGTATATCTGTGTTGATAAATTCATGTAATATTGTTATGTTATCATGATGGGACTGGACTTCACAGCTGGTTAGTAGAAATAAAACCAGCTACCAAGCCCAGCTTTAATAGGTGGAACTTTGATTAAAAATGTGTTTGGGTCTTACTGATTGTACAGTGGTCAGGAGAAAACAGCACTGTGATAGCTGAGATGTCTAAAATTAACTGTTCATACTTTATCGTCACTTTTCTTTGGTTAGCTGTAGGTTGCCATAACTGGTAAAACCTGCTGGTTGAGAGATTGTCTTTGACATTTAAGGGTTGCATGCTTGTTGGCTCTGTTGGATATTTTCTGAGCCTTGTAATTTAAAAAGTATTGCTTCAAGGATTGCTATGAAAAATCTGAATTTGTCCCTAATAAGTAAGACAAACTAAAACATATAGATTACCTATGTTACTATTCCATTTTCATTGTTAGTCAGCTGTACTGCAACAGGGTTAAAATATTTTTTTCCAAAGACACCTACAGTTGGTGCCATATTCTTTTGTTCATTGGGGAGGAGGGAGGATTGTGTGTAAATTGAAACCATCTCTTTGTCCAAGAGAACATCTGTCTTGGGCTGCAGTCCTAAGAATGCGTATTCAAACGTTTGAATTAGTTGTATGTAATTTATGGTGTTTTTATTTGTGTTGTACCCCGCCTCGATCCAGAGGGAGAGGCGGGTAACAAATAAATATATTATTATAATTATATTATTATTATTTGGAAGTAAATGGCATTGAAATCAATAGGGCTTATTTCCTAGTAAAACCTGTCAGCTAGGGTACTAATTGAAAGAAGAAAGCACATACATTATACTATAATTACACCTATATGTATGGTAAAATATTGAAAATAAAAACATATTTAGAAAGCAGAGGCATAATCTTTGCAGCTAATAATGTCTTTTATGTACTATAGGAAAAGTAGCATCCAAGATCTGTCCTCCCATTTTCATTTTTGTTGTTCTGTCTGTGCCTTTTGATTTCAGGTTATATTATTTTGAAGCCAAAATAGTGATAATTATTATTTATATTATTAGCATTATTTCCCACAACTTGTCAATGGTTTTCCAATTATTCCCTAATAACAGCTTACAATGCAATCCTATACATGTCTACCAGAAGTAGTTCCTAATGATTTCAGTGGGACTTAATCCTAGTTAAGTATGTATAAGATTCCAGCCTTAGTGTTGCACATAAAAAATAACTAATGCAGGGTTAACTAACTGCATGATGAAAGTAAGACTGACTACTTTGAATATAATAAACTTTTAATGCGAACTAGTTCGCAGAATAGGAGTGTAGGAGGAAGTTCATAGTTTGGTTGTATTCTCTAGCATGAGTCAGTCAGAATGTTGACACAGTGAGTGAAAATAGTATGGATTGCATTCATAGAATGCTCTTATACATGGACAGGTGAGAAATATAAACTCTTGCACTCATTAATATACTGACTTAGAATGTTAAGACTTGCTGCTTTTGTAACACCAGTGAAGGAACTCTTTATTATTTTTGTGTATGTGTATGTATTTATTTTATTCCATTTATACCCTGCCTTTCCACTCAAGGCAGCTTTAAACCAGTTAGTTGCTTGATAGCCTGTGGCAAGTAAGAATTGCTTCCAGACAGGGAACATTTTTTCAGTGGGCAGAGTAGTTCTTTTCTTTTCATGCTGTTGCTGTGTCAGAAATTATTAATGCATTTATAGGCCCTTTGTGCTTCACCTAGGCTTTAAACATGTCTGCGCTACAGCTGGATTTCAAATTTTAAAAATGGGGGATCCATTTTTTTCCCCTTTCCTTGTTTACAACACCTTTAAGGGCAGCTCCAGGTCCAACCTTTTAAACATAATATGACCTGCAGAGCCTTATTTGAATGCCCGGAGACCCCTCCTCCCCCACTTCATCTTGGGATTCTGAACATGCAAATGCTTTGTTCAGGTTTGGATGATTAAACAATCCATGGGTTTTTAATAATGGGTTGTTTGTAAGAGTGCAAGAGTGTGCATACTGGCTATTGCTCACTTCTGCTTTGCTAAGCAGCTCAGGAATGCCAGTTCCTGGTTTGTTTGTGGTGACATCCAAGCCTGAAATGCTGGGTTGCTGAGTGAGAAACAACCAAGAGTTTTAACCAAACAACAAATCATGGGTTAAAACTATGATGTTTACAAAGCAGGAGTGAGTGGGATCCAGCTCACTCACTGCTGTGAGTTCACAAACAACCCATGGTCAACAAACTGTGGGTTGCTTGTCTGTGACTTCACCATCAATTCAGGTTTTTTTCTTCCCATTTCTCCTGCCGCCGCCAACCAAACCTGCTTTTTGTAACATCTTGCCTGATGAAGAGGTCTGGAGATCATGAAAGCTTGCACGTTTTTTGACGTCTTTTGGTTCGCCTAATAAAGTTATTACAGTAATACAGATTTTTATTTATTTATTTTTATGGTCAACAGGGCTACCTTTGTTTTTGATTTTTATCACACAACAGAAATAAAAAAACCTGTTGTTTACATAAAGTGTTCTCAGAGTATATAGAAAGATTTTATAAAATGTCTAGCCTATAATGGTCATGTGACAATAAATTAAACTATGGCCCACTTCAGAAAACACCTTAAACCATGGCTTTAACCATGGTGGTTAAGCCAGAAAGGTGGCCTGTGTTCAGAAGACACCTTAAACCATGGCTTTAACCATGATGACAAAGGCAAAAAGCCTTAGTCACTGTGGTTAAAGCCATGGTTTAAGGTGTCTTCTGAATGGGGCCTATATCAAGTTCAAACAAATGGTGATATAACTCCACTCACACCCCCACATCCCCCACGTACGCATCACCAAATATGGCTGTTGGAAGTCAACTTAAACACCAAAGCTTCCTGAACTGTGAATACTATTGAAATGTTATCTATCAGTGTGCATTCACAAATGCAAAAATAAAATAAAAAGCAGTTAATCAAACCATTCAACTGGAATGGACCAAAATAGTATGAATAGTAACTACTACTTCATGTCGACAATATTTCAGGGTTTTGTATTTTGCTCACTTTTTTCCTGTCATTCAAAACAATTGTACGCCTAAGAAGTCAAACTAAAAATGGCTTTGTATGATCCGCCACCACCAACATTCTAAAGGTAGAATTCAAAGGAATTAAAGTATAAATCTTCCAAATAAGATTGAAAAACACTCAAGGTTCTGGACAGCCTATTTTCTTTCTTTCTTTCTTTATAATTAATTTACTTAACTGTCCAACTGTACTCATGCAGAAAAGATTTCCCTTGACTGAATGTGATAGATTTAAGAGGCTTATTCATAATTTGACACTGAGTTTGACTCCTTCATATCTGCTTTCATTTTGTGAAAAAGCAAGCTTTCAAAACAGTGAAAAAAGTATGTAAATTTGTGAGTATCCTGACCAGGAGCATAGAAGTGCAAAGCGCTGGCTAATTATAAGGTATGTTCCTTGGTGCCTAAGTAAGAATGTGGACACCTTGAGGTCATGTCTATGAATTCTAATCATATTGAACTACATGCACTGACCGGCTCCAGCATCAGTAAGCTGATAGGCTTACATTATAAACATCTAGTATTTTCTTCCTTTTTGCAGGCGAAGACCTCCATCATGGCCATTACGCAATTCCGTCTGTTTAAAATTTGTACATGCCTGGCAGCAGTACTTTCTTTTTTTAAGCGGCTAATATGCAGGTAAATATAACATCTTGCAAGTCTTATCTAAATATGTCTTGGGATCCCTGACCATTGCTTATATGGTATTCCGTAATCTCAGCTCCTATCAATGTGCTAACATTTTCCAATAGCTAGCATGGTGCTTAGTGATGGCCAGGTGTTTTCACTGAAACTTATATGCAAAATATCAGACACGTTGGAAAAGATACGCTTACAAGTTTTCTGGTTTGACTATAACTCACCTGCCACATCCAAGAATAACCATACTGAAACATGTATAGATTAGTTTATGTCACATTTTGATTCTACTAGTCTTTATAGCATGGTTTATAATGGAAACTTGTTATATCACAGCTCAGAAGTACCCATATTAGTCAGGATTTTAGAAGGTGTAAATTAGGATTTAGAGTTATTGCTTAGACCAAAACTAGTTCAAAAGCAGCTTGCAAAGCTTTCTTTCTTTATATTCCTTTTAAAAACAGAATTCTAATCAGATATTTAGTTTTTTTACACAAAGGCTACTGACTTTTAAAGTTAATACTTTTTATTTAGCTTTTAAAATAATTTTCTTTCTATAAGTTTTTTTAGCTTCACTAATAGTTCCAAGTAGTGCTTATTTTTCAGAGTTAGGAAGATGTCTGCGTTTCTTTTCCAGGACTGGAAGAGGACGAAAACTTAGTGGAGACCAAATAACTTTGCCAACCACCGTGGATTATTCATCTGTTCCTAAACAGGTAATACCTTTAAACACCTGGATATCAGTGATTAAACAAAAATTCTGCCAAACGACCCAGTAAAAAATAGATTGATGATGAATGCCAGTTTGCAAATAGGTAGCTAAAATCTTACTGTTTGCTCTTTAGCCAGAAGTAGAAGATTGGTCTTCATGGGATGAAGATGCACCCACGAGTGTGAAAATTGAAGGTGGTAATGGCAGTGTGGCCAATCAGCAAAATGGTTTGGAAGAAATGGAGCCTGACTACTTTAAGGACATGGCACCAACAATAAGAAAAACACAGAAAGTATGTTTCCAACATGAAAGTCTTTTGAAATGTTATATGATAAAGTAGTCATGATGATTTAGCGATAGTAGTTGTTGCACATAAAGTGTTTTCTACATGTAGGTTATCTGGACTGTAGGTGCATTTGGCTGTCAGACTGTAGATGCATTTGGCTGTCATTAATTTTTGTGAACCGCCCAGAGAGCTTCGGCTATTGGGCGGTATAAAAATGTAATAAATAAATAAATAAATACTGTGGGAACATGTTCACATCCAGCGGAGGAATAACAAGTGAAATTATATGAGTTGTTCCATCTCGATCTTTGATTGGCTACCCTGGATGGCTGCAAACTGCAGCATGGTCAGTTGTCTGATTGCTGCTAGAGTCAAATTTTGGCATCTTCAGAGAACAGTTTACTTTTTTCTGTTTTGTACCTTGGAGAGTCATTTGTAATTACGTTGACTGACTTAAGTATTTGCATACAGTCCGCACTCAGGTCCTCTAGGGTGAACTTACTTTAGTCAGCTAAAACTAGGCTGACATCAGTTTCCCAGAGGACCTTTTCTTCTGTCGCCCCCAGATTGTGGAATGGCCTGCCAGAGGAGATTCATAAAATTAACTCTGTGTGATTTTAAGGCAGCTTTAAAGACTAGCCCTTTCCGGCAGGCCTATCCAGATCAACACACACTCAGGTCCTCTGGGGAGAACTTACTTCAGTTTCCCAGAGGACTTTTTCTTCTGTCGCCCCTGGATTATGGAACGGCCTGCCGGAGGACATTCGTAATATTAACTCCCTCTGTGATTTTAAGGCAGCTTTAAAGACTAGCCCTTTCCGGCAGGCCTATCCAGATCAATGTAAAATCCAGAATTTTTAAGATGTATTGATTCCTGTTCCCCACCTCGATCCAAAGGGAGAGGCGTGTAAGAAATAAATAATTTTTATTATTATTATTATTATTATTATTATTATTATTATTATTATTATTTCCCTGTCAGTTTTTGTGAGTTTTGCAATAGAATTCTTTCAATGGAGAAATTTGGCACAAAACTTAAATCTAGAGTTCGTACATACAATTTTAAGTTTGTATGTACTGAATGAGACATCAGTTGTAATTTGAGATTTATGCACAATGGTATGCTAATTTTCTTTTGATGTTTGGGCTAAATCCCCACTCCATTCCATCAACACCCAAAACCTCTTATATACATGTGGATTTATGTCTACGAATTGCTATGCATCACATATGAGTGTTGTGATGTTTTCTACTAGCACAGGCAGGCCAGAGTTATTTTGAATGTGGGTGGGTCTAAATAGTTGCTGCAAATCATGTGTGCAAGAAAAAATTTGTACGGATATAGAATTCCCAACATTATCCAGCAGTCATTTTATACCAAGAGGGATCATGCAGCCAAGCATTCCAACACAATACTTGCTTGGTTCAGAAGTGAGCAAACCCTCACAAGCCACCCGCTCACACACTCCTCTCTCACTCTTCCTCTTTTGGAGATGCAAGATTGGAAGTATTTGCTTCTACTTTGAAACAAACAATAATTCTCTATTACATCCAGTCTTGGGACATAAGAACAGGTCAAGATTGGAAACAGTTTTATCCTGAGTTGTTCTCACAAAGTGGAGTTCAAGCAGACATGTATTTCCTAAGTTCAGGCATAATGTGGAACTGTACTTTGTTTAAAAGTGGAAGTAGATGCTTCCGATCACTTTATGGCCACAAAAGAGATGGGGTGCGTATGACCCTAAGGCTCATTCAAGTAGTGGGGAACCATGGTTCTTCTTCGTGGTCTCTATGCATCACACATATGGGCTTTGCGCCTGCGCAGAGACCAGACCGGAACCTACTATAGCTGAGTGGAACGTTTTTGGCGGGAACCCCTCCCCCCACGCTACCGCGCATGTCCATGGGGTTCCCGCCCTTACCTCAGTTCTTCGTCGTCCGCCATTGTGCACAGACCTGTTTACCGAACCTCTAGCGTTTTCGTATAGCTTCTTCTTGTTACTATCTTCTTCGTTCTTCAATCTTTTCTAATCTCTTTCTAAACTCTTTTTCTTACAAATTTCCTTGTATCTAAAAAAAAAAAAAAAAAAAAGTTATTGTAGATAGTTCTCCTCAGCGACTTCGGTCGCGTGAGGCCTTTATGGCACTTAAAGCCCCGTTTAGAAAGTGCGTTAAGTGTGGGGCCAAACTTCCGCCGACTGACGGACACTCCCTTTGTGTTTTGTGTTTGGGCGAAGGACACGTTGTTGAGGCCTGCCACCACTGTATGTCATTTACCAAACAAACAAGAAAAAATCGAGCGGACCGACTCCGTTCGATACTGTGGGAAAAGGCTCTCAAGGCCACGGAGGCCCCTACAATGGAGAAAAAGGCGGTTCATAAGTCCGTTGCCCACAAAACGGCAGTTACCAAGACTGTTCCAGACAAACCGCCAGACCATAGCACTGAAGTGCAGGCCAGAGCAAATAGGGCTGAGATACCCCTCACGCCTGGTCGGTCTTTATCAACTTCAATGGCTAAGAAGGTTTCTAAGAAAGCCAGAACGCCGATGCCTTCTCCCGAACTGGAGAAGAAGAAGAAGAAAAAGAGAAAGAGGGATGCGGAGAGGGCCGCTTTAGCGTCACCTCGGCCGCGGGAATCGGCCAGGAGCCATTCCACCCCTCCCGCCGCGCCGACCACTTCGATACCGAGGTCTCCTTCGGTGTCGAGGCCTCTGTCGGTGCCGATGACCACGGTACCGACACGCCCTCCAAGTTTATCAGAAGGCGAGATCCGAGATTCGGTGTCGATAGCTTCCGCTCGACAATCTGTAAGACCCCAGGAGCTCCAGGGTTTAATCCCTGTGCAGCCCTCGCCAAGGCAGACTCCAAGACGCGATTGGGATAGAGTATCGCAGTACTCTGATCCCCAATCCAGGTACGGCTATTACGAGTGGGATCGTTACCGACCGCAACAATTTTTTCAAGGTGACCAGCAGCATTACCAGCCTGAGGGCTATTATGCACATCCTCCACCAACATCGAGGGTATGCCAGTTACCTTTGCCTCCTCCTTCCATGCATCAAGTTCCGACGGTATCGACCCCTCGACATCGTGAACAACATGCGATACCGGTCGCTGCGCCGGCTGCATTATCTACGCAGGAAGAACGGCTGGATTTGCAGGTGGTGACGCTGTCTTCGCCAGAAGAGAACTATCCATCCGACTCGGAGTCGGCACACTCTTTGGTTCCAACCGCACCTTCTCCGGACGATGCAGTCGATGATGCTGACCCTTCTTCGCCGTCGGATGATATGGTCCGTTTCTCAGACCATATGCTCAGAATGGCCAATGCATTAGGCCTCGACATTCAGCAGGCAGATGAATCGGTCATCGACCCAATTTATGACGTGTTTCAAACAACAACAAATCAACGTCTAGCCATCCCAATACCTCACGCCCTAAAACAAGCAGCTCAGTTGTCTTGGAAAACTCCAGCAGTGGCTCAAACAACTTCAAAAAGATTAGAATCATTATACCGTGTAAAAGAGGATGATACACAATTTTTGGCTCAACACCCTAAACCAAATTCAATAGTGGTGGAGTCTGCACAGGGCCAGTCACAGAAAACCCATTCTGCGCCCGTAGATAGAGAGGGGAGAAAGTTAGACCAAACTGGAAGAAGGGTTTACTCATCCTCCGCCCTAGGAATCAAGGCGTCTGCATACGAGGCAACGATGGCGAGGTACCAGCTTTTTCTCTGGGAGAAGATGGGATCTTTGTGTGAACACCTCCCAGAGGACAAAAAAGAGCTTGCAAGGGTTTTTCAAAACGAAGCATCGGCCATAGCAAGGCAACAATTGTCCACCGCTCGACACCAGGTGGACTGCCATTCAAAATCGATGATGGGGGCCATTTCTTTAAGGAGGCATGCTTGGCTCAGATCAGCCAATCTTACGCACGAAACCAAAGCTAGGATTGAAAACATGCCATTCGATGGCGAAGGTCTATTTCATTCAAAAACCGATGAAACACTAGACTCCATCTATAAGGCAAGAACAACAGCCAAAAAGATGGGGTTTACTGCTCCTCCTCAGACTCAGTACCGTTCAAAAAGATGGACAAGGCCTCCGATGCAACAACAGCATCGACCCCAATACCAGCTCCAACCTCGACAGCAACAACATCAGCTTCAGAGGAAGAGGCCTTACCAAGGCAGGTACCAACAAGAAAAAAGGCAGCCCGACTTCAGCAAGAAGCAGCGGGTTTGACTTTTCGGATCCAGATCCACCTCCCTTTGCGAACCGCCTAGCACCCCATTACCATCAATGGGAGTTAATAACAACAGACTCCTGGGTGCTCACTATCATCAACTCGGGGTATGCCATCGAGCTCGATGTCCTTCCTCCTTTTTCGGGCGTGAAAGTAACGGCGCCATCCCCTCCTCTGCTGCTCGAGGTACAGACCTTGCTGTCGAAGGGAGCTATCTCTCCCGTACCCGCAGAGGAACTCAACCAGGGGTTTTTCTCCCGATACTTCACGGTCCCGAAGAAAGATGGAGGTCTTCGACCGATCATGGACTTAAGGCAATTGAACAAATTCATCACCCCGAGAAAGTTTCGTATGATAACGATTGCTTCGATTTTGCAGCTCCTACACAAAAAGGTTTGGTTCGCAGTGGTGGATCTGAAGGATGCGTACTTCCATATCTCTATCAGGAAGTCGCATCAACTTTACCTTCGTTTTTCCATCGGTACAGCCCAGTACCAATTCACCGTTCTTCCGTTCGGATTGGCCACGGCACCGAGGGTCTTCACGAAAGTCATGGCGGTGGTGTGTGCCCACCTGAGACAAAAAGGGATATTTGTTTATCCATACCTCGACGACTGGCTTCTGGTAGCGGACAACAGCGACACGCTCCGGACAGATATTCTAACTACCCTCAACCTGTTGGACTCGTTGGGGCTGTGGATCAACGAAGAAAAATCCATATTGACCCCACAGCAGAGGTTGGACTTCATAGGGGTAACCCTCTCATCTCGAGACGGGAGAGCGTACTTACCCTTGGCCAGGGCGAGTACCCTTCAGCAGTTAGCCATCGATACCGAGAGCCGCCGAAAAGTTTCGGCATGGACAATTCAGAGACTACTAGGTTTGATGGCAGCTACAACTGCAGTCATCAGGTTTGCAAGACTCAGGATGAGGATATTACAGGCCTGGTTTTTGAGGACTTTCGATCTTCGACACAATGCTCGACGAACTTACCTCTCGATACCGAAGCAAGTGAGGGCATCCCTGCAATGGTGGTTCTCGATGTCGACGCTCCTCGATGGGGTACCATTCCAACAGAAGGCGCCCTCGGTAACGATCACAACAGATGCATCCTTAGAAGGATGGGGAGCTCATTGCAACTCCCTTACCGCTCAGGGTCGCTGGCCTCTATATCAAAGAGAACAACACATCAACCATCTGGAGCTCTTAGCTGTGGAGAATGCCGTGAAGACTTTTTCACAAATGATCGAGGGCCGAAATGTCCTGATCGCAACAGACAACACCACCGTTGTGGCTTACATCAACAGGCAGGGTGGAACACGATCGCACCCTCTGAACCGTTCTGCACTCAGAATCTGGAACTGGTGCATCAAGAGAAAGACTTACCTGACTGCCATCCATGTAGCAGGAAAGGAAAACATCATTGCGGACTCCCTCAGCAGGTCCTTCCGTGTCGACCACGAGTGGGAGCTCGACGTCGAGGTCCGAGACGATCTCTTTCGTTGCTGGGGCCGCCCTGCTGTCGATGTCTTCGCTACCGAAGAAAACGCAGCTTGTTCCAGGTTCTGCAGCAGAGCAGGAAAGGGAAAGCACTCTTTAGGAGATGCTTTCACCAGGACTTGGAAAGGAAATCTCCTTTACATCTTTCCACCCTTCCCGCTATTGACGAAGGTGTTAGCCAAGATCCAGATGGACACCTCCAATTGCATCCTGATCACACCGTGGTGGCCTCGACAGACGTGGTTCTCTCACGCCCTTCGGTTATCGAGAGGGGATTACATCAGGCTCCCGTCGATACCGAAGCTTCTGTCTCGACACCAGGGCAGAGTTCGACACTCAGATCTGTCGACCCTCAAGATGACTGCATGGAGGATAACAACTACTCCTCCTCTGGAACCAGAGTTTTGACTGTGGACCACATTATTTTGGCAGCACTAAAGCCTTCCACAAGGAAATCTTATGCAGCAAAGTGGCAAAGATTTCAGAACTTTGCATCAAAAGATGGTAATCAAATACCAGAATCTTGCCACTTAGCCCTTATCCTCAATTATTTATTGACGCTTTTCCAGCAGGGACTTAAGCTCGCATCCATCAGGGTTCACCTTGCTGCGATTACATCTTTTCATCGGGGTGTGGATGGTTTTACACCTTTTACCCATCCAACAACCAAGAAATTTCTGAAAGGTCTGAAGAACACGATACCGACTGTGAAGACTATCGTGCCGCCATGGAGCCTGTCAGTTGTGCTGCAAGCATTGACACGCAAGCCCTTCGAGCCCATGGCTTCGACAGACCTTAGGCTGCTTACTTTAAAGACTGTCTTTTTAGTAGCCATCACATCGGCAAGACGTGCAAGTGAGCTTAAAGCTCTTAGGATAGATGTCCCGTACACTATTTTTCATAAGGACAAGGTTGTGCTACGCACAGACCCAGCCTTCTTACCTAAGGTAGTGTCATCTTTTCATCTGTCCCAGCATATTACTTTGCCTGCTTTCTTTCCTAATCCAACTACACCTCTTGAGTCTTCCCTACATACTCTCGATGTAAGAAGGGCTCTTGCTTTTTACAAAGACAGGACAGACACTTTTAGAAAAACAAAGCAATTGTTTATTTGTTATGGGGAGCCTTCTAAGGGACTCCCTGTCTCTTGCCAGCGCTTGTCACGCTGGATAGTGGAGACAATTGAATTGGCCTACTCTATTTCTAAAATAGAGTTAATGAAACCTGTGACAGCTCATTCCACCAGAGCCGTCTCAACATCGGTGGCCTTCACCAGAGGTGTTCCACTAGCAGAAGTCTGTAGAGCCGCAACGTGGTCCACTCCATCCACGTTTGTCAAGCACTACAGTTTGGACACCCGTGCGAGGCAGGACTGCTCGTTTGGGAGGACAGTGCTCTCGGAGATCTTCAGATGATGCACCAACCCACCTCCAAAGGTATGTCAGCTTGCTACTCGCCCATATGTGTGATGCATAGAGACCACGAAGAAGAAATGCAGGTTGCTTACCTGTAACTGTAGTTCTTCGAGTGGTCATCTATGCATTCACACAACCCACCCACCATCCCCTCTTGGTGGTGTGAGATTTATAAATGACACTGTTATATTGTGGAATGTACTTTATTTTATTTACACTCATGTTTATGGGGGCACAATGTCGGACTCCTGTAAACTGAGGTAAGGGCGGGAACCCCATGGACATGCGCGGTAGCGTGGGGGGAGGGGTTCCCGCCAAAAACGTTCCACTCAGCTATAGTAGGTTCCGGTCTGGTCTCTGCGCAGGCGCAAAGCCCATATGTGTGAATGCATAGATGACCACTCGAAGAACTACAGTTACAGGTAAGCAACCTGCATTTTCTTGTTCCATCTGAACTCGGTAGTTGTGTTGGAAATACATATAGAGGTGTATCTGTATGTATGTTCCAATCTGCAAGTGTAAGCCCAAAACATTGGAAAGAAGTAGTTGGATTGGTACCACCATGAGACATCAATTATTGTGGGCCACAGGTCAATGAACTGGAAATCCTCCCGTTCAATCTATTAATAATGCCAGTATTCTTGATTACTTGTTGTTTCTTTCCTCTTAAATGTTACCTTTCAGATTATTGTTAAAAAACGTGAACCCCTAAATTTTGGGAACCAGGATGGCAGTGCAGGATTTTCTAGTAGATTAGCAGCTACACAAGATGTTCCTTTTATTCACCAATCTGTAAGTATCGATACCGATCAATTTCAGTTTCCAGGTGATTGTTTCTCTCTTAGAAGAAACCATAAATGTTTTTGCATGTTCAGAGGGAGGTCATGTTGCTGAAATATAGTGATAAAACCTTAGAGGTCTTGGTCCGGTCATAGAATATAAAGACGCTGGTCTGAAAAAAAATGTATGCAAGGGAAATGTGAAAACAATAATATGTATAAGTGTGGCTAAGAATTCTTGTCAATGGCAAATCTCCAAACGCAGTACTTGAGTTTGGAGTGTTTCTTGAAGCCCGTATTTTCCTACTTGTGCACATAATACTAACACCTGCTAAATTGTGTGCAAAGTAAAAATGTTAGAAATGCCAAGTCCTACGTCTGCCTACCATCAGTGAGCCACTTTGACTCATCATAGAATGTCTTCGGACATGGCTTCCTTTACTCCTAGCTGCTGTCAATGGCATTGTGTGTAAACAAGTTATATTGGCCAGATTATCAGTTCATCCAGTCTGCCCCCATCGCCAGTTTCTTCAATTGATGTAGGCTTGATTCATTCTGTTCACTTCCCCCTTGCCCCCAATACGTACAAGAAACATATTGCTAAACAATTTGAGACAAATAAGCAGTGCATCCATTTGCTTCCTCACCCTTCAAGAGCATGTTGATAGTTTTGGGGGTGGGTGGGGGAGGCTACACCTTTTTATGAAGGAAGTTTAACATTTCACATACATAAAAATTGGAAAGTAACCGAGACATCTCTGATTATTTGCTTTGTCTGGTATTATAAGCACTGCAGATTTTCTGAGAAGATATTCTCAATGGGAATATTAGAGTGAAGTATAGAGGATATCATGGCAAAAAACATGGAAGTAGTGATATATGTACGTTAAGGGCACAATCCTATGCATTATTTAGACAGGAAAAGAGCCCTACAATATTCCCATGCTGGCTGGGGAATGCTGGGAGTTGGGCTTTTTTTCTGTCTAAACATGCATAGTATTGTTCTCTAAAGAAATTATGAGGGTCTTCGCTAACGTTCAGAAACAGGCAGGTTGCTTGAATGTGCTTCTGTTTTTTAGTGAGTTTGTTCAACAGATGTCTGTCTTCAATTAGTGGTGTTATTTCCCCCCAGGGATGAGTAGAGATGGAAGGGTAGAGTTAATTTTACCTGAATCTAGAATTACAGTGCTATTAATAGGATAGTGCACCCATAATTCAGGATAATATTTTACTGTGAATATTTCAGTTGGGCATTTTGTGTGTTGAATTCTTGCATTTGTTTAGCCGGAATTGGGTGACCTGGAGACATGGCAGGAAAACAGAAATGCTTGGGAAGAAGAGGAAGATGCATCCTGGCAAGCAGAAGACGTTCTGAGGTAACTTTATCCAGATCTGTGACTGTATCGCAAGAATTTGTCAACCAGCAGGCATAGCTTCAGGGAAGATACAGTATGGCTGCAATTGGACGTTTGCTTTTGTTTTTAGTTAATCACAGCTTCATAAACTGAGGTTTCAGCTTGGCTTGTTTCAGTAAGTCATAGTTAATCTCAGCCAGACTTTTTGGCTCAGTTCAGACAACATGTTTCTCAGCAATGTGTTTAGAACCCACAGTGGAGCATTTTTGGAAAACTCTCCACCCTGAATATCCACACTATGCAAAAGAGAGTTCCTTCACAACTGGTGTGTTGTGTGGAGGGCACCATGGAGTATTCCGTTGCATTGAGTTGACTTTTCCCACTGGCTACAGAGTTCCCTGGCAAGAGTGGCAAAAGGAGTGAATGCTGCTCTAAGAGAGCTGCTGGGATTTTTTTTTTCAGCAATGTCTGATGGGATCCCATCAGGAAGACCAGGGGAGGAGAGAGGGTGGAGGAACTGTCAATTAAACGTAGCGATGGATTTTACTCAACTCCACAGTAGCTCACAGTCAGTGAAGTTAGAACATGTTTTGTGGGGAGCACCTCCTAAAAACTCGACCGCTGAGTGGAGTTTCCACACTACATTGATTAACGTGTTCCCTGAACTGAGCCTTTGTCTTGATGTGGACATAACAGTAAGTTGCAGTTAGTCAAAAATAGAAGCAAAACCTTCCACTCTCACAGCCACAGTGGAGGAGGAGTGGGGAGAATGCGAGCCCTAAGCTTCAGCTACGTTCATTCCTGTAATGGAATTATGAGAGTAAAAAGACAGTAAAATTGCTACTAAGATTCATAACCATAAAATCTTGACATTTGAAATGTCCCATAAATTCCTCAGTTATAATATTCTAGGGCTGCTCGTTTGGCACCTAGCCTAATGACTTTTCTATACTAAACCAAGAATTTTGTATTCACCCAGACATTTGATTGATTTTTAGCTGCTGTTTCTCTGGTTCTGATTTTAATTTGTAATTTCTCTTCATTTTTATCCTACAATGTACTTGTTGCTTGGTTTAAAACCAGAATAAACTATTTAAAATAAAAATGAAAAACGTAATTTGTTGGTGACGATACATGACAGGTGAAAAATGGCTTTTGGGCAGGCCATAAAGAAACCGGGGCTCCCCAGAACTACAGAGCCTTAAGAATAACTACTATTTAAACTATTTTAAATAAAAATGAAAAACATAATTTCATAAACCTTCTCCTCATCTCTCATTCTCTCTTACTGTCAATGATGTTACACTTACTCCAGTCAAGGAAGCTCGTAGTCTTGGCTTTATATTTGATTCCTCGCTCTCCTTTATTCCTCATATTGAGGCAGTAGCTAAATCCTGTCGTTTTTTCCTGTATAATATTGCCAGGATTCGATCATTTTTGTCTGTCTCTTCTGCCAAGACTCTTGTTCATGCATTGGTTATTTCTCGGTTGGACTACTGCAACCTTCTTCTCACTGGCCTTCCTTCTTCTCACATCAGTTCATTGGTTTCTGTTCACCACTCTGCTGCTAAGATCATCTTCTTGGCTCGCTGCTCTGACCATGTTACTCCACTTCTGAAATCTCTTCATTGGCTTCCAATTCACTTCAGAATCCAATATAAACTTCTCCTGTTGACCTACAAAGCTTTTCACTGTCTAGCTCCTTCCTATCTTTCCTCTCTCATCTCACACTATTGCCCCGCTCGTGCTCTTCGCTCCTCTAATGCCATGTTTCTCACCTGCCCAAGGGTCTCTACTTCCCTTGCTCGGCTTCGTCCATTTTCTTCTGCTGCCCCTTACGCCTGGAAGGCTCTTCCAGAACATTTGAGAACTACAAGTTCAATCGCAGCTTTTAAAGCTCAGCTAAAAACTTTTCTTTTTCCTAAAGCTTTTAAAACTTGATTTTGTTCTGACTTTTATACTGTTAGTTTTACTGTACCCTGTGCCTGTTTGGTGCATTCTCTTCCCCTTCTTATTGTTTTATTATGATTTTATTAGAATGTAAGCCTATGCGGCAGGGTCTTGCTATTTTATTGTTTTACTCTGTACAGCACCATGTACATTGATGGCGCTATATAAATAAATAAATAATAATAATAATAATAATAATAATAATAATAATAATAATAATAATAATAATTTGTTGGTGGACTTCTATCTGATTTTTATCCCACCCTTGCTCACTACATGGTCACTCCTTTCCTTCATGCTACAGCCATGTGAAGTAGGTTGTGCTCAGGTGTGAGAGAGCACCTGGCTCAAGTCAGGAATTCCCAGGTCCGAGTCCAGCAGTAACTGCTAAACCACACTGGCTTTCTTAGAGAAGCTTCCCCATCAAACAGGGATCGAGAGCTCTGCTTGATAGTGGTGATTGTGCAGCATTACTGGGGACAAAGTGTGTTGTGTGGGGAATATTTTCCCATTGATAGTACAATCTAGACATGTCTAGTCAGAAGTAAGTCTCATTCAACTCAATGGGACTTACTCCCAGGTGAGTCTATAAAGGATTACAGCCTCGGTGAGAAATATGTAATTTGTTATAGTAGCTGTACTTGTGGTTAATAAGAGCTGCCAGGCTAATTTGTGTGGTATGTCACTGATTTTCTATTGATTTGAAGGAATGAGCTGTTGGAGGGGAGAATTGCATAGGAGATCTTAAGAGTGTGAAATTTGTAAACTGGTGTTTTATATTGGAACTATTGAATCCACACAATAATGTCTTGACTAACCAGCAGAGGGCAGTGTACACAGCTAAGGTGGCCTCTTGAGATTCCTGGTTAAAGAACAGTATTAGTTCCATCTGTTTATTTCCTGAAGAGTCCTGTCTCTTTCTTTTAATGCCATGTAACTCATGACATGTTTTCTATGACACAGTCAAAATATGAGATCCGAACTTTTTAGACATCGCCTCAAATAGCTATTTCAAAGTCTTTTTGCAGAGGTGCAGCTGTAGATCACATATGTAGCCATTGATAGCCTTCGCCTCCAGGAATTTATCCAACCCCCTTTTAAAGCCATCAAAATTGGTGGCCATCACTACATCTTGTGGTAGTGAGTTCTACAATTTAACTATGTGCTGTGTGAAGAAGTACTTCCTTTTATTTGTCCTGAATCTCCCACCAATCAGCTTCATGGGATGTCCCCTGGTTCTAGTATTTTCAGAGAGGGAGAAAAATGTCTCCCTACCCACATTCTCCACATCATGCATAATTTTGTACACCTCTATCATGTTTCCCCTTAGCCTCCTTTTTCCAAGCTAAACAATCCCAGTTGATGTAACCTTCCCTCATAGGGGAAATGCTCCAGCCCCATGATCATTTGATTTGCCCTTTTCTGCACTTTTTCCAGCTCCATAATAGCCTTTTTTAGGTGTGGTGACTAGAACTGAACATAGTATTCTAAGTGTGGTTGCACCATAGATTTGTATAAGGGCAGTATGATACTGGCAGTTTTATTCTCAATTCCTTTTTTTTATAATTCCTAACATGGAGTTTGCCTTCTTTACAGCAGCCGCACACTGGGTGGACATTTTCATTGTAAAGTTTAGGGTGTGTAGCAAGAAAAAGTGAGAAAATTCTGCTCTTTGGCACACACAATGCAGGAGGTTGTTTCAGACTCTTTGGATATTAGTGTACAGCCTTTTCTCTACCTCTTTCCATGCCCCAGAAAATGCTGGATAGAATTTGAACTTATTTTTGTGGCAGACTGGGCATATCGTGATCCACTGGGAGACCACCTCGTTCCTGGTGGTTGCTAGGATTCTCGCAAAAAATGCTGGGCAAGGTTGAAAATTTGTCTCATTCAGCAAGGCAAAGCTATGTTAAGGAAGAATGTGTACTTGGGATTAAAAGAGGTTAGTTATGCCTTAATTATTAAAAAGATTCAGGGCATGCATTTTTTGGTTTGCTAATTTAAAAACAACAGCGGGGTTTCTGGTTTTTAAAATAAGGAAGGCCAATATTGAAGTCAGCCCACCCATTCCTTGTTGTATTCAATGGTGAGAGCCCACGGTGTTGGGGTTTATGCATCCCAGTTCAATGGTAGATCTTAGTGAAGAATCTAGTGGTGTGACTCAGAACTTGGTTAAAAAAATGGTGTGGTTCAGGAAATGACTCTTTGTGCAGTGTGATCTTTCAAAAGCGGTCTGATAAAGAACATGCCTCTGTATTTCATTCTATATATTCTGTCTGAAATTGTAGGCAGCAGAAAATAGCAGAAAGGGAAAAAAGAGCAGCAGAGCAACAAAGGAAGAAAATGGAGAAAGAAGCTCAACGTTTAATGAAGAAAGAGCAGAATAAAATTGGTGTGAAGCTGTCCTAACGCCACTTTGCGTTGGTCTCATGGTGCCAGCAGAGGGGAGAGAATTCAGCTTCTAAAGCATATGCATCATTTTGTATTGATCTCAGTATTTTTAGAACTCCAGCTCACTGCTTCATTTTTAAAGCCATCTTGGGAGAGACACTTCTTCCATAAAGTAACTTCAACTGGACGGTTCAAACAACAACAACAGCATCATCCCACCAAATCCCACCATGAAAGGGCAGTGTTTCCTTCAGAAGCCCTATCCCACTGCACTCGTACTCCAAGAAGAGATACTATGGCATAAACTCTTCAACTGCCTGTTTTTGACGCTAAAGGGAAAAAAGGGTGTAAATAATTGAATGATGGCAAACTATTCTATTGTCTATTATGCTTATAACAGGAAAGGTGTGTAATTAAATAATTTTAAAGAATGTGTTGCTTCTCTGTTGTCACAAACTCTGCCTTCACTGCCACATTTAAGTGCCTCTTTGTAAATTCTAAGGAAGGGGGCAACAACGTGCATAGAATGCACGCGCACAAAGTTGCTTAACCAAGGGGGTGTTGAACTGAGGGCCAAATTCCATTTTGAAGAAGCGCTGGGGTGGGGGCATATTCCAGTGTTGGGCAGGGACAGAGCTCCAACCCCCAAAAGGGCCGGCATATGTATTTTTTAAAGCTCTTTGCTGCCAGTAACTGAGCCTTAAGGTAGGTATTTCAATCTTTTTAGGATAGGGGGAAAATGACACAAAAGCTGGGGAACTGTCGAAAGATCGGGTGGAAAGAGCGGTCCTGAGAGGAAACAGCATGGTTGTCTTGAAGCCCCAGTAGGCTGGGTTTGGACAGAGGTTTTGCACCTCTGGCTTAACACTAGCATGGATGTAAATGCTTTTTTGGACAGGATTATAAACAGGTGAAGCAGGTAAGAGAATCTGTCACCATTTCTAACCACTCTCATTCTGAAACAGCAGTGTATAATGGCTGTAGACGAAAGCATTCTATGCATGTGGGCATCTTTAATGCTCTTAACGTTCCTTGTAGATGGGTGCAGAATACTTGTCAGCAGGTTTCCATCCCCAAGGCAAAAGCCATGCTAAAACAGAGCACCAGCCGAGGTAGCATGAGTAACACAGTTCCCACATGGAAGCAACAGATGTCTGCTAGCTTTCTCTGAAGGGCTCCTGAACTGTTCAGGTGGTATTGCAAAGCTTATGGAATCTGGACAATACTTAAGTAATTTAATTTAGCAATGGCTACCTCTGAACCTGGAAGTACAGGTTTTAAGGTCCAAGTCCCTTTGGTAGATGGTTGCGTAGTATATCTCTGATTTCAGAGAAACTCCCATCAGTGACAGTGTGCCTTTAATTCCTCCACCTACAAAGCTAGACTATGATGTTAAGCAAGGTGTAACTGCGCTCCTGAGAAATACGAAGTAGTCCAGTGTGCAAGATCGGGTTTCTTTTAGCCAATGTGTGAATCAACTTTCCTAGTGACTTGGAAAGTGTCATATGGAAATATTGAGTTGTCATAGATCAGTTTAAAGCAAGCCTCCCTAGGGGAGGGAAATGGGCAGTTGCTTGGGCAGGAATGAGTTGCTCCTGTATCTTAATTTAGCAGGCTGACCCAATACTTGGGCTGCTTGTCAAAGCTGAAAGCAGCTGGAGAAACCTATCTTGTATGGACTCTGTTTTCTAATGGTGTCTTCCTTAGGAATGTGTCATGACCCTGCCTCCATTTTGTTTGATCTGCTAGTCCTGGACTGGAAACAAGTATTGGTTGCTATTTAAGATGTCTTTGGTCCAGCTTACACTTTTCCTTTATTATGCAGAAGAAGCTGTAAATAATCTGCCTGGCGTGGATTCTCCATGCCAGTGTTCTAATGAATAGCACTGACCATGTGATTCTTGCTATGGGTGTGGATTTCCCATATCATTGCTGGAGTGTTTTAGTAGATTCAGTTCAGTCAGCCATTATGGAAAATTGAATGTATTTTTTCAGTCTCAGGCTGTACATTTTAATCTACTTAGTTGGTAGATTAATGAACAAAACCTTTGGGAACCCATTTTAATCTGAGGGTAAATCTTAATTTGGGGAATAGAGTTAAGAGTACACTTACTTTGACGTCTTACTGTAATGGAAATGAAACATAGCTTTTCCTTTAGCAGTGGCTGTGATCCAGCTAAAGTTAGTCATAACTAAATCTCCATGAAAGCGATGTGACTTAAGTTGCAACTAATTCTTTCCATTAGCTTCAATGGGACTTAGCTATGACTATGCCTTCTTACTACAAAACTGGAAAGTTTTCATAGCTTGAGGATATTGAACAAAGGATGTATGGTTAATCAACCACTTAAAATGCAGTTTAATCAACTGTATTCTTTAATCAGTTATGAGCTCTTGATTGATTACCCGATGCTTCCCAAATGTGAATGGAAGCTGTTCATGTGATCTTTGAAGGTCATAATATCAAAAACGTTAGTAATAATATCTCTCATCTGCCATTGATAAATCTAAAGGAATGGATATTGCCACACTTGAGAACCTCTCTGGTAAGTATCTGGCTAGATGGGCCTTGGTGTTGTAGCTCTTACGTTTTTAGAGCTCTTGTTATTCTATAAATTTCTCTTAGAGCCTTTCGACACAAGGTATTTATTGTGCGCTTGTGATTCCTCACGCTAGTTTGTGGGTGCTTTACATGTCATCCTCCAGGGCTTCTCCCATTCTTTGCAATCATTTTAGCATTTTTTTTCTAATGAAAAAAGCCTGGTATACCTGTGAATGGTGGCATGAAACCCTAGTGTATTTGTGCAATTCTGCATTGTGTAATGGAACATACTGAAGCGCAGAGGGAAAAAAACCTGGGGGGGAAACATGCATGAAGGTGTCGATCTTAATCCAACAAAAAATCCGGAAGCAGAAGCCTCAGGAAAGGGGCAGCTTAAAAGCATCGTGTAGAAAAGTCCTTAGTCTTGCATTGCTTTTTCCATGATCGATTCCATCTTGTGTTTCATCTCCACAACTGCAAATCCTCTTTGATGTTAACCACAGTTATATCTACATCATGCAAAAACGTTTGTTGTAGAAATCGTAGAAAATCGCCATTGTAATTACAGGAACAGTAAATAACATGATTATTAGTTACCTAGAGAACATAAGATTAAGCTAAATCAAGATCTGCTTTTGTACAGGAAAGAACTGGCTGGTAGGCATGAAACACTCGTAGAAGCTTGACCACTACACGGAGAACACCGGAGAGTGTTTCCAGACTAGGTTGTTATGAGACTATTGCCCTGCCCTGCCTCATTCACGGAAGTTTACAGGGCTTCTGGACGGTGGTGACTTCTACTCCTAACCCTCCTGTGTTGTCCTATCACTTCTTAAGCCCTTTTCTCTGAAAACCATTGAGGCAACCTGTCTCAAATCCTGCATGGTGGTGATGGTAATTGTAGGTCTGGCTCAACTGAATAAAGGGGTCGGAGGGAAAGTGAATTTAGCTGGATGGGTAACTTGGGGGCCTTGGCCTAAATTCAAGAGCCCCTCTGCCAGCTATCAGTTCAGAGTACTGGCCAAATCAATCTATCAGTAGCAAGCTAGGGAGGGAGATAGAGGGAGTGAGAAAAGAAGGTGCCCTGCTCACTACCATCATGCAATATCCAACAGATTATTTCTTAAGGAATGAGGCTGTTGGCAGGGAAAAACTTTCCCTACGCTGATTCAGAGCAGAAGGATGCAGAAGCTTTCCTGGCTCACTGCTTGCCTTTCCCTCAGTTTTATTTTTTTGTTCACTGGGGCCCACTTGCACTGTCTTGTTCTAAGTAAGGGGGCAGTGAGACATTGGGGAAAGGGTTTGATTCGATACACATGTTGCGATGTGCACCCATCCTTTACCCGGGCTTTCATTTGTTATCCCCTCATGCCTGGGGCAACAAGCCATGGAGTAGGACGTCACTGCCAAGTCAGCTGTACATACTGACCTGGATGACCTCTTACTCCGCCTCAGTCAACACCAAACAAGGGTCAGAACTATCACTATGACTATAATTTGCAGTTTGGGGAAGTGGGTGCTGGCCGTGACGTGCTATTGTATGTGGTAGCATAAAAGGAGTCCAAAGCTCGCACACCGTTTTGACTCAATAACACAAAATAAAAGTTGATGCTATACAAGATGTTGTTTTGTCGCTATAGGTGTTCTTGTTATTTAATGGATGACTCACTGCCCCTCTAGGTCCTCCCTCAAAACAGAGATGATGCTTTGGCAAATTCCATACCCAATGTCCCTCAAAACTAACGGACAAAACAGAGAAACCCTCCTCTAGAACAAAACGAGCCAATCACACACGAGTCCCCTCCTGCCCAGAGTTAATCCCTTTTTTTACCTGTATAAAGAGTTTCTGAAAAACTAAATGCGTTCATAGTAACATAACAAAAAGGGTTAACCAAAGAAGCAGGTGATTTTGTCACATACATGTATTCCTTTTGTTCTAAACACCATACTTCCCACTAGGGAGGTGGTTAGAGCGTTAGCCAGTGTGGTTAGAGTGTTAGCCAGGGACTCGAGAGGTCTGAGTTCTAGTTAGGCCCCACTCGGCCATGAAACTCACTGGGTGAGTTTGGGCCGGTCCCTGACTCGCTACTGTGGTTCCTTGCAAGAGGGGAATGTAATAAATACCCAACCAACCAATTTAATCAAATTGGTTTGCTGCCATCTCATCGTGTGTTGTATGAGCCTCAGATATGAGCCTCAGTGTGTTACCATGGGCAAGTCACTAACAACCAGCCTAACTCACTAGACAGTTTTTGCGAGGGGGCAAAGAATGCCTGTGGTCCCATCCAGACTATAATAAGCGGCAAGGAACAAAATATTTCTCTTCTACGACACAGTGTGTACAATAACTTCGCTGGTGGAGGCAGGTAGCTCTGATTTTGTTGGTGCTATAAATTCATTCTGGGTTTCAGTCAGAACCAAACAGAACTCTAAAGGAGCAATCTGAGTTCTGAATCCTATCCCCAAAATAGGTTCAGCACCTCAGATAGCTCCTTTAGAGTTCTGGCCGGTTCTGACTAAAACCCAGAATGGTTTCACAGCCCCACCAAAATCGGAGCGCCCAGTCCCCACTGAACTCCACTTTTTAAGTTATTTTTTTTTCTACATCAGCAACACCACCAGCATTTGCTTATCCTATCCAGCAGACTTCCCCCAACCTGATGCCCTCCTGGTGATGTGGGATTCAACTCCATCTGCCCTACCCAGCACGGACAATGGACAAGGAGCCTGGGAGTTTGTTTGTTAGATTGAAATCTCGCCTTTCCTCCAAAGAGCTGAAGGTGGAGTTGCCGTCCTAAACATCTGTGGGGGAACCAAATTAGACAAGGCTGGTATATGGTTTGTGGCCCCTCCAGTTTTACAGCACAAGTGAGCACTCAGATCTTTTGCATTGAGCCATGTTCAGCTAAAACAAAGACACCAAGTCAGTTTCAACATGCTTTATTTATAACTTGTGATTATAAAGCATTTTTTTCCTTAAAAGATTTAACAAGAAAGAGAAAAATAAGTTAGTACACCATACATTTAAAATATTCCTTCATACACTTGAGTGACATCATCACGTTCCAAGTAAGACTTTAAACAGATTTCATAAAATATATTCACAGCCATATTTATAAACGAGATTAATAACGTGATTCAAGACCCCCACCCCTCTACAATAATGGATTTTTTAAAAATTCTTATTTATTTTTTGGTTACGGTCCCCTTGTACGCAGGATCAGTGAAATGCAGGGGTGATTACATAATCAAAGCGCCACTAAGAAGCACAGTCAGACAATACATGCCAGGATGATGTAAGCTGCCTTTGGAAGAATGAACTTTCCCCTCACATCTGAAAACATTTGGTATAACAATCCATACATCCGACGACAGAACGAGAGGTGCTTAGCATGCTTTTAAAAATGCACTTGTGTTTTTACACAGAGTGGAAACAAGTCCCCAGGCCACCAATAGCCTTTCTCCTTCAGTTTCAAACAACAGACGTTTTCGACTAAATATAGTGCAAATCAAACACTGAGGAGTAAAACGGACAGACCCACCATTACATACACTACCGTTTCCATGGCCTCACGACACCCACCGGGACTCAGCCTCTTGGCACACTGTACAGGACAGTTACATCTAGGGTTGGAGATTGATGGGTACCCGGCGAAGAGAATTCAAGGCTACCAGGCAGCAGCCTCGAAGCAACGCTCCAAAATTGTAGACCGGATTCGTTCCGCCTCTCTGAGTACTCAACATCCACACGACCGTTGGCACTACGGGGGCAGCTACAGCCAACAGATCTATGAGGAAGTTGCTGCTCCAGTATCTTTTCACGACGCTTCCTTCGGACGCCTCCGCAGCACTGCCAAACGTTTCCGTGTGACAGTCTGTGAAATCCAGTTCTTTCATGACTCGGTTTTCGTAGTATCGAGAATCCACAGCCCCACGCACTGACTCCACAGGGGATAAAAGGATAGCGGAATTTGGGTCACATGGAGTCAAGTCCAAGAGCAAGTCTGTGATACTTTCAGGACAAGATACATCTGATTCTTTCAAAGATGAGGATGGGCTGATGAGGCAACCATCTTGCGCTTTGAATATGTTCTGAATCAGCTGTTCCATGTCTGAGCTGTACAGGAACACATCCGCCTGAACTGCCTGTTCCATCGCCACACTATGGTTAGGGTGGTCCTCATCTTCTTTGGAGTCAATTAGGTTTTTTACAAGATCCAGGTGGTTTAAGGTAGAGGCTGTAAAGGCAGTCAGACAACCAAGTTCAGGTGTCGTAGCAATCATTGTCTCTTCAAATATGTCATTCCCATTCGCCACATCATCACTAAGCAGCACACCGCTATCGGCCATATCCTCTGTAGAGTGGTCCTCCGTGAGTAGGCTGTCCGCCATTTTGGAATAGGCTGTACTCAGGGTTGACGATTTATCCGGTGAGCCACACACATACTCTAGACCCTGATCCTCATTAGAAGAGCCATTTTGTGCCATTTCCATACTCTGAAGCAGAGATTCTAGCTTCTTGTTCTGGATGTTGATGTCCACAAAGTACTTCTGAATCCCTTTGTCTTTCTCAGCCAAGCTGTTTTTCATGGTTTCGATAAACTGCTTGAGCTGCTTGATCTCCTTCCTGGCCTCTTTCAAGGCGAGCTGTGCTTCCACACGATGACACTCTTCTTCAATCCAGTCTTCCCTCATGCGCGCCAGTTGAGACTTCAGTTCCTTGATTTCTGTTTCTCTGAATGGAAACAGAAACAAAAACAAAACTTCAATTCCAGTGAGTGCGTCCCGCTCTTTTGAGGTTACCAAAAATGGGAAAGGCCTAGGAACAATGGCAGGTAGACAAGAGGCCAGAAGATGCAGCTTTTTGACCATTCCCAACAGGGTGAAGAGGTAGCTCATAAACTGGAGATATCCATAGGTAGGGGACATGATGTTCATAAGCTGCAGAACTTTTCCCTAGGCTCTCTCTCTCACTCTGTGAGTTTGCATACCCTGTCCTATCTTTCCTCTCTCATCTCACACTATTGCCCCGCTCGTGCTCTTCGCTCCTCTGATGCCATGTCTCTCACCTGCCCAAGGGTCTCTACTTCCCTTGCTCGGCTTCGTCCATTTTCTTCTGCTGCCCCTTATGCCTGGAACGCTCTTCCAGAACATTTGAGAACTACAAGTTCAACCGCAGCTTTTAAAGCTCAGCTAAAAACTTTTCTTTTTCCTAAAGCTTTTAAAACTTGATTTTGTTCTGACTTTTATACTGCCTGTTTGGTGCATTCTCTTCCCCTCCTTATGGTTTTATTAAGATTTTATTAGAATGTAAGCCTATGCAGCAGGGTCTTGTTATTTACTGTTTTACTCTGTACAGCACCATGTACATTGATGGTGCTATATAAATTAATAATAATAATAATAATAATAATAATAATAATATATAAATAATACTAATACTAATACTACTACTAATAATAATGATAATAATGATGTCCAGGTATAATGCCTGAAGTGGGATTGTTACCCAACAGAATCATAACCTGCAAACCAGCCTGCCACTGAGCTCTCCTAAACAGATGTTATCTTTGATTTATGATAGCCTTCCCCAACTTGGATGTGTTGAACTACAACTCCCGTCATCCCCAGCTAGCATGGCCAATGGGTGTGGTAGTCTATTGCTAGCTTGGGGAAGGCTGCCTTATGAAATCTGTTTCCAACTGGAACGGTTACCTTTCTTGAAGTCTGCTCTCAGATTCCTTCAGTTTAGTTTTCAGGTGCCTCAGCGTCACTTCCTTTTGCTGCAGAGGGGTCAGGTACTGCTCTGGGCTGGGTGGTTTAATGCCGTGGTTCTCGCCACAAGAGGTGTATCTTGCCGGCCGCCTGCAAGAGAGAAACATTGTTGGGCCTGCAAAGTATAAACCAGCGATTGGGAAAGCAATCCTTTACGCCAGCCTTCCCTGACACAATGTGATATTAAATGTTGGTATGTCATGGTCCCAAATGTCATGCCACCACTAAAGTTATCTTCAGAGGAGGAGTTGGAACTGTCAGAGGCAGTTGGAGGCCAAGCATTAACCAAGATAGTCTGGGCCCCTCGTGAGTGATGCCTTTACATCTGCCTCTTAGAGAAGCAAAGAGCTCAGCTTCAGAGACAGAGGGAGATGCTGGACCTATCCCCCAAGTACGGCAGCACCTTAAGAACCATGATAGGATGTTGACCAGGAGAAGAAGTACTTGCTTAGTGAAGAGGACTACTCATGAGTTGGGCTCTCCTCATGAGGAAGACATCTGACAACTCTCTGATGGGATGCAGCTGAACACTGGGTGGGGCTCAAGTAGCTTTAACTAGGGGTGTGCACGGACCACCCGCTCCACACCGTGGGCCGATCCGAAAATTTCGGATCGGCCCGCTCCGCGCCGCTCCGACCATACTCCGACCATACTCCGCTCCTCTTCGCAGCGGAGCTCCGGCTCCGAATCGGAGCTCCGCAGTGGAGGGGAGTGGCACCAGGTAAGGCCGGGAGAGGAGGGCGGGAGGTTTACCGGGCCCTGCCGCCGTCGCCGCCCATGCGGCAACGGCGGCAGAGCCCGGTAAGGGACCAAGGGGGAGGGGGGGCCTTACCTGCCCCAGACTTCCTGGTTGAAGATGCTGACAGACCGCAGACGGAGGCAGGTATGGCAGAGGAGGGCGGGGGTGTTGGGTGTTACCGGGCCCTGCTGCTGTTGTCGCATGGGCGACAGCGACAGCTGCAGGGCCAGGTAAACCCCACTTACCTTTCCTGCGGAGCTCCGGATCAAGGTGAAGGATCCGCCATCACCTCGATCCTCTTCGCCACGCTCCGCCGGCCCCCCAATCCTCTTTGCCTCCGCCTTAAGGGCAGGCGAAGCCCCCCGCTCCGCTTCTAATTCGCCGGTCCGATTAGAAGCGGAGCACATCCCTAGCTTTAACTATATCAGTTCTCATTGGTAACTTGCTAGAAACAATGCCTCCAATAGTTTCAGTGTCTGGTCTTTTGACCTCTGATAGATGCTCTGTGCTATTGACCCTTAGACTCTTTCTTGAACCTGCTTCTGTACTTTATCTGACTGCTAAACTCTCTTTTGACATCTGCTTGCTCTCTAGATAGCTCCTGCTTCAGCCTGAACCCCTTTGGACTGAAACCTGTGTGCTTGACCATTTCCTTGCTGAATTGACTACTGTATGGTACACCTCCCTGTAACTACTTTGCTAAGAGCAAGGATGCAGTCCAGAGCAGGACATGGTATAGTTTTGCATTTCTATGGATAAGATAGTGGTATTTTGTAACCATTTTAGTGATTTATGGGTGCTTTGTTTTAGTTATCTCTGCTTGTCAAATTGTTTTTGAAATAGTTAATGGTGCAATCTGACGCATGTTTACACAGAAAAAAAATCCTACAACTCCCAGCATTGCCCAGCTAGCACTATTGGCTGGGGAATGCTGGGAGTAGTAGGACTTCTCTCTGTCTAAACATCATAGGGTTGCATCCTAAATTACAGCTTTTGCTTATGTTATTAGTTGCCTTGGGCTCATTTGAGTTTTAAATGAATAATAAGGAATAATAATGAATAAACTCAATGGAGCTGATGTTGGAGTAGACATATATAAGACTTTGTGCTGGACCAAAGTATTCATCCTAGACTTTTTCAGCTTTTGGGAGTGGGTGAGGGAAATCACCCACCCACCCACCCCTGAAATTGGAGGGTAAATCACGCCAATTTCCTATGATGTCTCAGAGCAATGCTACATTAAGGGCATTGTGAAAAGTTAAAATGGCAGGCAGATCTGGCTGGCTGAAGCATTGCTGTAGCCAACAGAAAAGAGGCCCACTGGAACCCACCATTGGACAAGAGGCCTCACCAAAGCACACTTTGTCCAGAGCCCCCTAAAACCTGGAGCCAGTTCCGTTAGAATGACTCCCAGTGATGGCTCGAGGTTCTTGAGAGCCATCAGACAGGACATCTTCAACAGGCCCCCTCCTTCACTAAGTCTACCTTCTCACCATCATTGACATGAGCTGCTATTGTTCTTCCTCCTCCTTCTCAACACTGCTACTGCTTGCTTGCTTGACAAGCAGGGAGCCACTGTGCAAGCAGATAGGGGCATCTGCTGCTTCTCCTTAAGAACATAAGAAGTACCATGCTGGATCAGACCAAGGGTCCATCTAGTCCAGCACTCTGTTCACACAGTGGCCAACCAGCCATCAGCCAGGGACCAACAAAGCAGGACATGGTGCAACACCACTCTCCCACCAATGTTTCCAAGCAACTGGTGCACACAGGCTTCTGCCTCGAATACTGGAGACAGCACACAGCCATCAGGGCTAGTATCCATCGAAAGCCTTCCCCTCCAGGAATTTATCCAACCCCCTTTTAAAGCCATCCAAATTGGTGGCCATCACTACATCTTCTGGTAGCGAGTTCCATAATTCAACTATGTACTGTGTGAAGAAGTCCTTCCTCTTATTTGTCCTAGATCTCCCACCACTACCACTGTTGTCTGTGCCAAAGCAAAAGGCATGTACAAAAGCTGCTTGCGAGGAGGAGGAGGAGGAGGAGGAGGAGGAGGAGGGGGGGGGAGGAGGAGGAACAAGTCTTGCCAATGGGCCCCGCTGGGGTGAGCGTCCTCATTGTTCTATGGCACAGCAGGCCATAGCAATGGATACTAGTCACTATGGCTCCCAATTCTCACTTTGTATTTTCCTGGAGCTGATTAATCTCCTCTGGACTAAGCGGCCTGAAGCTAGCAGACAATGCACATTTGCCTGTAGTAAAGATGTCATGTGAACAAGTGGCCACGTAAAGGAGGTCAGCAAGGGCACACATGAAAGAGCACAAGAGTATGCAACAACACTGGAGCTTCTTTTTGCAGCAGCCACAGGTCAAGGCAATGGCAAGCGGTGTTACAGTATACGCTGTCCCACAAGGGACTGATTTAGAAACACAAAAGTCAAGGCAGACATTGAGTTAGTGAGAGATGCATGGCCTTTGGCAAGGTTGTTTCCCTCCTAGGAGAAGTCATTGCCTCGGAGGGTGTTAGCGGTGGTCCCAGGACACCTGTCCGTATGCCAGAAGAATGTGACTCAAATGCTGGTGGCATTTATAGGCCTGCAATAATATGCAATGAAGAATATCTATTCAGTGCCATGGGGGGATGTTGGGAACTTTGATGGCAGGATGGGGGAGCAAAGGGCTGGAGAAGCTCACTTGCCTCAAAATGGGGCTGTTATCACTTCCCTTGTATGAACCTGAATTGCTGCTGCTGGCTGAAGAAGGCCCATAATTCTGATGGGTGCTAATGGGACTCAACTGATTTTTGCACAGCATCGATAGGAAGTCCTTCTCGCGGGATGTAATCGGAGGACTAGACCCAGACTTGAAAGACAAGGATCCATTGTTCCGTCCATGAGGCCCCCGACTAGAAGGGACAGCAAAGACAATGCATTATAGTACACCATGCAATATATGTATTAGGGCTCAGCAGAGGCTGGTGGTTCTAATGTCATGGGGTGGCGCATCTCCTCTGAGTTTCCATCAGAGCTCTAAAGGAGCGATCCAAGGTGCAGAATCCTACCCCAAAACTAGGTTCAGCTCCTTGGATAGTTCCTGTAGAGTTCCGACAAACCCAGAATGGATTCACTGACCCCCTGACATTGGAGCCACCACCATGCTGCAATGGTTAGTCAATTAATCACATATATTAATCAAGTTAAAAAAAAAACCTTTTAGATCATTAAATTTGCCAGGAGATTAAATGTTGCTTATTTTGTTTTGATAAAAGTACTTAGCAAAAGAGCACCATCGCCATCTTAGAAGAGACGTTGGTCCTCTCTTGCATAAGAGGACATTTCTCTGCTAAGATGGTGCCTGCTGAGACACATCTGCTTCTTCCAAAAGCAAAAACTCAAACGCTCATTCCTTCAGATACATTGCTGCTAGGTTTTAGTGTGTTGCTGGGTTTTCTTCTGGTTATACTTTTATATTGTGGTTTTAAACTTCCATATTTTATATTTTATAAAATAATTACCTTGTGGTTTTAATTTTTGTGAATTGCCAAGAAATAAATTAATGAAATAAATAAAATATACTTTGTCTCCCCCTCATGCATCGATCGTTAATTTATTTGAATTGTAGCAGCAACTGAATAGATCTGAATTTAACCGTTTAACTGTTAATCTGTAGCAACTGAGGCTGGGTGATGGAAATCCAACAAATGGAAATCCAAGCAGTCCCCACTCTCCACCCATTGACCCAGTTCACATGATGAAACAAACCATAGTTCTTCGTGGTCTCTATGCATTCACACATATGGGCTCTGCGCCCGCGCTGAGACCCGAACCGGAACCTCCAATAGCTTAGTATAACGTTTTAGGCGGGAACCACTCCTTAACGCTACTGCGCATGTGCACGTGGTTCCCGCCTAAAGGCCAGTTCTTCGTCGTCCGCCGTTATGACTAGACATACGAATCAACCTCCTTAGCATTTCTCTTAAAATTTAGTATATAGCCTTCTACAAATCTTGAACAGAAAGTTTTAGACAAACACAACAACTGTTCGTGTGCTATGGTGAGCCAAGGAAGGGTCTCCCTGTGTCATGTCAATGCCTGTCACGCTGGATAACCCAGACTATTGAGCTGACTTACACTTTAGCTGGCCTTCGTTTGTCTGAAACTGTGTCAGCTCACTCTACTAGGGCAATGGCTACATCGGTAGCTTTTCGTAGAGCAGTGCCCTTACATGACATATGCAAAGCAGCAACATGGTCTACTCCATCCACGTTCATAAGACATTACAATCTCGATGTCCGAGCAAGACAGAACTGTTCCTTCGGTAGAGCAGTTCTTTCTGAAGTATTCAGATGACACACCAACCCACCTCCAAGGTAGGTCAGCTTGCTAATCGCCCATATGTGTGATGCATAGAGACCACGAAGAAGAAATGCAGGTTGCTTACCTGTAACTGTAGTTCTTCTAGTGGTCATCTATGCATTCACACAACCCACCCACCATCCCCTCTAGGTGGTGTGTCTTTTTGTGTTTTTTCTCCTGCACCCTATTAGCAGGGTATCCTCTGATGTTTCAGGTATTATTTTATCTTTATTAGGTAATGTTTAGGGGGTCACAATGTAAACTGGCCTTTAGGCGGGAACCACGTGCACATGTGCAGTAGCGTTAGGGAGTGGTTCCCGCCTAAAATGTTATACTAAGCTATTGGAGGTTCCGGTCCGGGTCTCAGCGCGGGCGCAGAGCCCATATGTGTGAATGCATAGATGACCACTAGAAGACTACAGTTACAGGTAAGCAACCTGCATTCGTTAATCATAGGTTGTTTGGGAGCAAACAGGAGCAAGCAAGCAAGCATGCTAGCTGCTGACCGCTCACCCACTTCTGGTGTGATAAACAACCCAGGAATGCCCCATGCCTGGGTTATTTCCCATGATGTCTGAACCTGGAACTCTGAGCTACAGAGGAAAGTTATAATTCATGGTTTTGTTCTTGGTTATAACTCCAGATTGTTTCTTCCTCAACAACCCAGAGTGCTGGGCTCAGATGTTACAGAGAACACTCTAGGGATGGGCATCCTTGGGTTTAGCACACTGGAAATGGGGAAGCAAGTGGCAATCGGCATGGTCGCTTGCTCCCAAACAACAAACTGTGGGTTGTTTCATCATGCAATCTGGGCCACTGTATGAGGCTTTGATCACCTGACCACTACTCAAATGTCCAGACCAATCATGTTTTAGAGCCGCTTGCCTGTCTTCTGCTCAACAACTCCCATTTCTGTGGTGCCAAGGCCACCAGTTAATGGCTGTAACTACACTTTGAGCATCATCAGACGGGGAAATCGTGTTTCCTTACCGTCGCTTTCCTCCCCGCTTCTGTCCATGATACTTCCTCTTCCTTCACACAGGAGAAGAAAGAGGAAGTAAACAATGACCACGTGGCCCATTCAATGGCTGTTTCTATCATGCCACTTTTCCTACATACAGCAGGAAATGACAGCACATTCAGAAAGAAGGCAAGAAGGAGTGGGAGGCGGGCATCATTGACACTGCCGTCAAAAGGACCCGCGAACATCCGTAAGTGGGAACTAAAAGCGTGCAATAAAACGCTCGTCTGATGATGCTCTTTGTTAAGCCAGACATCATTCCAAATCATACTCAAGTTTCCATCTTTCTGTTCTAATGACTGCAAAGTTGAGCTTGAATTTTTTTAAAAAAGCCTCATTTTCCAAACTGTAGAAACTATAAATTTATTTTTTATTTTATTTTTTAAAAAACAATCTTGTAATTTCTATGCCCTTTTAATTATTTTAACAACTGAATCACTCTTTTAAGCGCACCCACCCTGCCCTAGAACCAGCAATGCCAAGGAACTTTGCCACTGCAGCCGGTGACCTGGGATTTGCCCACACTGGAAAAATACAAATTAGGCTAATCATGTAAATAGTAACAGGGATATTGGCAGCATAGCAAGTCTCTAGTGTGGGTGTTGCCTGGCAAAGTGGTTCACGCCCCGGTAAGAGATGCACACAACCACACACACACACAAAATCAATCCAAACTCTTCCTTTTAAAATATGAAAAAGCATCAGAGAGGTGGGGCAGGGGAAGTAAAGACAGAATACATACATGAGAAACACCGCAAATCACGAAGCAAAAAGCTCTGAATTTAGAATTCATTTGAATTGGTTTCTTTTTCCCCTTTGCCTGGAACACTTTATGTGGACCAGATGGTGGAATGACTGTTCCACACGGCAGCATCCCAAGCTTGTGGGTTGGGTTGTTTCGTTGAGCAGAACACAACACAAAGCTGTAATAGGGGGAGTTATATGGCTTCATTGATGAGCTGAATGAATCTCTCCAAACTGCAGCTTCCCTTTGCAGAGGGGCAAATGTCGAAACGCCATTTGAAGGCTGCAGCCTTCGACTCACTTACCTGGCAGTAAGTTCCATTGAACTCAATAGGGCTTACTTGTGAGTAGACATGAATAGGATTGCACTGGAAAAAGACTCTAAAAATGAAAAACAGAACCTGCTTTTTGCACACATGGCACAGCAGAGATATTTTTGGCAGGCGTAATTTGCCTCCTTGGCTCAAAGGCTGTACTTGAAAGATTATTATACAGTTCAGCCCTGTAGTTTTCCTTGCTTCAACTCCTCGCTCAGATAACTTGTTTATTTTTTATCATTATAAATTTCTTTAATTCAAACACTGTAGGGAACAATTTTAACTTTTAAAGGAAGAGGAAATTGAATGACGTTTGCCAAGTTACTCAGGTAATTCAAGCTAATCCAATCCCAGTTCCAGAAAATGTATTTTGTTATAGTGTTTAATTTCCATCAATGTAGGAAAATTATGCTAGGAAAGGGGGAGAGTGCGAATTTTCTGTCAAAAGAGGGACAATCCTTAGGAAACAAGCAGGTAGCTGCTAGGTTTTGCCAGTGTATTGCATTTTTACAGCCCTCTTCCTCAAAATAGCCCAGGGTAATGCTCTTCTGCTCAAAATGTCCCTCAGAAGTTACATTTCCCTCAGATGGCTCCAAATTTATTTATTAGGACTTCTGACAATTATTTATATCTTGACTTCCAAGACACAGATCTTTCCATGGAAGCTTACAAATTATAAGGGTGACCATGTGGTATCTTTTTTAGTGGGTGGCCCTCTATTTGAAGGGCTTCCGCAGGACTGTTCTGTATTCTGAAGGGGTCCTCTGTTTAAAGTGCAATCCAGTCCAAGTCAGGGTTAAAGATAAAGAAGCATAAGCAGGAAGACCAGGGCCTCTGAAATTGCCCATTAACAGTTAGCACCTTGACAGAAGACTGGTCAGGCAAGCACACAGGTCACCCTCTCATTTCATGAGTATTCTTCACTATGAAATGATATTTCCATTTAAATTATAATAAATATGTCTAAATTTGTATTTATACATGTAAATTAACATACACACATTTTATGCAAATTTGTGTCCCCTTTTGACCCCTTTTCTGGCCACCCTGAGGAAAACAACTTGGCTTCGGACAGTATACTAACCCATGGTTCAACGAACAATCCATAGTTCTACAACAATCCACACTCAACCAGTGAGTGGGGGAGAGCGTGTTGTGCAAAACCAGTCAATGGGTATACATGCACAGCGGAGGCACCAGTACTTGCTGGATCATGATCTTATAATACACACACAGGATCTGACTGCTGCAAAACTGTAGTCAATTGTCCTACCACAAAGCTGTGCTGTGTAAAAAGTGGTGTTGTGCAACAATGCTCCTCCACTCTCCCGCCAGTGCCCTGCTGGAAAATGCACACCTATCTGTCCTCTTCCTTGTTCAAGACAAAGACACCATTTCAAAGTTGTGCATCTAAAACAGTCCCTCAGTCGCACTCAGCCTACGAGATGTGCCCCTTGCCTATGCAGACGGTGTCCAACAAAATAATGCACTGCATAATGTTCAGCAGCAAATATGTTAAAATAGCCTTCCTCAACCTGGGGCGCTCCAGATGTGTTGGACTACAACTCCCAGAATGCCCCAGCCAGCTCTGGAGATGCAGTCCAACACATCTGGAGCACCCCAGGTTGAGGAAGGCTGTGTTAAAAGCTTACAGCCAAAATATCTGCTGGGTTATTTCAAATCAGCACGTGAACTTCAGCCTCTCTAACCTCCGGCCACATGCAATTCTTTCTTCTTTTTCATTGTATCAGTTTTGCTTCTCCTTTCAAACTCCTCCACTGGCTTTCTCCTCTTGCAGTCATCTCTCTATACTAGGAGTTCCAACACTGCACCCTTGGGGAACTCAAACAGCACCCATGAGGCTCTTCACTCCCTGCCCCCTTCAAAAAATTATTTTTAATCAAAATCTTGAAAAACATTAGACTGCCAGGTTCTCCTTTGTGTTCCTGAACCTGCTGCTCAGTGAGCAGGAAGTGATGGAGGGAACTGCTCCCTGTCCCCACCCAATCTTCTTTCATCCACAAAGACCTTTCCCCCCCCCCTCTCTCTCTCTTCACTCCCAGCCACTAGCTATGCTCTTTCTCTCCCCCAATCCCTTTCCTGGCTATTTCTCTCCCCTCCTAGCCCCTAGCCTTGTTCATTCTGTTCTACTCAGCCCTTTACTATGCTGTTTCTCTCCACTCCCAGCCCCTAGAAGTACTACCATTCTTCTCCCCCTTCTCTTTATCTTGCTGCTTCTCCCCCTCCAGCCTCGCTCCTTCTCTCCTCTGTATCCCTTTGCCTTGCCATTTCCTCCTCCCTCTCAGCCTCTGTCCTCGCTATTTCTCCCCCTCCATCCCTTTTGATCAGCCAGGGCCCCACAGCTGCCATTATGTGAATAGCCATCCTCCATGAAAGCCACAGCAGCTTCCCAAATTCCCAAATGTGCTCATGGGTCCAAAAAGGCCAGAGACCCCTGCTCTAGACCATTCCCTGTTCTAACTCTCCTTTCCTAGGATCCCTTTGCTTTCCTTGCCCTTATGCCACCCAGGACCTTGCTTCTCCTTTCGTCTACTCTTCCTTCTCTAGGCCTTTCAGCCTGCCCCCTGTAAAGTATGAGCATCGCACCCAATGGTATCCGGAGATGTTTCTGCCTGCTCCACTGTTCTGTGACATCCGGCCAGCTCAGCCAATGCTCAGAGGCTTCGGCTGGGTTCACATGTTGTGCTAACCCATGGTGGGTGCCAAGCTATGTTGAGTATGCAAATAACCTACTGTGCTTCCATCAGACGAACAGGCAGACAAGCTACAGAGCTTATTTCACCCCCTTCACCCTCCTCCTCCTGTCGTCCTCCTGACCAGGCAGGCAGATATCCCAGCTTCCTCTGCAGCAGAAACTTGAAGAGCAGAACACGACAGTGGTTTTGGCTGCTCTTGCCCTGCAGCTCTGTAGGCGATCTCCGTAGCCCACACTATGCGACAGACAACACTGTAGGTAAAATAACCCTGACTGCAGACAATGGCTTTATTTGGGGGACATTTCACAGACAACATGCTAACCCATCATGAGTAGTTCCAGACAATAAACCATCATGGGTTAGCTGTGAACCCAGTCTTCACCTCCCTTAATCTGAATATATTACAAGGCAAAAGTTACAACAGTGTCGTGTCTTTTCAATATACAGCAAGGCTCATACCTGGCTGATAATGTAACTGCAGAAAAACGAAATGTGTGCTGACCAGAGGGCAAAGGTTAATTGTTCTGAATGACTCCAGTGAAGAGGCTGCATGTCCAGCTGCTTTCCTGTTCTCTGTGTCCAAATGGCTTTTAGCCACTTTGCTGGCTTGCAAAATAAATGTGCTGAATAGGGAGAAGAGCTTTCTTACTGCATAGCAGGTTATAACTCTAAGACGACTCTCACCAAGACCTCAGATTCTTGTTTGTACCACAAACCACACCTGTAAACATGCAGGCCATAACTGAATGGTGGGGAATCATGGGTCAACTTCCCCTGCCTTCCACCACACACCGCCCAACTCCAAATAGCCAATCTAAGCAACATTGACAGGAGGGTGTTGGGGGAAGACGCAGTTGCATACTTGCGAGGAAACGATGATCTCTTGCTTCCAGCAGCAGACATATGGACTTCAGGAGCTGAAATGCTTCCTGTGCTGCTTGATGAGCTAAAATCAGCTTCGCTTCCTGAAAGAGAAGAGGGAAGAGTAAAAGACCAATGGAAAGTCGAACTCAAGGGTTGATGTGTGCAGCAGTTAAGCGCAATAATGAATCGTTACTGCCCTTCCTCGCCTCTCCCACTGGAACTTGAAAACCAAACCTGCAGTTTGCAGAAGGTTAAAGGCTGGATCCATTTTGGATTCTCCATGTTTCCGCAAAAGCGGTGAGAAGCGATAGAAATAGCAGCCATGAATGCTTGGATTTATAGTGCAAGATGCTTCAATGGAATGAGATCCACTTTCCATCAGGTGTATGCAAAGAAGAGGCAACTAGCTCTAGCATTCATTTGTGTTATATAATAATAATAATAATAATAATAATAATAATAATAATAATAATAATAAAGAATAACAAATGAGGCATAGTCTGTAGGGTTAACAAACAAATGGAATGAATGAAAATCATCAAAAGAAGAAAATTACAATATCAGTTTCCCACAACCCCACAGTCACCTCTGCATATCACATTCTCCATCCGGTCCTCATGGTTTATCTGCTTTGGGAGAATGAGAATTTCACTGGCACTTTCTGC